>NC_091699.1:22605100-23230100 GCF_041296265.1 Equus caballus
TCAGCACGAGTGCTGATAAAATATGGTTTCATTTGGCAGAATCGACAATTGGAGGAAATGAAGGATCTGAGGACTTTTCAATTAATGTGTCCTGACCCTGGAAACCGAACCTGTGAAAATCTGCACTGGCGACCATGAGAATTCCCAATCTCCTTAAAAACGGATCCTGCATCCACCTAGCCCAGGGCCACCAGCGCCCTCCCACTTCCTCCCAACGCCGTGATTATGGAGTACATTCCTAGTCCTTAAAGCTGGACTTGCATCCTGGCTCCGCTTCTTCTGGGCTCTTCCCAGGCAAGTTACTTAACCCCGAGTCTGGCTTTCATCAGTAAGAGAGGTTCCTCGTCCCCTCACTCTGAAACGCGTGTCTTTTTCTCCTCTTCTCTCTGTGTCAATTTTTCCTCCTTCCTCTCTGCTAATCTATCACCCTGGTCTCTTCACCCTTTTCTCTTTCAAAACCCTTTTCAAAAGTCATCTCTGCTGTGAAACCTCCATTTCTCCTCACTCTCAAAGTTCTCTCTTACTAGTTCCCCACTTAGGGTAATTTCAATTCTCAAATACAGTAAGAGATGTGAAAGAGCTTTACAAACCACAGAGGGCTACACACA
Organism: Equus caballus; assembly: GCF_041296265.1. Lineage (NCBI taxonomy): Eukaryota > Metazoa > Chordata > Mammalia > Perissodactyla > Equidae > Equus > Equus caballus. The sequence goes on from NC_091699.1 coordinate 22,605,709, forward strand.
CACAGCAGATTAGGAATACTTCGTCTCAGCACTCACATAACCAGTTTGGATGATCATTTCTTAAATCGGTGTCTGTTTTGTGTCTTCTGTTAGACTCTCACTACTCAAAGCGTGATTCACGGACCAGCAGCTTCGGCATCCCCCGGAAGCTTGTTGGAAATGCAGAATCAAGTCCTGCCAGTGACTGCTGAATCAGAATCTGAATTTTAACCAGATCTCCAGATGATTCATATGTACATTAAAATTTGAGAAGCACAGAATTAGACTTCAAGGGCCTCAAGGGTACAGATGGCACAGAATCCCCAAAAAGCCCTTCAGAACCTGTAGGAGCCTCTGAGCCTGTGTTAGATGGGGCAGCAGTGAAGCTGAAAGGCTGCCTGCGTCCACACACACGAATGATCCTTATATGAACAGACATCACTTGGGGTTTCTTTACATAAAAAGCTTTAAAGTCATATCTGCATAAAAAACACAGCAGGGGTCACTTAGGATAACTCATTATTGGGCAGAGTGCTCAAGTCCTTGACGACCGGGAGGAGAGTCAGTGAGCTGTGGAGTCTTCCTTAACAGCTACTGGCCCCCCTCTCCTCAGAGCGCGCTATGTAAATCAGACTCCCCAGACTTCACAGTTCATGCCTCCTCACTCTACCGTACGCCCTTGAACACTGTAATGAAGTTCAGAGATCACAGGTGTGAAAGCACAGCTGGCCTGGGACTCCCCCAGCGCACGTCTGGTGCCTCCACGGAGCTCTGCCTGAGAAGAGCATGCTGCAAACCTGTGGCGGCTTCGCCTCTTCCTGGCACATGGCGGTCACACTCCCCATCAGCAAGGAGATTAATCTGGGACTCAAATCCCTCCATCATATGATCCCTTCCTGATGATTAGTAAAGCGTCTCCCAGAAAGGCTAGGCCAAGGCCAAAAAAACAAACCATGCTGAACTACACCAAGTGATCATTTTTTAAGATGCCTCTTAGATAGCAGGTTTTATATAAAGAGAAAAAAACCACCATCCATTATCAAGAAGCACGACTGAGTATATAAAGATGGGAAGCCAGGCTGTGGAGTCAGATCTAGGTTAAAACCCTAGCCCCATTAGGCGGCCACGTGCTCATCTCTCTGGGCCTCAGTGTTTCCTTCTTTAAAATGGGGATAACACCACTTGCCTGGTGCTTCTGACGATCACTTGCAAGGACACATGAAACTCCAGAGACTAGCGCCTCGCCTGTGACAAGGGCTCAGTCAACGTCAGGTGTTATTTTTCTGCTGTGTAACTTCCCCACTGGCTCCCAGTCCCATGCTCTGACCTGAGAGGCCAGGCCGGCAGGCCAAGTGGGACCTGCCTCCGGGGGCCCTTGCCGCTCACCTTGATCATTTCTGCCACGTAACTCTCGGGCCCGGTGTACTCCGTGGAGTCCTTCACTTTCACCAGCACGATGAAGCACAGGTAGTGCCACATGTTGTGTTCCTCCTTGATGTGCTCTTCAAAGGTGACTGTCTTGTTGTCAAACTTGTCCCTTTCCAAGCCTAGAGAGAGACAGAAAGCCCCCGGCTCCAAGTAAGCAGCCATGGTGCAGAAAAATCCACCAAGAACCGTCCCTACAGAGGACAGGAGGCTGCGGTTTCACTCTGATCTTTCTAAAGAGCTCGATTCTGCTCGCCTCCTAAATGCGTTCACTTTGACAGCAGAATAGGAAAACACAGGCTATGAATCACACGGACCTGGGTTTGAATCCCGCCTCTGCCACTTACCGGTCACTGTTTGGTCTCCACATGCCTCGCTTGCCTGGGCAGGGAAGCGGAAGGCTGCCGTCGGGCTTCCAGGAGTGTTCGGGGGTTCAAGGGATGTGGGCCTGACGTGCTCACACATAACAGGCAACCAGTGAGTGTGGGGGTCCCTTCTCCCAGGTAAAGGCCCAAATGTAGGCGTGTTCAAAGGTTTTTGAGGAGACAGAATAAGGACAAAAAGAACTTGAAACACATTTTGAATTCTAGCTGGTAAGTTTATATTTTGCCGAGCTCTGGGTGAGTAATTCTGGAACTCGTTTCTGTGTATTCTTGGATTGAGCAAATAAATAAATACACGGTGGATAACGGGAGCCAGATTTCTCACTGTCAGATATGCACAGATACAGAAAGAGAGGAAGATAGAACAGACGCTGTAATGTTGAACTGGAATTAGAGGTATGGGTACAAACTCATCCTTTTTCATATGTATAATAAAATCGACACAGGAGTGTGTGGATACACATGTATGTATCCTCTAGATCTGTGCCCTAATAAGCCCTGGGAGCAGTGGCACGCCAACAGGAATGAGCACACCCAGATCTTGGCTTCTAAATACCCTCCTCCACTAAAAAGAACCAGGGTTCTTTGAAGAAATGGCTGATACCAGGACTCGGTCAGAGAGGGTACAAGGTGGGCTTGAGCCTGGAACAGCACATGGTACTAAAAAAGTAAGAAAGTACATTAAAAAAATGATGGTCTCATGACCAGCACAGAAGCCAGCATGAAGGGGCTGTTGCTGGACAAATCTGGTGCATTCTGAGCGTTAAAATAAATAATGACAGTAAAGGATTATAATGTACTGAATAAAAATCCATGTTACAAATACAAAAGTACAAATATACACACATACACGGGGGGAAGAGAAAGTTCTTGAAGCAAAAAGCCAACTAACAAATGTAGAAGGAATACGAAAATAAGAAAATCATCATTTGGCAACCATCATAATAGTAGACTCAGGCAGGAATCATTGATGGATGCTAAAACTAGCGGGTTAACATTTAATTTGAGGAATAATAGGATATTTACATAGTCTCAAAGTATCTCTCCATAAAATAGTTCTTATTACAAAGAGAAAAGACAGAACTTTAGTGTAGAAACACTAACCAAGTGGTCAAAGTTCATACGAACAGTTATAAGATGAACTGGCATCATGCGCCTCCTGATACGATGCACCGAGGAGAATACAACTTTTTTTGATGTTCCTATAAAAAAATGCATAACCTCAATCTTGCCATGAGGAAACATCAGACAAACTCAAATCAAGGAACATTCTACAAGATAACTGACCTATATTTTTCAAAAATGTCAGTGGAGGGTAAAGAGGCATGATGACTGAATGTAACACATAACCTGGGACTTTCATTTGCTATAAAGACATTATTCGGATAAAGGATGAAATTGAATAGAGTCTATGCATTAGATAATAGTATTATGTCTTGGTTAATTTCCCAATCTCGATAATTACATTGCATATGTATAAGAGAAGGCTCTTGTTTTTAGGAAATATATATTGAAATATTTAGGGATAAAGGGGCATCATGCTGGCCACTTTCAAATTCAGAAAAACAGTATGTGTGTATGAATAAAGTAAATGAAGTATGATATTAATATTTGGGAAATCTGGGTGAAGAATATATAGAAATTCTTTGTACTATTCTTTTGAATTTTCTGTAATTCTGGAATTATGTCAAAATAAAAAAGTCAAATAGTTTTAAGGAGGCAAAAAGCAAAGAATTTAAGTATTTAAATGGAAAATGCTCATTTTTTGAGTTGACGTACCAGTAGGAAATTTAGATATTTAGTAACTGTATTATGAATGATCCGGAATTGATTACTCAGCTCCCAGATTCCTACCTGATTAGTTTACATCGACATGTATTTCCCTGTAGTTATACTGAAAACGATTCCTTTGATGCCCCGGGTACCTCTCTTATGGAGCAGTTTATCATCGAGCAGCTACCACATGCAGGTTTTACGCTAGGAGTGTTACAGAAACTAGCTCTCCCAAGTTCCACAATATTACAGAGATGTGCATATGACTGTACCCATTTTATAGATAAGCAATGAAGGTTCAGAGAAGTCAATTGACTATACCAAGGTTACACAGCTAGTAAGTGGCAGAAGCTTAATCAGAACCCAGGTCTGACTCTTGAGCCCAAGCTCTGAATGTTTTCACCATATGCTCTAAGAGGAATATTTTTTCACTTAAAGCCTGATACCAGCTGCACTGAGGACATCCACAGGCTGGAGCTGGATGAAAGATCTCCATTCTAGTCATTTAGAATGGGACTAAGAGATGCTCGGGCAGCCCAACAACCAAAAGACCCCAAGACATATTCATTTCAAATAACGTGTGATGACATTCTTCTATCCAACACTCTATTCCTTCAAACAAACTGGTTACTGCCGCACAGAATCCACGGGCACTGCAAGTACTTCCCAGCAGAAGAGAGGCAGAGCACAGGCCCACTCAACACCAGGGGCAGAGATGCTCGAGAACACCGCAGCGCCCCTCTAGTGAAGAGCCGGGCAGCACGCAATCCTGTCACCCCCGCCCCCCTGCTCTGTCGGGCCTGGCTTCCCTGCTACAGCCGGGCGGCAACACTCACCACAGATAAAGCATGTGGTCTTTAAGATCTCCTCTTTCTTCTGCTTTTCACTCCTCAGGTCAGCAAAGGTGTCAATGATGACCCCGAAAATCAGATTAAGGACGATGATGATGACCATGAAGAAGAACAAGAGGTCATAGATCACTCTAGCAGCAAAGAGGGGTTCCTGGAAAAGTGGGGTTTCCGTCAGTCTGGTTACCCCACTACCCTTCGGTCCACAGAGCTCAGGGCAGGAGGAGGACGACTTGCACCGAGGTCAGATGTCCCAACACTCCCGGTTACCCTGAACCCCCTAGCACGCATCGGTCTACTTTGGTGGCAGCTAACTGGGCATCAAACTTTCAAAGCCACAACTGCCACCTCTTTTCATACCCTGTGTCTAAACTGTGGATTCTCCAAGTGTTGTGTGGCACGTGCAGGAGGGTAGCTTCCTGGTTTCTAAGATGTTTTGGAAATACGTTCAGGTGGGCCAGACCCACCTGAAGGAAATAACCATGAATACACTGAGTGGGGGACTGTCGCCGCCCCTCTCCAGGCAGCTGGGCTCCCCGCACTGTCTCGGCGTGATGAACGAGAGGAACGCAGCCTTAACGAGCTCCTTCTGCGCGTCTGCTGCTCGCCACTCCCGGCTCTGCCTTCGCGTCTTCAGTTTACGCTCAGGCCCACTGCGTTGTGCTCTCACCACCCACCCCCGCCCCGTTCCTCTTCCTTCCCCTCGGGATTCCTACCTCTTTGGAAGGCTTCCTGAGCACATCTCCGACTCCGCCCCCGCTCCGTAGCCCGTGACTCAGCACCGTGACGATGCACATGAGCAGCGTCTCGCACGTGTGCTCTTTATCTTGCTCTGTCTCTTCGGCAGGGACCAGCTCTACGAACACAGCAAGGAATAACAGATTTAAAACGTGAGGGAAATGAGATGCCGTGATTTTGAGATTATGTTTCCCGAATGCCATCTCACAAGCTGACAGATGGGAACAAGAAAGAATAACATTAAGGAATCAAGTGTCAAATAGTTGCTTTCAAAAAGCTGAAGTCGGCTTGGCAATTCTGTTTTCATCACTAAGCCCTCCTAATTTCTCGAGCCATGTCAGAATTGCCCTTCCCTCTATTAAATCTAAATTTTCCCTATCCTTTCCAGATTTTAAACTCCGGTCCCAGCTCTGAATAGGTGTTTGACCTTACATAAGTTGCTAAATACTCTGAGTCATGAGCATCTCTTCTCAGCTGAGGGTAATGCCACAGGACCCAGGCTCCTCACTGGGGAGGGTTTGAGGGCCAAATCCAGCAACATTTTATAGCAGGTCCTCTGGATAAATTGCTTTATATTTGAGGCTGTCCATTGTTACTGGTTTTTGAAGGAAGAACCATGCCTTGCTGCCCACCTTGTTCTTTTCTCCAGCTGTGGTGAGAATGGTCTTGCTAAAACACAGATCTCATCATATCACTCCCCTTGCAACAACTTCCAATCATCCTTTGGATGAAGTTTAACCTCCATAGCCTGACATGTAAGACCTTTCATGATCTGGCCCTTTGTCGGCCTCTCTGACTTCACTTCTTGCTACTCTTCCTCTTCATGATCAGTATCTCCCTACCTCCAAGCCTTTAGACATGCTATTCCGTCCAACTGGAATACCTACCCCTCCTTCTTCACCTAAGATTCTACTGTTTTAGTTTAACTATCACATCCTTAGTAATACTCTTACTCCAGTATTAGGCTGGGTGCCTATGTTCTGTATTCCATCCTTACTCCCAGCATTTAGCATACTCTCTAGAGACCATCAATGTGCTTGCCTGCCCTCCCACTATATTACTGTATCTTAGAGGACAACACAATCCCTGAAAGATAGTGGGCACTCAGTAAATATTGGCTCACTCAAGCAAGCAGATATCTTCTTCCCACGTAGCATTCTTTTCCCTTCATCTCCCTCCTCTTTCCCAGCCTTTCCCCATTGCTACTAGCACTACTTCTGAGCAGTGAATCTGCTTTCATCTGCTTCCAACGTCCTGGGCACCGTCTAAGCTTCTAGAGGAGCCTGGCACAACGTGGGGCTTAAGGCTACAAGGTCCTACCTTCTTTGGGTGCAGGAGAGGAGCAATTCTCCCCAGTCTCCACCCTACACACGTCAGAGTACAGGAACTCACTCGCCAAACTCTCCCTGGCATCTGGGGAAGGGAAGGAAATTTCACGATGAACAATCCGGCAGCATATGGTTAAAATGTTTCAAGTCCCCGATTCACGGCTGATTAAACAATTCTTTACATAAATAACACCCTACGATCCTGCATAGAAATTCAAAGCAGAGATGTAATTTACACTTTCATTTGGTGATCTGGATGGGAAAAAAGCCAGAAATGTCAATTCCTCTAGGCTTACTAGAAATATCGCACTTAAATAGCACCTCTCCAACTTTAAAGACAAACAGCTGAAACTCTTCGACAACTACTACTGAACATACAGACTCCAGCAAGACTTATTCCAAGCCTGCATGAGCAGCATCAGTGGGCATTAGCGGATGCCTGAGGTCCAGACCCGTTTAGTTCAGAACCCTAGGATGGTCGGCAGGAAATGACATTCAGTGGAGCAGGAGATGCACGCCAAGAACGCAGTATCTGGGAGGCAGTAGTAGGCTGCCTGGCTTAGTTAGTCACAATAATTCTAGTTTGTTCCTTGGACTCAGGGTGCCTGGCTACCTGATGAAAAACCAGTAATATTGTGCTAAGTAGTGTCAAAGATTTTCACTGAAGGAAAAAGCCCTTGGATGTGTCACTCAATTATATGGTCATTTTTTTCATTCTCAGAATTGGAAATCTCTTCCATTCCTGCCTTAAATGAAAATAATAGAAGCTCACTATAAAACATGCAAGTAGTAAGAAAGCCCCAGAGATAGCCACTGCCAACAATTTGGGGGTATATTCTTCCATATTTTAAAAGACATATATGAGCTTTTTAATTTTTAAAAAATATACATGGATCCTACTGTAGTTATTCTTTTGCAGTTTCCCACGATATCTTGTGGGTATTTTTCCATGAAAGTTTATAAAGATGTACCATGTCTGCGGGGCACACCACCCCATGAACGGACCATACGCTAATGCAAGACGAACCCCTCCCTTATACTTAGATTGCTTCCACTTTCACACTGCTTGTGAACACGCTTCCATGTACTTGTGTTTCTACATGCATAGTCAGCAGGTTTCCCCTTTAAGGATAAATTCCTAGAAGTAGATTTCCTAAGCCACAGGGATGCATACTGTGCTTTCAATATATCCAGTCAAATTGTTTAAGAAAAAGTTGTACTAGTTTAAAATATGACTTTAGTGAATAAATTAAATGTAGGATCTGGACACTCACGCTTAGCATGTGATACACCATACACACCCTCTGAATAAAGAACTAAGCCCTGTATTCAAAATTCATGCTCTGGGATTTAGGAAAATACAACAGAGAGATTCCTAAAGTCATTGTTTTCTTTAGGTCAGTTACAATCAGGAAATATTCTTTTAACATTAAAAAAAAGATGAGACGATCCCAAACCCACCTGGAAGAGCTGTTTCATTGGGCAGCCTATCTACTTCCAAGATGAAATCATCCTTGAAAAAAAGATAGCCCACTATTGAGAACAGGTAAACCAGGATCAAAGCCAGAACCGCTGTCAGGATGATGGACCGTCCATTGCGAGTGACGCTTTTAATGACATTAAGCAGAGTCTCTTCTCTGTACACTAAATCAAAAAGCTTTAAAAACAAACAAAAAGAAGACAAGGGGACAATTTTAAGAAGCCTCTATATTAGATGGACATCAATATCCCACGATGAAAACTTGATTTATAGAGAATTCACCTCTTGGAAACTCAAAAACAACATGCTATTATCTTAACACAACATCTTGCATGTCTTCATGGTGAAAATTGAGATGGTAAAATGGAGGAAAAATAAACAAAGAAAAGGAGAGCAGGAAACAGTAGCAATTTCAAGTAGTGTACATACAATTTAGAGGTCCTGGAAATAGAGAAAATACAGAGCTGTACCGGTGAGTCGCAGAGAGCGAGGGAGAGGGAAGTGACGAGGGTCCTGGGACGCAATCATTTAGGGAGTATTTACTGAGTTTCTATTAAGGGCCGACCACTCTGCCTATAGGATTACACAAGTCCTGGTCCTTGCCCTCCTGGAGCTTAGAGTCTCTGGAAGGCCAACGTACAACAGGCCAGTGCAGGGAGCAAGGACTGTGGAGTCGGACAGAGGTTTAAATCTTAGCTCAACTACTTGTTGCCATCAGGACCGTGGGCTAGGAACTTTCTCCTTCCCCTCTGAGCCTCAGTGTCCTCATGTGCAGACTGGAGGACAGAGAGTTAATGTGAAGAATAAATAGACCATGTACATACAGTACTTTGCATACAGTTACACTTATGTGCTGGCTAAGTACACAAGAAATGGTAATTATCATTAATTTCCTGATGAAGAGACTGGGCCAAGGTCACAACAGAGTATGGGCAGGGACACTGGTGGTGGTTACCCACGAGGCAGCCTAAACCCTTCCCATCCCCCTAGTGGGGGCAGCGACCCCCTGCAGTTCACAATGTGTTCACAGTCTAGGCTTGCCCTCTGCTAAGAAGTTGGCCTCCTGAGAAATGGAGGATCCCTGTAGGTGCTTATAGGTATGTGAGGACCGATGGCTGGCTTTCTAAGAACTACCGTCTCAGACATCTGGCTGGAGGAATGGTGCAGGGTGATGGGAGGAGAGCTCTCTGGGGTTATTCTTGGACCTGGGAGCTAGGTTAATATGGCCTCTGAGCTGACATCTAATCCTCTCCTGAAGGTTCTGCCTCCACTGTGGCTTTGGGGAATGACTGTGTACAGTGACGTGAGTCAGGGAACAAGGATTTAAATCCTGAGTCTGTTTTTAATTTGTTGCACGATGTTGATGGAACCATGTAACCTCTCTGGACCTCAGTTTCCTCCTCTGTAAAATCACTGGACTGAACTAGCTGATCCCCCAGTCCCTTTCCATTTAGAATTGTACATCTGAGTTCATTTTCTGGTCCATTAGCCCTTCTGCCTCCATAACGCCAATCTGTGTCCTGAGACCAGTGTGAAGGGTACCAGTAAAGTAGGATACTTCCAAGGAAGCAAGGAAGAGGCGTTTAGTCAACATAAGAGTACAAAAGGCTAATGGTACTGGTAATGTTGGTTAAATATTTCCCAGCAACACACTATAGAGCGGTAAGTAAGAGCAACTTCAGACGACAAGAAATGACACTTGTTTTCTGAGTAAGAACGGTAGAGATTATACAGCCCCCAAATCACTGAAATGACAAGTGATTTTTTTTCTTTTCATACATCTATAATTCCCTATTTTAAAACAATGGACATGTGTTACTTTATAAAGAAAAAGCTTTCCTCCAATTAGAAAACTACACATGTTCCATGGAGAAAACTTTGAAAACACAGAAAAGCACAAAGAAAAACAAAAATGACTAATAACCCTGCCATCTATAGACATCTACTCAACCAGTTATTTCCTTCCAAAATAATTTTAAAGAATTATTTGAAAAAATCTAATATATACACATTCTTACAAAAATATTATACCATAACATTGGCATATAGTCAGCCTCTTTCACCAAGAAGTCATAAACAATTTCCTGTAAAAAAGGATCACCTAGTATTTCACTGTATGGAAAGTCACAGTTTACTTAACCAATATCTTTTCTTTTTTTTTAAACAATCATGATATTTTCAATTATATGTCATTAAAAATAATGCTGTGATGAACCCCTCTGTACTTGCCTCTATACATACTTGTCCAGTTACTTCTTTTTGGTGAATTTCCAGAAATGGAATTGTTGGATCAAATGTTATAATACAAACTTATTACCCCATTGCCTTCCAGAAAGGTTGTACCAATTTATACTCACCACTGTTAGAGAACGGTGCCCATTTTAGGACACTGTCACTAGAACCGGGCATGATCATGCTTTTGACCCTTTCCTAATGTCACAGGTACAACACGGGATCATGCTGCTGTTTGTTTGTTTTGCTGGGGAAGATTCGCCCTGAGCTAACATCTGTTGCCACTCTTCCTCTTTGTTTTCCCCTCCTCCTCCTCACAGCTCCAGTGAATGGTTGTATATTCTAGTTGTCAGTCCTTCTGGTTCTTCTATGTGAGCTGCCGCCACAGCATGGCCTTCAACAGATGAGTGGTGTGGTTCCATGCTGGGGAACTGAACCTGGGCCACCAAAGCGATGAGAGGGCCGAACTTTAACCACTGGCCATCAGGGCTAGCTCCACGCTGTTGTTTTAATTAACATGTTTTTGTTTACTATTAAGAACGAACATTTTTCCATGTTTAGTGACCATCTGGATGTCTCCTTTTGTTAGCTACCTGCCTATGAACTTTGCACATTGCCATCTTAGGGTGTTAATATTTTTCTAAGGACACAGCTTGGATGCAGGCTTCAGCCAGTCTCGGGGGCCCAGCACTTCGATTAGGCCACAGTTTCCTACTCTCCCTTCCTGGCCTGTTGGCCTGGACCTTTCACAACCCAGTGTGGGTCTTCCCTGCTGGAGGTCTCTGTCCAATTCCTTTCTCTCGCTGGCTTTCATTATTTGTGGAATAATTTGAATGGTTTCAGTATTTGTCTGTGGTTCTCAACAGACACGTTAAATACTGCTTTTGACACCAACAAGAACACATCACTTGAGGTCACAGACAAGTCAAGGCTGAGACAGCTTAGAAAACATCCAGAAGCACATATGAGAGGTGTCCAGCTACAATTTGGTTTGATGCTATTAAGTTTTTCTGAAAGTGAACTGAGCTCAGGTAACATGGTGGGAAGCTCTGAGTTACTCTATCCTTCTGTGACAGATTAGAGATTTGAGGGCACGAATGCAAACTGAAATGGGAAAAACCAGTTTCTTTGAAGCAGGGACTTTTTCACAAGCTCAAATGAAAAGCAGTTCAGGGCTGTGCTTAAGAACTTAGACTTGGGAGTCAAGAGAGTTGAGTCGCTATCCTATCTCTGCCACTTACTCACTGTGTGACCCCAGGCAATTTACCTTAACCTCACCAAGCGCCAGTTTCACCATCTGTAATTTGGAGATACCATCTACCTCAAAGGTAGTTGTGAGAAAGAGTATGAAAAGAGCACACAGCGAACACTCAATAAATAGTAGTAACTATTATTTTCTAGACTGTGAGGTCCGTCAGGGCAGGGACGATACTGGTTTGTCTCGTCATGACACCCCCCACATCTAGCACTGGCACCACCTGGCATTGCGAGTGACCAAAAGAAGAGGGTTCGAATGAGCAGAAAAGGAAAGGGAGCCAACTGGATGTAGACTGTAGGAGAAGTCAAACTGTCCCCACGAGAGATGGCATTGTCTGAAGGGGAATCGCCAGCATCTTGGCAGACCCCTCAGCAGGGATGAGGGAGACTCCGACTGAACTCTGCCTCCCTGCCGACCGAGGACAGGAATTAGTTGGATTGGCAGACACGGGTCTCCCTGACTCACAACCCAGAACCTCGTCCAGGGACATTACTGCATGAGACAAAAAAGCTCAGAAATATACACGGAGTTCTAAAGAGTTGTGCCACAGAGTGACCAAAATAGGCCGCATAATGGCAACCACAAGTACAGCCAGAGACCTCTTTGCCTAAAACCTCAAAGTATAGCCAGACCTATTTTAAAATGAGGGAGAAGAATCCATTCCCCTCAGTCTGCCAACACCCACCGCTAATGGAATGAGCTAATCCGGATGACCTGAATGGTGAATTCTTTATATGGTGCTTTAGATGGGACAGCGAATATGTGATGACAAAGACAACAATAATAGCTAGCAATTGCAAAGCATTTACTCTGTGGCAGCGCTATTCTAAGACCCTGACACACACAGTTGCAGATAATCCCTAAAACAGCCCTGTAAGGGAGATATATTGTTCTCATTTTGTAGATGGGGAAACTGAGGCACGGAACAGCTAAGTAACCAGCTCAGAGACCACATGGAGAGCACCTCCTCGAAGAGCTTTCCTTGTTCTGCCTTTTGCAAGTAAGTCCCTCGTCTGAAGACAACACTGAGGTCTTGACCATTTTTTATCCTCGTAAACATTTTAATACTTCTAGTTCCATTATGGCTGGTTTTGCTTGCAGAGAGGTCAGTTTTATGCTTCCTGTCGTTTGATGTAGATACGAGAAAATGGTGTCTTATCTACAACTCTACAGGTCTGGATAATTTAAAAACCTGCTCAGGAGGAAGGTGACAGAACCAACTCATTTTATAGACTATCAAGACATTGACCACTTGGCTCAGATTGTAACAAAATAACTTCTACTGAAAAGGTCTCCAGAACCAACAAATCCATCAAGCTCCTTATCATGGATCTCTGGATTTTGAAAATAGCTCCTGCTCTTATTTTCACCACGTGTTTTCACTGGAAAATAGATCCCATGAGAATCGTAAGAAGACGACAGTCTGAAAAATATTCTCCCTGGTAAGCCCTGGCTGAGTCCAAGAAATAAAGAAAAACAAAGGTATAAGGGGAAGAATATCTCCTGATCCAGATGGCAGGCATCATCCATTACTGAAAAGTAAAAGGTCTGATGTGCACACACGCGGTGGGACCGTGCACCTCCAGGGCTCCTAGTAGCTGACCTGCTCCCGGGGTAACTTTCCTCTCCAGATCCCCCAAACCTTGTGTGCAGGGGAGCTATGACCTTGTTAGGCCAGGCACACCCATCACCATTAAAAGAAGTGGTCTGTGATGAGAGGGAGGATGCTGGACACTCTCCTGGTTTTCAACAGGTAAAATCTTTCAACACCAGGAACTCACCAGCAAACTGTAGAAGAATTCATGCACAAAGAGTCCCATGGCGCAGATCAGCAGATACAACAAATGATAAAGGAACTCCACATCCAGAACCATGGCTCGGTAGCCTCTGGTGAATGTTCCACAGTTGCCCACAAAGCTCATTAGAAAGATGATTTTATTGCAGACCTGAGAACAATGACAGGAACAGTCAGATAAGCATGGACTATGCCACACTTCAGACTCTTCAGGAGAGCTAAGGGCAATTCTCACCCAAACGTATTTCAGTAATTGTGCCCAAACTAAAGCTTCCTTTTGCATCAAGTGCCCACCAAGCCCGCTAAGAACTATTTTTTGCAGCTCTAAGTAATTTCATTACTTTGCTTTTCAGGCATATTACAAGTTACGTGGTAGTCAAATAACTTTGTGTGCAAGAGTAATCAAGTGGCATTTGTGTATGACAAAAACAAAATTAACACATACTGAAATTATGATTTTCAAAATGAGATATGAATCATTTCTAACATTCTGAGTTAGTCAAACACAGAAGTCACCTCAATCCACAAACCCTGTGATCAGCATGATTAAGAGCGTTTTCTGAATTTCTGTTACGTTCTAGGCATTATAGGGTTGCAACTTAACGAGAAGCAACCAGTTCTTGTCTTTCATTGCTCCTAATTTCACAGGGAAAATGAGAATTTTCTTGGGAAAACAAAAAAACAGTAAGGGACTTCAGGATGGGTCCTATTCCCCTGCCCCCTCTTTTGGGAATAACTTCTACTTTTCCTCCAGGGATCCATCCTTTTCCACGTATCAGTCCTTGATGTCGGGCTGGGAGTGGGAGGCTGGGGGGTGTGCTCCCTCCCTCCAATCGGAACATTATATTCCCCTGGCAATAACGATTGGTTCAGGGATAGGCAAGTGACCAAACGGAGCCAATGATACCCACTGAGGTCTTCCCTGGCACTGCAGCAAAAGACAATTTTGTTCTTTCCCCCGACCTTGAACTTGCCAGAAAGTAAGCTCTGAAGCTGTTGGCATGCATCCTGCCATACCATGGAGCCTTAGAGTACCACCAGTGCAGAGCCAAAAGATGGGAAAAAGGAACTGGGCCCTGATGCTCTTATCTGTGCACCTGTATTCAGCTACACCTGAAGGTTCTTGATTTCTCAGTCACATAAACCGATACATTTTCTTTTTTGCTTAAACTAGTATGGATAAGGTTTTCTGACACTTGCAATGGAAGGTTGTTCCACTGCATGATTTAGTTCCACTTTTGACAGAAACCCATGCCTAGAAGTCTGTCTCCAGCAACATGTTGATGGAAAAACTTGAATCAGGAGAAGGCTGGAGAGAATGCTTTTCGGATACACTTGGTAAAACCATCTTCTGCTACCCTAGCTAGCTTGGCCACAGGTGCTGGGGAAATTCTGCCAGCTAATCTGGTGGGTCAGTGTAAGCGAGCTTCTCAGCAATCAGATAAGCGAGGAAGCCAACACCCATAGAGAACATTCGGCTTTCTCAGACAGACTAAACCTTCAACCCACCAGTTGTTTTGTTTTGTTTTTTCCCAATATTCTAAGCTTCGCCAGTGTAGGATCTTTCATAGGGTGAGAAAGTATCGTCGACTCTGGATGAACTGTGGTGATGGGGTTTCAGGAAAAAAAAAAAGGCCACGCTCTGGTTGACATTCCAGGACGTCAAACATGCCCAGGCTCTTGCTATCTAAACAACAGAGTAATCCACTTCACTTGAATCCAGTCTCCCCTTTACCTCCTGCCCTCATTTCCCCATTGCTCCACCAGCAAATATCCCCTATTCATGGTCTTAGTCTGCTGGCCCCACTGCCTACTGACCCTGCTTGATCAACCTTGGATCTGGCCTTCATCCCACCTCCACTGGGGCAGCTCTCCCCAAGTCCTGTTCTGCAAGGGACATGCAGCAGTCTTCCCCTGTCTGCTCTGAGCACCTACCCCAGCTCCCGCGGCACGACAGGGCTTTCCACCCAGTCCTTGTCACCAGTCTCCTCGCCTTGGCCGCCAGGACACCATCCTGGCCTGCTTCGCTAGCTCTCAGATCTCCAACATGCCTTCTCTCTGTCCAGAGCTCCTCTTTCTTCTCCCATATGCTCCATGTGGGTGTTGCTCTTTTTTCATTCCCTCTAAATAATTATTCTAGTTGTTTTATCTGCCCCCAGCTAATGTTATTATAAGTGGTAGAAATTATCTAACTTGAGTCTTCCCCCAACTGATTTATGTTCAAGAAGGGATAACCGTCGAATGATTAAAGGCCGGGGAAACAAAAGAACCAGACAGCCTACAGAAGACAACCTCTGAAACACTGAGAGGTTTTCCTCTTTTTCGTTTGTTTATTCTGTTTCCTTCTTAATAGCTTCTACTCACTGCAGGCGATGCCTACATTCCCATCTCCAACACTGGTGTGTCTTTGTCACTCTAGTCAAGCATTTCCAAATGCCAGAGCTAAGATTAATAACTTGTCACCTCAAGTCCAGTAAATCAACAATTTAAGTGTATTTTCACCCTGAAAACTAGGTCTTTGCATGACTTCATTTTAGCTGGATGCATTTATTATTCTCCCACTTATCCATGACTGAAAATCTGGAGTGAGAGTTGCCTCCTTCATCACCCACTCAAGACAGTATTACCTTCTTTGCCTGGAGAAGAGGCCCTAGACCAAGACCCTACCTTGCTTTCAGGTGTAAGCCTCTGACTCTATGCCTGCCACATGTTACTATTTCTGTTGCAGCTCTGACATGTGTACCTTCCTTCTTTCTTCTAAGCTATGACCAAGATGTAGGCTTGTCACATCTAATCAAAAGCTCTGCTAGAGGCCCTAAATGGTCCCCCTGCCTCCAGTCCCTTCCACTTGAATCCACATAATGTGCCACTACTGAATGAATTTTCTCAAGAATACCTCTTTGTATATACCATTTCTTTGCTCAAAAAACCTTGAGACATTTCCCACTTCTGGGAAAAGACTTTCCCAACCTATATTCTGTACCACACTAATCCCAAGGGATACTTAAAAATAAAAACTGTTTTTTTAAATATGTTTGGGAGACATAGATACGCCATTTTGCTTTCTTGGAAATTCATGACCCATACCAGTGTGTTAAAGTCTCAGAAATCCTGCAGTAGAAAACTTTTAATTTTGTTTAACCCAGCATTTCCCACATTGATTTAACTATGGAACCACATTTTCACCTAAGATTTATCAATTGTGAACATATTTTAGAAACGCTGGCCTGCAGCATGAAGCCCAAGTGCATTATCCTGAAATTCAGTGCCCAGGTGACTTGTACAGGATCAGGTCCTACATGTCACTGCATGAACCACGTGGAGGTGAAACTCAACTGTTTACTGTCTCTCGAGACTGTCCTGGGCTTCCCTACTGCTTTGGCCTATGGAGCCTATGGGAAAAATGCTCTTCTCAATCCTGGCTTCCTGGCCAGGTCCGTTCCATTCTTTAACACAGAACTTCAGCCCTGTCTCCTCCTAAGCTTGTCAGCTTGGAGTGTCTCTTCTCCTCTGATGTCCTTGCTGACTTTGTCATCTGAGTACCCATTTGGGGCCATTTTTTGTTGCAATGAATTACTATATTAACCTTATTTTGCAATGTGATTTCCATTTTTGTACACTGACCTCAGCTTCCTTATATGCTCAGGGCAGAAACTGCTGGCAGGCCATTTTAGACCCCAACAGTGCCTCACATGTCCCAGCTGCCTCCTCCCTTTTACCAGGAAACCTCTCCCCAATATATCTTATCTCTTACATCAGCTGTCTCCACTCCCTAAGAACTCTCCTAGAGATGAGCTTGGATTCTATAGTGAAATAGCATTTCCAAACATCACCACTGACTTTTAAAGAACTCTCTCTGAGTCTCTAACCTCTGTACCTGCTTCATCTCTGTGTTTGAACAATTCTTCTGGCCTCTCCTCTCTGTTCTGTGTGGCCCTCAATGTTTGATCGTTTGACTTATTGGCTAAAATCTCCTGTTCCAGCAAACTTTTGGCCAGATTGGCAAAACTAATTTAAATCACAACTGTTCTTCCTCCTCCTGCCTAACTTCTAAGAGGGATATTCCCTAAAAACGAGATTGTTGATGCCTGACTAACACATTAAGACGTTCACGGTACCGTGAGATGGTTAAGAGGGAGATGTCCACCCACAACTCTCTCTTGCTCCTGCTATTTTAACAGTTGACCCAAACACTATTTTTCTGCATTGAAAGCCAAGATTCTAGGGACCAGAATGGAAGGCATTCCTGTTTTCACATAAACAAAAAAGCAGCTATGAAGTTATTCATACTTACGTTGAAAGCTCCCAGAAGAAACAATGTAGGTTGTAACCCAACTGAAAATATCAACCGCAGGATCGTGGAAGCAATTAAGGCTCGGATGCCATGGGGCTTGGGGAGGGCAATGACGATGGCCAGAGAGATAAGCATGGCTGTCCACAGTAGTCCCGACCAGTGCGGCTCCAGTGTTCCTGGAAGGACAAGGCAGGGTGTTCACAGATCAGAGTTTTCACCGAGTAGAGGTGACAGACCAAACTGGGTTTAATTACACTTTCTTCAATCACCTCTCTGGGCTTATTTGTCTCAGCTCTCATCTCCAGTTCTCTGCCCCAGAAATAACTGGTCACATCCGTGTTTTCTGAACTCTGAGCCTTTACACATGTTCCCTCTACCCAAGAAATTCTTCTTTCTTTCCTGTTCATCTTCGGTTTAGCTTTGCTATTACCTTTTCTAGGAACCCTCCCCCATCCCCTTCTTCCTCACAAAACTTGCCACGTGCTCCATCCTTCCCTGAGTTCTCTGTCCCCCTTGGTCATCCCTATAGGACACTATTTCCTAGTGGTCAGTCTACTTGTCCTTCTCTCCCCTGCCGCCTCCTCCACCCCCATCAGACTCCAAATTCCACAAGGGAAGCTCTTGGCACCCAGGTGGCAGTCATCAAATGCTTGTTCAATAAACAAAACTCATACATGTGTCACACCTCATTGTTAGGAAAGGTGAACTGGAAGCCTAAACTTCTAATTTTTATTAAAAGTACGCAAAGGGAAATTGTACGTCCCCCGCCTGAATCAGATTTCTTCCAGGGGAGGAAGAAGACAACTTCCGTATCGTTAGCATCATCCTACAATTAGACTATCCTTGTAGTCAAAGAGCTTATACCAGTGTTTGTCATCTCTTGCTATTGCAAGTTCTATTTAGAGTGTCCCACGAGATGGCCTGGTTATATAACATGAGCCAACATGGCTAAAAATATAGTTCTGTAAAACACTCATTAAAAAAAAAAACACCCCTATTTCAAATGCTATCACATTTTGAGTCTCCTTCAGATGTAAACAAGCAGCACTACATGATTAAGGCCACTTATATAAAGGAGTTTCACTTCTCCAGAACTGCTAGCATGGCAGCACCACCCAGGAAAGGGACAGCCTCGCGGGTTACAGCTCTTCCACGAGCCTGCTGGCTGCCCTAGTTCATTTGGTCCACACCCGCCGAGACTCACTTTCTCTCTAAAAACCATTCTCCCAGCCCTAGCTGCTTACATCTTCCCTTTTGATATCCTTCAAAAGGAAAACCTGATTAGAAATGGGCACAAAGAGGCAGAAGCTTTTCAGAAATGCAGGAAGAAGTAGATACTGGGGCATATGTGTCACTTCTTGTGCATTAAAAAATTGTTAGATGTCATATTAATCTCTTTATGTTGATTATGATTTATTTAATCCTCTAGACCACGCTCTGAGGTTGGTACTGTTATCTCCACTTTACTCTAGAGAAAACTGAGTCTTGGGTTACACATCCTCCCAAAGGTGACACAGCAAATGGCTGGAGAATATATGCTTCTGAAGTCGATGGTCCTTAACCACCATTTTTTAAAAAACCCATAAAACCCATCCATTTTAAGTGTACAATCCGATGAATTGTAGCAGTTTATGCAGTCATATAACTACATGTAACTGCCGACACAATCAGATATGAACGCTTTCATCACCCTGAAAGGTTTCCTTGTGCCCTTGAAGTTGATATCCTGCCCCATCTCTACCCCCAGGCAATGACTGATGTGCTTTCTATCACTGTTGCTGTGCATTTCCTAGAATTTCATAAAAATGGGGAAAAAACCCTATTAGTAGGTAGTCTTCTTAATTCTTTCACTTAGCAAATTTAATTCATTTTGGTTATTGTGTATATTAACATTTTGTTCTTTCTATTGCTGAGTAGTCTTTTATAATAAGCATATACCACAATTCATTTATCTACTCAATAATTAACAGATATTTGAGTCGTTTGCAGTTTGGAGTTATTACAAATAACACTACTGGAAACATTCAAATACAAATCTTGGAGTAGCTGTATGTTTTTATTTCTCTTGGACAAATATATGGAAATCGATTTTTGGATCCTAAACATATGTATAACTTTATAAGATACTACCATACTGTTTTCCAAAGAGACTGTACCATTTTTCCTTCCCATCAATAATATATGGGAGTTCCACTCGCTCCACATCATCACCAATACTTGGTATTGTCAGTCTTTCTAATTTTAGCCATTCTAGTAGGTTTCTAGTAGTATGTCATTGTGGTTTTCATTTGCCTTTCCCTGATAACTACTGATGTTGAATATCTTTTTATGTGCTTATTGGCAATTCATATATCATCTTTGGTGAAGCATCTGATCAAATCTTTTGCCCCTTATTTTAATTGAGTAGTCTTCTCATTACTGAGTTGTAAGAGTTCTTTATATATTCTGGATATAAGCGTTTTGTCAGATGTATGTTTTGTAAATATTTTCTCCCAGTCTGTGGCTTGCCTTTTATTTTCTTAAGTGCTTAATGACCATTTTAAACTGCCTCTTAAGATCTCACTATAATAAATGTGACCAGCACAATGCATGTCCTGAAGGGGCCAATATAAAATCCTGCTGTCTCTCTACTACAAAAGCGGTGTTAAAAAATAATACTGTATTCCCAAAAAACAGTACTTATGAGCAAAACAACAAGATGTCTAGACTTTTTAAAAATCTTGAAGAAAATATAGTAGGAGGATAAATAAAATAAGATTGACAAAATATTATAATTGTTAAATCTGGGCTGATGGGTATATGGCAGATTACACTGTTCTCTCTACTTGTATGTATATTTGAAAATTTCAATAATAAAAAGTTTAAAAAGTAGTACTATATTTGCTTTAATCATCATGGCAGGCTTATAAATTCAGTAAGAAATCTGAAGCTGCTCAAGTTTCATGCTTCGAAAGACTGTGTGATTCAGCATTTCTGAAATAAAGGAGGAAAATGATACTTTTGAAAAGGAGCTTTTAAGGCCACCGGCATTCTGGGCAGCCACAGGCCTTGTAAGCCACAGAGCCACCTTAGCACACATAACAAGATTATTACATACCTGCAAGAGGGACATTTTAGAAATCCTGGTTTTAGGATTCAACAAAAACAAATACTGATCTCAAAGACTACTTTCGGATCACCAACCAGATCTTATTTCTAGGCAGGGGCAGTACAATCCTCCTCTTGAAGATGGTTAACAGTGAGTAGAGAAGATGCCCCCAACATGGCTTACAAAAGAAAAAAATAAATCCCTCTGAGAGTGAACTGATGTGTGTGAGGCAACCTCAGTCACTATACAGAGGAAAGGGCTTCCTTAGGTCAGATCAACCTTCCTTCTCTCTCAGGAGATCTTAACTATGCTTTCCATTTAGTCTACGAACACACAGTTCTAAAGCCCATGCTGCCAAAATAGGAAGCCTGGGCTCCTAAGATCAGCCACGGTTGATGTCACATTGAGAACAACCATTGTAGAGTTGGAAGGACCTTTCCCTATCATCTCACACAGTGGGTCTCAAACTTGGATGGGCAAGAAACAGGACGCCCCAGAGACCCTGATTGGGTCAACAACTGTTTTTCCCCCGAACTCTATAGGAATTTCCAAATCTACAACAAGGTTTCATAACCACTGGGTCAATTTAAGCGCCTCTTGATAGAGAGGATAAGGAGGACTAACTGAGGCAGCTTGCCCAGAGGTACATGGCAGATGAGTGGCAGAACCAGGCCTGGACACCAAGTCTGGGCTTCGTGAGTCTAGGTATTCCACTGGACAAGGCTTAACCCTGAAGGGGAGGGGAGCTGTCTACTAACTGTTCCCAGGCACGGGCCTCAATGCTGCTACAAGTGACCAGTGAAGAAAATAATGATCCAGGTGTATAAAAAAATCGATTTTAAATATTTTTAAAGAAGTGGAGGGTGAATGAAAACACATCCACAGTAATGGCTGAAGAATGTGCTGTGATGAACACGATGACTCCCCCGAGGTGAAAGGAGGCCTGGGCTTTGTCACCTCCGACTGAGTTCTGGGCTGACTGCTTCACACTGACCTCTGTTGACTGGCAGCCTGGCTAGGGCAGATGTCCCCTTGGAGAAAATCTTGCAGCCCTGTGGACCTACCAAGTCTTTTCAGACAAGGGCACTTATGATTCCTGAGATAGCACTGAAAGTCTGGACTTGTGTTTAGGTAGTGCTTTTTGGGGGAAAAAATCACTCAAATGGAGCTTTCAATGTAACCTAAGGCCAAAGAGAAAAGCTAACTCCCCAAATGGGTAAGTTAGATACATAAGCATCACCTAACACGTCATCACTTTCAAAGTGGATCTTGAATTTACTTTAATGAAGTATACACATGCTGTTTTATTACGTACACACATGTGCATTATTAGGCTCAAGAGCTAAGTCTGGAACTTATCCTGTACCGCTTTTGTGTCTTACTTCTGGGCTCTCCATCCCATATGTTTCACACAAGGTGGCTCCTGGCAGGTGGTTACATACATATGTGAGGTGACCTGCCAAAAAGCTCTGAAGAAAAATTTAGCTGAAAAGTAGACTTCCCACGAGGCTGCAGCGGGTGTCAGCAAGCAGGCCGTGGATGTATAATGGAAGAGGAGCTTCTGCTGGCCCCCAGGATGCCACAAATGTGAATGCCATCAAGTGAACTGAGGAGCCCCAAACAGAAAAATACCCCTCCAGAATGGTTTGCCTGTTCTCAGCAAAATACGCAAAATGTGGAAGGAGATGGTGGTGGGGGAAATCCATTAAGACCATGGACATCATGGTTTATTATGTGAATAATGTCATGTAGCTCTTAATAGACTAAACATTGAAGGACGTACAGTCTACAGTCATTCAAGCCTGCCTCCCCTAACCCATTGCCAAAAAATAAAAAATTAAAAAATCCAGAGATTTCCTACAAATTCTTTAGTCTGAAATTAATTCCAGAAGTATGGTATAGGGGAAAAATTCTACTGGACTGAGCAAAGTATTTATGTTCTAGGGTTAGCTCTACCACTGACTGGCTGTGCAACTTTGACTAAATCTCTCAACTTCTCTGAGACATAGTTTTCCAACATATAAAACTAAGAGGCTGCAAGACGATTTCTGACAGGTTTAATACTGTATAGCTTCTTCTCTTTCTTTCTTGGTAAATAACATGGACACAAAATTCATATTAATTTTAATTTAGATGTAGAACTAAACCCATGGTAAAAGCCATAATCTCATCTTGTCTGTAAATAGTCAATCGGGATTCCATACATTTCACCAATACTTCCAGGGATCAAGTCATAGCCTTCTAGCTGCTTCTAGTAGTTTCCTTAAAATTAAAGACATGGGTACCTCCTCGGACTCCTTTAAATGGGTAGAAAAACGCCACAAGCAGATTCATCAGGACAGCCAGGTTAAATGAAATGCTGCTCCAGACAGACATATTGCGGGCACACCAATAGAGAACGGGCTGGGCTGTGAAAACAAAGACGAAGCCATGTGAGGTTCAAGACCACAAGTCAGACGCTGGGAATTCCGCACGGCCCTTCCTCCCGCTCTGCCTCTACAAGTCCACTTTTGTTCCCTGTTTTACCACAACAGTAAAAACGATCATTTGTTTTGAAGTTGACTCATGGACTCATAACGACATCACATTGGTTTATTTCTGTTTGGAGTACTTACTGGAACAGAAGATGTATTTGGGGACAAGGAAGAAAAGAAAACGAGAAAAGCTGGAGCATCTAAAATCCCTGCATGCCCTAGTCACCACCACCAGTTATGGAATCTGAGGGTTAGCCAGAGTTCACGCGCTGAGTCCTTAGTTCCCCCCAGGCTCCGGGACCAGATGAGATGCCCAGAAAGACCCAAGAATTCAATTAGCCTTTTAGAAGCGTGGGCACTGGTGGAGGGGGGGACATATAGCATTCAGAGTTGGCCCAGCCGGGCCCCAGAGTAGAACTGCTACCATTTCCACACTCCTCCTTTGCTCAAAATTCTCTACTAACTCGCTGGTGCCTAAAAACAAGACAATGATCCCTTTCCTGACACTAAGTCACTTTCCATTTTCCTGAAGTCTGACGATCCCTCCGGGGCAAGGGAACTAGGAATGAGAGTTGATAACTCGATAATCAGCAGTAGAGTTCGCATTTCCAAAGGCTGCAGTGGAGAAAGGAGGTGATACCAAAGCTATCACTAAGGGGTGAGAGACACTTTTGATATTGCTGCCATCTTAATCCACTCTTACCTGTAGGTGATATCACACTGGTTAGGCATTCTCAGTGTTAGAACAATAAGCCTGCGGCCACACTGTGTGCAGTGGTGCTTCCTTTTCCCCTGAACTCTTCTTCAGTGGTACCTTACACTTAGGATGATGCTCAAAAATAGATGTGGTAGAAATAATTTAAGACTTGACGCCAGGCAAAGTTTCCAAAAGACAGTCTCATTCAACATTATCCCCCTCCAAGGAAAAGTGTGGAGTAGGTGAGAATGGATCTCTATCGTGTATTTCTCTTTCCCAATGAAGTCATCACTTAACCTTAGGACAGGAGCCACCGACAAAAATCCAATGGGCCCTATAACAATGCCTATAGCAGCAGCCAAGCCTTTGGAAGCTTCTATTCAAACTAAAGTTATGGCACAATTAAATGGAGCCTGGGTAATTTAATAATTGCTCGTTCCATGTTTGCACTTGGTAACAGGCAATGTTTCCAGGCAAATTATAGAGTTTTAGAGCTACCACCATCATCTAGTTTAATCTCTCTCATTTTATAAATGAGAGAAACTGAGGCCTAGCAGAGGGTAGAAGCTATGGAGATCTCATCACCCAGGTCAGTGACAGGGATAAAGATAAGTGGCTAATGACACCACTCAATAGAGGAGGTGATCAGGATTCAGTCAACTTCCAGTTAACAACTGACTTTTAGGGGCCGGCCCCATGACCGAGTGGTTAAGTTTGCGCACTCCACTTTTGCAGGATTTCGCCGGTTCGAATCCTGGGCACGGACATGGCACCACTCATCAAGCCACGCTGAGGCGGCATCCCACATGCCACAACTAGAAGGACCCACAACTAAAATATACAACCATGTACTGGGGGGCTTTGGGAGAAAAAGGAAAAAATAAAATCTTTAAAAACAACAAAAACAACTGACTTTTTAAAAGTTAATTGCTGAAGCAAATTTAAGATGAGAAATATCTGTTCTGGAAACAATAGCTTATTGGTATCTCTGCTGGGACTGAAGCCCATTTCTGACCTGGATATGAAAACCCCAGATGAAGAGAGAAGAGATGGGTGGCAAGAATGGCAAAGGGTTGCTAATCGTTGAAGCTGAGTCATGGGTACATGGGCATTTATAACATCCTCTCCACATTACTGTATGTATGAGAAGCTCATAAGAAGTTAAAAGAACAAAGAAGAAATGGCAAAGATCAGTGATGGTCTATGTAAGCCAGAATCCTCCTCAGGCGGAGCTCTCAACACCAAATGTGAGAGCAGCCACGGTAGGATGCTTTTAATACCATTGTAATAAATGGTCTTCAGCTATGGGATACAGTTCACAAATAAATCTTATTTTTATAACGCTAACATTTATTTTGAATATGAACAAACATTCAGTCCTTCAAATTAACTGGGTGTCTATCTAGGTGCAAGAAGATACTTAGAGACCAACCTTGATGTGCAATGGCTTCTATTTCCTGCAGCACCTCAAACTATGTCCCTGTCTACCTTTCCCGACTCTCCTCCCACATCCATTCCCTATATACTCTCTCTTTGCATCCCAGTCTAGTGATGGTTCCCTGAACACACCCTGCACTCTCCAGCCTCTGTGCTCTCCCTCTGTGGCAATTTAAAAATATGTCCACAAATTCTTTGATAGTCTTCTCTTCAAGGGATGCAGCTTAATTTCCTTCCCTTGAGTGTGGGCTGGACTTAGTTACTTGCTTCTAAGAAGCAGAATACAGCAGAAGTGATGGGCACACCTCCTGAGACTAGGTCATAGTAGGCACTGCAGCTTCCTCCTTGCACAGACGCATGCGCTCTCTCTCCTTCTCTCTCTCATATCAGTCATTCGCTCTGAAGAAACCAACTGCCATGTTGTGAGGACACTCAAGCAGCCTACAGAGGGGTCTATGTGGAAAGGAGCAGAAGCCTCCCACTGACAGCCATGTGAGTGAGCAAAGAAGCAAATCCTCCAGTCAAGCCTTCAGATGATGACAGGCCTGGCTGACATCTTGACTGCAACCTAATGAAAGACCCTGAGTCAGAACCACCCAGCTAAGCCACTCCCAAATTCCTGACCCTGAAAAATGATGAGAAGATAAATATTTAGTGTTTTAAGCCACTAAATTTTGGGATAATTTCTTACCCACAATAGAATGCAAACTAACATTTGCCCTTCTGTGGTGGGCAAAATAATGGCCCCCAAAGATGTCCTAGTCCCTGGAACCTGTGAACGTTACCTTACACCACAAAAGGGACTTTGCAGATGTGACGAAGCGAAGGCTCTTGAGATGGGAGATTATCCTGGGTGATCCCGGTGTGCGAGACGTAATCCCAGGGTCTTTATAAGTAAAGAGGGAGGTCGGAGTGTCAGAGTCAGAGTGATGTAGCATGAGAAAGGCTCTCCTAGTCACTGCTGGCTTTGAAGATGGAGGAAGGGGGCAGGAGCCATGGAACACAAGAAGCCTCTAGAAGCTGAAAAAGGCTAGAGTCTCTAGAAGGCATGCAGCCCTGCCAATACCTTGATTTTAGCCCAGTGAGAACCCTTTGAGATTTCTGGCCTCCAGAACTAGAAGATGAGAAATTTATGTTGAAAGCCTCCAAGCTCGTGGTGATTTGTTACAGCAGCACCAGGAGAGTAATACACCCTCCCTTTCCCCAGTCTCTCAAGCTCGTGTTTATCCAAGTCTTACCCAGCCTTCTAGATGCTATTCAGATCCCATCTTTCCTCGGAAGCTGGTCCTTTCCCAAACTTCCACAGTGTGTCACTGCATGATTGCAGCCCTGCTCATAAGTGGCCACTTGAGTTACAGCCACCTGAAAATCTGCCTGTGCTGTGTGCCCCCATCAGATGGTAGGCTCTCACAGGAAGGAATCACAGCTTACACATTGCTGAATTCCCCACAGCACATTGTAGCACGTTTCTAGGGGCTGAAAGTTGGCTGGATCAATACACCTGCTACATTACAGCGAAAAGACAGAGTGCCATGATCCCAGAGAGGCGGGGCAATTTCAGTAACTACAACCCAGGGCATCTCTTGGTAACACTCTTTCCGAATTTTTTATTTGTTTGTTTTTTTAAAGGATCTAGGCCTTGCTTGATGACTTGGACTCCATGTATATTATAGCAAGAGGATCTCCCAGCTCAACTCTGATGCGTGTGATGACCACGAGGAGAAAGCCCAAGCAAGAAAGTGTTGGCATATGCAACTCTGCCATGATGTCTTCTTTCACTGTCTTCTAGTTTTCTTGGCCTGGAGTTTTCACTTCACTGGGGCCAGGATCTTCAGGAGAAGACGTCAGAGAGGCAGAGTCAAGAGAGGATGTGAATGCACAGAAGGGTGTTTGTGTGTGTGTGTGTATGTGCATGCGTGTGTATGTGCATGTGTGTATATGTGTGTATGTGTGTGTTGTATGAGCAAGGCAGGGAAGAGGGTCTCAAGAGAGCATAGAAACTGAGTATTTTAATACTTGCAGAAGGACATACTAAGCAACGTCAGTGTCAGACACACCTCACTGAGAATCTGAGTCCTAGCTTTGATTGACCAAAGCACAGGTGATTCTCATGACAGTTTCAGGAAAAGGTAAAGAAGTGCCATGAGTAAGCCATAAAAATCTTTTCTGCAGATTTATTAGAAGAAAAATAAGCTACTTAGAGGGGAAAATGTATTTCATTTTAATTATACTTCTGAGTACATTTCTCCCCTCCCTAAAAATGCAAATCATGTTTAATTCAGTTATTATTCTCAATTTTTCTCTTACCAGCAGATTGCTTTGAAGCCAATTAAAATTTTTCAGTTGACAACTATAGCTGTGTTTAAGCTTCACTGAAACAAAAACTGTTTTTGAAATAAAGAGACTGAATACGAGAAGGCATTAGTCACAATGCAATATAAATCTTGGAATGATGAAATGGTCATCCTGCAACATCAGTCAGGTAGTCTTAATTCCTCACGTTATAGGTGAGGATCTGGGAGCAGTTAAGTCATCTGCCCAGGGCCACAGAGCAGTGGGTGGCAGAAGTAGAATGAAACTCAGATCCCCCACCACTTGAGGCCGAGGCATTCCTGCTAGGCTAGGCTGAAGACAACATCTCAGAAAGAGGGATGATGTGATATCTGACCTCACCACAGGAAGCAAAAACCTTTCTGTCAGCTCATAAGCCTCTTGGAGAGCCTACGATGTGTGTGTGTGCACACGCATGTGTATGTATGTGTACATATATATATGTATGTATATTTGATAAGACAATTCAGAGAGAATGACTATATCTGACCAGTCTTAGTAGAGCCATATGTTGACAAGAATGAAACCACAGTTTTACTGGCTAGTAGTATGGAGGTTTAGATGTATGAATTCAGGTTTATCTTCTAACGCTGGAATCATGGACTACTCCAGTGAAGGACAAAAGCAACAAATAAGAGGAAGTTCTCTTCTATTTACATAATAGCTGAAAATACAAGAGTACCAAATGGATGGGGTCTATGTCTATCTTTTTTTTGGAATCTTTTTGTCTCTGATTGCCTGAGCGTGGTGCTGTGTAGACATTCAATACTGCTCATAATGCTCAAGCTGGAGGAGCTTAGATGACGCTATAGTAGGCTACAAGGACACACTGATATTGAGTAGAATTGTACCGTAAGTCTTCTGAGATCCATACCAAGGAGGACATGCATGCTGTTCTGCTCAAGTCCTCCTGGCCCCTCTGTCAGACACCAAGCCTGGGGCTGGGTGAGGAATGGGCTTGGCCCAGCAAAACATTTTATAAAGTTTTAAAGTGCTGGACGATGAGGTGCCCCTTAGAGATGAGTGAGAATGGAGTGGGGGTGGGGTGAGGTGAGAACAGGGCTTTCTGGCCAAACTGTTCGCACAATAGCCAAATCTAGCGGGGCAGAGAGGGAGGGAAAACAGTGGTGAAGGAGAAGTAGCATGCAGTAAAGGATGCTGCTCTGTTCCACTGCAGACTAGGGGGTGGGCCGAAAGAGGACAAAAGCTCCCAGAAACTGACCTCCAACACAGCTTCCCCTCCTGCAGCCCCACCCCGCAGAGCAAGCCCAAAAGATCACAACTGCAGCTGGAATCCTGGGTTTCAAATAAAAAACCTGCCTCCTGACTAGCAGAAATAGAGCGCGATCCTTTCTAAGCTGGTCACAACAGTTGGTGCCGAGCATACGGTCGGTACTGAAGGATCACATTAAAACCCTAATGAAAACCAGGAGCTGAGAAGCCCTCTGGGGCAGCCCTATAAAAGTGTTTTAGAGGAGTAATTTCAACCCAACTGGCTGGGCTTTGCAACGGGACTTGCTGGTGAGCAATGATGCATCTTATGTGGCAAATGAGTCCACTGCCTATAAAATGATACTAGAGTCTAAAATGCGAGCTGCCCTATAAAAGGGGAAAGACTAGCGTCTTCGGAGCAGGTGTGCTAGTAAATGAGCAGTCAAGCTGGCTGAATTTCCTGCTCCAGTGCACCATCCTGTGAGCTCAAGGCCTGGCCTTTTCTCTCTTCCTTTTATTTTCTACATCAAGATACCAAAAAAGCCATTCTAACAGTCTTCATGGAGTTTTCCAACCAAATCGAGTCAAATCCTGCATGAAGGAAGCCGCTTCAGGGGAGGTGCCTCCCTGAGGCTGGAGCCCCTTTATCAGCTACAAAGGTGTCTAGGACTTCCTGATGTTCAGAGAAGGAAGGTATGATAAATGACACCAGCTCTGCCCCTACTCAGAGACACGCGCACACCATCAAGCCCAGGTTTGTGAAACCCCAGAACTATACCTCTCTGCAGGGCTGGGGGGGCGTTGCTGACCCACCTCTCAGTTTCTTTTGCCAGTTCATTTCATTGAAGAGGTCTTCGGACCGCAGGAAGAAATCGTTGATCTTGCTGCCTTGCTCATCCCTCTCTGTAGTGTAGTAGATTCGTAGTTTTGACTCCTTGGTTAGGAATTCACATATGCTGGGCACGGGGAAGACAATCTGTTCCATCGTTCGGTCTAATCTGACAATCTAGTGTGAAAAAATAAATGAGCTTCAGCATCTTCAAAAACCTTTTACTAAGGATCTTTGCTATCAGCCACAGACTCAGTATTCAAGATCAAGCATAATACAGACTTTGTTCCTGAATCTTCTCTGATTTTATAACCCTAGAGTGGGCTGTGTCTCATAGATTTATATAAATAACAGTTTTGGCAAGTCTGTAGGAGCATTTTTCTAACCTCAGACCCATTAATTTTACTGTGACCAACTTTTATCTGGAACAATTTAAACTGTGTTTTGTGCACATATTCAGATGAGGCTCTAGGCTGGGGATGTCCAATAGAACTTTCTGTAACGATGGAATGGTTCTCTGTGTATCTACCCTGTCCAAAAGCATGGCCGCTAGTCACATGTGGCCATTGAGCACTAGCACAAGTGTCTGGCGCAACTGAGGAGCTGAATATTTAATTTTAATTTGAACTAGCCACGTGGCTAGCGGATACCATACCGGACAGCGCAGCGCTAGACCGTCATGTAAACCTCACCCAAGATCCTTTCCCTGATAGCAAAGTTGCAGTTTTTCCTAGCTAGGAACTTTAAAAAGAGATCTTGGTTTATCCAGTTGCAGTGACCTCCCACCTCTTGTCACAGCATCTAAAACATATACTGCATTAACCAGTTTGCTCATTTAACGCTGGTATAGCACTCACTGTTCTTTCAACTAGCTTTGTTGGGCCCCAAGGTGAACACTTCACAGGTTTTCACCAGGCCCTTCCTAGACTGGCTCAATCCCCAGAGAGGAAGTAGTTTAGTTGGGATTGTTCAGACTCTACGGCACTGTGCTAAGTCACAGTCCTGGGGGGTAGAGATTTCAACAAGGGTGCAGATGGCAGTACAATAGGGGCACAGCCCCTCTTAGTCTTCCTCCTCAGAGGCTGGAGAAGTCAGGTGAGACCCAGGGCCGACACTCCCCATAAGAAGATCTTGCTCTCCAAACACGTTTTTTCCCTGATGCGGCAAGAGAGGTGACTCAGGTCAAGTTTAGTGAGAAACTCAGAGGTGAGGCAGGTTCCCACAGCCCTGGTTCCATAAATTCTGGGAAATGCTGTCTTTGGACCAATGGTTCCCAAATCTAGCTGGAGATCAGTTTATGGGAAGCTTCATCATCATACTGATTCTGGTCCCTACAGCAATCTCATTTAACTGGAATTATGATGTAGGAGTTAGTGACTAGAACCTGCCCAAGAACCAGCTCCCCAGGTGATGCTGGTGTGTACACAAGCTCCAGGATCAACTCTGCAGTCTCACGCTGTCAAGAGCCTGCCTGTTTCACACAGTCAAGTGAGCTCTGGATCAGTCCCTCCCTACACTGAAGGAATATGACCTGAGAAGTGCAGCTGGGCTCGGGAGGGAATGGAGGAGCAGACAGGAGGCCTTCTGGCAAGTACTGAGTCGCAGACTCCAGTGTTACCCACCCTAACTCACCAGAGTGAAGGGACTAGGGTCTACGAGGAAGCCCCAGTGTTCTCTGGCTTTGCATAGATAACACCTGTGGGAAGCTGAAAGAGATGAGTGGCTGGCCAAGGGCAGGATTTGAGAGCTAGAGACACCATGCCTGGCTATTTCTCTCTATCATTTAAGATCTGTCCGCACCTCTTTTTCAGCAGACTTACAACTGGGAGTAAGGAGAACACATTTCAGTCCTTCTCCCACCTCTAATGTGCTGGGTGACCTTGTTCACACTCTTAACCTGATCAAGCTTCACTCTTCTCCCCACTCTACCAAGGGGATGATCATCAATGAGATGATCTCCAAGGTTCCATCCTCCTCTGACATTCTACACTACAGACACCTAAAGCTTGTCTTTTAAGGGCTCCAAAGGACAGAGCTGGCCCTTCCATCAAGCTTCTAGTCATTAACAGTAAATCAAGAGTATTTGCCCACATACACTGTCATGGTCGACTAATCAGTGAAATGATGCATTTTATTAGGACAGCCCAGAGACTTGAGACATCAGGTAATAATATATTCTTAAAAAGTCTCCATCCTGAAACATTTTATATCACCCAAAGGAGTCTGTTAGTCCTTCAAAATCTTTGTTCCAACACTGATACCGAATTTGTGCATTTCCTTATTAGCCAAACAAGACCCACCATCCCTTACTGCCTAGAACCTGGAGACAGATGCCTGTGTTCTCTTGGATGCTAAGAGACAATGTAGGTAACAATAAAATGCACCCATGTGCTCTGGGGCCAGCCAGCCCTGAAATAAAATTTCAGCTCTGCCACTGATAATTGGATGAGTGATACAACTTCTCTGAGTCTTATTTCAGAGTTCCCATCTGCAAAATGGAGATGATACCATTTAGTCCACAGAGGATTAGAAAGGTCTGCTGTTTGTCTTTTTTAATGCAGGTCTGATCGTATCACTCCTCTGTGTAAAACTCTCCAGTGGTTCCGCATTGCTCTTAGGTTAAAGTCCAGACTTGAAGCGGATGGCTGACATGATTCTGCGGGATCTGGGGCTCCCTGTCTTGCTTTTGTGGTCTTGCACTGCTCTCCCTCTTGCTCACTGAATTCTGGCTCCTCACCCTCACCTAGCATTTCCCACCTCAGGGCTTTGATTCGCTATTATTCCCCATGTCTCAAAAGCTCTTCCTTCTAGGCTCTGCCTATTTCATTCCTATTTTCCTTAAGGTCTGTGCTTAGAGATCCTTCTTCAGAAGAGGCCTCCTTGACCACCACAATCTACAGCAGGTCCCTCTGCTGGACTTTCTTATAATACCTTCTACTTGTCCTTATGGCCTTGTCAGAATTTGCAATGAATGAGCTCTCCTTGTGTGGGTGTGCTCAGTGTCTGCCTCCTCACTGGGCCTTAGGAAAGAATCAGGACTGTCTTGGCCATCAGTGGATAGTCAGCACTGAGTGCTGGACCTGGTATGTGGTAGATGCTCACTACAATTTTATTGCTTAGATGAAGGACTGCATGCCGGCCTAGCACAGGGCAGTGTACCCTGAAGGCCCTCAATGCAGGCCCATGCCCTGAGTTTACTCTGCTTTTACCTCTATCTGGGCTGTGTGCTTGGCATAAAACTCCAGAGCTTCATCTCCATCCACTTGGCCACCAGGTTTCAGCATGTTCTGAAGTTCTTTGTTATGCCGAGCCAACTGGAACACAAGCACAGAAAACAGGAGAATCAATATCTCTTTGCAACAGGAACACATGAGTTCCTTTCCAACTTTGGGTATAAAAGACACAGAATAACAGCGGCCAGCTTCAGGGCAGAGGTGGCAGGAGGCTTTCCGCCTTCCATCAAGGTGTGCTTTGCAGAGCAGCTATTTTGGGAGCTTGGCAGAACAGCATGGCAAACTCATGCCCACACGAGGTCCCACTTTTCCCCAATTTCTTTAGCCAGGCAGGAGGGAGACAGGACTTTCTGTACAGCCCCACGGAGCCTCCATTCGGAATGTCCCGAAACCCTCTCAGTGGCTAAATGCCAGAAATGGAGGAGATAGAAGGGCAGGAGACTGTTTCCTATCCTTCTGCCAGCATGCCGTGGCAGGGCACATGAACCTCCAGCCCAATGCCATCATTGTCTTCTATCTAATTCCTCAAAGAGGTGAAAGGGACAGGAAACACAAGCCTGCAGCAGAGTTACAGGCTCCCCACCCACATCAGCAAGCTCGGGGCACATCAACCTCCAGAAAGAGGAAGTATCTTCAAAAGCCCAGCCACTTGGGAAGAGACTTACAAAACAGGGCATTGTGGTGCCAGGGTAGGAAGTATTACCACATCCCCACAAGGCAAACAGAAAGAAGTCACAATGACAAGTTGGTTCCCAAAGATTTCCAAATACGATAGGCAAGGCAGCTGAGGTTTATTTCTTTAGATTGTTAAGACAGACTCATCAATATTTATGAAAAGCCTAAGATTCCTTTCAGCCATCTCCAGACAGTCATAAACTATCTAAGTGTCACCACTCCATGTGAATGCTTTTAAGAAACATGGGGATTTCCAAGGACATGACTCTACCCTAGTGGAAGAATGGAAGAGTCCTAGAACTCAGCACACTGGGTGAGGTTGCCAAGAGTACCCGTGAGCCACACTGTCATGAACACAAACAACCCTAGGTTATGACCTTACAGGAAAAGCA
The DNA here is from genome assembly GCF_041296265.1 of Equus caballus. Classification (NCBI taxonomy): domain Eukaryota; kingdom Metazoa; phylum Chordata; class Mammalia; order Perissodactyla; family Equidae; genus Equus; species Equus caballus. The sequence continues at coordinate 22,639,610 of NC_091699.1, forward strand.
AGTGTGAGGGCACATCCAGCCTGGAATTCTGGCACTTTAGGTAAGCAATGTCTTGCAGGGCAGCCAGGGAGGGTCATACCTGATGAGCTAATATGTAGATGTTGTGCCCCACATTCCTGGGGGAGGCAGCTCCATCCTCCCCGTTTTCTCCATCCTCAAATTCCACTTCACCTTGCATGTAGGCTTTCTTGATCACTTCCACCTGCAAGAAGGGCCAAGCAAACAAAGCTCTGGTTTCAAGGAAGACCCACACAGAACCGGCATCTACAGCACACACCCTATCAGTCTCCCGTCCTGGGGCAGACACTGCTCATCAAGCTCAGCACTCTTTCCTATCAGGTGTGGACACAGCCTCAGAATCCTTTTCAATACTGTCACAGGCAGTCACTACCAAGCAACCTCCACTGACATGAGAAATGAAAACCATTTGCTCTACCTAGACCAAGAGACATTCTGTATCTGGTTCATGTCCTTCTCTACCTTGGAAGGAGACAATGGCTATAAACGTGCTTTGAAACAATAATATATGATACAGATGTTGACTAGAAGCCATGCTTTTCCTATCTGTACATTTGTTCCTGCCAACGTTCCCCATCCCCTGTCTTTGCCATTTCAGGAAAAATGAGAAATCCATTAGCCTTTAGAATAGCTGGTGAAACTATTTCCTCCAATTCCAAATTTTTCCTTGTCCCCCTGAGTCTAATCCACATGTAAATAATACCATTAACAAGAAATATCTACTGAGCGCTCACCATGTGCCAAGCATGGTGCTTAGTGTTTTAAAATTCTTTCAGAAAACTTAATGCTCAAAAACATTTTATGAGGCATCAAAGATTCCCATTTATTATGGATGAGGAAACAGACTCAGAGAGGGAAAGGGGCATTCCTAACGTCACAGAGCCAGTCAGCTGGGATTTGACCTCCAGTTAACCAGCCAGCTCTGCTACCCAGAGGACCCAGGCACGAGGCTCATCTCTTGCTTAGAGCATGTTTGGTACCCGTCTTACTCACTTACCTCAGCTCCCTAAGAGCAGGGGCTGGGTCTGTTCATTTCTCAGTGCCTCCTTGGTGCCCAGTACAACACCCTGGACAAAGTAGGGCTTGGCCAATATTTATCAAATGAACATATCATTCAAGATTTAATCATTCAAAGAATAAGAACAAAATGCCTTCAACCTCTGAGTTGTACTAAAAATTAATCATTTTCTTTGATGAATCAGATGTCATTTCGGCCTCCCGCACTGCCACAAGGCTATTACTCTGAATTATTTCTTATTATCCAAGACTAAGCATGCAGAGGGCCACACATTTCTGTAGTGACATCAGGTCAGGCCCAGGAAATAATTTTGGAGACAAGATCCTCACTCTCTGAGCTTGTTTTCCTGTCAGTTCCCTCTAATACCAAGTCGAACAGACAGCACATTGCATAGTATGTGGGGGCCAGAACACACACACACACATGCGTGTGTGCTCACACATGTATGCACACACGTGTTCTGGACATTAGTTTCTCTGCTATTTGGATTCTTAGGACCATGTTTCTTCCCGGAAGCCTCTAATTCTTGCTCATGAGCCAGGAATGATGCTCTCCAACCACAAGGGGGCCACCCAGGAACCAGTGGCACCCACAGCCATGGGTGCTGACATCTCCCCCACTCGACATGGCAGCACATTCTTGATTCATGAATATTGGAATGGGGTCTCTGAGAAATCATTCCATCCCAACTCGAGAGTGACAAGTTCTAGCCTCTCCACCCCCAGTTACATAAGCTGTTATGTAAACTCAGAGAGGACTTCCATCTCAGTCTGAGAACTCACTCCTGACCTCAGAGATCAAAGAGCTGGGCTCGCTGTTCACTTTATTTAAAGGAATACATAAAGGGACTTTAGCCTGGCCCCAAGTGCACATTAGGTCACCAGGCGGCAGAAAAGTTTTAGTGCCCTCATTTAGGTCTGTCAGTTACAGTTTATTTGCGTGGGAAAAAGTCCAAATAGAGAGTTCCGTCCTCAGCTCATGTCACTGTCTCTGATAGCTGCTTGTCTCACGGGTTGCAGCACTAACTCCCAATTGGAAGTCACAGCCATTTTTGAACATCACTCCTCAAAAATAAACAAGATTGTGTTTTCTTAAAAAAAAAAAACATAAAATGTCGGCATCCAAAAAACCCACATCTATTGCCCAGACTATTGGCACCAAGAAGAGCGATGAATTCTTTAGCTTTGGACAAGACACGGCAAAAAGAGCAGCCGTGAATGAGAGAGAAGAAAAGGAGCTGGAATTCACCAAGGGTTTATCGTGTGCCAGGCACTGTGTTAAGGGTCTGACATGAGTTGTTTTGTCTAATCATCCTCTAGACTAGTAATATTCTCATGTTTCTTTTAGGGATGAGGAAAATGCAGCTCAGAGAGTTCAAGTGCCTGCCCAAGGTGACACAGCGAAAAAAGCAGAGCTACAGACCTGAGTCTGCTGGGCCCCAGACCACTCCCTGCCCTGGCGCCCTGGCTCCCACGAGGGGAAACGGGCGGGGGAGGCCTCCACATTGGGTGTGCTGAGGAGAGAGGGCAGAATCCCACTTATTCAATGCAATACTTCGCTTCTCTACCCTGGGCAGAGGCCTGAATTAAACGTTCTCTTTCTACTTCTGATTTTTGGCATCTTTAGGAAAGCTCAGGGAAGCACACTCCTTGTTCTGTCACAAATACTGCTCTGACTCTACTTGGTGCTACGGCCAGGGGATGAGCCATCCAACTCACCAGTTCTTTTGGTCTCATGTTATAAAGTATCCTCTCCGCATTTTCGCTGTCGTGCCTGCTCTCCATGATGGCCAGGAGCAACTTCGAAGCATTGTTCTAATTGGAGAAACAAAGGGAGGGGGAAATGGAGAGGAGCTGCTTAGGGTGGCCAGACTGAATGCATGTGCCCTGTTGACGCAAGAGTTGCATCCTGGCTAAACGGACAGATATTTCACCCCATGGAGAGCCATGGGTCAAGAGCATCAAAAACCACCTTCACCAGACAGAGAATGTGCCACTTCAGACCCCAGAAACATGTCTGCAGAATCTGATTTGGGTGAAAGAGGCATATATTTGCTTGGGTATAGTTTCTCACTAACGTTACTTGGTACAAGTCCTGGCAGAAAGTGGAAACTTAAACATGAGCACTTGTGGGGACACTGACATCCTTATGATGACAATGGTCAGGAAGAAGATGCTATATAGACCCATGATGCCTTCAGGGTAGGTGTGGCTACAAACACTGTTATTCAGCCTTGCAGGCCAGAGAAGGCAGGCAATGAAAGTAATTCCTCCTGTTTTAAAGTATTTCTATCAGTTCTCATAACCCTTAACAAGAGTACAGCTGATACCAGTTAACAAAAGTGACCCACAAGAGCACTGTATGCATGCCAAACCATAATTCCCATCACATTCAAAGTTTTCCTGTGCCCACACCCTGCACTTCTTGGCTTGACCTGACTTTAGGTCCTAGGCCTATGATCATCTGTATGCTTCTCTGTGTATAGGACTCAGAAGTTGTTGTTGTTGTTTTGGGTGAGAGGGGACAGTATTTTTTTCCTCCCCAAGTATAGGTCACAGCAGTTCAATCAGGTTGCTATGCTATCAAATGGTGACTTTTCATACGGCAGAGATTTCTCTAATATTTGTTGAAAAAGTCACTGAAATGCTGACCAGGAGCACAAGAAATTCTCAGTTTATTTCAGGCTGTCATCATATACATTCTAATAAATGGTAACCAGGAACATGAGCTTGAATGACGTTCAAGTCAATTCTACAACAAAGTTTGTCAAAGGCATTAAAAATAGCAAAAATAATTAAAAATCCATTGAAACCATATACCCAAATCAACTGTTTGGACTCTCAGCTCTAAGTACTAAAGGAAAAATAAAAACAACTTCAATTCCTGTGGGCTTCTGTTTTAGTACCTTCCTGAATAGCCTTTCTTTCCTATGACTGTTTATGCAATAAATACAGATCAGCTTTTCAGCTAAACCCTGTAGTTCTAGGCTCTTCCATGACAATGATAAAGTGCTCACTGCTGTGTAGGGGTTTAAGATAGAGGACTCATCTCAACATGGGAACAGTTAAAAAGGAAATGTGTTCGGTGCAGCTCAGTGAGTTTTCGAAATACACTTTAGACACCAGGATGGGTTGCAAATTCAATTCTCAGAATTGAATCTTTGGATTCTTGGAGAATCTTTGGAACCCCTAAATAGGAGTGAGGATTGGTTTTTACGGTTTTTTTTACACTTAAGAAATCAACCTAAGGAGTGGTATATCAGCTTCTCAAATACCCAAGGGGCTGGTGTATAAACACAGCAGCTTATGTACACTTTGAAGTCACTACTTTCACTCCATAAAACTATTTTGGCATTATCAGGAGTCAAAATGTCAGTGGTGCTTCTACCTTAGTCATCTGTAGTCCACCATTTGCACACAATTCAAAGAAACTCATTAGGGCCTGTAGGCACATTATTGGTCAGTATAACTTTCCTCATGTTAAACCAATCTTTATAAACCACCCTTCTGCTAAATCAATGACAGAAAAAGGTGTTCCCTGATAAAGTAAAAGTAGAATTTTTTTGTTGTACATCTGCTTAGTTGTACTATTCTTCAACAGGCCCTTTTTCCTCAAAGGGGGGAACATCAGAGACCATAGAGGGAATGGAGTTTCCACTGTTTCTCTGCCTGCGACTTTTAGAGTTAAGGCTTTTCATTCTTGGATGCTGTTTGAATTCGTTTCTCAGCTTTGAGTGATGAGTTCTCATTCAACGTGACCTAGAGTTGAAAAGCTGGTATCCTGTCATGAGACCTCTATTGGGAAGGGAAAGACTGAAGTTCTGCGTTTTAGTCAGAACTTGCAACGTGAATCATTCATTTAGTTTAAAAGAACTGTCTTTAATATTTAGTTTCTCAATATTGACCATGTCACGTGTTGAGGCAAAACACAAAAGTGACTGTTTCCAAATGTTATCATCTTTTGCTTTCAATTCCTACTTGCCTTCAGTTCCAATACAAGGTCCATCCTCTTCTTTCCCAAGGGATTGATGTCATTGAGGATCAGGGCTGTGATGATGTCAATGCCATTCGATTCATGGGTGGCTATGCAATTCTGAGGAAAGACACACAGACATTTACACAAATGCTGGTCATAAATCAACGTCAAAGGCCAACAGGCTGAACTGCTATTTCAACACAATGCTTGCCACTCCCAGTAATGTCTCTAGGGGAGAGCTGCAAATTTTCCGTGAGAAAGTGGTAAAAATAAAAGACAGATGAAAATCTCTAGTTTCAGAATTAACAGTAAACAGCAGGAAAGTCCCCATGCACTGTAACTGATAAATTGGTCGTGTCTAATCCAAATAGTGCAGCGCAGTCGGCTTTTGTTCTTAAGGGAAAATATGGTGTGTGACTGATTCTGGGTTTTGAGCCCTGTTTTCCCCTCTAAAGGTGTGTTCCATTCTCTCTACATTACTGGGTTTTCGTATCGCATACTTCTGCTTAAGGCTTAAGCTTGGAAAGCAAGTTTCCTGTTTAATTCACACAATATCAAAATTAATCATCTTCCCCCAGGTAAGATCCCCATTTGCAGCTCAATCCATTCCAGTATGTTCCTTTTAACAGACCTCTGTGTTTGGCAGAAAAGCAAACACGAGGTTACAAGGAAATTCACTTACATGTCCGATAAAGCCTTTCCCCCCAAGCCTGTTGTAATTTTCTCATTCCTTTTCATTTTAACTCGGACGATACCATCTGTCTCATCAGGGAACCAAGAGAGGAAGTGGATCTAACAAAAGCTAGTGTCATATTTCATAGACAACTAGGACCTGGTTTTTAAAACACAGAGAGTTGTCCCTCTTGTAAGCCATTCTTCTCCTCTAAATGAAGGTCCTGGCTTTGCTCCCCAAGTAACACAGCATATCATAGCTTACCTGGCCAGTAGGTTTCGAACCGGCCACTTAAACCTACTCCCTCCCACCAGGACAGAGCTATAATTTAGAGTTAAAAATCATACTCATCCTAGCACCAATGCAAAAACTCACAAAATCTGCAAGATGCCATGGACAAGCGATGACTCTACACATGAAAAGAAACTATAGGGTTCCACTCCAAAAATATACTTCTTGAGAGGGCAAAGTTAAGACTAATGGGTCTTTCTCTTCTTTGAATGTCTATGGGGTTAAAACCTCAACCATCAATTTTCTCATACTACTTTCAAGCTGTGTCATGTGTAGCAAGGTTTTTCTCCCTAGCTAGGTTTAAACCTCCCTCCATTAAGTAGCCACTTTTTGAGTCTTTCCTAGCATTTAAAACAGAGCCCAGTCTTCTAGCCCTAACTGAACTCCAACTGTAATATCTATTCCTAGTCAAGTTAGAGTTGGACATTCAAATGAAACCAAGCCAAGCATGGAGACCAAGCATGCCTGAGATTAGGTAGAGTCCTGAGTGAAATTAAGCACCGTGGCTCCTTCTTGACTGTTGGAAGGTCTCCAGTTCTACTGACTCCATAGGCTGAAAGGCAGATGCTATGTGACTTCTGAACTAGTCCCTGTCAATTACATTTCCAAAATGGTAAACTTTTTTTCTATCCCCCAAATAAAAATGGAATACCTGGTTCTCATGGCAAGGTCCTTGACAGTATTCAGTCAGACTTTCCAGGGTTTGGTTGATAAGTGCTACGTTCTTCTCATTTATATAGAGTCCAAGAAGACCAAGGCCTCCAGTTGTGCTTCCACAAATACAGTCCAGAAACTGCAATGTCTCACATACCAAATTGTAATTGGTCTTGTTATTTTGGCAACGAAGGAAGTTCTGCAATTGGGCAGTCCCCAGGTTGGAGGAGCAAAGGCAGAGAGAAGAGGGAAAAGGTCATTCATCCTGCCATTTTGATAGCCTCTAACAGGTTGGTGCCCTGGATTGATTAGCAGTTATGCAGAGAGACGCAGCATTGGACAGAACAGAAGAGTCAGTATGGCCCCCCATGACAGCCAATCTGTGGACCTGGTCTATGGCAATGGCCACCAATACTGTGGCTTGCTCACCAAGGTGCTTTTATATGGGATGCAGCAGAGGAGGGTTGGTCTTTGACAACCCACTTCAGACTCCTATAGTCTTTTTGAGTTTCCATTTCTCTCTTTCTCACTCCAGCCCACGCCCCTCACCTCCTACCAGGTGTTAAGTTCAGAGGCATTTGAAATTTCCAAGGGCAATGGTTATGTTTGAAAGATGATGGTGTGGTGTGGATTCTGAATGCCTAGATCCTAGTACTCGGGATGGATCATCACAAAATAAGGTGTTACAGGCTGGCTTAAGTCCAGTGCCATGGCAGGAACCTGGATTATCTTGTTTGGCCATTTCCATTATTAAAGGAAGGAGCGAAAGTGAGTAAATGTGTGAGTGCTTGTGTGCACATGCCCAACTATGTACTCTCCAGGTAAACTCGTAATGTTAACAAGAGACATAAGAGTAGGTACCTCACCTCCTCAACAAAATAAAGAAAGTCACATTCAATCATTTCATACAGTAGAGTCTATTTTCATGAAGCGGAGATTTTTGTCAGAGACTCCAGTCATCTCTTCTTAAAAAGAAGCAAACATTCTTTTGCTCATAGTTATAAAAGTTACACGTTTACTGTAGAAAATTGGTACTACAAAAAGATATAATCAAAAGATAAAATGAATGTAACCCTTCGGCCTGGTAATTCCACTTCTATGAAATATTGACTTCTACTCACAAAGTATATATTGGATGCTCATGACAGCACTGTTTGTAACAGTGAAGAACTGGAAACAACCTAAATGCCCACCAACTGGAGAGTAATTAAATAAATTATAATATATCAATATCATTTAATATTGCAAATTAGAAACACTGAGATAGGTCCATAGTGCCAATATGGAAAGATCTCTAGGACATAATGTTAAGTTAAAAAACCAAAAAGGCAATAGAAGATTCATATGTATCCAACACTCCCATCCAAATACATAGAAAAAGGACTAGAAAAGATGCAATCCAAACCCACAACAGTTCTCTGGGTAGAAAGGTAGGAATGGGGAGAGAGAGATTTCTTTCTAACTAAATACTTATTTCATTTGAACCTTAATAGAAAGAATATATTCATGTATTCCATGTATAATTAAAACATATATAAGTACACAGATTAAAAGTTGGTAACCAACTTTAATGCCTGACTTATCAAACTAACCCCTGCCCCCACAACTTAACTTCAGTTCCTTATGCTCAAGCCTTCCTAACTAGTCTGAAAATTGAACAATCATTCAGGTCTGGGTGGGAGGTGGAGGAAGGACAGATAACTTGGCACCATGTGGGCTTTCAGAAGGTGACTAAGAAGGTGACTATTTTTCTAAAAGCCACGGGAAGCCAGAGGAGGGTTCCACAGCCATTCGTCCCTCCAGCTCCTCAGGGAAGATGCTACTTGTGTGAGGGCCTGGCTGAGTTCCTCACCATGCAGCAGGGGGTAGAGGAGTATTCAGGAAGAGGGCAGGAGAGGGCTTGCTGTCCAAGGCTGAAATCCACAGCACGGCTCTCAAGGCCCATTTGCTTCCCATACTCCTGTGTCATCGTTCCCACCATGCTCCTCTCTGCTCAGTGGCATCATCTCTCCCACCACGCCCCTCTCTGCCTGGCAGTAACGAACTTCTTTCTGCTCTTCAAGCACTCTTCATTCTCTCACCTCTGGGGTTTCAGCCATGCCATTCCCTCTGCCTGTCACTCTCCCCATCTCCACCCTGACACACTTCTCTTTCTTCAGGATAACGTCTCTAGTCACTTCTTCCAGGAAGCCCTCTCAGACCCTCCATCCTGACTCCAATGAGATCAGAGCACAGCAGGCACCTCTCTTGACCCTCCTCACACTTAGCGATGTGCTTTTAGAGATGTCTGTCGTCTCTGCCCAGGACCACGCTGACAGCACTGGGTACCTGACGGTCAGCACAGGGACTGGCACGCGTCAGGTGCTGCAAAAACACTCACTGAAGTAATCTGAATTAAACTGAATGGATAGAAGAAAGGGGACTTGGGAAGTCCTCAAGGCAGACATGTTTCAAAGGCCACCATGAAGGATAGTCGGCTGCCCTTTCTTGAAAGCCTCTCCCGTTTCTAATGGTTTTTGCAGAGTGTCTGGCTAGACATCTCCTTCTCTAAATCAGATCCATTTGCTCCTGTCCTCTTCAAAAACAGAGGCATGCCACTTGCTCAGAGGCCCCCAGGAGCTCTTTCTATTCTCAGGGAATGGAGTCCACCCTTAGCACTTACCACCCGGCCTCATCTAAGCTACTAGAGAAATCCTGTTCTTGTGGTCTTCTTTGGAGAGTGAGAGACCAAGTTGAGATGAATGGATTAAGGAAATGAAAGACTTCAAATCTGTGCTGAAGTCTTCAGTGGAGAGAGATCAGGACCTGCATTCCTTAACCCAAGGGAGAAGCAAAGCCAGCCTCTCAGAGGAGGGCTCAAAAATGCACATGCCAAGTGGGTGAAGAATAGTCCTCCCCATCCAGTTTCTCACTATTGTCAACAAAGCTTGCTTAAGGCAGCAAACGCCTGTCTGGCAAAGTCAAATGCAGTGGCTTTATCTCTATTGAACATTTACCAACAGGAAAGTTAAGGTTATAAATATGACAAGAAACCTTGGGCAACTTCAAAAGGCCGGATTCCTTCTCTCTTGAGCTCATCTGCACTTCTTTATATCAGGATCCCAATTAATTCCTTCCTTGTGAGAATGTCTTCTCCTCCCTCGGATCCACAAGGAAACCCTGACCTAGAGATCCACCATCTGTTCTGGAACACTGTCAACAGGGTGGTATTCAGAGTTTTTGAATCCCGCTGAAAACCATCATTTTGAGAACTGACAGGATTCCTATAAACATAATTATATCAGAGCAATTGTATCACCACCTCAGTGTGAATGACTCAGTGGGAATCTTAAAGATGATTCTAATCTTCATCCTTGCAAACTACTGGTCTATATCATTGGTTTTCCAACTGGGCCCTGCAGAACCCTGGAATATCACCACCTCTCAGGGCTCTTGTAGGTGAAGGAGGAAAGGAAAGTTCTAGTACTCTGTAGTTTCTACTCTGAACAGAGCAGTTTTGCTCTCATCTACTTTACTTCAGACATTTCTGCATAAGATGTTCAAACAAAGGCTTCTGTAGCCAAAACCAAAAAAGTTTAAAACGACTGACTTGGATAGTCTTTATGGTACCTTAAAGGTTAAGTTGCTAAGTCTTTCAAAAAAAACATGCTATACACTCCCTCTTCCCCCAATACCACTGTTTTCCACAGAGCAGTGTCCGGAGGATCAAGTTTTGGAAGGACTCATTCAAAGGCACTCCCACCCATGGGATTCTTAGGGCATTAGTTCGAAGGAGAGTTTTGCAAAGAGCTGAGGTACAAAACTAAAACTGTGCAGACTTCCAAACAAGCAATGGCAAACTCGTGCAATGAAAGCCTTCCTCTGCTTCCACAGTGCAAGGTGAGTGTGCTGCTGAAGGAGAGAGGTCAAAGACGGGGTGGAAGGAGAACAGGTCCATGAAACCAGAGCCATGCTCAGGAACAAGCACATCGGGGCTGCTCCTCTGACATTCACGGAGGGATTCTACTCAAGGTAGTCTTGTGTTTTGTTAGTTCAGAACTCAGCACATATCAGCTCCTCTGAGAAACCTTCTTGGACCCAGCACACTGGTTTGGTGGTTCTACTCTGAAACCACAAAACCCTTAAGATGACACCACTGCTGCACTGCCATCTCCGGTTTGCCAGATTGGCTCCTGCCTGAGACGCTCAGCTCTGTGAGGGCAGAGGTGAGGTCTCCGTCACTGCCAGTGTCGGGCACAGAGCCGTTATTCACCAAGATGATGAAGTGAACATACACATGCACAGGTGTAGTCTCAACCTACTTTCCCTTTGGAGCCCAAGGTTGGTGGAGACCAGTGACACTGGTATAGGGGACAGTACAGGGCACTGAGCATCACGCTCAGCCTAGAAATAGCCCCAGTAGCAGGCTGGGGCCTCCCATCCACAAAGATCCCAGAATTGAGCTGTAGGCTTTGCTTTCCTGCTTCTGGGACAGCCTGTGTCATTCACACCCCCTTGTCCTGTCTCCCTCATGGATAACGGTGTAGATACAGAAGGTGGAGCGGACGCAGTTGGCTTTCAGACGGGGAACATCAGCCAATGAGACAGCAACCTAACCTAGACCTTTGGGTCACAGGTGCTTTGATCTACCCAGCTGAGCTAGGCAGCCCCAGGGAAGTGGATCTAGGGCCAAGGTGCTCCAAGTCCAAAGTAAAAAAGTTTGAGCAACAGGCAAGAAAAGAAAACTGATAGCTGGGATCCCACACTCAGACACTGACAGGGTTCAAGCTGGAAAGTCAATGGAGGAAATGAGTGCACAGCAAAGCGGAACAAAGAGTCCAAGCCCCAGTGTGGCCAACAGTGGGGCTTATGGGAAATCCTGTCATTTTAAATATGGGCCAGACCTGGCCAGTTGATGATCTTGGATTTAGATGCTTTTTCAAAGCTCAAGCTCTTCAAACCAATTTGATTAAAAATAAAAACCAGCGTAGAAGGTACTAACCCTGCAGACTTCACCCAGTTCCATTCCATTGTTCTGTCTTACTGTTTAAAAACATAATTTCTTACTCAATTTATCCAGGCATAGATTCTGTGACAGGTTTTAAGTGTGAGCAATTTACGGTGGCAGCACCGAATGGTCTGGCCACAGCTGACTTGTGAAAGGCCATCAAATTATCTGGTGGATAAAGTCAGCAATGCCAGTATTTAAAGGCTGTGCCTTTTCCTTGCCACATTCGGACCAGAATTATTTCCTTTTCATATCATCATTATTCAAATAAACAAAACTACTGCTGCCAACTTGTTTATTTTAGGAGGAAGCATTCTAACTTAGAGGAGCTGTTCAGACACGGTTTTCTTGTTCATCCTCGTGCCTTTTCGGCAGAGAGGAGTGTTACCTCAAGAGTCAGCAGCAAAATCAGGCAATGGCCCAGGACCCGGAGCTCTACCGTGCTTCTCCTGGGCAGTGATGGGCCCCACATACCATGTCCACTCAGCAGAAAGAAGCGTGTCTCAGGAATCCATCCCAGGCCCTTCCTAAATAGTCTTTGCTGGTGGGGAAACTGCAAGGGAGAAGATGCCCTCTGTCTTAATGTGGTGGGGGACAGCATGAGCTCTATCATCAGAGGGCCTAGGTTCAAGTCTCAGTTCTGCACTCCCTAAGTGTGTGCCCCGAACCTCAGTTCCTTCATCTGTAAAATGAGTATAATAATATAAGCAACACTTAGTGTCCAGGATACCTAAGTGCCCAACAAACCTTGGCCATTGTTATCATTCCAACAACAACAAAAATGTGAACAAAGGAATAATCAGTTCAACAAATACATTTGAGCACTTATTTGGGTAAAAGCCTGGAAGACCACTTCATTCATACAAACAACAAATATTTAATTAGAACTTTCTATGTGCCAGATTTTGTACGTCTAGTATATTTAATCATCCATCCATCCAGTTTTACCTTGCCCCTATATGTCAGACAGTGGCAGACTACCAATACACACACACAGGCACATACACACACTTTATAATATGGAGTAGGCACCTACACTAGCGAGCAGGAGATATGGCTCCTGTTCCTGTGGCAATAGTGGGGAAGACAGAGAAACATGTCCATTGCCCAGACCTGGAGAACCAACCTGGGTCCTCAACTCCAGGAAAGTGGCTGAAGTGAGAGGAACTGAAATGTCAGAGTAAGCTGTGGCAGCTGTGAGGAGCTGTCACCCGGGCTGCCCCTGCCCTCACCTGCAGGTCCCGGTTGTGGTTTTCACACAGGAGCTGCAGGAAGCGGAGGATGGGCTGCATGATGGTGATGACCGCACTCATCTCCAGGTCATCCTTGGTCTTGTCTGCTGTGGCCTGGGCACCCTCCCCAGACTGGTAGTGGTCGTCTGGGTCAGCCTCCCTCCTGAAGGTGGTGAAGGCTTTCCTGGTGGCAGCAGAGGCTTCCAGGAGCTGATCTCGGACCTCTTCTGTTATTTGTGTTGTGGGCTCTTTGGCTAGAACGCAAACGTAAGACCATCAATGCTGCTGAATCCTCAGGAGTGCTAGTCGCACACCAAAGATGTTCAGAAACTAAGTTTCTGTGTTCACTAGAGATGTTCGAGGTCAGCAAACCCCTTCAAGAAGTCACCATCTTGTCTCAGTCCTTAGATAGGAGGAAAACTGAGTCAAGCGCTGCCATCTTGCTTATGGCTCTGACATTTCATTTACGCTTGCTTGTGTTTTAGAGGAAAAGCCTTAGGACAGGCTCTGTCAACCTCACAAATCTATGGCTCTGGGCCTCAGCTTCCCCATCTGTAAATGGGGAGAGCATCAGTGAATTCCACCTAAAGAAGGTTCCTAAGAGGTTCAACATAACGCTAATCACAAAAGTAACTATTGTCATGGTAGTGACAATTCACTGAGCCCTTTACTAAGTGCCAGCACGCCATGATTAAGTGCTTGACATGTATTATCTCATCTAACTCTCAGGCTAACCCTGCAGCGTAACCAGGCATTAGAGCGAGGAGCATTAGACTCCACAGCCAGATTGCCTGGGTTCAAATCCTGGCTCTGCGGCCTACTAGGTGCATGTCCTTAACAAGTTAATTAACATCTTGATGCCTCAGTTTCCTCATCTGTGAAATGGGGATAACAACGTTTTCTATTTTACAGGATTGACTTGAGTTCTAAATAAAGTAACACATGTAAAGGACTTTGGGCGATGCCTGGTTTATAGGAGTGGTTAGTAAACGTTAGCCATTCTTTTTTGTCTTCTCTTCATCCCCATTCTAGACCAGTGGTAATCAACGAGGGGTGATTTTGCCCCCATCCCCACCCAGGGGACAATAGGCAATATCGGGAGACATTTTGGGTGGGGGTGGGGTTGGGCTATTGGCATCTGTGGAGTAGAGGCCAGATACACTGCTAAATATCCTACAAAGCGCAGGACAGCCCCTACAGCAACAAATTCTCCAGCTGTCAAATGTGCCGTGGTTGAGAAACCCAGCTCTAAACTTGAAAAATGAGGCTTAAAGTGGTTAATTAACTTGCTCAAGGCCATTTGACCCCAGCACTTGTGGGTCTACCACTCTCCAGTATTGCTTCTCTTCAAGTCAGATAATAAATAAATAAAAAGCTTTAGAAACTTTCAAATATTTTAGAAAATAAGGGAGAATTAGCTGACAAGACGAACATCCAGTTTTAAAGTGTCTATCTTCCTCAAGTTTTTCTAACATTAAATTAAAAATTACATTAAAAGATTATTCATGGATTTCCTGCCAATAAAAACCTGAGTTTGACCAAGAAGAATGTATGTTAATTTATTAAACAAGAAGAACCTTCAAAGCAGCAGGAATTCAGCTCAGGTTACTTAGGAAGAATTACATCACAACCAGATTGATTTCTCCTTCTGAAAGCCGCAGTCAGAGTACAGTTTGGAGTCCAGAAGTAATGAAAAGACTAAAGGAAAATAAGGGACTCCTGCGGTATTCACAGTCCAACCGATTGAAGAGCTGCCTGTGGGGGAGCATTTACCTTTTTTCCGTGATGGGGCATCCCTGTCTATCTCATCATCTTTCTTTTTATTTCCCAAGTCACTGGTGTTCACCGTCACTGTTGCCTTGATTTCTTGCTGGGCCACCTTCATTCGGTCATAGAAGACCTTGAAAAATTTCTCCGACTTCTTATCTTCTGTCAACCGGCAGAAAAAGGAGTGCTGCCAAGGAAAACCCACAGATTTTCAAAACTCTGACAGACCAGATACTGAATCCCACTCAAGACACCAAAACCTCGCAGAGATCTGAGTCAGACACAAAACCTCACAAATGGTCTAACTTTGGACCAAGGTTAAACACTGTTCCACACACTACCGTTCTCTGGATCCTATGGCCTAAGGTTTTCTACACAGAGTCTTTAAAGCAAACTGCTGCGGCATGTCTTTGCTGGAGCCTACAGGCTTGGGAAGAATGCTAAAGGATAGTGGGCAGATTTTAGCCAACTAAGAACAACCCCCCCTCCCCCCCCACACACAAAACAACTCGATTAATAATGATAATGGAATGTATTTTTGGTGATTACTGCAGGGCCAGTCGTGTTTAAGGACCTCTGTAAGCCCATCCACTTTGCACAACCCTGTGAATATACAGATGAGTAAGATGTGCTACCTGCCCTTATAGGGCTCCATACTAGATTAGGATGACATGTCCATAAGTAAGACTAAAACATGTAAGTGAAAAGTGCTCCAGAAGCTACACAGACAATTATACTATAGAAGCTCAGAGCTGCCAAGGATGACATTGGGCTGGAGTGATCCCAAAATCTTCATGAAAAGGTGATTTTCAAATCAGGTCTCAAAGGACAGGTAAAGGATGGTTAGATGAAGAAGCTCAATATTAACAGGTAGCTCGCCTCTTGGATACACATTTGTTTTTGGACCCACTGCAAGCAATAGTATACATTGTTGATATGAAAACACAATATGGTGTCTCAACTTCATTTATGAGTGTTCGCTTTTCACCCCTTTGCAAACACCACGCTGTTGTGAATTATTTACATAAAAATACAATACGGTCATTTCCAGAAAAATAAAACAAAGCTCCAAACAATATACTTGCTTCTCTCAGTTGGATCTTTCTGCCAATTTCACATCCTCCCCCATTTGGAGAGATGGCACTTTCCTACAGAAGGTAACCCTAGGCTTGCAATCCCAGAAAAAAACCTAAAATCTTACCAGCCTCTTGAAGCCCCTTAACTCCTCCCATCTCTCACCCCGCCACACACCCAGTGCCTGATTCAGCAGTCCCCCAGAAAGCCACCATGTTTCCATCTGCTAACATGCAACATGAGTCACTCTGACCCTTCCTCCAGCTGCCAGCCCACATGCTACGCTGACAAATGTCTGTCCCATTTGCCCGCAAAGAACTTCTTGATTGTGCACTTTCCTCTCCCTCTCACTGCTCCTCTTTACCTCTGCTTGCTTCCAACATACAACACAGGATCCGTCCTTCCTACTTTGCTCCCTGGTTCTATCGCTTCTCCTCCAACCACTCCTAAATGCCAGTAGGCAAGTCACTACCTGCCTATGCTTGGCCTTATCATTCTGTGTGTCACTAAATCTCCCAACATGCCAACTCTCTGAACCAACTTCAGGTCTTTAGTGTCCTCCATTGTCCTTTATTGCCTCTTATTTTCTTTTAGGTTTCTTACTATTGCATCCATGCACACATGTATCCATCCAACCATCATTCCATCTATTCATCTATCTGTCCATCCATCCATCCATTCGTTCACTATCTACTATTCACTTGTTATGCAAAAAGGGGCCTGAACCCTGTTCATCATTAAACTGGCATTAAACTTGTGAGGAAAAGACACAGTAATTCAATAATCACCCTAATGACTATTTATTAAAATAGCTTTTCATCTCTATGAAACCAACACAAGAGACTGCTGGTAAACTGTACTGTGGCAGGCACTCAGCGCCACTGCCTCGTTCTTTCTTGCTTTTCTTGGCTCTTCCCATGGCTAGGGTCCTCTTATCCTTAGGTCTCACCACAAACATCAGCTCCTCAGTGAGGCCATCCCTGATCATCCTACCCAAGCCAAGTGCTTATTCTCACATGCCCTGTTTTATTCTCTTCAGAGCAACTGACCTCTGAAATGACACTGCTGTAGTTATTGTTCACCTACGTACTGCCCATCTCATGCAGAGTGTAAGCTCTATGAGGGCCGGTGCCCTACCTGTCTTGTGCACAGCTGTCTCCTGAGCACCCAGAGGAGGCCCAGCACACGGAAGGCACTCCATAATTATGTGATGACTAAGTGACCACAACCCAACATTTTATGGCTCCTCTTAAATGGATCCCCCCCAATCAGATCCTGTCTTCACATTCAGTGGCCACGAAAGAAATAAAGCCCCAGCACAGATTAGTTCTGGAAAATTGCTCAAATATGAGAAACCAAGTTCTAATTATTTACTTCTTTGAGAGCCAATGCATCCACAAACAAACAAAAGGAGTTGTGTGGGGACTAGGAACTCAACCTACAGCCACCTAATGGTGTTGACTAAATTTCCACCAAGTCAAGTCATACAACGTCGCATCCACATGGGGTCAAGGGGAAACTGCACCAGAGGTCACCGCTCCCAGCAATTAATTTTAGTCGGTACCCCAGCAGTCTTCTCATTGCATGGAGACAGCTTAAAATGCATCCTGGGGCAATCTGGTCATTCAAGAAGACAAATGCTCTTTAAGTAAGTAAATAAACAACTAAAGCCCACCGTCTGTCATCTCTCACAGCGCAACACAGTGCACACAGATCACCTGCTACAAATCATACTCCTTAATGTCCGGCTGCTAAACCCAATGGATGTCAACTGATAGGGTCAGGGGAAGGAAACCTCTTATGAAATGAGAGAAGGGCAAGGAATGGTGTCAGTATGTTTATTTTGCATTATTTATACCAGTCCTCAGTCCCAAGGATTTGAAACAGCTTTATAAATAGATGGGGTCAATAAAATAATAAAGTGCACAGTAGGGTACAGTGACATAAGCAAGAACAGGGAACCAGAACTAGACAAGGTTGGTGGTTGGAAGATGTGAGAGATGATTCAGGGCACCTTGGGCTTGGCTCCGAGGCACCTGGCCATCAAGCTGAAACGAGAGGCACACTCCATCACACTTTAGTAAGGATCAAAAGGAGAAACACCACCAGTGCCACAAGGAGGGAAAGTGTTTCTTAATGGACGGGTTGGCAGGGCAGCCTTTCCAGTCAGATGACCCAGGTTCAAGTCCCAGGTCCCTCACCCACTGGCTCTGTGACGCTGGGCAAGTTATGCAGCCTCTCTGAACCCATGTGGAAATGCTGCCGCGGCTCACACAAAGCACTCAGCACAGTGCCCACTGAGTGTGTTGGCTTTGTTTTTGTGCCGCCATAACATAAGTACAATGTGAAATCCCAGAGTGAAGGCGTCCCTACGGGCAGCTAGGGCTGGACAGTCAAGTGGTGAGAACTCTGTCTCCAGGGTCAGAGAGACTTGGATTTCAGCTCTGCCACTTACTACCTAGTGTCACCTTAGAAAGTAACAGCGTCTCTGGAACCCAAATTTTCTCATCTGTAAAATGGGCACAATAACAGGACATCATGAGTGGTTATGAAGATCCAATGAGATCATCACAATATTACTCACAATGGCTAACGTTTCCTGACTGCTTACAAAGTGCCAGAAACTTGGGGTCAACCTGAATATGCGTTACTGCACACAAAACTCTGTTAAAGTAGTTATTATTACTCCTTTTTAAAAAAATTTGTATGCATTTTTATTTTTTTTTTACTGCGGTAACATTGGTTTATAACATTATATAAATTTCAGGTGTACATCATAATATATTTCAAATTCTGTGTAGATTACATCATGCTCACCACCCAGACTAATTACAATCCATCACCACGTACATGTGCCTAATCTCCCCTTTCATCCTCCTCCTCCCTATCCCCTCTGGTAACCACCAATCCAATCTCTGTCTATGTGTTTGTTTGTCCTTGTTTTTATCTTCTACTTATGAGTGAGATCATATGGTATTTGACTTTTTCCCTCTGACTTATTCACTTAGCATGATACCCTCTAGGTCCATCCACATTGTCACAAATGGCCGGATTTCATCATTTCTTATGGCTGGGTAGTATTCCACTGTGTATTGCTCCTTTTTGAGAGATTAGGGGACCCTAAAGGATAACATGCATCAAGTGTTTAGCACACCCCTGAGACGCCCACATTAACTCTGACAAATGTCATCTCACCAGGACGCCCACGTGAGGGGTGAGGCAAGGAGGTGCTACAACAGAGAGGAGAGGCAAGCTCTACTGCTTCAGGCCTGCTGACTGAGAATCTAAACAAAGATGTTCCAGAAGGAAGAAGTTTGGTCTCCAGAAGGGAAGCAGTGGGATCTCATACAAGAGGAGAAGTGGAAAAATGATGGCACTGTGGAAGAACTAAGATACCTCCTCTATAAAGGCAGGATGTGCCATGGGGAGAAACGAGGGGCTGAGGAACAGGGGCTCCTGGAGATAGTCACTTCCCCTCTCAGGTGCCCAGCATGGTCTGGAATTGGCAAGACCAGGCCCCACACACAGTTCACAGCCCTGTTCATTAAACCTCTTTCTGTAATAATGTGTTCGGAGGGCTTGCGAGGGAAAGAGGAGGCACCCTCCTCATGACCATTTCCCCAAATGCAGGTGGGACCTCAGACCAGAGCAGGGGGTTACTCTACCCCCCAGCCCTCGAGCTCTTGACTCAGGGCTTTTCCACAAGCTACTTGCCTACTTTCCTCTCTGAACCTATGGTCCCCTCTCACAAAGCAAGAGCCAAACCAAGATTGTTTTACTTTTCCAAACTCTTCGTTCCACCCCACCTGGCAGGTTTGAGGGAACCCTTCAAAATAAATCTGTCCTAGAGCAGGAGGCATTAGTTGATGGTTAGAGAAGTCAAAACAGTGGCAGCCTCTGGGGGTATGAGTGGGAAGTGACTAAAAGGGAAACGAGAACTTTCTGGAGTGAAGGAAATGTCTTGATTAAGGTGTTGGTTAGACAGGTGTGGTAGACAAAATAATGCCTACCCCCGTCCCCCCAAAAAAGATGTCCACGTCCTAGCCCCTGGAACCTGTGCATATGTCACCTTACATGGCAAAGGGGAATAAAGTTGCAGATGGAAATGGGGTTCCTAATCAGCTGACCTCAAAATAGGGAGATTATCTTGGACTATTCAGAGGGGCCAATGTAATCACAGGGGTCCTTAAAAATGGAAGAAGGAGGCAGGCGAGGGTGGAGAGATGCATTGAGAAAGACTCCACGCACCACTGCTGGCTTTAAAGACAGAGGAAGGGGCCATGAGCCAAGGAATGTGGGCAGCCTCTAGAAACTGGAAAAGGCAAGAAAATGGACTCTTCCCTAGAGTGTCCAGAGAGGAATGCAGCCCTGCAGACACTGTGATTTTGGTCTAGCTAACACTCATGTCACACTTGTAAGATAAAAAAGCTGGTTGTTTTAAGCCACTAAGTTGCTAGTAATTTGTTACAGAAGCCATAGAAAACAGATACAACAGAAATAAACATTTGTTAAATCTGATCAAACTGTACGCTTAAAATCTATGCATGTTATTGTACGTAAATTATATCACAATGAAAAAAGAAAGAGGAAAAATAACCCTACTTTGTCCCCAGAAAGCTAGAGAACTATGTAAAGTTGTCTAGACAAGAGGCCACCTGCAGAGGCCACCTCCTCAGCAGATGGATTTGCATCTGCGTCTATCTCCAAATCACATTTGATTCCGAAGCCCTTTTCATATAAGCTGTCTCATCAGCATCTTAGGAGATTGCCAAGACAGATATCATCATTCATAAGTCCATCACATTATAGAGGAGAGAGCTGGGGTTAGGCGAGGGCGGGTGACTTGTGGCAGAGCCACAACTAGCTCCTCGCTTCCCTGCCCAGGGTCCTTCCTAGCGTCCTACCTTTTTAACAAACACACAGAAGACCAGCCCCAGTGGTCGGACAGGGAACTCAGAGGAAATGAAGGCTGGTTTGGTGGCAGACACACAGCACCAATACCAGACATCACTGACCACAGGTCTGCATTTGGCATAGCTTTACGGAAGGAAGTCGTGGGTCAGGGGATGTGAGAAAGTGACCCCTTAGCAGTGGCCGTCTCTGTGGCGGCTCTGGAGGGCAGTGGCAGGACAGGAACTAGGTATGGCCGTTGTAAGCCAAGCTTAAGAACAAAGCAAAGGAAAAAAAAAAAGAGAGAGACTACAGATCACAGAATGTTAAAGCTGGAAGTACTCTATTCCAGCAGTTTCCAAATGTTTTTCTCAGCAGGGAAGCCTTGCTCCTCCTCCCTCCCCAAACATCATCTTAGATAAAGACCCCACGGATAGGAGAGACACAGTCAGAACTGCTAAGGCTGGAAGGGAGTGGGGAGGACCCGCCCTCTTGCCACAGGAACTTCTCCTTGGAACTCCAGGGCTCCACACAACATTGTTTGGAAACTACAAATTTAGTCCAGCCCCTCATGTTTTACAGAGGAGGAAACTGAGACCCAGAAGGGGCAAGGGACTTGCTAAGGCCACACAGAACCCTTGTCTCCTAACTGCCCAAGCCAGTCCCTTCTGACCACGCTGGGTTGTGGCTGGCTGACACACAAACCTGAGTTTACATTCTGGCCCTGGGATAACTGTCAAGTGGACACAGTTTGCCCTCCTTGGGCTGCTTGAGCTGTACAGGGACTAATGAGCAGAGGCCTTAATTAAAATAATAATGAAACCACCCTTTCAGATCAGTCTTGAAAAATAATAAGATATTGCTTAATTAGTCTGGCAGCCACCCACTATGCCCACCCAAGTCCTTGCAAAGAAACGGAGCATGGTTGATGACAAGCCTGTCCAGCTTCTGAAATAAGAGGCACCCTGAAGTTAGAGAGTAGCAGACAGCGGCAGCTCCTCTATAGACAACAGGCAGGCTGTGCGCAGGAGGGGTGAGGTGGACACTCCTTTCTTGAGGTACAAAGGGTCCCAGCCCCAATCATACTGTGCAAGCAAGGACTCTGGGGAGAGGAACGAGAGACACAGGTCTTCCCTATTCACTGGAACCCCTACCAGGGAAGGGAAGTGAATGAGCACCTGTCAAAAAGCCATCTTCCTCAGAGTTCAGAGACTTGGGGGGCAAAGACAGGCTTTGTACTCCAGAACACAGAGCCAGCTAGCCTGTACCTGCAGGAACACGAGGCCATTCTGATGGGAGGAGTCCTTCACGGGCATCTCAGCTAAAGGAACGGGCAGCGGCAGGAAGCAGGGGGGAGGTGATCCAGGATGGAGCTTGGTGGGAGCGGGGATAGTTTTGGGGGAACAGTCCCCAGAGATAATGGGACAGCTTTGAGACTTTGATCCCTTCTCCAAAGGAAAGCATTTCTACTCTGCGGGTGGTCCACCTTCTAGAAGCCCTCGTACTGGGCCTTGAGAGAATCCAGAGAATGAGCTTTTCCATTTGACTGCCTCATACAACATGACCCTGACCCATACAGCCTATGACATTCACTGTGGATGCTCACTTATCTCTGCAAAATGAATTAAGTTCTCAGGCTAAGTCCAAGAATTTGAAAAATGTGATTGCTGAACAGTGCTGAAGGCTTGAGCTTCTAGGAGCTGATGGAAATACTTCCCTGGCATCTGATTTTTCTCTTTTCACTCTGCCTCTTACAGATGAGGACCTCAGCCTAGACCCTGGAGTCTCCAGGACTTGAGGGGACATCTCCACCCAGACCAACCCATTCCTGCCCAGCTCAAACAGATGTTCTGTAGGTAACGGAGTGATGTCAATGGCTACCAAGGTGTGGGGTTTACCTTGTGGGGTTCTCTTCCTATGCCTGTGATTAACTGAGAGTTCACCACTTCCTGGGGACCCCTTCTCTGGAAATTATGGTTTAGTGAGTGGTAACTGAATGTTTCCTATTTGCCAGGCACTGCCTAAGTGCTTCATACACACTGTAACATCTAACCCTTGTAACTACCCCATTAGGTGGGTGTTACCATTATCCCCACATTACAGATGAGGAAACTGAGGCTCAAAGAGGTTAAATAACTTGCCAAGTCATACAGTGAGGAAGTGGTGGTGGTGCCCTAGGACTCAAGCCCCACTTGTCTGATGCCTCAGCCCATGCTCTCAACCACCCTGTTTTGTTAAACCTCTTTCACCTGAGCAAGAGTTTGTCAAACTCTAAACACCTTTTGGCTTTTTATAATCCACTCCCCCACCCACCATCCCAAGTCTCTTAGCTGCACAAACACAGACTATTCTCACAGTAAAGAACAGCTGTTGTAGGTACCCGAGTGAATGCTGCAACTTCCCTATGACACCTGACGCACTTATTTATATGGGCTCCCAAACGAGCCCCTTCTGCTAGTTGAAGATTTGCCAGGGCTGGGCATCCATATTATTAACAAAACCATTATCACACAATAACTGCTACAGGTCTTCAGTCCTTTTCTTAGAAACCAATGAGAACAATTAAAATCCAAAGATCATGAACCAGGAACGAGGTGGTACAACACACGGGCTGGGCATAGGAGCCTGGAAGTCTGGAAACCTAAATTTTAGCCTTAGTGCCTCACTAACCAGCCACATGGTCTTGGGCAACCTGCTTAACTGCATTTGTGCCCTGGGTTCCCTATCTGAAAAATGAGACTCTTACCACTTGCCTTGTGTGCATCACATGGAAGTTGGGAGCTCATCAAGGTTGCAGTTATGAAACACTATGTACAAAAAAAACCTTTGATCACTATAGGAAACTATTCAAATCCAAGGTGCTGTTGTGATCTATCAATACCCCTTTCAAAGGAAAGGCATAAGAATGTAAGATAGGTGGATCAACTAATGTGCTGGGTGTTACCTGATGACCCAAGTCTAGTGTCCAAAATAAATCCAACAATAAACAATTCTAGCTGGTATTCGGAGGTCAAGATGGCCTCTAAATTGACAGCATAAACTTACTGAATAGCAATTCCCAGTAACCATCACAGTGACGGAAACTTTTAAAAAATTTAGATGGAATTTCACTAGTTATAGGAGTCATTCAGATTCCTTTAGATACAGAAATAAACAATCTTGTATCCAGTTCTCAAAGTTTAACATACTCAAAGGAAGAATACAAGCTTGGTGTGAAACCCTCTTCCTGGACAGTCTCAAATCTTTCAACACGAACTGTTTTTCCAATACTTTCAACCATTCTTGACTCCAGGATAAGTAAAATGTATGAAAAAAACTAATAATTAATAACATGGACATTAAGAATCACAAGCACTCCCCTGGTATAAATTACCACTCACTCTACAAAAAAAAATTCTTTGCAAGGTTTGGTGGATTTCAACCAGTAAACACCTGGAGCTTGCAGCTCACCCACCTCTCTGAGGATGTTGCCAGCTATGATGAGGTCAGAAACAATACACACTTCAAAGCAGAAAAGAAGGAAATGATGAAGTGAACCAAGTCTGGGATAGAAAAGCATCCACATTTCAACTTCATTTTTTCTGAAAGAAGGTCTCAGCTTCTGTGGGGCCATCTCTTGATAAAGACAAACACTGTGTTTCAACTACCCTGCTGTGCCAGGGTTGGACGGAGGCCACCTTCTGGCTCATCGCTGACTCCTAATGCCTGAGAGGAGGGGTGGAAGACAAGGAGACCTCACTCGAATTAGCCTGGTCCTGGGCTCCAAGGTTTAGGGCAAAGCAGTAGGTCTTCAGGGTGATTTTCAAGTTGAATTCTTTTTTTTAGCAAACAGTGAAGTCCAACTTGTTCCATGAGAACCACTTTTCTCCTGAGACAGAAAGCTTAACACCTCTCCTTTTCCTTCTCCCAGTGCCCACAGGAATTGGCACTTGTGGGGAAGCTCTGCCCTATCCGGTAAGCAGTCTGGTTCCCCGGTGTGGATCAGAACGCTAACAGTTTCTCACATCTTCATCAACATGAACAACAAACTACTTCCTAAAAAAAATTTTTACAGCTGTTATCTTACAAAGTCCCTGTAATGTGTAGGTAAACTGTCAGCAATAATATCTCTAGCAATATTTACAAAATCAAACAGATTTCAGGGAGGTAGCTCAGGCATCATTCTAGAAGATGCTGGGCCTGTGAGCCAGGGAAAAGATGTTAAAGAGACTCCAAATTTTCTCTGGGTTTAATTCTCAAACTTCCTTATGGATGACAAAGGCCAGCATCTTTTGCAGGAGTGCACTGGCACAGCCTGTCTGTCTCTTCCAGCCAAAGATGGGAAGAGAAAAACAGAAAACCTCTAGAGAAAAACAAAGCTGACCAGTAGAATGTGAAATAGATGCAACCCCAAAACGTGCTTGAAGAGCAGAGGACTGAGGTAGGGACCTCCTTGGGAATCTTCCTCAAGTGCAAGAAGGCGTTTTGGTTGCTCTTCAAGCCAACACGAGGCTTTTAAAAAAGAAAGCCACTGTATAGCAAAGGAGACTTTGGTTAGACCCCAGGAAGGACTTTTGTTAAAGTGCTCAGGAAGGTTTTAGAATCTCAGGCCGTGGACATCCACTCAACTCGAGAAGATGATGATGAAAAACAACCTAAAGCGCATGTCCAGGCCTGCAGGAGACACACACTAGCCTCCGAGGGTGCCCTCCAGGGCTGACACTATGATTCAATGAAAAGTATCTTCTGGCAGTCTGGGGGTGAAACTCTCAGGTCCCATGTCGGCTCGCCCACAGACTGACCATGGGATCTGTGACACGAAGGCCTTCTCAATAAGCCTCCAACCTGTACCATGAGACCCAAAATAAGGACACAAGAGGTGCAGAGAAAACTCCATCACCAAGAAATGCATTAGCATCGGAGGGCAGGGGGAACCTGAGCCCGCAGCATGTGAGGTGGGTCCCGTGCTGAGAGCCTGGTGGTGACGGGGCTACTGTCCCTTCCCACTTCACTCAGGGAAGTTATCAGGCATCTGTGTTCTCAGGAAACGACTGACACAGGAGTTGGAGGGGAAGAACTTTGATCTTTGGTTTTATTTCCATTCTGTGTGCCTGAGGGACAATTAATCAATACTGACTGACTTTTCCTGCCCTAGAAGCTCCAAGGTTCCCCAGGGTATCCAATTTGAGTTTTACATGGATGTCAAGAAAAATCCTTTGCATGCCCATCTTCTGTACTTGTACCGAGTGGCAGGGCCTCAGAGAAAGGGCTCAATATTCTGCATACTTAGCAAGGTAGAGATCAATGAATAGGAGTGACTAAGGAGCTGGGGCAGGGAGGTTGGATAGATCATTTATTAACTTGCAGCCCCAGTTTCCTCACCTGTAAGGAGGGAAGGAAGAGAGAGAGTGCCACCTGAGAGGCCTGCTGGATGGAGCAAAGGAGGTAACACAGTGAAAGCCCAGCACAGGGCTGGGCACCCGGTAGGTATTTTATACCAGCCATTTTCCCTTCCCTGCTCTCAACAAACCTAACCGTGACAAACCCACTCGACCATAAAAATCCAAAGAAAAATAAATATACCCTGGCCTGCCAGGGGCAAGGACACTGGCTGGCAAATAGCAAAACATCAACCAAAGTGAGTGCCTGCCTCATGGAGGACCCACAGTCACCTAAGTCCTCTGCTGAATCCAACTAACTCTCAGGTCACAGCCCCAGTCTGGATCCCAAAGGACGTGCTCCAGAACTTTCATTTCTCCCAACCCTGCACACCCATTTCACTGGGTACTGGCCTGTCAAGTAGCTTCCATATGGCTGCAGAGAACATCCTTGGCATCTTACAGTAAAATATACAGATGGCCAAATGGATGGAGATGGCGGGATGAAATTACACAACACTCATCTGTGTAAGTGCTGCTTAATATATTATGGCTTTGGCATCAGCAATGTGTATCTAAGCAGGTTACAGCCCAAGACAACTTGGTGCCCTTTAGAAGCACTGACTAGGGGTTGGCAGGGGCTGTGGAGATCACCCAATCCAGCCTCCCACCTGACGACAAGCGTATTACCTGAGTCAAGCAGTCATTTCATGCCCTGCTCCCCCACCCCTCCCAGTTGCTATGCTCTGACTACTTTGGCCTCCTTCAGCTCCTGCAACATGCCAAGCCCATGCCAACCTGTCTGAACGCTCTTTCCCTCTGCTCTTCACATGGCTAGTTCTCATCTGTTAGGTCTGGGCTTAACTGGCACCTCCTTAGAGAAGCCTTCCCTGACCACTCTAGTCGGTTTGCCATGACATTCTGCACCCTGGTTGCTTCCCCTGTCACACTTCTCCCAATTTGCTATTTATTTAATTGTTAACTGGTTTATGATCCATCTCCCCTGCTAGACTGTAAGCTTCTAGAGGGCAGGCCCATATTGATCTCATCCTTGACTGTCTCACAGCAACTCATATGGTGTCTGGCACCCAGTTGGTGCTCAGTAAATATTTGCTATCTTAATGAATGCACAATAGTCCTCAAGGAGGTGTCATTCCAAAAAACTTAAACCCAGTCAAGCCTTGCATCTATGACAGCTGAAGTTTAACTCAATAACCCGAAGATCCCTGTCTGTGAAAGCTCAAAGTCCTGCCAAATGGGGAAAACGCAGCATGCCAAAGACCAGCTGAAGGTGGCTGATGTGGCGTTCTCGCCTCTCAGAGGCTTATCAGGTTTGTGCACATGACTCTGTGATGGGCTCAGTCTGGCTGGGGATCTGCCATCCATCTAGTTAACTGTTAACTACCCTGGCCCCGCTGACATCTACATTATTAACTATGGAGCAGGAAGGACAATCATTTGTGGGCCTTCCATCTCAGAATGTCTCACCCCTGACTTGATAACTACAAGCTCTAGGCTGAACAGTTTGTGGGCCTGTGTTGCAGAGAGGCTAATAAAAACCCATTTCTCAAACACCGTATGGTGAGGGCAACTGACACACATACTCCTCCAAGAGCAATATAATTTTTTTTTTTTAAGTCCTGAATTCAAAGGGAAACAAGTGGCTTGAAGACACTGGATGGTCCACAGGACCAGCCACTTCAGCGTCTGGGATATCTTGATGACAAGTTTAAAATCTAGGCGTAGGAAACGGGCAGAAACATCAAGAGAGCCTCTGACACTCTCGAAAAGGAACTGAGGGAACCTCAGGAAACATAAGGGGGCACACGTTTCTCTCTGAAAAGGAAGGTCATGGCAGAAGTGCCACAGCCAGCTGTGAATATCAAGCAGGTTCTCAGAGGCTTGGACTCCGAGCTTGTGCATGAGGTGTCATTAATGCCCCCATGTCAGGACTCAGGCTGCTGGCAGTTTCTAACGAGAAGCATTCTCAACCCTGAAGTTAACTCTGCTGGAAGAATTCCAAAGGGAAAGTCCCTCCAGTTACTCAGAGAGAGAGAAAAAAATTACCTTCTTGGTCTGGAATCCGGGGACATTTTATGCAGATGTCTCTAACAGAAGTTAATAAGGGGAAGTCAGCTTGCCTTTGATTATTCAAACAGGCTACTGCTATTAAGAATTGCACAACTCTTGGGCAAGGCAGGGGTGGGTTTTGGGTTTTTTTTTAAAGCCTGTCCTCATGGGAACTACTTATTCTTTTCTAAGAACACTTCATCATAACCTCCCTATTCACATCTTTTAAATGTCTCTGTTCTGGTGGGAATGTGGCCGACAACGGGAAGCCATCTCAGAAGGCTGTGTGGCCACCATCAGAATGGCCAGAGCTGCCACAGAGGGGTTCTCAGAATGGCAGTCCTGCTTCCCTGCTGAGAATTGAATGGAGCAGCCGCTTTTTGTTGTTGCTGTTGCTTTTAATGCAGGCTGAGTAATGATTTCAACCTGCAGCCTTGAGGTAACAGAAGATGCCCAAGCTCCAGGAATTATCACTGTGGGACAAATACATTCTCTTGTTTTTATGTGGTTCTATTTTATAAGGTGCTAGATGAGATAGGAGACATCACCCCACATAAGGTGAGAACACAAAGGAGGATGTATGGAAATACAAACAGCCCTTTTCCTCTGGGGCACAGAGCCTGTTTGTCCAACCGGCAATGGAATCTACCTGGTTTGGGGGCAATCCAATACGGAAGAGTAAGCTTCTATCAGGCAAGATCAAAGACTTCTGGGATAGGTCCCCATAATGGAGGGGCTGGTATTAAAAAATCACGGGAAAAGAGATAGGTGAGGGTGGGGAAAAATACACCTTAGCAAATACTCTTCTGATGTCCTGAAGCTACACAATGGGAAGCTCTTAGAGGGGAAAGGAAAAATATTGTTTCCGGAGAGAGCTCCAAGAATCACGAGGATGTGTGAGAAACAAGAAAGCCTATAGATTAAGAAGAAAGAAAGAAAGAGGAGAAGGAGGGAAAGGAAGGAGTCAGGGAAGGGGAGGGTGAGATCTCTGAGAGACAGGGGAATTAAAGAACACCATGGCAACAAGTCTGTCCACCTACCCCAGCCGCCCACCCACAGCCAGATTCTTTGCTGACGCACTTGAGAACAAGCTGGTTCCTACCAGCTCAGGAAGGTGAGCAAACCCAGAGAGCTCATTAAATCCCTTCTCAGCGACTCTTGTCTGCCTGCAGATAGTGAGCAAGGAGGATATAAATAGAAGTTATATAACATCTCTTTGTTGATTCCTGTGCTTACCAAAAAAATGCTGCATGACCTTGTTTTTTCTGAAGCATTTTCCTTGGCCTGTTGGTTGAGGACTTCAATCCAGTTAGAGATCATCTTAAAGTTTAAACAGCAGGATATAGATTTCCTAGTTAAGGCTACTCAGGATGATTGTCCAAGTTGGGAACCCTCAGGGTCAAGTCTTTGTCATGTATAAAAATAATATCCACTTGCTATAAAGTAAAATTTTGAGAAATTTTGTGGCTTCCTTTTAGAACATTTGCTGATGAGGCCAGGAGTGATATTGATACCCAAGAGCAAAGAATCATTAATCAAATGGCTTCTTGGGTATTCTAAAGAAGGTCAGAACACTTAAAAATATATACATTTAAAGCTATATGCTAGTTTCTAAATACCTCCAAGCATAATCAGTTGTCTTTCTCTTTCTTAACAGGCAAGACAGGAAGAGTCGAGTGGACTGCACAGCCCTCCTCCTTGGACACCCCGACAAGAGAACTGCAGAGGGAAACACAAACGGAGCGCCCTGAAATCCAGCCCACGCTGGCTAGACCCCGCAGTGCCTGCTGCGGCTTCCGAACACACTCTTGCTTTGGGGTCTTCGCCAAAGGAGGGAGTTTAAAAGGTGTGTGCTCGTAGAATACACTGCCGAGCCCCAAGACTGATATCTTGTCTAGCCTGTTGATGCTACAAAACTCTTCTAAAAATTGTTACCATGGGAACTTTTCCCTCTCAAGCATTCGTCAAGAAATGTTACAGCTGCTGGAGAATTCAGTGCCCTTGGTCTCAGGAAGCATTCTCTGAGTCTCCGAACGTGTGGGTACAATGGAGAGGACTGTCAAACCTATGATGCAAGGGTTTCTAATGCAAATGTCTTCAAGGGACGGGGTGAATCACACAAGGCATGGGGGGTGGGGGGCAGGCGTTTGCTGTGATGGCCTGAGACTATACTCAGGCCCCACTATGTATTCCAATTCTGTGCACGGTGTTTTTAATGCATGATATTAGCTAAACACATGACCCTATAGGGCAAAAGCAGCTCAAAGGCTAACCACAGAAAGAGATACTGTGGCTGTCATCCCTACTATGAGATTTATTTTCTCATCAGAACTGGTTGGTGGTGAAAAACACAATAATGCATAAATTCAGGCAAGACAAGAGTCCACATTCCCTGCCCAACCCCTGGTCCTGGGTCAGTCACTGAAGCCCATCAGCCCATCTCTGAACTAAGCCCCATCAGCCAGTGCCTTCTCCTCCTCAAAATTCCTGCAAGGAAAACAGGCTCTACCTTCTATGATATGAACAGTAAGGATCTGGTAGGAACCAACACATCTCCACGTCTTGATGCAGCAATGTTGCCAGGTAACAAATGTAGAAATATACTCAGAAAACTGTATGTGACAATATACAACCTCCGCTTTGCAGCTGATAACCGAGGGAGTGTTAAAACACCATGTTCTCTTAACACTCGGGCTTGTGGTGTGAAAATAAAATTAAACGGGATACTTCCTCTTGTAAATATAAGACAGGCATACAACTCACACATGCATCCTCTAATTGGAAGTAGTAGAGGGGTTTGCAGCAGTCATCTGCAATGCACCGTGGCTTTCACTCTCCTCCCCCCAACCCGAATTCCAGAAAACCCAAAGAAACATAGCGAAGAAAGAGCCTTTCTGATGTCAGGAACAAGGTCACCTCTGACCAGAGAAAGCTACTTATAAAAAGGACAACAGTGGAAACTAAAGCAAAGCTCATATATTACTATAAAACTGAATATGCTTGCATTCTGTGGGTTCACAAGTCTGCTTTTCAAATTCATTGGATACCCAAGCAGTGACTACTCGCTTCTCATATCAAATAACCAGTGCTGCCCACTCCCACCCCCAACAATAACAAGATAGATGCTGCTCTCCAGTATGCACAGCACCAAAGTGGCTATAAGCAAGTACTGAATAGCTCCCTGACATGGGACCCATGCAACTAAAGGCTGTCCAGCATGGTAGGAAGTCGAGGGAGACAGACTTGGGTTTAAATCTCAGCTCTGCTAATTGGGTGCCTTTGGGGAAAGACCCTTGGATCTTTCAGACACAGTGTCATCTATAACTGGGGATATCCCACCTAGCTCAGAGAAAGTGCATAACAGCACTAGGCACAGTGCCTGCCCTAGGATGGGCACTTTATAAAGGCAAGAAGTCCCTTCCTTTTCCTTTCCCAAAACATGAATATTCTTCAACCAGCCAAAGACGAATATGGGGAGAATCTGGTGCACTGAGATTCTTCGTGCGAAATGGGCAAAAGCTGAGACCTAATAAGCCTCACATTATACCAAAGTACATGTTCTCCTATAGATGCAAGTAAAAAGCAAAACTGTTAGTAATATAATCTAACTTTTCATAAGAGCCTTAATTAAATGAGCTGCCCTCCACCTCCACAGAGAGGAAGTTATGCAAGAGAGTTTCCTTGCCATTAACTTCCATAGACCTGAGAACCTAGAACTTGCTAGAGGTGAAGCAGCATGGGTAGTACATGTAACTTTATTTAGCAGGCGAGATGCCCAGCCTTTCACGGTTTTCTCCTCCATCATTCACAGGGTGATGTTATAACCAAAGCAAAGACACTGGCCACACAAGCTGTCTTCCGACGTATCTGGAAGGCAGAGCACCCTCCACAAAGAGCCCACCAACAAAATGAACAAAGAGGGAAGCCACAAATTCTAATTCGTCTGACAAAGAGAAGCAAGGTCCTTGAAGAGGGTGCATAGCCCGTGCCCGCGGTCCCCAGGGTGTGGGCTGTGGGCCACATGTGTGCCAGGGAAATTGGTGGAGGCTTCTTGTACAAGGAGATAGCACTGCAGAGAGGCTAAGAACTCAAGATCCGACAGGAAACAAACCCGGACACCACTACCACCTGGTTCTGTGACCCTGAGCAAGTAACCTGACCTCGCAGATCCTCTACTTCCACCTCAGCAGAAAGGGATCACGGCAGTACCTACTCACACAGGATCCCATGAATAGTAAATGACATCATGTGGAGAAGGCATCTAGCCTAGCTCCTGGCACGTGAGCACTCAGATTGTGGTACTCATTATTATTACTACTTGCTATAGTTACCATTAAGAAGACAAGAAGAGGAAAAAGACCCATCAAGTATCTCTGGCATCACAAGGATATTTTTCCAAAACGACATTATGTACTTCCCTTGGGCTCAGACCAACTTAACTCCCTCCCACTCCTAAAGAAGATACTCCTTTAAAATTGTAATAACCTTTAACAACACATTTTCACATCTCACCTCCTCATGTTCACATTCAGAAAAGGATAAGAAGGCTAAAGTAACACAGTGGGCACCTCGGTCAGGACTTCAATTCATTCAGTGAACACTTACTGAGCACCTACCATGGTCCACGTGCTGGGGAGTAAGATAAAGGCTGAACTGCGGAAGAAATCACACTCTTGGGTGGGTGGAGGTGGGGGAGAGAAAGACATACAACCCAAAAGGAACCATGAGCTAATTTACTACGTTAAGCACCATGCTGAGCTGAGTGCTCTCCATACACTATCTCATTTAATTCCCAGAATAACCCTACAGGGTAGGATTCTCTACACTGATTCATTACGTACAGACTGAGTGCCCTTCATGTAACACACATAGAGACTTCTCTAGGGAAGTCGGGGTGCAGTCGGGAAAGACAGACTTGGTCTCAGGCCCCTTGGGTCTTACAATGAACCTCCATATAAAGCCTGGTGATTATTATAATGGTAAATAAACCACCCAGAGATGGAGACAACTACCTCTGCCTCAGGGGATCAAGAGGAAGTTTCCAGAGCAGGAGACATTTCGAACAGGGCTTGGGGAGTATGCCAGGCAAAGGGGACGAGGGCACAGCCCACATGGAGCAGAGGCATCTCAGTACATGGACAGGGAATGCCAAATGAGCAGGTGCAGCTGCAGGACAATGAGGGTGGGGGTGTGAGTGTAGGAACCGAGGCAGGGCCGGGACACACGGGTGCCAGCAGATTTCATTAGGGTGGCAATGGATTCCATCCTCCGCGGAAGGCTGTTAAGACAGGGAATGAGGTAGTCAGGCTTCCATTTAGGCGACATCAACGGCAGCAGTGTGGAAGAGAGACATGCCAAGGCAGGGAGGCCTTTAAGAGGCTTGCTCAGTGATTCAGGTGAAAGGCAAGCAGGCTGAGAACTCAGACAGCCCCATGTAGGCAGACAGGGTACCACAGTGAGCAGGAGCAGGAGTTCTGAAGCCAGAGTGCCTTATTCCAAGTCCCAGCTCCTCCACCCCCAGCTGGGCTGCTTTGGGCACATCATTTAACCTCAAGGTACCCAGTGTCTGGCTCATTACAAGTCCTAAGTGAACGCTGACTATGAAACTACTGGGAGGTAGACTGGGCATAGAATGAGTTCCTAGTGAAAAGCAAGAGAGGGAGACCGACGACATCAAGGTTTTGAGCCTGGGTGAGTAGAGGGGTGGTGGTGGTGAGCCCATTGAACAA
Organism: Equus caballus; assembly: GCF_041296265.1. Lineage (NCBI taxonomy): Eukaryota > Metazoa > Chordata > Mammalia > Perissodactyla > Equidae > Equus > Equus caballus. Next base: position 22,673,345 of record NC_091699.1, read on the forward strand.
GAGACGGAATACAAGAGGGCAAATGGGGCGGAGGAGGGGAGATGATAGGTGTGCTAGGGGTCATGCTAACTCAGAGTTAACACAGGTGGAGATGCCCAACAGAGGTTTACAGAGAAATCAGCAGAGAGGTGGAGCCAGGAGCCATACCTTTGGGAGTTGTTGGCACAGTTGGTAGCTGGAAGCCATGGGAGTGGATAAGATCACCCAGGGAGTTTGGAGAAAGAGAAGACAAACAGGCTGGAGACCAGACTCCAGTATTTCAGATATTTTAAGGTTAACTGTATGGTAGGCCCCCTTAGCCATAGTTTCGCTTTCTGCAGTTTCAGTTACCCGCGGGCAACTGCTGTCTGAAAGCAGATGATCCTCCTTCTGGACATATCATGAGAAGGTCAACAGGAGCCTAATGCTACCTCACAATGCCTGCATCATTCACCTCACTTCATCCCACCACATAGGCATTTTATCATCTCACATCATCACAAAAAGAAGGGTGAGTACAGGGCAATAAGATATTTTGAGAGAGAGAGAGACCACATTCACACAACTTTTATTACTGTACATTGTTATAATTGTTCTATTTTATTGTTAGTTATTGTTAATCTCTTACTGTGCCTAATATAAATTAAACTTTATTATAGGTATGTATGTATAGGAAAAAAACATAGTACACATACAGTTCAGTACTATCTGTGGTTTCAGGCATCCACTGGGGGTCTTGGAATGCATCCCCCGCAGATAAGGGGGGACTACTGTATATACCATGAGGAGGCCTTGTGTTTGCCACCAGGAAAACCTTTGTCAAAGGCAGAGAAATAGCACAGCATTAGGCCACAGGGAAGTGACTAACTCAAAATGTAGTGCCTGGGGCAGGGAGGTCAGAGAGGGTTCACAGATGAAAAATCTGTCGTCTCAGGTGTTTGGACTCTTGAGTCACATACACAAATCCCCAGAGGAATGAGGTGCCTTAGTCTGCCCTCCAAATCTGCGTTGAAAGGTGGCCAACAGGATGGAAAAACCTCCTGGTAGAGACAGCAAAGGAAAACGGCAGATCTCCACTGGGAAGGAAAAGTCTTCTCAGGAAGAGTCTGACTTGCCTGTGCCCACCCCCTTACCACAAAAGAATGAAAGAGAAAGAGACTTCTCTTTCCCTGAATTCCCATTAATAGCTGAGTAAGTGGCCAAAATACCTTGGAACTTAGGATATTAGTCACGAGGTGAATATTTACCTAAAACCTATCATTGCCAAGCCAGGGAGTGAAAAGCACAGAACAAAGGAGAAAAGACATGGCTGTTTTCCTCAAGGAGCTTAATATCTAGACAGTAAGGATTCAACAAACACGGTGGCTGGCAACGGTTTTCTGTAAAAGGCCAGATGGTAAATATTCTAGGCTTTGCAGTCCATTCTGTCTCTGTTGCCACTTCTCAACTCTGCCCTGGTAGCGCGAAAGCAGCCAGAGATGATACTAAAGGAATAAGGTGGCTGTGTTCCAATAAAGCTGTAAAACAACCAAACAAAAGCAGGCAGCCGGCTGGATGTGACATGGCCGCCACAGTTTGCCAACTCCTAGATTAACATGCCACCAGCCAGCAGAGAATTTGGTCAGCCTGGAAGTTTCTAAGAGGCATTCCATACTCAGAAGTCATTAAGGAAAGTTAGGCTTCCTGTTAGACTTGAAGGAAAAATAAGAAAGAAGGAAAATCTGTGCTTGCTGTGGATTTAATAAGATAAAATGAAATGAAGGCTCAATTTACAACTATTTTCAAGTCTTCTCTGACCGTGAAAAACCTGAGGTTTCCTTTGAAGACATCTCCTCTTAGAAACTAATTCGTGCTCCTAGGTTTACAGGAAGGAAGGAGATTAACACTTGGCTGCCAAAGATCTCCCTGTCATCCCTCAGCCCCTACAGTCCTCCTATGGAAGGCCAGAAGAGCAGATAGACGCAACTGTCTACCTCTGCCTAAACCGCCAGCTTTGCTACTCAAGAAAGAAGGGAAATAATATTGGGTCTCCAATTCCTCTAAAAGCATGAGCCAGGGTGCACACCTTCCCCTCGGCCCACCGCATCAGGACTGTTATAACCCAGCTGAGAAGGAGCCACAAAAGAACGTGCTGACAATCCCTGCACTCATTTCTTGCCCTGAACTGCAAAACCGAGAGCCAGTAGGTGCATGCGTTATCTAGTCCGCACCACCACTTGAAGAGTTGCACCAAGGATGGACGACCAAGACTGAGCTGTGGGAGCGGCCATTCTCCCATGCAGCAAAGTTCGTTCAAGTCTTACATTCCCAAGAATGATAACTACTTTTAAATTTTGAGTTTCCACCTCAAAACCTGGATTTAGACCAATAATCCTATAAGACTCTTGTTCAATGACATGCCAGTTTCCTGGGAATGGAGAGGGAGGGGACAGTGTATGTCCAAGGAATTATTTGCACAAAAAAACAGAAAGGAAAGAAAAAGGCCTGGGTCAGGAATCACTTAAAACCACAGAGTGACTGGACTGCTCTTTGGTTTAGGCTTCACCCAGAATATGTCAGTGTGAGTACCCTGCATCCAGACCTCTAAAATCACTTCAAACATGCAAACAGAGGGACTGAGGGGAACTGCGCGTGAAAACAACATGAAACAGCACCCCCAGCCCCAAAGGATCGTAAACCACTACACAAAAGTGAAATATCAGAAGTAGGGTTTTTGACAGAAAACAAATCTAATAAAATGAAGTCCGTTCTTAAACAATAAAAATTTCACTAATAAAAATAATCACCACCACATTTGGAGATCTTTCTATGACCCCGACACTGCATGAGGCACCTTCTGTGAATCACTTTGTTTAACCATCCCAGGAAGCCTGGGAGGTGGCACTGACACCTGTCACCATCCTGCTCTCCCATCGGGAACCGGGCTCAGGGAGGTCAAGGACTCTGCCCTGAGCCCTGAGGTGGGATGTGGCCAAGGCAGGGCTCAAACCCCAGCCTTCCTCACTCCACGAAATCAGCACTCACAGCAGCTGCTCGCATTTCTGCGGCATCTACTGGGTCATGCACTTTACCCCCACGATCCTCTGTTAATCATCTCAACAACTCCTTGAGGAAGGCACTGGTTTTTCTAACTCTCATCTTACAGATGAGAAAACTGAGTTTCAAAGAGTCCTGGGAAAGTCCTAGGTCATCCAGTTGGCAGGGGACAGAGCTGGGATTCCAGTGGAGGTTTTTCCACTCTGGAGGCCAAGCTCCTTCCCATGCCATAGGCTTCCCTTCTCAGGGTCTCCTCAAAGTCCCCAACCCTATGTTACCAACTTCCAAAGAAGGGCCAACAGGAGGGGTACGTACCCCCAGCCACGAACCACGTTGGGGCAGCTTTGCTGTTTGGACCCCTCATGGCTTCAGCTGAATGGCACAGTGTCGAAGGGAGCCTCCTGGGGCCAGGCCACCTGCCTCCCTTTTATTTTAATGCCAACATCCCCTCCCCAGCCCCCTGGGGGAGAAAGCAGTCTTCTGACTCTACTGCTGGCTACATTCGTTTCCCACATGGATAAAAACCTGAGGTCAGAAAACACCACTCAGAAGTGACTCATTTCTGACTTCTCTGCCAAAAACAACACCCTTTTACGTAACTTGCTCACACACCAATCTCTCCCTCCTCCTCGGGGTGACTGCCCTGTCAACCCAAGGCTGATCTTCCTCTCAAACTGGCCTTCCATTTCCAGCAAAGGCAAATCAAATCACCCTTTCCGGCTTCGTCTCTCTGCTAACCGGGGTCAGAGGTGGCCAAACCAATGTGCTCCTCCCACAGGGCATTCTTGCAGTGACTTCCTCTGGAAGAGGTGGGAGATTTCGTATCTAATATTGGCTCTCGGGTTGATTTCTTAAGCCAACCTCAAAAAATAAGTGTGGGGTGGGGGAAAGGCCCCATGGACTAGGGATCTTTCTCAGCTGAATTTGCAAGCCAGTTTCCTGACAGAGCACTTCTCACATTTTCCAACTCCAGCTGCGTACGTGCAGAAAAGAAAACTCTTTTTGGGTGTGTCTCTAGGCTAGACTTGGCATAGGGTTAGCCGTGGGCAGCTATTTGATACATAAAATCGACTTTGCTTCTGCAACCGGAAGCAATTAGTCCAAAAAAATTTTCTCTTTTTATATCTGTCCCCTTAATTTGATATGAAGTTCTCTATGGTCACGTCAGCACATCTATCCCCAAATATCTGTATTTGCTTAAAAAAACCACCAAACACTAGGCATGTTCAGTGATACACTCTACACCACCTCCTCCTCAGGTGAGGACAGCCTCTGTCCTGCTGGGAAGAGGAAGTGAAGGGAACTTCCCCCGGGTGCTGGTGGGAACATCTCAGGAGGAAGGAACACAGAAATTGGCAAGGACTCGAAGGACGGATATGCAAGTGCCATGAGGCTTGCTGAGCCCTGAGTGTGCCAAAAATTAATTCATAAGCAAATGCTTATTTTATAGTTTCCCACTTGCTACAAAACATCAAGCAGAAAAGAAAGATTTCTTCTGGAGGCTGGCAGGAAGAGGGTGGCACCAGAGTGGGGAGAAAAAAAGCAGGAATTACTCTTAAAGAGAAGCTTGATTCCATGGCTCAACAAGGTGCCACCATTCCCAGGGAACCCAAGGGAGGTGGTACTATCTCCTTGTTCCTATAAGCAGAGGGTCCACCATGAAATCTGAGCTGCTTTGATGGCACCCAGGTAGGAGAAGTTTTGGAGGCAATATCCATCCTCAGGCGTTACTACTATCAGAAGATGCTGGAAGACTTGGGGACACCATCCCTTGGAGTTTATTAGGGCCAGGCCATAGCCTCAAGTTTGCTTCCAGGCATTTCAGGGCTTTAGGTGATGATGTGATAGATAACAAGATGATGATGTGACAGATAATCCTCTCCATTAGGGTTCCTAGCAAGCACAGTATGTCCTTATTTTTAGATTTCCATAAACTGAATCCTCTAAGGTCTAGGCAACTTCTGGAAAGCTAAGGTCCCCAGTGACCTTATCTTCAGGGCAAGACTGAATTTTTACAAATCTTCCAAAAGGGGAAGGACATGTGTCAACAGTTGTACGAAAATGGGACTGAATTCCCAGGGAGAACCAAGCTGTAGCACCCAACTCAGAGGCTTGACTGACCTGTGGTAGGTGCTCAATCAATTATAATGGGGGAGTGGGAGCCAGTCTCTAAAGGTGGCCCCCCAGAATTCCCTCTCTCCTTTTATACACAAGCCTCCTTGCAACAAGAGGTGGAGCTTTTCTCCCCTCCCTCTGAAACTAGGCTGGCCTCATGACTGGTTTTGACCAATAGAACGTGGCAGAGGTGACGTGCTAGGAATTCCAAGCTCAGGCCTTAAAAAGACTGGTAGCTTCCACTTCCTGCTTCATGAAACACTACTTCTTAGAACTCAGCTACATTCTAAGAAGGCCAAACACACATGGCAAGGTCACATGGAGGAGAACCAAGCTGTTCCAGGGAATAGCCCCAGCTGAGCTCCAGCTGAGAGCTAGCACTAAGTGCCACAGCCATACAAGTGGTCACCTTGGCTGTTCCAGCCCAATCAAGCCCCTGATGACTGTAGCCCATCCATGATCACACATAGCAGAAGAACCACCCAGCTGAGCCCAAGCTCATAGAATTGTGACAAGTATCAGAATGGCCATTGCTTTTGAGCCATTAAGTTTTGAGTTGGTTATTCAGTGATAGATAGCTAAAATGGGGGAGGGGACAAGAGGCATGTGATATTCACCAGATTTTGTGTAGCTCTGTAGCTCTCAGTGAGTCATAACCCTCGCTGAACTTCTGTCTCCCCAACTCTGTGACGGGACAATGCATGACCAGCATACCTCACAGGGCAACTGGAGACTCAAATGAGATTGCTTGAGTGAAAGAACTTCATAAACAGTGAATGACCAATTCAACAGAATTTGGATACTGGTCTCATTTGTCTTCTCTACTGAGCTCTGCAGGCATGAACCCATCCCTGGCCCACTTACCCCTCTGTCTTGGGAGATGACAAGGAGTTACCTTGTAAGAAGGAGAAAGTCATCTACCTTTATAAAGCTCCTGCCTTCTTCCTCAGGTCTTTACTATCATCCTGAAGAATGAAGCCCATTACAGGCAAGGAGGAGTTTGGGGAGACAAGCTGCCTTGGTTCAAATCTTGGCTCTGCTACTTATTGCTTGTAGGATTTGGGGCAAGTTCCTTAACGATTTTGTGTTTTAGTTTCCTCATCTATAAAAATGGATAATCATGGCACCCACCTCACAGGGAGATTGTGAGGATTAAATGAGATGATGCATGAAAAGCACTTAAGCACAATTCCTGGCCCACAGTAAGCACTTAATAAAGGTTGGCTGTCATCATCATCAGTATAGTTTTTACTTTAATTTTTCAAATGATCAGAAAGTAAAATTGACTTTTTTGGTATAGAGTTCTACAAATTTTCATACATATATCGATTTGTGTGTCCACCACCAAAAGCAGGACACACAACAGTGTCATCACCCAAAAAACTTCTTTGTGCTATTCCTTTATACTCAAACCGTCCCCTCACTCCTACTGTGGCAAACATTGATCTGTTCTCCATCACAATAGTCTTGTCCTTTTGAGAATGTCATATAAATAGAACCATACAGTGTGTCACCTTTTGAGATTGGCTTCTTTCACTCAGCGTAATGCTTTTGAGATGCAATGAAGTTACTGTATTTATCAGTAGCTCACTCCTCTTTATTGCTGAGTGGTATTCTGTTGTATGGATGTAACATAGTTTGTCCAATCACTATATTTTAAATAACTATTTTCACAAGACAGAGAAGACTTCAGAAATGGAACCAGCCAGCCATTGCCACCGGGTTCTAAGAACTCCTGGGAAAATACCTAATAATTGCTAAAAAGTCCTGGTTCAAAGCTGCAAGGAACCCAGGAGTCCACACTTACGTCTCACACTTTATAGACACATGAACATAACTTCCCTAATCCCACACACAACCAGACTGGGCAGCAGGTCTCATTTCCCCTCTTTTCTATGTGAAACATGCCCCAAATCCTGGGAGGAGGTGGTAATACACATAATGGCCCTCTGCTGCCCTTTTCTTGGACAGATAAGACACTGTTCTGGAACCGTGCAGCCCTGCATACTCCCCTGCGATTGCCCTTTCTACTACCTGTCACTGAGAAACCTGAATCTAGGGAAGCCCACCTGACCACAGACCAATTTCCCTTCCTGAGACTGTAACACATCACGTGGAACAGGAAGTGATAATGGGCAGTGAGTTCCAGCTGGAACCTACCCTGTCTTTAATGGATTACAGCATTTCAGCAATCATTAATAGCCAAAACTGCAGTCTTTACTCAACTCAAATTAACTTCCCAGCTGGTCATTTACTACTTTGAACCGGCATCTCTAAGGCAAGATGAAACTTTGAATCACGCTCCCTGGGGCTTCAGGGTGTTTGTCCTTAACTGGCCCCAGACGAGTCGAGTTCTACATCATTTTCTCCAGAGAAAGAGAAGCTCAGGGCCAAGGGGATCTCACAAATCAGCCCTAGGCTAGAATAAATTTTCCTGGAACCACAGGTCTCTAATGAGGTGATGGGTTAGATTTGCCCCTCCAACCCCCAAGAGCTCAGGAGGAGGAGAAGGAGAGAGAGAGCGCGTGCACGTGCTCTCAGTGCTGTGCCTTCTCATCCAGTCCGGGGGTCCATAGGCCACCACATCCAGAGGGCCACGTGCAGGCCCACCCACTCATGAGCACACCCGCTCCGTCAAGAGAAAACAGCTCCACTCCCTGAGAGGCTAAACTACTCGAACTCCATCGTGGCATTTCTTCTGGAGCCTGAGCATATGAGTAATAAATGTGTGAAAACATGAAACTAATATTCATAATTACTTTACAAGATAAAGAACTTGAAGGAAAAACAGCTTCTGTGTGCCTTGCCATCACCATCAGGGGTACACTGTGAAAAACACGGCATCTCGCCAGAACCTCAGACTTCATCTTGCCAGCCAGCCTTAGCGCTGGCAGCCCTCAGCCCCCGCAAGCCCTCTCCATGCTTCATTATTCTCTAACTAACGGTCTTCTTGTGTCTAGGCATCCAGACTTTTTAAAGCCTTGAGAGCCAACTGGAGCTCTGACCTTCTTGTCTCCCACATCCGATCAGCCGCCATTTTGGCCAACATTTACACTAACTATGAACAGGTCCAAGGCCTGGGCCTTGAGCACGGGGTGTAGGAGAGTCTCCATTCATGATATCCTGTCCCTCATCCCCTTACCCCACCAGGTTCAGGACCTCTTTTTCTCTCTTTTTTTTCTTTGTTATTGAGGTGTAACTCATGTACAGTAAAACACACCAATTTGAACTGTGTGGCTCACTGAGTTTGAAATAGGTGTAGACCCATTGTTACCACCACATAGACCAAGATGTAGAATGTCTCCATCACCCCAAAGGGCTCCCTTGTGCCCCACACCTCCCAAGTTAGGACCAATTCTATCATACATTTGTTTTGAGTTCAGGCTCTCATTAGCTCTCTCCTAAATCACTGCTAATTAACTTTTTGATTGTTGGACTGCCTCCTTCTGGACTCTGCTCTCCTCAGTGTACCTGTTCTACACTGACAGATTTATGGTGCTAAATCACAGGCTTGAGGCCTCGTGGAGGGCTGCCATGCTGCTGTATACAGACCCCAGTACCCATCCCCCTGTCCCCTCGCACCTTCCTGCACCAGCTCTGCCCAGTCTGAAGGGCCCAGTCCCAGTTCTGCCAGCACACCTGCTGCTCTTGTGCCTCTGGGCCTTCCCTTCCACGCAGCATGACCGAGCCTTCCCATGCCCCAGCTCCACGCCCAATTTCCACCTTTCAGACCCATACCCATCGTTCAAAGCCCACCTCATCGAAACATCTTTCACCAGCTCCTCACACAGATAGCATTACGTCTTCCTCAGAGGGCCCACAGTTCTGTTCCTACCTCTTGGATGGCAGTACACACCATTCTTGAGGCATAACTTCCTATGTGCACAATATACACATCATTCTTATATCTTTGCTAGATTTTCAATTTCTTCAAGACCAAGCTTCTGGGATTCTGAGATTTCTCAAATTACTAAAGCTTTAAAAAAAATTTGGGAGAGGGAAGGGAACAACATAGGGTTTCCAAATTCTTACTTGGCCAATAGAGAAAAAATTCAAAACTGTCATCCACTATTAACACCATTTCATTAAAGAAAGACATTGGAGCTTAAAAAAAAAAATGGAGAGAATATAATCTCAGAATAAAACGGTCAGATGGTCCTTCAACCAATACATTTGGTTTACAAAAAACTTACCACACTGCCCTCAGTTTTCACACCTGGCTATGCCTGAAGAAAATACTTATGAACAGACTGGTTCCTGTGTCTGGAAACCACTGTCCTGCAGGCCCTAGTAAAGTACCGTGTACACACAAAGTGCTCAATAAATGTTTAGTTCAACTGATCTAGTCACTGGAAATCACATGGTTCAAAGACAAGGAGCGTTTCAGCACTGCTGGCATTCTGACACACTCACCCCAACACCAAGGACACAGCAGGGGGTGGGCAAATCCTAATGATGAGAAGGGCTGCAGAAGTTACCCAGGCTCACTGTCAGACTCATGTGTGACAAAATCAAACAACAACTCCAACACGTGACAGCTGACAACTCAGACTCTGCCATTGGCACAAATTTCAACTTAGTGCAGTGCACAATGACTTCACAAGTGTGTATTGGGGCAAGCGGGGATTGGAGGGCAAAAGACAGGGCCACTGCAGTTGGCTGTGCAGGTTGTTCAAGGCACAGGGCGCCTGGTAGGAAGAGTGAGTTGGGGCTGAAATCCAGGTGCCCTGGCCCAGGGCAAACCTACCCACGCCCTTTTCTAAACTGCACAAAGAACCAAGACTTCATTAATCCAGACTCTGAATTTAAATTCAAGACCAATAACACAATGTCAAGTCAAATACATACATAAGGGTGAGTATGATATGTAAATTATATCTCAATAAAGCTGTTATCAAAATACGGGTGTTTGTGTGCTTTCCGTTAATATAGGTTCACTGTTTAAATCAACGAAGGGAAACAACGGAGTACAATTTCTTTTCTATGTAAAACTTCTTGAGGACCAGAGAGAAACACAAACACACATACAGCTAAGTAAACCCTTATTCAGAGAGCCACAAAAAAGGAGGCATGCACGAAGGGGGTATTACAAAGACTTAAAGGAATCATTTTAATTGCCATTTCTCCATGAAAATTATCTTATATATGTATTATTAAAATTGCTTCTTTAAGATTTCTCCCAAGAATTCAAGTTTTTATTATCTTTAAATATATATCGTACACAGCTTACAAAAAATCATCTACTCATCTTTGACTAACCTGGCCTGGCTTTTCTCTATTAATTCAAATTGGTTTGGTTTTCTTGAACATTTCAGTTAAAAGGAAGAGAAATTTACAGTGATCAATAGCTGCAGTGTCTATAGATATAAAAATCAAATCTAAATAGCACACATAGTCCAAACTCCCATCTTGTGATGGGATCCTCCATGATCCTGGACAAAAACTGTAAATATACTTCATCCAATCATTCATTGAACAAAGTTTTACAGAGTAGCTACTATGCCCCTGATCCTAGGCCAGTTTTCTTTGCAGAGCCTCAGCATTTTATCAATTTTCAAATGTAACTCATGTTTTGGAACCAAGTCTGAATTATAACTGAATGACCACAGCAAGATATCAACAGAATTTGTTTTTCAGAACAACAGAATTTTGTGTTCTAAGAATGAGCTGTCCCTCACACAAGAGCCCTGGCACCACCTGGCTATCTGGCTCCCAGAACGGAGTCTCCTCAGGCTCAGCAGGGATGTCGCACCAGCGGCCACGCCACCTTCCTACCTGTATAGTGGTGTTGCCTCCTTCCAGAAGGGCGATGGCCAGGAGAATGCTTTCATGGAACACTCGGTCACTGGATGCATTCATTATGAGATCGATGACTAGATTGGAGGCCCCCTCCTTGTCGAGGTGGCACTGGACCTCAGCCAGGCTCATCTCACCCCTGCTCATGGAGCTGGACCCGGAACCTCCTCCTAGGAAGATGGAACATTGTTCTTATTAACCGCAATCAGAGCAGCTAACATTTATAGCACACTTCGTATCACCAGCACGTTATGCACCCAACACTTTAACGGTATCATCTCTTTTAACCTTCTTAACTCCAATGGAAGATAACGATTATTAACACAGATGAAGTCACTTGTCCAAGGATACCCAGTTTATAAGTAATAGAGATGGTATTTGAATGCAGGCAGAGAAGATGAAGAAAGAATGATACTTTTCCAGTGAGATACCTAAAGCCATCCAGCCAAGACTCGCCTTTACATTAAAATACAATGACTTGGGGCAGAATTATTAAGAATGGCTTTGAATTTAAGAGACAAACTGAACTTAAACACTTCTTAGAACACGCCTAAGAAGGCATAGCCTATAACAATCACTTTAGCCCTCTTTCAAACAAATCCACCCTAGCCCCAAACTCACCCTTTCACATAACTTATCTATTCATTCATTCATTCAACAAATATTTACTGAGTGCTTGGCACGGAGCCAAGAGCTGGGGATAGGGGAGTGAACAAAATAAATGATGTTCCCATCCCCCCTGAGCTTCATATGAGATGAATATATGTGAGGCTTTATACCATTTAGTGGAATGGATTCCGACTGTGTATAGCAAGTGCTTATTCAAGACCTTGCTTTACATTATTATTGGCAATAACTGAAATATTAATGTACATGGGGAAAGGGGCTGATCAATTTCAGAAAAATAGAAAATCATCTCTCAGTCCTTCCCTGCAGAGCTCAATTCAAATGGCCTCTCCCTTATGCTGCTCATCCTTGACTATCTAGATCTATTATATCTACAGCACAAGGGAGAAACTGGGTTGCACATCTTCTCTCCCACAGCTTCTTAAAGCAGAATCTGTCTCTGACGCATTTCCAAACCCACCATGTGATGCCTCCCCAGGGCCTCACAAATTTGTTGAGTGACCTCACTACGGAAAGTAAAGAGAAATAGTTTTGAGATGTTGTGTGAGGAACTTCTGCTTGAGACTCCCTGGGAACTTTTGGACGAAAAGCTAAGGTCTCATTTCTGGGATGCCCTGAGAACTGCATCTTCCCTGAAGTTGCACAGCTCCATGAATGAGCAAATATGCTTCAAGTTTTCATCTGGTGAGAAACCCAAGATCCCTCCCCAGAAGTTGCTAGGAGAAATTTATTAAGCATCAAGTATTTTGCCACCTACAGAACCCACCAAGGGTCTGCAGTGCCTACCAGCCATCTTTACAGACAGGGAATCAGGCTGCTCACATTTGTGCTTCAAGCACTGAGCTCCTGGCCTCCCTTAAAATCAACACCCACAACTGAGTTGAACCTTGTTGCAACTGTTACCTTTAATTGTGATTACAATGCTTTTAAACAATTCTATACAGGGATTTTTTTTAGTAAACTCCCCTAAGAGTTTGGGGAGGCACACAGCACAAGCATTATAATTAGATATACCAGGGTTCAAATTATAGACCTGTCACTACTTCCATTTCCTCTGCTAAACTGGGGTAACAACAGTACTGACCATATAACAGGTCACTTGGAGGAGAAAATAAGATCGAGAACGTAAAATGCTTGGGAGAGTCTTTGGTACTTGGAAAGTGTACAATAAATGGTAGCTTTGACCATCCTCACTGCCAACATCATCATCCTTTTATGGGAAAACATGAGTCCTAATGATCACAAGAAAATGTGCAGTAAAATCAAGTTCCTTGAGTCATTCAAATATCACCAAGAGGGATGCAGCATGGGAAAGAGGGGCAAAAGGCTTAGCCAATATCTCCTCACGGGGAAATATTTTTAGACATCAGTTTGATGGTAGGCCAAAGACAAAACAAGTTGCTAAAAAATACACTAGCAACCCAAATTCATCTGTTAGAGTTTCAACCTGTTAAGTAGAAACACTCAGCTCTCACGGGGCGCACTCAATTCACACGTGCAGCTAATTAGCACACCACACAGCCTACCTCCTCCCCCAGGCTTGCTGGGTCCTCCTGGTGACAGCGGGCCATTGCCAAAGCTGGTAAGGCTCTCTCTTCTTCCTGAAGGTCTGATGTTTCCATAGTAACGGTTGACCAAAATTTGCCTGAGCGCCTCACCCTTAATTCAAACAGGATAATGAAATCAGGTTCTGAATTTAATGCATAACTGAGCAACTAATATTAAAAAAATACAGGGGTACTCAGTTATAATTGGCTCAGTTTCACTCAGTGAAAAAACAAATTATTAATAAAAGCATTTGGAAACTCTAAAGTTAACTTCTCCAATATTTTCTCAGAAAACTAGATCACAAAAAAACCCCATCAATCTAGAATATTAAATATCTGAAGAACTCTCTCACACAGTTTTAATAAAGATAGAACATTAATTTTGAAGGTCAACTAACAATAACAAAAACAAACAAAAAAGTCCCTAGGGGTAAGCCAATAAAATTTGGACAAATTGAAAATTTTACAGGTCACCTTCCATATAGCAACAGAAAAATGTTACACCAAGCACATGGTTTATTCCCAAGATCCTAAGAAAATATTAAGATACCAGAGTAATAGAGTATAATAATAAAATAAGCTGAAAGTAAGTCTTTCTTACAGAAATAGTTAATAGGCCAAATGTTGAAGAAAAAATAATGCTATAGAAAATAAATTAGTGGAAGATATCAGAAATGTCAATCAAAAATAAGCACTATGGATGAAATGACATTTGGGACTTGCTTTGAAATAATATGGGAGGAGGGGAACAGGAAGGGGTACAAACGAGAAAAGAGTGGGCGCGAATTGATAGTTGTTGAAGCTGAGTCATGAAGGAAGGTTCTCTTGAACCTTCTTTCATATATATTTGAATATTTCCATAAAAAGTTTTAAAAATATACACATCAAAGGAATCCTGGACTGGGGGTTTAATAACTCTTTCCCATAATTCCAATCAAAAAAATAAATAAATAAAACTTTGATTTGTTCTCTAATACTAGGAGACATTGGCAAAGCAACACAAAGAAGCAGGATTAATTCTCAGCTCTATTCCACTTGCAGTCATGCTAAGGGACTCTCCGACCATCTCCCAGTCTGGAAGTTTCTAAGAGTCAAAGGCTGTGTGGATTTCCCCCGGACTCTTTCCCAGGGACAAAGTAGTAAGGCATGCAGTCCTCTGGGACACCATCAAGAGAGGTAAGTGAGAAGTCTAGCAGAGAGAAGAGGTGTTGAAATATAGCAGGTCTCTAAAATAGAGACTCAAGGGTTCTTCTGAAGAGATCTGCAACTGTAATATGAGTCAGCAGAATCTAAGGTGATCTGTTAATAAGCTCCGAGAATAGGTCTGGAGACTTCAAGTGGGGTGTTTGAAAAACAAGACGGGAGGGAAGGGAGAGGAAGAGGAGGGGCGCCCTGAGGGTGGTGGGGAGGCAAAGGGCACTCCTGTAAGGTTCCAGGGCTGCACTGTCAGGTTTTTCTCCTTTGTTATTCATGCTACTGGTCAAAGACTCCAGGGACAAAATGGGACGGGGTGAGACAAAACAGGAGGGGATGGGGCGCAGGACTGATACTTAAGTGAAAGCTCAGGAAATGAAAGATCTCAATTTTCCTCTCTGCATTCCACCCATAAATATGTCTCACATTGTAGTTCAGCAAAGGAGGGTGCTTCTCTTAGCTATGAAATTCATTTCCTATCTCGACCAACATTCAAAATTCTGAGAGTGCATCCAACAGGGTACGTTATTTGTGATGTTTTCAAGGACTTTTTAAGTAAACTGTTTTCAGTACAATATCCTTAAATGGTTTAGAAAACCATATTTTGGTATAAAGATATAGTTTTGCTGGTGTTCAAGTCTCCGGCACCAGTACAAACACATAAACACTCTCTAAAGCCATCATTGAGAAGATAGTGATTTAAAAGGATGACTTCATAAGAGAAACACAAATTTCAAAGGAACATTCAAGAAAGCCTACTGGGAAAGAAAAAGGGGAAAGAAAAGGTTACCTCCATGTTGAATATAATAGGAGATTAAATGCAATTTCCCTTTTGTAGCATAATGATGCATCGTCTGATCTTCTTTCAAAAAGATACACACTTTGAGATTCCACAATAGGAATGGTTGGCAGTAAACCATCCTAATTCTCTAACTGGATCCGCTTTGGCACCACAAGAACATTGTTTGAGAGGTAGATGGCAGGTAAGCCACAGCCACAGAAGACAGCCAAGAATCTGGAGGATCATACGGTTCAAGGGTCAAAGGCATGGTGACTGTGACCAGCCGACAACCACGTATCCTTTAGGGAAGTCTCAACCAGATCCCCAGCACTACAATTCCACTTAGGGCCAGAGCAACTCGGCTCGATTTTCTGCTCCTCAGGGTTTTGAGGGTAATCAGCAAGAGCTGGTCAGTCTGCAGTAAAGCATGCAGAAGGTAAAGAAGGGAACACATGCCATCCGGGAACACGTGGACTCCAGGAACAGGAACTTTACATTTATGCAGCCTGGATGCCAAACTGAAGTTACAAAGGGATCTCATTTTACCATTCTGCCTCTCCTTCCACAGAAAAACCCTAGCAGTTACCATAGCAACTGATGCATCAAATGGTACATCTTTCCCCATAAGAGAATATCATGAAATGTGCTCATTATGGAAAAAGAAACACACACATTCTACCCCACAAACTTTTAGTTTTCTTCCTCTTAATTATAAGGTTTTTGGCACATATTCATCTCACCTTCTATCCACAAAAAATAAATAAATAAATAAAATGCAAGAGAAAAAAAAACCCACAGGGATTTCTTTTTTTTTTTTTTTTTTGACAAGAGGAGATCCATTTCTTTTCTGAAAGAATAAAGATTGAGAATTTTAGGTAAAAGGGAATAGAAAGAGAAAGTGGATAATCATTATTAAAAGTTATGCAAATCCCTAGTGTGAAAACTTAGGTTCAAGGAAAATTCTGTGTTTTTCTGAGCCAGTGGTTTAATTTAGGAAAAATTAAAATCTGCAGAGAAAAGTCTTCCTAATCATCTTGATATAAATTACTCAACAGCACTAAGCGGTTCACAGTGTACCAGGCTGAGAAACCTGATTGCGGAGAAGGGAAAAAAAAAACCTGACTTCCCAAATAACGTCATTTAACATTTGGTCATGCAGCCCTTTTTAAAAGATAATACTAGTTGCTGTTTGTTTTTTTTTTTCCCATCAGTTTACACCTACAGTATGCAAACAAATATCAGATGTTTGTCTCTGGTAAGAAATTCCACACACATTCTTACCTAAGACTGAGAAAAGGCAAAGAGTTTCCTTTGCAATAAGTGTCAGGTTAAAAGAGTGAAAATGGAAGATTGGTGATGGAGTCATGAAACCAAGCTCCTGCCTGGAACCTCGGTTCAAAGATAAGTTTCAGTCTATCAACTAAAGCAGCGGCTGATGAACTGTGTGGGAATATGGCCAAGCATTGAACAAGGAACTTAGAAGCTAATAGCGCTGCACGCAAAGGAGAGAAAAAGTGACCTTTCGGCTTCCCAGGCTGTAGCCACTTAAAAGTCATGTGCTTCAGGAAAGATCACCCTCTCACATGAGAGGTGAGCCTTTCACACCTTAGTCAGCACTAGGGTAGCGCCTTGATTTAAAAATACTTCCTTTTCCTAGTCCTGTTGTCCACCAAATTACTGAAGCATCTCAATCTGCATGGTGACGACAATACAGTAGTTACTGTCCCTTATCAGAGTCCAGCTACTGTGCTAGGTTCTTCATGCGCACGGCTCCAAAGAACAGTCCTAAGGGATGGAGACTATTATCATCCCCATTTTACAGCAGAAGAAACGGAGACACAGGGAAATTAAATAACTAGCCCCAAATCCACAGCTGGGGGCTGGCAAAGGGACTTGAACCTGTTTGTAATTCCAAAGCTCATGTGCTTAGGCAACATTCAATACCGTGTCTCCGGAGAGTTTAGGGCACCAGGGACAGCAACGTGGCTATACCAACTACTTCTAAGACCTAGGATAATTCTTAAAGGATAGGCAAAGATGGAAAATATAGGAATGTAAGGTGTCTTGGGTCAACAAACTGCAGGAGATACTCGAAGCTGGAGAAGGGCTAAATGCTAACTACTTGGGAGCTATTCTTCGGTCAAGCCCTAAGAAATCCCAATCACAAGGGAAAGGAAAGGACTTGGGATGTGGTGGGACTGGGGTGTGTGAGAGGAACAAACGTGCACCAGGACACCAATTTATCTCAGGCAGACTTTCGACACTGATGACAATTTCAAGGCAGTCTTTGCAATGACTGCTCATTTTCTAACCCCATGACCTTGAGTAAGGCATCTAACCTCTCTGGTTCTCAGTTTCCTAATCTGTGAAATGGGGATGAAGGCTTGTGTTACCAGGTCAGTGTCAATATTAATAAAAATTGATGAGTTAACATATGTACAAGTCTTAGCACAGTAATCGGCATATGATAAGCGCTCAGAAAACCAGGACATCTGGTTATCTTCCAAAAATGCATTACATGAAATCAATGCTGGTCAGCATGCTAATGATGTACATAGCCTTCTAGAAAATGGTTTAGCAATGCATAATCAGCACCTTAAGAAAGTATCTACCCTTTGGCCTAGCAATTCTCCTTCTAAGAGTCTAACCAAAGATACACACACTGGTTCATTTCCTTGCCAAAGGAAAAAATTACAAACTACTTGTTACTTTGTAGAACTTTAGACAGCTGTAACTTTCAAAGACTTTCAAAGAAAATGCTCAGATGTAATATTAAATGACAAAAGCAGGGAACAAAAGTTGTACACTCGAATAATCTCATGACAATGAGTGTGTTTGTTGACAGACATTCTCCCATTTGTAAAAAGAGTAGAGAGAAGGAAATATTGAATCATTAGCAGCTTTCATAGCTAGGTAGTATAAATTGTGAACATTTTTGTCATTATACTTTTTTGTTTATATAAGTTTTTATATCCATAATAATCATCAGTTACTTACACAAAAGGAAATTTTTTAAGCCTTCGCCTAAGTAGAAGGCCACCACAGAAAAAGATAAAAGGACACGAGGAGCTCACTCCTTCATTATTTTGAGGCTGGCTGGGTGCACGGGCGTGAGCAGGTAGATAACAGGTGGAATCACCAGTTAGTTTCATTTATATAATTGGCTGTGACTGGTCATGAGCCAATTAGTACTTTAACAACATCAACAACAACAAAAACTATCTTTCGGTCATAGGGTGTGGCTGAGGGCAGGGTTACGATCATTGGCTCCCAGCACCCAAGACTACGTACCCTTTTATGGTCTTCCAGTTGCCTCAGGGGTGGACTCGGTTCAAGCTCCTGCTAAGCATGCAGAAATTGCATTTTAAGCACGACACTAGGAGATACTACCATCTTCAGCATCAGTCGCAAATAAAATACACTCAGAGCTCATACAACGAAGAGTTACACAAAAGGAGCAGAGGCCTGTTTTTGTTTTTCCCCAAAGAGTAATGCTCGGTTACTTTGGATACTGCTTAACAACCACCCCATCTCCCAACCCTAGTGCACTGTTTAAGACGAGCAGGGCGTATGACTTTTCTGGCCAAAGTTATTTTTTGCAAAGAATATGAAAAGGAAGTTCCACATTATGTACTTTTACATGAACCCAAAAGGGGTTATAATGCAAGACTCAACTGGGCAGGTCCTTAGGATTCATTCATGCGTTATTGCACAGCGCATGCATAAGAACATCAACGCATACGCTTCTGAGCAGACACACACATGGGACCTTGGCTCTCCCCAGCCCACCAGGACACAGCGTTCTAATCAAAGCCATCAACGATGAAGAACTCTGATTAGAATTTTAGAGACTGATCATTGTAAAGCATCCATATTGCAATTCAGCCATTCAATGATCTGTTTCATTTTTAGGATTTTCCATAGACTTCTTTCAAAGTGTGCTTCATTCTCACTTTAACTACTGTGATTTTAGAACAGTTTCTGAAAGTAAATTGATACTTGGAAATATGCCTCCCCAAAAACCTTCTCTATGAATTTCGACGCCTTAATTAATTCTAGTCCCTCATTTAACAAGTTTAGTTAGTGACAGCAAGAACAGAAAGAGTACATCGTGAAACTATAACTTTATTAGCAGCTTTCACCAAAACTATACATTAATATCTAGAACTTCAAGTTCACGTCATCTCTGTACAAGACCCAGAGTCTATTATGTACAACGGAAAGGTCCTGACATTCCAGAATTTCTCAACTGCACATCTCCAGACTGAGATGACAGTTCTGTGTGGAAGCCTTCAGAGAGCCACAGGCCCTTGCCTACAGGGGCAGTTTGGTTTAGCTCCGGCTCCTCAGAATTTTCTTTCTACACCAAGCCTCACCTCAGTTACAGCAATGATCAGTTCCAAGCCAGGCTACACACTTCCCTCCCACATCTACCACCCACCGGGACAGACATTTCACCACAACTACTCAGACACTCAACCAGGACAACTGAGAAGCACCCATATTTGCTGGCACCGCAAATACAGGTGGGCAACACACACCTCTGTGGAGTTCTCAGAATCCGGAGCTTGTGGCAGCTGGTTGGGAGTAAAACGAAGCATGTTAGTGATGGCATGTGCATCTCACGGGCCACAAAGAAGTCCAGAGACCAACAGTCAAGGACAAGACGTGGAAGGCAAGATCAAAGGTGAGGTGACTGCTGTACCACCTGCAGAAGGGGCTTCAGCAACCGAGGTGAGGAGACACTTTCTATTCTAAATGGAACTGAACGTGGTTGTGCTGGCGAGACAACTGGCCTGAGATGGGGAAACATATTTAAAATATAGAAACAAAACGTCTACCACTGACCAAGAAGGAAATACGTCTTTAAAAAAAGATGTCAAAGGAAGAACCACCATATAGCTGTGTTTTGTTCAGCACAGTGCTACCCAGGGGCTCAGGGAGGGAGGAGGCGGTGGGTGATGACAACAGAAGCCTCAGGTGCAGTCCCCGCCCCAAGGGCCCAGAGCTGTGAAAGCTCTGCGCCACCACTCTCCTGACACCAGCTCTTCCTGTGGGTAGATGCATCTCCCTGGGTCCCTCCTTTTGCCGCATCTTGACCCTGCATCAGACGGTAAAACCCGAGGCTCTGGCTCGTGGACAGAAGCCTCCCCCCTCCAGCATCTCTGTGAGGAGACATGGTGGCTCCTGAGTGCAGGGTGCCCTGGCTGGTTACCGTCCCACCCACGCACTTCCCTCAGGGGCTCCATGGACTGCGTCCCCTGGCCCCACTCCTGCCACACCATAAGATACCCACCTCCTCCACCCGCCTCCTTGATTTCATTATTTCCAACCCACATATGAGAGACAAGATGATGCCCTCAAAGGAAATAAAGGGTAATTGTGAGAGTGCAAGTGGTGGCTAAAAGAAGGTGTGGCCAGAGAAAAGTCCACGGTTCCATGTGGAGACAGCACCGCGAATCTGTCCTCCAAAGAGCACATGCTCAGAACAGGAAACTGACGTCAGATGTAACCGCTGGACCCTACCCAGGCCACCCTCGACCAAAGTCACGCACCAGGCACGGCTGGCTTGCTTCAAGGTGTGGTCTGACGGCATGGAATGAGGCCAAGGCTCATACTGCAACATAGAGACCTTGGCCTCCTTCGGTGGTGCTCCAGCCTCCAGCGACACAGCACACCCTGAGGCCAGACTGTGGCTGTCACTGGCGAGCCAGAGCAGGTGTTGAAAGCATGGGAGGACTGCAGCTGTGAAATCTGGTAGTATCTCAATCCAACTCAACACTACCCCTTTAGTGGTTTGATCCCCAAGATGGAAAAAAATGCTCTTAATATGAGACTGCTATCACATAAGCTAACGATTTCTTTCTATTTCTCAACAGGTAAAATGAAGTAAAAATACAGGGGATCTCTTTAAGCACAAAGACTAAACTAATTCACCAAGGACAAGGAGGCACATCTGGAGGGCTGCTCGCTCAGTTCTGGACAGAGGAGCTTTCAGGCATGAGTGCAACTCCACTAGCCTCAGGCAGAAAATTTCCCTCTGAAGCATTTAGCTTCCTGTGGAGTCGGGAGGCATATTGTGGTAGAAAGAATAGGGCAAGGAAAGCAAAGCCGGAGCTCAGTTATATGTCTTTTCAAGATCATATAAATAATATTATGATCCTAGAATGCATTTCACCTCTATGCTTACGTTCTATATGCTTCAGGCTGAAGAATTAAAATTGTGCAAACATCTGCGCTATCTGCCTTTAGAGCAAAAAGAACACACGAGATAAAGCAGAATTAAAGCAATTTCCCATGCATTTTAGAGCAGTTAGAGATACTGATGGAAAAAAGTATTATCTTCTACTATTTCCATTTGTCACATGCCCACTAATATATCCTTTATATTGATCCTATGTGATTAGAATAAAAAGATTACAGGCAAGGATTTACCGCAGGAACCCCCAGAGCTACCTTCCTATTCCCCTGCCACTCAAAACAAAAGCTAAAGGAAATAAAGATGATGGAACTGGAACTGGTGTGCCTCTTCGTTTCTTTCTTTTTTTTTTTTTTAAATTCTCTTGTCTGAGATCTCCTTGTCCAAAGAAGCAACTTGAATTCTTATAGAGTCATCATAGGTACCACATAGCTGTTTCTTAATCACTCAGAGACCAGTACTTTCTGATATGTTTCATGATTACACTGACACTTGATTGCCTCCCTAAAATGATGTCACACTTGTTTTAAATTAATAGATTTTTTAAAAGAAAAATTAAATTTAAATTATCTTTTTTCCTTGAACATTTCATGAAGCCTTTTGGGACAACCAAGTATGCTTTTGGCTTCAGGAACCACTATTTAAACAAAAGGACAATTTTTTAATGCTATCCATTCACGGAACAGAATGGAAAAACCAAGAGCACTGGACAAACGTCGTGTGACCATGGCTCATCGAAGTTCCGGCTCTGTGTGACCCTGAGCCAGTCACTAACCTCTCTGAGCCTCCACCTCCTGAACTGTAGTTTAAGCAGACCAAAGCAGATATTCTTTAGGATTCCTTCCAGCTAAAACATTAAGCAATGCTTGGTATATTTTCTGTAAACCTTATTTCATAATATCTAACAGGCAAGTTCCCTAAACAATACAACCTGCTAGGACACAAAATGATTTCAGGCAGGGAAAAGGCCCAACCATACCTGGCATGCAATTTGGTAAAATAACCAACAGCTTTATGCTAGCACCTCCCGCTGTGAGGACTTCAGCCAGACTTCCTTGAGGATAAGGTTATTTTATGTCAGTAAGCTACAATTTTGAAAAATATAAGCATATTGATAAGCTACATAGGTTTGAATAAGATAACAGCTACCTAAACGCAATATATAATATCCAAAGCAAAATATAATGCTTTATAAGTGAATATCTTGATTTTCTCAGCACGTTTTTATTATAGAAGTTAATTTTTTTTTTCAATGACCACATCTTAAGGAGAATGTTTTGAGAAAATGGGCATGTCTAAATGTCACAAGTCTTGTCTCCTTCTACCTTAGTCGCAGGATCAGTCACTATACTCAGGTGCTGACCCCACCAGTGCAAGGCAAAGTCTCCTAAACCGACCAGGCAACTGACAGTAATCTGATGTTGCCTAGTTTTGAACTTGGAAACCAACTATTGCCCTCTGTTGCCTCTTCATATTTCTTTTTTGATCTTAAATCTTCCCAGTGCTTTTTGAGGTCAGCAAAATCAAACTTAGTAGAAAAAGATTTCAAATGGTTCACTTTGAAATAAAAGCTCAAAATGAATCTCTAGTCACTGAATCCGAAGTGTCCTTCCTGGAGGATGCCACAAGTCAGGGCATCATAACTACGGTACCTGAGTAGTAACTAGATATGTGCAGATGAGACACTGATACACACACTTTTGATACATAATGTACTTAACATTTTTCCAAAGGACAAATTTCTACTATAAATGAAGGAAATCATACTTTGTCATTCTTGACTTCCTAGGTTACTATTTCTGGTGTATGCATAACAGCACCTACCCACTCACATACTTATATACCTACATATATCCGTTTCGTGTGTGTCTATTAAAGTCCAGCACAGAGAACAGCCATGTAAACATCTGCTAACAACATGAATTCTTCTACCAGCCCTGGGCTTCTAGAATTTTCCTTTGAAGTAAGATGTCTTCTTCCATGGACCACCCCTGGCAGAAGTTGAATGCAGTTCAAGAAATGCAGCTGTATTATAGATCTTGTTATCAGTAAATAAAAGGGAATTTATGATCTATAATCTCCCTGAACCAGTCTTCAGTTCCTTTTCACCCAATCATGACCTCAGAGGAGGGAAACAAACAAACAAACAGTAAATGGACTTGCAAATACGTTTGCTGGGCCCTGTCCTTCAACAGCCTTTGAAAACCCACAATAAGCCAACAGAACGCTTTGCAGAAAATTCTGCTAAAATAGAAGTTATCTAGCATTTTAGCAGAACAACATTAACTCTTCACATCTGCTAACACAATGCCCTTTACTAATGGCATTTGTTTTTAGAAACAAAATAAGAAGTAAAAATTACTTAGTTCCAATGATGCAATTTCACCTATATTTTACAGAATAAGTTCATCAGAACTCAATTGTGAAATTCATTTAAAAAAAACGCATTCTGACTAAATTATACAACTTCAGTCATTAGGGAATAATCTCAGCATTAAAAAAAAAACCCTCCCCAGATTCTGCAACAGCTTCTGTATGCTCTGGGTTGAGCTTGCTTGCTCTATGGTTGCCAGTGTCTAACAGTAAACAGGCCCGCTGCATTTATTGGCAATTACTGCTGAAGGTCACACATCAGCAGTGAGCCTAAATTCCAGGAAAAAAAGAAGCTCTTATGTAACTGCCGCCTGAATGTTGGCAGGTGCCCAACCCAGCAGTTCACAGCAATACAAGAAAGTAGGACACCTCCACCCTGGGTTGGACGTCATGAGAACGCCCCCTGAAGGTGAAATTTAATAATTCTTGTGTTTCTCTTGTTTCCCTCCCCTTTTTCCCCCTGAATTTTACAAAGTTCCCTGTCAGTGGCATCCTTTGCTTGCAGAAGCAGCTCACAGTAGGAGAAGTTGAGGACTCAATACAGGTAGGCTGTAGCCACCCTGAACAAGTGGAAATGTCAACCTTGCTTCTCTGTTGCCGTGTAGGAAGGGGAAGTTGCTAGTTGACACTCGCGGCTCTGGAGATTTCATGCTTCCAAAGTGACAGTGATTAAATGGGGATCACATCTCAAATATGTAGAAATGCAATACGTCCACTGAGCACACACTTTCTAAACACACCATGCCTTTCCAAAGACACATATGCCAAAATAAAGTGGATTACTGTTCCGCCCACCACCTCGCCCTGAAGTCTGAGTACTTCATCAGAATCATCCCTCTGGTTAGCACCTCACTTTACAGTTTAGAAAAGTGACTCACATGATCACCTGGTGGCGCCCCTTGCCTGTTGTTACCTGACATCTTAAGCTGTTACCTGACCTCCCTGCTCAGGTAGAAGTCCCCAAATTACATGTTCTCACGACCTCACGTGCTTCTCCTTTCTACACTTGTCCGGGCTGACGGCTGTCACCTAACATTAATTTGTACTGTTTTCCATCTCCCCCATATAACCATAAACTCCAGAAGGGCCGACACTGTATATTTGGGGCATCACTGTATCCAAATTCCCTAGCACAGTGCCTGGAATGGAACAGGCTCTCAAATATTAGTCATATAAATGGATGTCTTTAGCATCATTCAGCGTCCATTTAAAGCCAAGAATGGGTACAGGAATGAACTTTCTGGCGTGATGGAAACATTCCATATCTTGACTCGTGTGTGCATATACGTGTAACAATCCAGCAAGCTATGAACTTAGGAATGAGCCGAAAGGAGATGAACGCAAGGTGTTCCCTTTTCTTCTCCACCCCGTGCATGTCTCCCCCTCCATGGCAACCCCCAAGGAAAAGGTAAACCTGGGGGTAAGGATGAAGACTCTGCCTCTTTATTTGCTAAAAAAAGAACGAAAAGAAAAAACCCTTCTTCCTGGGTTCAAATGAAATTTTATTCTAGAAGACAGCTGGGAAGGCCCTATACCATACACTTGTCTTGCAGGGCCTCTGTGACTCTGTCCTCATTTCACCCTGATTTCTCAGCGCACTGACAGAGACTCAGAAGACACTGTGTTGCTTTCTAAGTCGTTCACTGCACATCTCCTCTCCTGAGATGCCCAACTGGCCTTTATCATCAAAGGGCGGTGGCCTTTCCCCAATCAGAGGATCACAGGGTCCCCAGATACGCCTTACCCTGTCTCAGGGGCTATTTCCCACCATGTTTAGAAACTGGAACACTGGTTTGCAATTCAGGTGTGCGGTCTTGCCCATATCCTGGGCCAGCATGAACTCTCATTAAGCTTCTGCAGAACTCCAGCTGTGGGCTGCAGGTTCGCACCAGCACACTCTGACAAAAGGCTTGGTGGGGGAGAAACGGCAGGAGCTGCGACAGTTTCCAGAACAGTCCTCAGTGATTAAGGCCAATAGGGCATCTCTACTCAGAGGGCCAGATCCGATAGCCTGAGGACTAGGGACAGAGAGTTGGTGTCCCAGGGCTGTGATGGTTGCCAGGGGTAACAACGAAGAGGGGATCCACAGTTGCTTCCTCAGGGAATTTTCAAAGAATCCAAGTGGTTGCCAGAACATTCTTCTTTTATAAACAGACAGTATTCTGTTTCCTAGAGTATAATTATAAACACACCTGCTCCAACTGTGGAATCTTTCCATAAGCGAGCAATAAACTCCCAGCCAGGAGACCCAAGTTCTATCTTGAGCAAGCAAACACATCAACTGATTACTATGGTGCAAAACAGTATATTAATAACACTGCAGACTCCGATTAGGGAAGGTTTTTCCTGACTTAATTTTTACTTCAGCAAACAGAAACTCAACCTTAGTATTTCAGAGGAAAAATTCAAATCAGTGAGGCATTTACAACTCTAGGTTGAAACAAGAGTGTCGAAGGGTGTCAACATGCAAATTCAGCATTACATGTTTTTTTTTCTGGCATACAAATAACCCAGAAGAGAGAAAACTAAACAGAAAATGGCAAAAATCACTGTAGTTAAAGCAGTTAATTAAGCCCCTGCACAACCTTTTGTTTTTCTCACTTTCTATTCATCCCAGAGGGTATGGCCTCCTGACCTGCTCATGTTGGTAATATAAGGAAAAGTCTGTGCTTACGGAATTGACTGTGGCAGAGCAGTAAGCACACCAGGCCAGGAGAGGCGCTGGCACTGTTCGAGTCCTAGTTTAGGCTCTCTATATCTGTGTGGGCTAAGACCAGTCACTTAACCTCTCTGAGTTCCATTCCTGAAAGAGCCAAGCCAAAGTCATAACCACTCATATCACTTTCAGTTTTAAGTCTGTAATTCAAACTCCCCTTAGGTATATTTGAACCATCTCTTACCATATCTAAAATGATGGTGGGAGATAACTAGAACAGACAACATATTCTATTTGGTAGCTCTATCCCACTCAAAATAAGGTAATAATTGATCTACCAAATGAAGGAATAGCTATCTAAAGAAGTAAACCAGAAAAGCTATTTTTTTAAAGTCAAATAGAATATTTTTTTCAGTGTGCTTAATTTGCCAAACAATTAAATTTCCTCAATTATATACATTAATTCCCCAAATTAATCCTTTCTAGCACCACTTACCAAGCATGTATCACATCCTAAAACTATGGCAAGAAATGTTGAAAAATATTCACAAAAAACAGAAAATATTTAAGAGGCCCCAAATCCCAAAGAAAATGACCACTCATCAGTCTCCAGGGTAACTTTGGGTAAGCGAAACCAATTTGAGACATAAATACAGAAGCCATCGGCTGACATTTCAATTTCTTGATCTCTAGGTAGTTTTCCTAGATGGGAAGACACAGATACAGTACATTTCTAATCTCACTGCAAGTCTGCAGCTGAAAGTCTCAACTGGCACTTTGAATTCACACTGCACTTTGACAAAATTTTATATGACCCCCTCATGCTCAATACTTTCCAACATGTGGACCAAGAGAGTAGTGGTGTTTTTTTTTGTTTGTTTGTTTGTTTTTTACTACTTTCAAGCTACACCAAAGCTGTTATTTCTTTTTGTATCGGTGCTGTACATACAGACAGAAAAGCTCCTTATAATAACATCAACATTGAGTTTCAGAGAGAGGTTAACGGCCAACATCAACCACAAATTCAGTTGAGATTCTAGAGTGAATGATTGAAATCTTATTGCAGTTTAGAAAATCTTTATCTAGACTCAGACAGGATCTCCAAGCACAAATGGCAAACAAACTCATGGGAAATGCTAACACAGACACGAAGGACTTGACTCACTCCCAGAAGGCACACTACACAAAGTCAGGTACTAGACACTGTAGAGACTAGGGGACAGATCACAGTGTTCACTGGAAGAGTGTCATGGAAACATCACCATGGGACATGTAAAAGAAAATGAAATTAGGACCTCAGCATTATCCAATTCATCAATGGAAATTAGCTGGAAAAGAAAAAAGGAGGGAGAGAAAGAAGGCAATGTTAGGAAAGGAAATACAAGCGAGCTAAGTGTTAGAAACTTCATACATGTACTTGTATTGCTGACTCTTTCAGGCTGAAGCACTCTTAGATGGTGACCCTCTTAAGGGGTGCAAGCATTGTGGACACTACCGCACCTCACAGTGACATCTGCTCTGAAATGTTCTGCTTTGGAACAAAACAGGCAGGATGCTGCCATGTTTTGTGCACGTGCCAAATGTCAAACCTAGCAGGTCACTTAATCAAGGGCCCAGAACTGCGCCTGTGCGCTTTCTTGCAGACGTGAAAACTTGAACCAACAGGAGAGCAAGGGCAAATTCCCCAGTCAAGAATCATGTTCTTTCAGAAGAGGATGGGAAAGAGGAGGGTAAAGGACTATAGTCGGATCAACTCAGCTGAGGAGAAAATTCTTTCTTTAGACTCATTTTACCGTTCAATAGGGGGTCTGGGGTCCAAACCACAGTTGGGCTAAATCAGAACCAGCGTCAATCTCAGCAAGTAATAAGACCAACATATCCCAACCCCAGAAGCTCCAAATCCTGGTACCGTTGATACTTAAAGAAAACACTTTTCCCCTAAGATGATTAGTGCCAACTCAAGTGACATTAGTAACAAGTAAACAATTTATTAGCATAAAGCTCAAGAAAAAAAAAAGAGCATTAACCATAATTATGGTTGTTTGAGGAGAGATGGCTGATCTTCAACTGATCTTTATTATATTTCATTAATATCTGGTACATTTTGCAATTTTAAGTTCCTAACGGAAACACTGGTTTCTTGCAAATTTAACTTCCTATTAGAAACGAAATGCTAATACCTTATTCACCTAGAGAAAGAAGCCTTGGGAATTAACAGAGGACTGACCATTTGTATGAAATGAAAACCCTGACATTTCTTGAGGTCAAAACTCTATGGTAGTAAACCAGCTACTACTATTTAGAAGAGAAAATGGATTTTAAATAAATTCTGAGATATCTTTTTATATCAATTCTTGGCTTCTGAATTTCTTTTCAAAGCTCTTTGACTACTCACTTAAGTAACAGCAGCTTAATAAAAAGCCTATAGGGGACTACAGAGTTGCCAATGCATAAAATAACTATGTTCCTTTTTCAAGCAGGGTCCAAGGGCTCGAAGATATTTTATGAGTTACAGAGAGATTCACGTTCAATTTTAGAGATGTTTATCTATGGGAAGGTTATTTTTTTAAAACATGGACCTGGTTTAATCTGTAGATTAAAAGCAGAGTTTATAGGCATTGCACACAAGAGTGGTTATAAAGTCCTTATATAATTTTAAAGTTTATTAACTTTGAAAGCAGAAGTTAGAAAGACATTATAAGTACCATACAAAAATGTATTTCACCGTTATTTTGGTGGTCATTTTTATTATTTCTTACTTTATATTTAGCACTCTCTGAGAACAATATGCATTGCTGGTACTGTGAATTTTAGAGACGTAATAATTAAAGATTTTTTTTTTTTAATTCCTAAATGATCATGATTAAATTTTGTGACAGTCTCCTTCGACCAGCCCCTACCTTAACATCATGTGTGATAGTTCTCAGTGGGCACTTCGTAGGCAGTGGACCAAGACAAGTGGACTGACCACTGGCTACTCATTGACTCTTTCAAATGGGGCCCAACCCAAACCACAGAATTTGGATGACCTTGGGACAATCACAACTTGGAAAGTCACTTGGCATTAATTGGAGAGTGTTTTCAATTGGGTGAGAAATCAGAATTGAGGCAAAGACTAGATATTTAAGTTCTGCTATGTTCAGTGCTTTCAGGGCCACTGTCTCATGTCATTTATATTATCATATAACACAGTCGAAACTTAGACTTGTAGGTGGATTTCAAAACATTCAAATGGTGTCGATCCATTCACTGATGATGCAGTGGTAAAGGGATATGACTCTGGAATCAGACTGTCTGGGTTTGAATTCCTGGCTCCCTTGTTATTAGCTATGTGACCATAGGCAAGTTTCTGAACCTCTCTGAGACTGTCTTTTCTCCTCCATGTATAAAATAGTTAAGAACAATAGTAATATCTATGTCTGAGGCTGACCTGATGTAAGGCAGAAGATGTGCTTAGTATAGTGGCTGGCACATAACAAGAAGTCAATAAATGTTATCATTGTTATTTAAGACATACTTTAGGACACTAGTGAGTATATATGGCATTTAAAAAGTTTAAGTCAGTCTTAAAGTGATTCTGTTACGTTTTAGTCTGTTTGGTATATGAGAGGCAGTTCTCAATGGCTTTTCAGACAAGTAGACCTATGTAAGCACCCAACGTTTCTGACAGGATAATAAAGAACGATTTTAACTTTCTTCTTGATCTGTGACTTTGACTAAATGCTAAATGTTGAATGAAAAAGCAG
Source organism: Equus caballus (assembly GCF_041296265.1). Classification (NCBI taxonomy): domain Eukaryota; kingdom Metazoa; phylum Chordata; class Mammalia; order Perissodactyla; family Equidae; genus Equus; species Equus caballus. Next base: position 22,703,394 of record NC_091699.1, read on the forward strand.
AGATGAGTAAAAACACCCAAGTTTTATCATCTTTAAGGATTATGGCTTAAAAAAAAGACAAGAAAACTTGGCCTACAGACATGGTGGGCACCACCTGAGAAGACAGAAAAGGACACTGCACTGGGTTCTGGTCTTGATGCTGCCACATGACCTTGGGACGTCACTTCAGCTCTCCACCATGGCTTCCTTGTGTGCTGAGGCAGGATTGGACGGGGCCATGCGAGAGCCCACCAGAGCATATTCTATGACCACAAAGACTCAGGAGAGGGCAGGGAGGCAGAACAATCCTGGACATCCTACGAGGGTGTTAGTCATGGGACAAGTTCCACTTAAGAGATAACTAATAGGAAAACTGGGCAAGGAAGACGGAAATGGCTTCAACACTTGCCCTTGTGTCCTTGGCACCCAGATCAAAGACCATCACATTTATTTTATTGACTAAAACCAACTGGTTTGCCTGAATAAGGTTAGTTCTTTGACTCTGGGTTCCTTCCACTCTTAAAAAAGCTGGCCTGCCCTGTACATCATGCTTCTTTCGTCAAACAGGGACAGGCAGTAAACCATCAAAAGCATTTTCAAAAAGCCTTAGGACCGGGGCTGGCCCCGTGGCCGAGTGGTTAAGTTCACGTGCTCTGCTGCAGGCGGCCCAGTGTTTCGTTGGTTTGAATCCTGGGCGCGGACATGGCGCTGCTCATCAAACCACGCTGAGGCGGCATCCCACATGCCACAACTAGAAGGACCCAAAAGGAAGAATATACAACTATGCACTGGGGGGCTTTGGGGAGAAAAAGGAAAAAAATAAAATCTTTAAAAAAAAAAAAAAGCCTTAGGACCAAGTTGATACCAACTACCAGATTGGAAGAAACAGTCATTCAGCAGTCCCTTCTCTTTTAAAGTTCAATTAATGTGAATGGTTAAGCAGCATTTTCCAACAGTCAGAGCACGGGGCCAGAAGCACTGCAAGTATGTGCTGTAGGTGCTGGAGCTGCTCACTAACATGGGTTTCTAGAATGTCTTCCTCTGTTGCATGGCATTTCCCATACTTGCCTATAGTATTTTCACTTTCATGGGGGGGATGACAGCTCCAACCAAACTGAAAAAAAATGCCATCTTGCCTCCAAGCCTCTGTCTGTTTGGGTGTGGCTAATTTCTTGAGCAACTGACAAGAGATTTGAGCTATAGTCTAAGAACCTCTTCTAAACTCTGAGAATTTACTATTTCATAGTGACCTCCATCTACTGCCCTCTTAAAGCCTGCACCCTGTCATTCTCCATGAGCTTTAAAACAGGCAGTGTTCCAACATCTCAGGTCCACTCTCTGCCAGGGTCTGAGACGATGTCCTCCCAGTTGGCACTTATGGGTAGGGCAAGGCATGGGGGAAGCATGCCTTCCACGTGGCCCCAAAGACCCTATCGTACTTATCTGCCAAGTGACAGAGACTCAACCATCTTCTACTGCTTCCACTTTCCATGTTATAAAAAGAAAACTTAAGAGAAATGAAAGTGTAATCACAACTTGCAACATTCACTGGAATAGAAACACGAAGTTTACTTTAAAAACCTCGGGCATAGAAAGGAACAGACATTCTAAAGAAGAAAAAATTGTGGTCTCCACATGTTAAAGTCCCATTTTATAACCTAAAGGTGCAAATATATTCACAGATGGTTATGACCTCTTGGTGGATTGTACCTCACTATAAAGAGTGAATTTCTCTAACTAGAATCATATTTTAAAATATTTAAAATTCACATTAAGAAAAATAAAGATCTTGTAGAATAAACGGCTATTATTTACTTGTCTGGTACATGCATTCTTTGCTATTAGCCATTTCTTTTTTTTCTTTCCTTTTTTTTTTTTTTTTTAAAGTAAGACCTACCTAGGTGCCTACACAGGTGTTTGTATGAACAAATAGTCTCATCATTTCTCACTTGTACCAGGGTTCTTTGCTTTATTATTTATATTTATAAGCTATTTTCTGGCAGATTTCCACCACAAAATTCCTACTGAGCTATAGATACTTTTTTTCTAATTACTCAATATTTATTCATCTTTTAATTTATCTACTTTAGAAGTTCAGAGGGGGATTTAAAAGCCTTGTGGTTTGGAGAAAGTAGAGAAATATGCTGCAAAAAAGGACTGTCTACTTTTCTTCTTTATTTTTTCTTATGCAAAGACTCTCACATATTAAATTGCTTACGTCAGAATGCATAATTCCAGCAGACTTTTATACTTAGCAATAATCTGGTTGTCACCATCTATTTTGACAAAGAAGGCGGTGATTTCATTATCAAGGCTTCTTCATGGAGATGAATAAATGGGTTACCAGGTATTTTGACAAGTCAATGATATCAGTGTCTTCACCTACCCAGAAAATGCTGCTAAAAGTGGCTAGGAGATAATTAGTGAACATTATTACCTTCAAATAAAAACTAGTGAGATTTAAACTCAGGCCCATGCTTTTTTGCTGAAGGCAGAAAGGAGGGGCCATAGGATTGTTTGCATCCCACTTAGACCAAAATCGGAGGTGTGAGAAATGTTCTCTGCACGTCTTCCCTCACGCATATGCTAAGAAGTATCGGGTCCCAAGGACTGTCCGTTTCACAATCTCAATTAGAAATGGTGACATGTTTACCTGCTTTCATTCCAGTTAGAACTGGAGGGCGTTTCTTAATACACTGGAAGGATTGTGCAACATCTCACCAGAAAGAAGTAAACCCACAGGTATGCTTAGCCGGAACCCAAAATTCAGGAACACACACCTTAATACACAAGAGGCATTTGCATTCGCATTGGGAATTTAAATAGATAATCTTGTTATTACTATTTCTCTGACAACAGATTATGGGCAAGCAGCCTATAGAGGACAACTAAGTATATTTGACTTTTCAAAGAGACAGTCATATGATTTAGCTATCTTTGGGGGCAGGATAAATAGATTAAAGGAAAAAAAGTTAACCCCTAAGTCAACACTGCCTGAAATAAGGGGGATTTCTAATCACCCCGTCCCTTCAATTTAAGAGCAAAACCTGGTTTAACATGAGAGTAAAATGCAGTACCTTTTCTCCATAGCCTCTATCTTTGGTCATCATTTCTCTCAGGGTCTGGAGGACCTTAATGCAGAGCTTCTCCTCATTCTCCTCCAGCAGCTGTTTGGTATGCTTTATTAACCTGAATGGGGGAAACCATGCATTACGTCCCTGAAACAATCTTTAAATTAAAAAAAAACACCTCACACGCAACTTACCATAACTAGTCAGTTAAAGAACAAATATTTATCAAGGGCTCCTGGGTTAAACAGGCATTAGGGCGTTCACGGCACTGAGAAGGGCTTGTTAGCAACGGTGTCTCAATAGCGACACCTGCTGGTTAGAAACAGCAAACAAGCTCACTGGGCAGGGGTCTCTACAGGGAGAGGAGAAATCGCACAGAGGTCCGCTTACCCGGCTCGTTTTAAAGCATGGCTACTTATCCACTGAGGATTGCTGGTAACGCTGCTAAAACACGCCAGCAGTGTAAAAACATCTCATAAAGATGATGATTGGGGTGAACACACATTGCTTCCTTATCCACAGTCCTGTCCTTTGAGGGGCTTAGAAAAGTAAGAAACTCAAAGGGGCAGAATCCACTCTTAAGCAAAAAACAACCTTAGGTAAAAATCAAATGGAGATTTCCAGTGACGGAAGCAGCTGTTTCTTTTACATTATGCCTCACGGCGTAAACTAAGAAACAACAAAGTTGTTAGGTTTTAAAAGATTGTGGTGTCCTGGTAGGCCCAACCTTTTGGAGGGCAGAAGGATCATGACTTTTTTAGGTCTGCATCACAGCCCATGGTGGGCGCTGTGTCAGCACTTGTTGAACGGAAGATAAAAGAACAGGCACGCCCTTAAAAGGAGAAATTCTCACCAAAACAACAACAACAGTGTCAGTAAGTAGGACTGAACTTACAAGGGGAATGTTAGAATAGATCCCCAGCACATGACCTCGTACTCAACAAAGTCAAAAACCAGGCCTGCGTCTCCTTCAGGCACAAATGCTCTGCCTGGTCACCGGGGCTCTGTGACTGACCACCCCAGAGAGAGAGGCTGCTTACTTGCAAATGAAGCCTCCACTTTCACACTTTCTTCTGGCATCTGTGTTCTCTGGGAAAAGCAGCTCAGGTCTGTGGAGAACGTCCACGAGCACAGATAACTCAGCCTGTACCAGTGGCCTCAGACGGTCCTCCAGTGCTGAGACGATGTCCTGGAATGGAAGCCCAGCCTTGGTGAGCAGCTCAGGCCAAGGCTGACTACAGGAGGGTGAGAACATTCACTTCTGACCTAAAACATGACCACAGGCTAGGCTAGGTTAGAGTAACTAGTGCTGTCCGACATTCATCTCAAATTATTAGACATTACCCAATGGTTACCTGAAGCGTTAGCCCCTGATGCAGAAAACAAAGTAGAAACGAGTCAATATTCCCACCAGCCCTTCTTTTGAGATGATTTTTATGCTACTCAAGGGATCATTCCATATATTTTAAAATTCGATGCAAAAAATACATTCGACAATGTGGAAAGACGTCTACAATATGAGTGTAAAAAATGGTCAAACAATAGTATGGACTATATGATTCGATTTTTATAAACAACATCAATATCTAAAGGATATACACCAAATATTATTAAAACATCACTAGTGGTTTTCTCTGGGTGGTGGGATTAAGGTGATTCTAATTTTCTTCTATATATCCGTACTTGTGAGTATTGTCAAATTATTTCCAATGAGCATGAATTATTGATATAATAAAGTCATATAAAGATGAAAACACAAATGAATGAACATGCTATATCAACATGCTAAATACATGTACCCTGATAGCATGATGGTCTTCAAATGCAAAACACATAGCTGTAGGAAAGGAAAACAGAGAGAAGTTGAAAGAGCAGCAAAACCAACACAACAAACACCATATAAAGGCAAATGGCAGAAAACGGATGAGAAATTATCTTCAAAAGATGCTAAAGTTTGCTGTATAGGGCTTGGTAACTCAGAAGCTAACTAGGGGCTAAGACGGGCAGAACACAGCATGCTGGATAATACAGGGGGGTCTGGTTAACCAAGGAGATTTGCATGGAAAGGCCACTTAAATTGCCTTCACCTCAACTGGGGACCCAAATTACATGGGTGTTGGTCAGTAAAGAATTCATTGATCTTTTAGCCAGAAACTAAAACTAAAACATATGAATATAATTTTATTTTATCTTCTATTTAACAAAATTCGCGTGATAATTGTAATCACTCAATAATAATATTTAGGATACATAAAGAATGCATGAATGAATCCAACTGTTTCCTTGAGGGCAGGAATTTTCCAAAAAAGATTGTAAGAGTATATTGCAACATCCCTTAATGCATATTGACTTTCACAACAAAGTCAAAAAGAGGGTCATTTTTACAAAATCCTCTGAGGGTCTCATCAGTTTTCCCTTTGAAAGCACCCAATGTTCTTTTCTTAGGTAGTTACTGGTTCTAACTCTGGCAAATCTTTGTCTACAGCATTTGCATGGGATTGAAGAAGTTCTTCAACATCATGTTCATGAAATCCTGCATCTTTTGCAAGCTTTGAACTTTACATTGCAATTGATTTGCACCGTATTGTCAAATGTATAACATTCGGCAATCAGGGAGAGACCAAAAGACAAGGATGGCGAAGCGATGGGCAGGGAAAGATGCTAGTGTTAAGTGAGGGAATGTCTAAATGGGGATTAATTATATAAGCAGTCAGTCTGCAAGTCAATGTTCTTACTTTGTGACAAATATTGCTGTCCTGGGCAATTTCACAACTACAGAGACTCAGACAATAACATTATATAATGAGGGACTTTTTAGCCATTGACCAAGTCTTTACAATAAGCATTACCTATAGTTATGTATTTTGTTCCATTCCCCACGAATATGCATAATAAATCTAAGAAGAGCACAAGAAACTGGTGTTTGGCTGCAGATTATTTAGTTGGAGCAGGCAAGAAAATACTGTGTATTCATACAGTTAAGAGTCTAAAATGTCCCTCCCTTTTCTAAAAGCATAGTGAGGCCAGGAAGCACTCCATTAAGAACCAAATTACCCTTGTTTAAGAACTGGCTCTGCCATGATAAGGTTACAAGTCTTTCCTTGACCTGCAAAGCCCCGGCTACCTCCCCAGCTCCACGGGCTCAAGCCACACTAACGTAACTTTGGTCTTTGAATGCCCCATATTCTCTTTTGTATAAGGTCTTTATGTGTGCTATTTCCCTCCCTTCCATTTTTTCTTTTTAAATAAGTCCTACATTTCCCTGACCTTGGTTCACATGTTACTTCCTCAGCAAAGCCTTCCTTGACTACCATCCCCAAACCCAGGCAAGATTAGGTTGCTCATTAGTCTTTTATAGCACTACTCACTTCTCTGTAGCTTTTATCTTCTTGCCATTTTACTTTTGCCTGTGTGATTAGCTGGTTAATGTCTGTCTCCCAACACTCAAGACTCTATGAAGGCAAAGATCATTTCTGGTTTTTCTCACGCTGTAACCCCAGTGTCTAGCATGGAGCTGATAAATTAATCAGTTAATTCACTTGTCTTTAGGTAAGTTATGTAACCTCACAGTCTCATTTCTTTCATCTAATAATGATAATATAGTAATGACAGTAATGACAATAATAATAGTTGTAATAACTATAATAGCAGGTCTCATTGATTGAGTGCTCACTACATGCCAGGCACTTTTCTATGCGCTTTATGTGTATTCTGTTTTCCAAAGATGGCCACTACAATATATTCTATCTCAAACATTCTTCTTACAAGGTGTCACTGACATGCCTCCCATCAAATGGTGGTCTATGTCCCATCCCCTTGAACCTGAGTGGACCTCTGTGACTGCCTCAATCAACAGAGTATGACAGAAGTGATGCTATGTGACTTCTAAAGCTATGTCGTAAAGGCAATACAGCTTTCACTTGTCTCTCTCTAGAAATATTCATCTTGGGACCCAGCTGCCATATTGTGAAGAAGCCCAGACCACTTGGGGAGGTTACATATGGACGTTTCAGTCAACAACTCCAGCAGAGGTCCCAGCTGACAACAGCATCAACTGCCAAACACATGAGTGAGTAAGATTTCAAGATGAGTCCAACCATGTCCACCATCTGACTGAAACTACATGGAAGACCCTGAACAATAAACACTTCACTGAGCCCAGCCAACCTCCAGAGTAATAAAAGAGAACAAAGCAATTGCTTTTGTGATTTGTTACACAGGCATGGATAACTAGAACATGTTCTCAACTCACTTGATCCTCACAGCAACCCCATGAGGCAGGTGTTACTATTATCCTGTTTTACAAATTAGGAAACCGAAGCACAGAGAACTGAAGTAACTTTCCCAAGGTTTCACCATCTCTAAGCAGTGGAGCCAGGATTTGAACCCAGGTGCTGGCCTGAGATCCTGCTCTTAACCACTGCGCTAAGCTCATCTGAAGGAGCTGTGATTCTCAAACTGTGGTCCATGTACTACTTGTGAGAGAATAACTTGAGGTGCTTGTTAAAAGACAACGTTAATGTTAAGATGTATGTTTAAGTGTTTACCATTAATCTAATACTGGCTACTCTACTCTTTAACAAAGGGAGAGCAGATCTCTTCATAGGTGCCAGGAAAAAGAGAGTATAATCCAACTAGAATTTAATACTTTCACTTTCATTTGGCTCATCCTGATATACAACTCATCTCTCAGGCATTATTGCACTTGTTCACCTGCTGATGATGGAAAAAATGGAACCCTTATGTCCTTGTTCGAAGCAGCCTCTTGTAACACTGAAATATTGCTTCCTAATAAGAGCAGAGTCCCCATTCTTCATAAAGAAATCTGTAAATCTATGAATAACTTTTAAAGACCATGACTTTTTCAGGAGTTTTTCTCTTCCTAAGTAGCTTCACACTCCTGGTCCCACATACATTAATATATTTGACTATTCACTCACCACTCTAACATCTCCCTATGGCCAACCTTGGATTTTCACTGGCTCAAGGAAGCACCGCCGTGAGTGGGAACCACCTTAGGCCAGGTTAAGGTTCACTTCTCTTAGCACCAGCCATTACCTGCAATCTCTCAATGATATTCCGGTAGTCTCTGGAAGCTGCCAGAACAGAGTCTCTGCGAGCTGCATTGCGGGCCGTCAGCCGCCAGTTCATGGCAGTCTTCTGTACAATGTTGTGGGACTTCAGAAAGAGGTTATTGACTTGGCTGTCCAGGTCCACAGGAATGGCGATGGCCCGGCTCTTGGCTGCACAGAAGAAAGATAATTCATGAGCCTACAACTTTCATGGGACACACTCTAGATTCAGATTTAACTCTCCCCCATCACCCATCAGGGAGATGTTTCCATGCCCATAATGTGTCAGCTTGCACAGTATTGAGTGTGAATAGTGAGGAGCTCAACTCAACTCTATCATCCTTTCAGTTAGGGTTTTTCAACGTGAATTAGGGGGTGGGGGCAACAGCAGCACTGAGGGATGTTAAAATGCTCTAAGGTCATAAAGTCAAAGTTAAAGTTCAATGGGTTTCCTCAATGAATGGCTTCTTAGGGTCTCTGACGTGTTCATATATTTTAAAAATTATCAAAACAGCGAACTCGTTTGGCCAATGAATTTTTTCCCAAAAATTCTCTCTCAAGTTTGGTGTTCTATATAGTAATCTAAAAAATGCCAATTTAAGCCAAACATAATATAAAAGATAACATTTACAATTACCTAAGCTATTCTTTCTATACAGGCTCTTCTTTTCCCCTCTAAAAAAAATAACCCCAGTCTAATCATGAGAAAAACTTCAGTCAATCCCACAATGGCAGACATTCTACAGGACTCCTGACCAATACTTCTCACACTGTCACAGTCATAAAAAAAAAAAAAAGGAAAGTCTGAGAAACTGTCACAGACCAGAGGAGACTAGGGAGACATGACAACAAAATGCAATGTAGTAGTTAGTTTGAACCCTCGAACAGAAAAAGGACATTAGTGGAAAAGGTGGTGAAAATCAAATCAAGTCTGGAGTTTAGTTCATTACAATGGGCCAACATTAGTTTCTGAGTTTTGACAAAGGTACCCTAGGGGGTAATATAGGATGCTGACAGTCGGGGAAACTGGGTAATGGGTATACCAGAACTCTCTGTGTTATCTTGGCAACTTTCCTATAAATCTAAATAGCTACTATGGGCAGATAATTCTTCTCAAATTCAGGCAGGTAGATGATTCCTTTGCATAGCATTTATGGATGGGAACAGGGCAAAGTAACAGAGTCTGATCAAGTCAGGGTGAAAGAAGCAGCAATTCTCATATCTTCCTTTCAAAGCCACCTACGAGAGGTGACAAGTGAGGGGAAGGGAGAAGGGAATGGAGAACCAGTTATCACTGAGGCAAAAGGGAGTAGAGCACCTTTAAAGACCATGACTTTTTCTCTTCCTAAGTAGCTGCACACTCCTAGTGCACACATTATTATGTTTGACTATCCACTCACAGCGCTGACATCTCTCTATGGCCAATCTTGGATTTTCTCTGGTTCAAGAGAAGACTGAGAAAGGGTGTATGCATTTCTGAGAAAAGGTATTCCTTGGGCTTGGACATGTGCTTTGCAGGGGAAAAAAGTTTCCATATGGTCAAATACGTTTACTGGATTCAACAAGTGAGTTTCTTGAATAACAGACTTCCCAGGGCCTTGAGTAAGCTGTGTGCACTGTGACTTAGCAAGCGTTGCCTAAAATTTAAGCCTGGAATCTTGTTTTTCAAAGACTAGCTTTCTTTGGAACTTACTGGCTTTTGACTTTGGGAGATGCTGGCCTACTAGATGAAAGCGAGGTTTAGGAATCAAGAAGACCTCCACTCTGGTTCTGGCTCTGCAACTTCCTGTGTGTGGAGCCTTAGGAGAACTCTAGCAAGCGCTCAATAAGTGGTGACCTTTATTCCCGTTAGACAATTCATTTTCATCATGTGAAATCCAAACTGAACTGCTACCTTACCTACATCAGAGAGCACTCGAATACAGCTCTCCACGGAGGCTTTTTGGCTTGGCATTAACCAGTTGCAGTGGTAAACCCTGAACACACCTTGCAGCAGCTGCACAAAGACAGGTTGGCGAGTCTGCAAGAAAGAGAGGCCAAGAGAGAGGTGATAGGAAGACTTTTAACTGTAAATTACTGATACACAGATCAGAAATAGATATTGCCTTGAACCTTGGGTTGATGGACCCTCATGCAAGAGAGGGAAAGGGTGACTGGTTAAGAGCCGGATTCCAGAAGCTGCCTATTCAAGGGAGAAAAAGTCAGAAGCATTTTAAGGCAATGCACCAACTTGATGCTATCTATCAAAGTCTGGCCACAAGAAGGAGCAGCAGAACCAAAGCTTGAAAGTTGGTATTCTTGTCCAGTTATCAACTGGCTGTATGACTTTAGGGAAATTACTTCACATCTCTGAGCTTTAACTTCATCCAATATACAAAATAAAGTGGATTGAGGCAGATTAGCCCCAAAGTCCTTTCTAGACATTATATCTTAAGAGTAGAACCTACATTCTTAATCAGCAAAAACAAACTGATAAGTGGATCTCACCTGGAATGTTCCTTACTTCCTTATTTCTGGCAGTGTCTTCAACGATATAAAGAGAAGACAGTCCTGATGGCTACTCTTTATAAGTATTCACTTACTACAAACAAGTACTTAGATGATAACTACATGGTAGGATTTATTCCTCTCTTTGACAGTATCAATTTGTACTCATTCTAAAATAAGAGAACTCAAACATCCACTTAATCAATTTGATACTGACTGTCTGAATGCATATAATTTTGGTGTCCATCCAAAGCTACCTGGGTTAGGGTAACTTTGGACCTGAAAGGCAAAGAGCACTGTGTATGGTGAGCTACGCCACTGGTCTTTAATTATAGGAGAGACGACTCGCACAGACCTTCCAAAAAAAAGTGGGAGTTAACATAGAAAAGAAAAAAAGTATTGAAAAATTCTAGAGAGGGTTCCAAGATCAAAGAAACACCATTGAAAGTGCTAGGGAAAAAGGAAGTCTATTACAAGCAAATAAAACAGGCATATAAAAATTCAGAACCTCGCCTATAAACATTGCTCAGATAACTTTCATTTATTAAGTGTCACACACTTCACGTGAGATCTCATTTGGGCCTCGATAACAATCCTAGGACATAAGAGTTATCTTAACGCCATAAATGAAAAGCGAAGGCCCAGAAATGTTAAAAGGAAATATACAAAAGAACTATGAAGTGATGGCAGAGCACTGAGTCAGCTTCAGGGCCCTCTGATGCCAAAAATCCATGCTCTTTCCACTAAGTTCTCCTTGGAACCAGAATCTCATTGTCTTCTTCAGGAAGTATTTTCTGTTCTACATCTCACAGCCATCCAAGACAGTAAACTGTGTTACTAACAGAGGACAGGAGCATAGGGAGCTTGAGAAATTGGCCAAGAAACCCTGACATTTAGTCCGTGAGCACAGTGGGCCCAATGAGAGCAGCTGTTTATTGAGGATACTTACTACATGCCAGGCTCTGTGTTAAATGCTTTACAGATAACCCATTTAACTCTCGCCATGACCCTATGAAATACACAGTGGTATTACTGACTGCCCTACTGGATAGTATGTGCTGGAGTTGGGATGGGAATCTAACAACCTAGCTTTGAGAAACAAGTGACTAAATTAATTCAATTGAACCAATATTTATCGAGCATCCACTCTGCTCCCATCTGACACCTGGATGAACAAAAATTAATAAATAGGCCACAGTAGCTGCTTCCCAATTACCGATTTCAAAGGGCAATCTGGAGGCATCAGCTCACTCAACCTCTAGGGCTAAAGACCATGGGTGCCTATCATCTTCTTCCTAAAATTCTCACCTTTCTTAGTTCCTGAGATCCTGCTTCCTCCTGAATTTCATCCTGCCTGCATGATACCTCCTTTATCTTCCTCTGGCCTCTTTTACATCTTGTCCTTAATTATCTGTGCCCTGCCAGTTTCGTTCTAGTCAACCACTTCATTTTCCTGGCCAAGACTTCAACTAGCAAATGTTTATATTTAAACTTTGCCAGTCAGCTCTCAGGAGTCTCACTGATTCATTTACTCACTCAACAAATTAGCATCCACAAGGCACAGTGTTAGGTGCCAGGGATAGAGCATATCTGAGATAACCGTGCACATAAGACATAACTTTGTCCTCATCGCTGTAGCTTACAGTCCAGCAGGGCATGGTATAAACTACCATTTATTAAGTGCCTGCGATGTCCCAGGCATTATGCTAGATGTTCCATAAACATTATCCCTAACGCTCACAATAACTTGCAAGGTTGATATTATATCCCTGTTTGACATGTAAGAAAAGAGGTTCCAAAGTTCTGTGACCTACCCAAGTTCACTCTGATAAGGGGCAGAAGGGGGATTTGAACTCAACTCTGTCCCTCAAAATTCTGTTCTTCCTCCCTGGATCCCACATTTCCAGCTGTCTCCAGACATTCCACTAGCACTTTAAATACAACACAGTCAACCCCAAGTTCACTATTTTCCTCCCTCATAAAAGTGGGTTGAAGAAAGAAAGGAAGGAGGTAGAAATCTAAGAAAATAAGACACATGCTTTTCAACAGATAAAATAAGAGGCTATGAGAGCTCAAAAAATAGTATTCTCTGACAGTAAAAGTTCTAGAAATCCTTAAGCAACCCCTTAAAAAAACCTCTAAAAATCCAACTTGGACTTTGTATTCTAAATATATATAGACAATCTGGGACTTGCTGGGGACTGACAATATTTATGCTGAAGATTCATCTCTATGACAATTTCTGTTTATTAACTGGGTAAAAAATTAGTTTCAGAGCAAAGCAGTTTAAGTAAAGAGTAGTGACTAAGATGAAAAACCAAAAACACAAGTTCCTTTTTAATGGTTTTCCAATTAATTTGGTTGATTTACTTTGAAATTTTGGTCTTGCAATACGGTTTCACAATCTATAGGAGAATGGGCATTGCCACGGTGACTGTCACTTTAAATTGCAAGAGAAGCAAGTCCAACCATACTACCCAAAGCAGCTTTCCTGGCCGACTCTTAGCATAATAGTACTTGGTAAGGAGCACGTTCTGCCTCCAGTAACTTATGTGCCTGGCATCTGACAAGTTCCTTTTACCCAAATTACTAAAGCATATACAGACATTCTAAAGGCAGCACTCTAACTGTACGATACTTTAACTGCTAGCTTTTATAGTTATTTCTAAACTAAAGAGAAGGTTACCTACCCTCCCTAGGAAAAGATATCCCACAAAAAATTCCATAATTCGAGTTTTAACGTCAGACAGCATTGGGTTGAAATCATGGTTATGCCACTTAATAGCTGTGACCATGTAGCAATTACTGTGCTACTGGGAAGCACAGTAATTAAACCCTCTAAGCCTCAGCATACTGAACTGCAAAATGGGGATAATGCCATCTATCTATAGGCTATACTAAGCTTACATGCATTCCTTCACACAGTTAATGAAATATAACAGCATCTAATAAATGTACCAATGAGTATTAGATTGGTCATGAATCACTCTTCCCTTGGAGAATTTACCTGATTTCAGGTTGTCTGTAATTGGACCCCATCTACCCCCTGGCCACCCATCAGCCCCGGGACAGCCTCCATCTCCTTCCACAGGAAGGATGGTTAATATCTCTGTTCTGGCCACTGGAGACCCAGTCTAGGTCTCATTCTGCAGGCTGTACAAGTGGACCTGCAGTAAGACTCCCACAGCAACTGACCTAGATATAAGCTATAAAAGGTAGAGTGATTTTTCCAAGTAAAAGAATAATGAAAACATCTCCCAGATCCATGGATTCCAGGCTTTGAAACTATAAGTACACTGAGAATCATCATGCAGAGCTGCTACACCACACAACTCCAGGAGGCGCCACGCACACAGGATTCCACATGAATGGTGCCTACGGTGCCTGGGAGCTGTGCGATGTAGTGGTCCTGCTGTCATGGCTAAAGAACTTCTCACTCCAGCGAGAGGCTTCTTCTGATGAACTCTGAGCACACATTCGGAGTTAAAACACTTCCAGGTATTTTTTTGAAAAGTATTAATAACATGCTAGTTCCTATCTGAAAGCTGCTTCTCTTTCTAAGATTGGAGGGGAAGAATCAACAAGATTGAAGAGGGGGGAAAAAAAAGAAGGCATTTTAAGGAGAAAATCAACAACCAATAAAACCATCTGGTATAGAAAAACATTCTTGGGTACTTCTTTATCCCATGGATCCTGTAAAAGTTATCCTCCACAAAGAGAGAAGCATCCTGGAGGAATGCCCTGCAGAGCGGCTCATCTACAGCTGCTCACTCCCAAATCAGCACCAGCTCTGCTGCTAAAGACCTGCTGTGAATACCCTGTGTCCACGTTTGTACTTCTTACCTGCAAAGTTGTACTCTGGTCTGAGAAGGGAGAACTGAAGAAGGTAGTAACAATACTCATGACAATTTCGGTAACGTACTTCTCCAAAATTGAGTCTGCATGTTTCCTGTCACTTGTGTTGTTACAGGCCTGGAAGACAATTGGACACTTTAGACATTATTCCAAAGCCTGCACGTCAGTTGGGAAATTAAGATATCTGTGACCATTTTTGCTGATTACCTTTGACAAACAAATGGTAAAGACCTGCAGGTCAACATTTCTCCCCTTAAGAGATAACAATGACAAAAAATGAATCGTAGAAAAAGAGAAGCAGATCAGCATGGATATCACGGGGTAGAATCACAAAACATTAAAAGTGGTATGGGGGGGCCTGCCCTGTGGTGTAGTGGTTAAGTTTGGTGCGCTCCACTTTGGCAGCAAGGGGTTCACAGGTTCAGATCCCAGACATGGACCTACACCACTCGTCAGCCATGCTGTGGTGGCAATCCACATACAAACTGGAGGCAGACTGGCACAGATGTTAGCTCAGGGCAAATCTTTCTCACTAAAAAAAACGTAAAATTGGTATGGGACCCACAAGGTCACCACTTCCAAATTCCTACCCACGTGTGGCAAATCTAAAACCCCAAAAGACAGTAAGAGGCATAGGATAACCACAGCTGTCTAAATTTTCCCCAAAAAGTAAACTGTCCTCCGTCCTCCTGGTTAAGGCATTCGTCTGCTCGAGGCCGTGGTTTCCTAATCCATACAATCAAGAGAATCAAACATATCACTGAGGTCCATTGTGCTTCATATTCTCCAAACCTACAACACTCTTTGCATTCAATAAAAACGTTACTGACATGCAGGGTGTTGAAAAAAGTGGCCATGATTCAGAAAACCACCTGTACAGGTTTTGGGGTGAGAAGAGACTTAGGATTTCACTTTAGATACCACTTAATTTTGCTGCTTAGAGTAAGATTAGACATTTAGAAGAACAAGTTTAGAAAATACATTTTTTAAAATCAAATTTTACTACCAAATTCATCAGTCCTATCATTTGAGATATAAAATTGCTTATAATAAAAAAATTATGAAGGAAAAGGCAAAAAAAAATCAAGTTTTAATAACTGAATATCATGTTCTGAGCTCAATACTGGGCAGTCTGTGGACACATTCAGAGAATGAAACTAGTAACTGAATTTACAGCATTTCTGAACAATTCAATGCAGGGGTCAGCAAAGTTAAGGGCTGGTGGCTGCTTTCGTATATAAATTTTATTGGAACACAGTCATACCCGTTTGTTTATATATTGTCATGGCTGCTCTCATGCTGCCAGGGCAGAGTTGAGTATTGTGACAGAAACTGGATGGCCCACAAAGCCAAATATATTTACTACCTGACCCTTTACAGAAAACTTTGCTAAGCCCTGTTTTAAAGAAACAAAGCAGGCCTTCCATTCCAAGCCAAAAACCCCAGACTTGCAGGTTTAAAAGAGTAGGAGAAATCTGAGATTAAAAAATCTATGTATATATATGTCCGTGACACTAACACCTGAGTACTATTAAATATAGTCTGTGGTTAGAAAGAAAATAAGTTCTTGCAGGCTCCTTGTCTCACACTGGTAATTGTACAGTCAGGCAGAAAATATCACATTCTAGGATTCTACAACGCATCTTTATTTCTTTTTAACATCCCACTATTTCTGAAATTGGGATTCATCTCACAATTATTCTCTGAAGAACCTTGTTACTTGGCCTCTCCCAAACTCCACCACCACAAAACTCATACTAAACCCACAGTGTGCCTTACTAGGTAGTACTCTTGTGGCTTTACAATGAATATTAAGCTCAGAGCAAAACCAAATCAAGAATATGCAGCCCACCCCAACTGCTAGGTCAGGAAAGCAACAGACGGAAAGTGAAGTGCTTTGCAGAATCCTTGACACCAATCTGTAGGAGATGAATGCTCAAACTGAGGAAGGCATCCTTTGAGGAGAGACATATTGTCAAAGGAAAGAAAACTTTACAAGTTTGATTTTAATATGTCCCAGGTTATCAATTCACAAATCAATCCATTAAGGATGAAATGAAAACCAGAAATAATCTATCTTCCCCGAAGCCTGACAAATAAAACCTATTCTCAGCTAAGAGCAAAAGGTAAAAAGAAATGAGATGTGTGAAAAGATAAGAGCCATATCTGCCTCCTTTGAGCCATGAATTAGGAAGTTGAAATTATGGGACTGTTTCCCTTACGTTTGCACAGGGATGCCCTGCACCTTCTTAGTTCCAGAAAGCCTTACCCTGCAGATGTCTACGAGGAAATTCTCAAACAATTTCCACATGTGATTGCTGGTGTAAATCTCCTTCATTTCCACCTCAGTATCCACATAGCAGTGATTCAGGAAGTTAATGTACGCAATTTTAACCTGGAAGATAGAAAGAGGCTTTTCTGAAAAACCAGCTTGGTGTATGTGGAATTGGTTAGCTGCCTCATCTCAAGAGTGAGAAGGATGGACAAATATGGTTATTCCATTTTTCCCTGACACCTTTAATTTCTATGATTTTTTGATAGTCAGAATTCACAATTACAAAATTCAAAAACAAAGCTTTTGGAAGAGAATATTTTCATGACCTCAAGGTAAAGAATGGAACAAAAAAGTTTGACCACAGAAGAGAAGATGGGTAAGTCTGACAACATGAAAATGAGGAATTTCTGTTCATGCAAAGGCACCATTAAAAAGAGTTTAGTGTCATGAGTTGTAGAAGCTGTTTGCAATGCATATCCCAATGAAGAATTCCTACAGATCTGTACATATAAGATGGACCTTCCAAAGAAAAACTAGGCAAAAATTTTGATCTGATATTTTCTTAAAGGAATATAAAATGTCGAAAAAAAGAAAAAACATGGAAAGGAGTTCAACCACATTTAGTAATCAAGGACACAGAAATTAAACCCACTATGAGAAACCACTACACATCCAACAGACTGAAAAAAATAAAATAGAGGGTCTGATAATACCAACAGTTGGCAGGGTTGTGAAGCAACAAGAGCTCTTGGGGGAGGGATGGCTGCTGCAGCAACTATGCTGGAAAACCACTTGGCATTATCAAGTCAAATGGAAGAAATGCATCCCCCATACAACACAGCACTTCCACTTCTAAGTGTACACCCTGGAGAGATGTGTACACACATGTGGGTCAGGACACATGCATTGGTCCTAACAGCCAAAAACTTGAAACCAAAATGAGCATCAACAGAAGTGCAGTCATGTACCACATAGTGACATTTCAGTCAATCACAGGCCGCATATATGACGGTGGTCCCATAAGATTAGTACCATTATACCATATAGTGTGTAGCAGGTTATACCATCTAGGTTTGTGTAAGTACAGTCTATGATGTTTGCACAATGAGAAAATCACCTAACGCCGTAGTTCTCAGAATGTATCCCCATCACTAAGTGATGTATGGCTGTACAGAAAATCTTACTGTGGTACAATGACACAGGGGAATGCTCCAAAACAAAGGATGAATCTTAACACTGTAAAGCTGAACTCTAAGAGGCACGAGACCATAGATAAAGGAAGTTCAAAAACTAGCCAAACTAAATTATATTACTAAGGGATGTATAAACAAAAGCAACTAAGGGATTACATAAAAGTTAGCTCATGGCTACCTCTAGGAGGGAGCCCTTTGGGGGAGGTTGGGGACTGGGAAAGGACAAGGGGAGGAATTTGTCATATTTCTTAACCTGGGTGGTGGTTACACAGCTTTTCTCTTCATAATTATTCTTATACTATACAATCCAGATTCATGTACTTTTCTATATTTACATTGTATTTCAAATAAAAATGGGTAAAAAATAAGCTATTATACCTCCCTTATCTATAATAAGAGAAATGCCAATTAAAACTACATCAAAATACATTTTCATCTATCTGATATAGAAGAATCCAAAAGTCTGGTAACATATTGTATGAACAAGACTGTGAGAAAAACGCAATCTTGTTATTTTCTTATTATAATTATCATCTCATTATATTATGATGAGCTTGCTGAACATTAGTGGAGGGCAATTATGGTACATCAGTACAATGGAATTTTATGTAACAATAAAAAAGGAATGTGGACTCTAGGGTCTGATACAAAAAGAAGAATAGTGTACTTAGAATGCCACCTTTTGCATTAAAAAAGCAGGTAGGGGAATAAAGTATATATATTTGTATTTGTTTATATGCAAAACTTTGGAGGACATACAAGAACATAATAAATGATTTTCTGTGGGATGGGGAGGAACAGATGAGGAGATTTTTCATAGTTTACTCCTTTATAGTCTCTGCTATTTGAACTTTTAAGAAGGTGTTAACTTTTTAAAAAGTTAATCTAAAAACATAAGAGTACATGTATTTGATAAATACTACATATGCTATATATAAAAATATATATAGTTTAAAATATAAACTAATAATATATATTTTAAAACATACAACAGTAAAATATACACAGTATGATCCATTTTTTTGTTACTATTCAATATGCATGAACAGGGAAAAAGAAAGCCTGGAAAGATTTATTTCAAAAATCCTACAGGTATTTATTATGAGTGGTGGAATTATAGATTATTTTAATTTTCTTATTGGTTACCTATAGCTCCTACATATTTTCTAACTGTCATTCATTATTTTTGCACTACAAGTTTTCATTTTAAAGAATGAACTTACAGAATAGGTCTTACGTTCGCAAGAACTGTATCTCAATTTACTCTTAATCTCATTTCTGAGAAGTCCAGTCTGATCAAATCCTCTTTGCTCAAGAGGATGAATTATGAGTTCCACAGAGCTGACGCACTGCAGCAGTGTTCCCACTCTTCTCAGGGAGACAGAAGAAAAGACTAATATCCCCCCACATTCCCTTAGTGCAAAATCAACAGTCAAGAAAATGTTATTTCAGCCAACTGAAATCTCTCTACACAAAGAGCTGCAGGGCTCAAAACTGTGCCACGCCACCACCAGGAAGCCTCCCACCCAGCCGCGGCCCCACATACTATGTGGAAAGACATGAACAGGGCACACCCCATCCTGGGCTCGCTCACCTCGGGGATGCAGTCCTCATGGGTCACCACGCGGACGATGTCATCCAGCGGGAGCAGAGAGTTGCACTTTATCTCTGTGTAGACGTTCTTGCCCTCTGTGCACACAGCCAAGAGCTCGACCAGGTGGATGTGGTACATGAGAGGGCTGTTCTCATCCATCCGGTCCCGTTCCGACCTCATCATCTGGATTAGAGTCTGGAAAGAGGCTCTGTCATTGTAGAACACGAGGACATCCTCTCCTGAATTAACCAGCTATAAAAAGAATAGGGCTTGTTTACACCACATGCTTGCAGGGTGGAGACATCATTAAAAAAATCTCTTTGCAGAGAAAAAGGGGTGTTCTGTTAGTATTTACCTTCCCAAACCAGTCTCACCTATATTACTAAAGTCATCTAGATTTCATTCACTGATATTACTAAACAGCTAAAAATCTTCAGCAGCATCATTTTAATCCACAGATACAGAAATACGACAGTGGTCCTAAAAAACTGTTAGAGGAAGATCAAGTCTGCATACCACCATTCATGTGTCAAGTGAAAATGTAGATTGCAAGCTTAGACTTATATTTCCAAACCTAATAATTAGGCTATGATTTTTCCTTTTAAAAATGTTTCCATCTGGGGCCAGCCCCATGGCTGAGTGGTTAAGTTTGCACGGTCCACTTCGGCGGCCCAGGGTTTCACCAGTTTGGATCCTGGGCAGGGACATGGCACTGCTCATTAGGCCATGCTGAGGTGGCATCCCACATGTCACAACTAAAAGGACCCACAACTAAAAATATACAACTGTGTACTGTGGGGATTTGGGGAGAAAAAGCAGGAAAAAAAAAGAAGATTGGCAACAGTTGTTAGCTCAGGTGCCAATCTTTAAAAAAAAAAAAAAGTTTCCATCTTCTTTTTATGCTTTAAAAGTATCCCTCTTAGAACTCTTTCATACACTGCCTTATCTCTTCACAATCACAAATTATCCACTTCTGATTAAGACATGCCCTCTTTTTAACACTCGTCAAATAGTCAAGGCATTCCTAATCATAATTTGTGCCCCAGGACTATAGCTTCTCATAAATCTACTTCAGAATAAATCAATTTCAGCACTGCATGAAACAGAAAAGATCCAAAAAGGGTCAGAAATCAAAGCAAAGATGGTCGATATGTACTTAATAACAACTAACCTTACGAACTCTAATGATGCGCCAGATTTCATGAGAAACACTTTAGAGGGATTACCTAAACTCACTGTGCCTCCAGTTTGTCTGTAAAACTGAAGACAAATATGATACCTAATTCATGGTGGTGTCATGTAGACTACATAAAAGATTATATACAAATTGCTTAAAACAGTGACCAGAGTATGGTAGGCTTCCAATAAATGTTAGCTACTACTGTCATCATTATCTCATTTAATTTGCATACCCGCTCCTTAAGTGAATACTACTGTCCCTTTGTTTTACAGAAATGCATGCTGAGAGTGTGAGAAGTCAAGTAACACATCCCAAATCACATGGGACATGTAAAGTGGTACAGCAGATATTTGCATCCCAGGCTGAGCCAACTCTTTTAATTACACTACATCACCTTCTACTGGAATCCTATATGTAGATGGGATTATAAATTCAAGTGTTAAGTGGATTTACTTAAGTTTTCATTTTTTAAAAAGGTGGAAAGATTAAACTGAGTATATGTAAAAGCCAAAGTCACAGGTGTGGCAGAGGGCCTTCCTGGTTGGATTGCATCCACGGGGCAGTGACCCCCCCCAGAGAACCAATGGGGACTTTGCCCCAGTTCCACTGGCCAGAGTCTTCTCATGAATCATCAAGCAAAAATCTTTCTAGCTACTTAATCATGTGAATAATTAAAGAAAAAGCCATATAATCCACAAGAAGGGAAACTGTTCTGGCTCACTGGGTTCTATCCACATTTAATCTCCATTCACTATATTTTGGTTCATTATTCCTGGGGGTCTTTTTTCGCCCCCTCAGAAGAATCTGGGCCAAACTTCCTTAAAACAAGTAGATTTACTGCTATGAAAAACCAGAACAGACTCTTGCCTATCTCTATAGTTTAAGTTCACAAACATGAGATCACGAACACACACATATACAATTACTTTTTGTCCCTTCATATGGCTCCAGGAGAGGATGCCAGTTCACACAGATAAGATTCAATAATTTAAAAATTTCTATGGAACACCAGATAAAGGTATATACAAATATATAGTTGTCACCTCAGCCATGACCATGTCTTGGCACTTTTTAATGAATTTCCCTTCCGCCTTGACAATCGTCTGTAAGAACTTTATGTACTGGACGTTTCGACCATGAGTCTCGATGCAGTGGACGAAGTGCTGGACGACTCTCTCATTGATCTCACTGCAGAGCTGGAAATTGTTCATGAAGATGTGCTGCATCGTTACCGCCTCCAGGATCTGGCACAAGAGGGAGGGCAGAAGCACGGGGAAATGGTCAGAAGAAGGCTAGAGGAGATGACAAAGTGAGAAAAAGAAGAGTCCACTAAAAACACAGAGAGAGAAGCATTTAAATCCATGAAGACATGTTTCTTCATTCTCACTTCTGTATTGTCTTCTTTAGTAAACTTTTTCCATCATGTATAATACATACACAGAAAAGTAAACAAATCATTAGTATTCAGCTAAATCAATTACAAAGGGAACATCAGCACCCAGATCAAGAAACAAAACAGGCCTCCCTAACGCCCCACCTCCCAATTTAACATCTATTTTGACTTCTATAACCACAGATTCATTTTGCCTGCTCTTGAACCTAGTGCATTTTTTCCATCTGGCTTTTTTTTGTTCAACATTACATTTGCCATGTTGTCATCCATGTTGTTGCATGCGTGTCTTCTGGTAAACCTAATTTACGCATTTCTGTTGGATTTATACCTAAGAGCAGAATTGCTGGGTCCCAGAGTTTAACTATGTCTGGCTTTAGAAGATACTTCTAAACAGCTTTTGAAAGATGTTAACAATTTACATTCTACATTATAGCTATTCCATATCCTTGACAATACTCAGCATTGTCAGTCTCTTAATTTCAGTCGTACCTTGTTGTACATATCTTACTTAATTTGCATTTCTCCGATGATTAATCATGTTGAGGACCTTGTCACATTTATTGGCCATTTGGATATCCTCTACTATGGAGTGTCCCATTTTAAAGTTTTTTGCCCATTTTAAAAACTGGGCTGTCTTTTTCCTGATTGACTTTTCTGTGTTTGTTATGTATTCTGGGTATGTATTCTTTGTTGGACATATTTATTACAAATGTCTTCTCCCACTCTGGTTTGCTTTTACTCACTCTTAATGGTATCATTTGTGAACAGAAGTTCTTAACTTTAAAGAAGTCCAATTTATTGATATTTTCTTTTATGATGAGTGCTCTTTGCATACTTTGTAACACAACTTTGCTTACCATAAGGCCATGAAGACATTCTTATGCTATCTTCTAGAGTTATTGAGTTTTATGTTTGGTGTAATGCAGGGGGCTTTAACGTTTTATCTTTTGCCTTTTCTTTCTCTTAATATGACAAAGAGGGAATATTACCCTACAACGCAGCAGTCCTTTTTGGGAAAGCTCTTGCAATACAAATGAGTGAGTGTACATGTGCACATATGTACAAGGATGTCTTTTGCAACATTGCTTACAAAGCCAAAAGTTAGACATTGCCTAATTGTCTATTAATATAGGAATGATTTTTTAAAAGTTACATTCTGTGGAATGCCATGTGGCTATCAAAACAAAAGAAAACTATAAACCTCTGACATGCAAAGGCAGCCATGATGTGTTAAGTGGAAAACAATGCGTAGAGTGTGCCACCATTTTTTGTTAAAAAATGCACAATATATATTTTAAAAACATATTTAACAAACTAAAATGTAACATGGCTATGTTTTATATGAATATATTACATATTTGTATTAACAAAGAAAAATTTATGCATGATATCAGAACCCCTAACGTGGGGGTTCAGGAGGATGTGGCTGGAGAGTGAGAATGAGCACTTCTCTATTGCTGAAGTTTGACATAATGAGGAATGTTATTGGGAAAAAATGTGAGTATATTCTACCTTGACCCTATTAACCTCCTACCCCTCCCCTGCCTTCTCCCCTCAAAACATGGGGAGTATCTATGTCCTCCTGAGAGTTGATCAGAATGTTCCCCCTTGGAATGAACGTTGCATTAGAACAGGTCCCAGGGGCCATAACAGCAAAAGAACAACCAGTTCCTCTTACGCTTCCCCACCCTCCTCCTTGCACAGATTTCCAGACAGGCCTCAAGTCTTACCCCCGGGTTGAGAAACAGGTTTATGTGTTTGTGTAGCAAAGCTTGATTCTGCTGGTTGCCTGCACAGAAATTCTGCAGAAATTCATGAGCCAGCCTCATTATCTCCTGCATCTTGGTATCTTCGGCCTGTGTGGGAGGAGACAGACAAAAAACAGGTTGACAACAGGGCTATGCTGCAGACAAGAGAAAGCACTGATTTCTAGGCCCAAAGACCCGGTGCCACGACACTCCCACCACCTCCTACTAATGTGGGGTCTGGAGGTGTTGGCTGAGGGCCTGCTGTGTGAAAATATTGAGGTACTGCACTTCTCACCCTGAAAACAAGCCAGTAACTTGTTCATAACTCATCGACGAAAATGAATTCTCTCCTACTAACCTTGGGCAGAAACGAAAAGATTTTACTGAGGCAATACAGAGCAATACAGAGCGAAAGTTAAGAGAAAGTCTGTGGGATTCCATTGTGTAGCATTGGCTGGAACTTCTTAACCCCGCACTTCTGAAGACTGGGACTGACAGGGGCCGACTCCACCATGGAGGGGAGTCCACATTTCACCAGCTCTCAGGCTCACCTTTTAACCTATGGAGGCACTAACTTTTGGGGTAGATAGCATGACAGAGTGGAGCTCTCTTTAGATTATCAGTTAGGGCAAATATATCTGCCATGACTCCTTTCCCTGTCACCTCAGGCACATTATTTAACATAAAACTTAGTTTTCCCATCTACAAAATGGGGATAATACCTACCCCAGACATTTCACATGGTTGATCATGTGATTCTCATTTCACATATTAAAAACATACACTCAGTATTTGTAAAGAGTTAGATGCCTTGTGATAAGACAATTACATAAAACCTACTGCCATTTTGCCCAATTCTAAACAAGCAAACATTTAAGGCAGTAGAAACAAAATGAGGATCCCAAAACAGAAATCATCCCTCACATTCATATAGCCCACAATAGTCTTCCTAAGTCTTCTAACATACATCACCTCATTTCGGAGGCCAGAGAGCGTAAGTTAGCAATGCAGGCCCTGAAATAGACTGCCTAGCTCTTCTCCCAGATCCACAACTTCCTAGCTGTGTGACCTTGGGCAAATTACTCAACCTTCCTGAGCCCTGGTTTCCTAATAAATGGAGATAATAAAAGTGCACACTTCATATGGTTGTTAAGAAGATTAAATGAGAAAATTCATGTCAAATGCTTAGTAATTACTCAAAAAATGTTAGCTATCGGTTCTGATCTAAACCAAGGGTCAGCAAACTTTTTCTTAAAGGGCTAGATAAATACTTTAGGCTTTGTGAGTCAAGAAGCAAAAGAGAGGACATTATGCAGGTGCTTCTATAACCACTAAAAATATAACTATTTAAAAAGGTAACAACCATTCTTAGCTCATATGCTGTACAAAAACAGGTGGTCGGCTGGGTTTGGTCCACATCTTGGGTTTGCCCACCCTGGTCTAGACAATAACCCTGTGAGCTGGGCCATCCAGGCAAGTGACTGAACCTCTGTGGCCACAGTTTTCTTATCTGAAATGGGGCTCTTAGTAGTAATGCCCATCTCATCTGGGTGTCTTGGGGATTCAAAGAGCTAATGAGCGTAAAGGCGTTAGCCCAGGGGCTGGCACTCTGCCAGCATTGGCAGCGACGCTTCAGCAGGCAGCTCTTCACACGTAAGTCTCTCTGGCAGTCACTGGTGAACTCAGGAGACCTGAGTCTATGCCCTTGGACTCTAAACGTCCCCCAGCCTCAGTCTACTCATCTGTCACCTGGGAACAACACAACTGCCACACTGGGTTTTAGAGGCTTCAATGGATGTTTTCAAAAATACCTTTTTAGGCCACATAGATGCAAAGCACTGTTACCCCACTTCCCTAAATCCTGTCACTATCAACGACAAAGGCTACCATGAAAAATGGGGACAAAGTTTAACTTCTAACAACAGAAAAGATGACTTAGAGCAAAAAAAAAATTTGGATCTGATAGATCCAAATACTTAACCAGATGACAGCATACTAGTAAGGACCTCAAAAGAGAGCAAGTCTCACATTCTCACATGCATTTAGTAATCTGTTGAGCTGAAATTGCTGGAATAGCAATGTAGACGACACTGGTACGGCACAAGCCAGGTGTGGATATAGCCCCCTCTATGGGACCTCCACATACAGACCAAGCCGTCCTATCCAATGTGGCATGAGAGTAAGGGGAGAATAAATGGACTCTTCCTTTTTTCTAGAATCTTCAAATTGGAGAAGGGTTATGGGTGATTTTATTTTTCTGATGCTGTTTGTTTCATGTAAATTACCTAAAATCGCTTTATAGTTACAATCGCCACAGCAGCTTCATTTCTTCACCAACAATATCCAAATGTGAAGGGTTTGGGGGAACCCAGGGACCCGCCACACCCTCGGGGGCATCAGCCCAGTGTGAGGGAGCCGCTCACCTTCTCGTAGGGAATCTGCAGCAGCTCCAGCACCACAGCGTGTGCGCCCATGTTCCGGAGCAGGCGTTGCTGCTGCTTCCTGCTCTTCCTCACAGAGGCGCTCTCTTGAACACAGAGTTTGCTGAGCCGAATCAAAATCTGGTAGAAACAAAGAATCGAAATTTGTGCCCTTGGACCCACATCTCAGCTCTGAGCATTTAACATACAGCCTGGTGACTGTAGATGATAACACTATTTTGTATTATATACTTGAAATTTGCTGAGACTAGATCTTAAGCATTCTCCCCTGAAAGCTAACTATATGAGCGATGGATGTGTTAATTAACTTGATTGTTGCAATCATCTCACAATGTATACATATATCAAATCATCACATTGTACACTCTAAATATCTTAGTTTTGCCAATTATATCTCAATAAACCTGGAAAAAAATTCTTAAAAAAGGAAAGAAAGAAATCAATCTCAAAAAACTAGGAAATACAATTGGAAAAAGCTTGCAGGGGGCAGTGGTGGGCAGTGAGGCAAAAGGGATCACAATACATTAAAAACCTAAAATGAAGGAAATTTTTCTAATATTTGTATCCCTGTTGATTGCATCAAACTAAATCCATGTATGGCTAAGAACATGTCCTCCAGAATAACCAGTGGATTATGGCTTCAACAGCAAGTGGGGTAGTTTCAGACAGATCGTTAATAATGGTATGACTCAGTATTATTGCCAAGGACTTGGGAAGAGTTTGCTCTGGGATAAAAAACAACGCTCCCAACCTCCCAACTTTGAATCACCCATGCAAAGATTTCTAAAGATCCACAGCTCTCACTGGTGGACACTACGTGCCAGTCACCTAGATAAGTCCTTGATAATTTTATTGCTTAATCTTTCATTCAACTGTAAACCTTAAGAAGTACAGGTGCTGGCTGCACCTATAAAAGGTGATGAAACAGGACACAGAAATAATAGGTGGGGCTGAGCTGTTTTCAAATCCAGTTCTGACACTGAAACACATGTGCTTAAGCTTTGGGTTCTACTTTCTCCTTGTTAAAACTTCACATGAAGAAAAAAGCTAAAGTGTTTGCACCTTCAACTTGACTATCACAGACCAAAGCTCCTTAGAGAAGCAATAAAGAAGGAAAAAAAAAAAGGCAGGAGGGGGACTTACCTCTTTTACTACCCTGTAGTTGTAGCTGCTGGTGCTTTCATGCTTTTGCGACTTGTTATTCCCTTCCTAGGGATCAAAATGAAAATGAGTGTGGTTTGTACAATTCTTGGCCTCCTTTACAAAAGAATGGAAGTTTTGCAGTATTTTCCAACAGTCGTGCTGGGTTTACGCCCGAGGCATTTACTTGCTCACACTCAACTCCCTTCTGGTTGACAATATTTCACTGATGTGGGAGAGGATGGTGGACCAGGCCACACCTGGAGAGCAGGTTCTTTCCCACATGGGTCCACAAGGGAAACCTGTGCTAATTCACTCAACAACAAAGTGTATTCCAAATGCTCCAAGATGGCATGGAGATACAGCTGAACTCTAGTTTGTAGCTTATTTCCTAGGAGAACGGCTGTTACTCTGGCTACATAACAAGCAGATCTCTTGAGAATAAGTCCCATGCATTTACATCTAAAACCAGAGGCGGATGTTCACTTGTTTTGAGGAGCCCATCCACCTCCCCTGGCAGTGTAACTTGTGTTTCACGCACCTCTGTTTTCTTATGTTCGTTTTCACCAGATGCACCATCCATGGCCTCATCGGGGCCCTGCCCTTTGTACACCCAAAGCTCTGACTTTTCCACGATGGATCTCAGTTGATCCAAGTCTTGTTTTATCTGTTTGTAGTTGTCGACATCTTGGCTGGTGACAAGTAGTTGAACCTGAATGAATACAATCCATTAGTGGCACACAACAGCCTCTTGGACACACAACACACACACACAGGGCAAGGTTAGCTACCTGTTTGAAGGCCTGCAGGACCTCCTGCCTCTGACTGAAGTGCCGAAAGAGGAGCTGCAGGGCCCCCGACACCAGGGGTGGGTAGTCGTGCATCGTCAAATGGAGCAGGACTCGGAGGAAGGTTCTGCCGCCATGATCGTCCAAGTCCAGTGGGGTGTTCTCCTCACTAAAGGAGCACATGGGAGGGGAAAGGTCCAATGAACTGCAGACACCCTTCTCTCATGCACCTTGGGCCCAGACACTCCTCAACTAGTTAGATTGCCAACAGGGTAGTCACCTCGGGTGACGTGACTTTTAATTAGCTCCTTTAACAATACAATCTTGTTTTATCTCAACTATATTGTGAAGTGAGGGGACAATCAAGATGTCACAATTGCTCAGTTTTAAACCAAAGTCCCTGCTCTCCCACAGTGACAGGACTGACTTTGCAACCAGACTCCTGACTCGTAGATGAGGGTGTTCTTTTGCTTGGCCCCTTCTGTGGTCTGAGAACGGCACTCCATTGTTTTTCTCCGAAGTTATTAGTTTATTTTTTATTTAAGATGCTGTAACTCAATGCCTACCAAACTAGCTTTGAAGTTTGAAGCTAGTGAACGACTAGCTTTTTTTATTTCCAGTTTGTAGCCAACTGATGCCTTACTCTATACCACGTCCACTGACAATGCACTTGGATGTCGAAGTGGTGTCAAATTGCCATAAACATATCCAAATGCTTATTCGGGGGTTCTCTATTTATCTTGTCACAAACTGGTAGCAAGCAGTTCAGTCTTGCAGACCGCACTTTGAGGAGTGTTGCCATGAACCATTACAACTCAGTGTTCTTCACAGTGGGGTTAATCAGCCTATTGTCAGGGGTTATCTCAACATCTATGATAACTTGGCTGTGTGCTATTTAAATAACCAGAAAATTAACAAGTATGCCCTGAATCAAATGGCAGGCCACCACATAACTGGGCACTGCCACTCAACTATTGTGTCAGTAACTGCATTGTGTTTACAATAAAATGAATGCCAAATGGTGAGAACCTCACAGTTGCAGGCCAGCAAGAAAAGGACAGAGAGGGCTTAACATGCAACTGTGTTCATTCTGTGTGCTCCAAAGAGGTGTGAGGACGGCTCACTGCTGTTCAGTATAAGGAAAGATGAGCCACCACACGGCACACAGAAGTGTCATTATGCTGAACTCAAAATATCCTGTGTATCTTTCAGAAAAACAGCATCTTCCATCATAGTAAATAATGTTGCTAATTTAAATTTCACAGGCTTTATCTTAAGCGTTGAGGTAGACTGTTAACATTGCTGGACGCCAAAAAAGTGGGCCCTCCTGGTATATACACCTTTATGGAGGCTCCTCCCACACTGACCCTGGCCTCAGCCATATGATTTGCCTTGACCAAAAGGACAAGAGCAACGTGATGCAAGCAGAGGCTTGATTAATGCTTGCACATTATTGGCCTATCCTCTTGGGACCTTTGCACTTAAAGCCAGTCACTAGGCCATAAAGAAGCTCAGTCATGTGCAGAGAGAGAGAGAGGTCCCAGCCTTTCAAGTAACCCACCAAGCAGCAGAAACGTAAGTAAAGCAACTTGGATGTGCCAGCCCCAGGCACCAGCTCACTGCACCCGGACAATAGACTCAACAGTGACCAGCAAGAACCACCAGCTTAGCCCCAGTGAACCCATAGAACTGTGAGAGGCAATACAATTGTTGTTATTTTAATCCATTAAGTGTTTGAAGTAGTTTGTTACACAGTAATAGATAACTAAGTGTGTACCTTATAAGAACTCTGTGCATAGGGTGTTTATACTAAGTTTGTAGGTATTTGAGTTTTATAGGTATTTAAGTCTCATAATAATGTTCTAAGCCAACATTGAGCAATCTGATCTTGTAAAAAGGGATTCATACATTAACCTGACATTAGGGACAATGAAAGAAGAGCACATGTGTTGCTGTTATTGTTGCATGGCCTCTAAAGAGCTCATGGATAAAAGTATCAGGCTATCAGTAGCAGAAGTACATGATCTTACTAACCTCACTATTTTGAGCCCTCTCTTTCTTTTGACCCTATTTCCTCACTTAAAAAAAAATCTTGTAATGTGTATATTTTGGGAAACCTCCTTAAATCCTTTCTGTTGTAAGCAGGAAACACACAGACACACACACACGAACCCAACTAAGATGGTTCTGACCTGAAAACTAAGAGTTCAAAGAGAGCACTAAACAACCTAAACCCAAAGACTAGACCTTTCCTGGTACAGTGAAGGAAAAGCCTTTGAGAGCTAGAAAAGAACAGCCTTCCAAATCGTAGAACCATCTACAAAATAGAAACTGAAAATATACTTTCCTTCCTCCAAAGATGCCTTCTGCTTGCTCTTCAATGTGTTCAAAGTCAAGAGCACCTAAAAAGTTACAGAACGTAATATCAGATGCAGGACGTTCTCAAAATACGCTGCTGGTGAACTTCCTCTAAATAGCCCTACCCTTGGCCCATGGGTTAACCTCAAGTCTTCCAGAACCATATACTGCAAAGCTCTGAAGCCATATCAACTCAGACCACACTATTCAATGGCTCTGGTACACAGTGTTTCATACGTCTGCTGGCTTTCTACTTCCTGCATGATCCCATGTTATAACAGAGAGATGACCTCATCCCATGGACGCTCAGGCCTCGGTAGGCGGGATTATTCCTACCACCACCCTTGCCTTATCCTTCACACTATTTCCTGGGCAGGGAAAAACTTCCACCAGGAGTAAAAGCTGCTAAGGGACAATAAGTTTTCTTAGAGGGTTTTGTTTTGTTTGTTTTGTGGGTTGTGGCGTTTTTCTGTGGGTTTTTTTGGCATTTCATATAACCACAACAGTAGGACCCTCAGCTGTCTTATGAGGAAGACACTCCAAGATGGAAGGAAACAAGATCTATCCCAGAAGGGATCTGGGCTCTTATAATTATTTCTCTGCCGAAAAAGGATAACTCTCAGGACCTCATTTTAAAATATCATAATCCTCGAAAACATTCCCATTTGACCTTTTTTCTAGAAGGCACCCTTTGGACTCCCAGTTTTCATTAGACCCAGATCCCATTCTATGGCTGAAATCCCATCCTGGAATCACTAACCTGGTACATTACTTGGCCCTTCTTGGCTGCTGTTTCCAGAGGAAGTTTCTGAAGTCTGGGAATTGCTTTCATCAAACTCGCGTTTAAATATACACAGGAGGCAGGAGATCCTATAATCCAACCTCACATTCAAAATAAACTAAAGATTCAAGTGGAAATGGAAACAGATTGGTTATATTAGCATACCACCTGTAACACTTTGCCAAGCCACTGCACTCTAGTTGGTGCTGGTATACGCTGCATCAATTACCTTAGGCACTAAGCCAAATATTTGGCTTAGATTTCAATAGTCACTTTAACAACAGACTTCCATGGGGTATATCAAGTCTGCCCTCAGCACCTTAGCTTCTAGTGTAAACTTCAGCATCCTGGCAATTAATTTAATAACTGCAGCAATAAATCACTACTCCATCCTCTATAAAACATCACTTTATTTCAGTAAGTATTGAATGCCAACTCTTGGCCTTAAGAAGAGTGAAGTTGCTTACTTTTTTTCCCCCCTTTTTACTGTGGTAACATTGGTTTATAACATTATATAAATTTCAGGTATACATCATTATATTTCAATTCCTATGTAGATTATAACATGTTCACCACCCAAAGCTGGCTGTTTTTAAGAGAACTGACAGAGAAAAGACAGTGTTTTTACTACTGAAAATTAGCTTAATTCATATTTTCTATTTCTGATTGTTTCCTTTGATTTAGCTGCAAACTCTTAGGCTCCCTCTTCTTTCACTTCCTATATTTCCTCATCCTCTACTTCAACACAAAGTCACTTTTCCCATGATTGTTGCTAGAGCCATAAGAAAGATCAACCAGCTGGCGTTATCTGAGGGCCTTACTGACATTCTCCCTTCTATTCTCCCCTCATCTCTGCCTTGCCCTCTTGGTTACCTTACTTAATCCCAGGGCGATCACCTCTCCCAGTTTGAGACAGATCCTCAGCTTGCTCTCCAAGCTCTTGGCCTATGTCACCTACTGACTGATGGACATCCCATTTGGTGTCTTCCCAGAGCTTTAAACTCAGTATTGTACAAAACTAACAATATCAGTCCTGCCTGGGTTCTCTCAACCTCAGGATTATTGGCTCCTCCTTCCTTGATACACACATCTAATCAGGGACTAAGTCTTGATGGTTCTACCTCCAACACTTCTCATGGATCTCTTCCCCACTGACGCTTACCCCTGCTCATGTCCTCATTATCTCCTGCCTTGGCCATTACAGAATCAGATCTACCATATCCACCTCCCAAACATGCTTATTTTTATGTTAGCCTTCTCCTTGAAAATTCTCAAAGGCTCACTACAGAGTAAAGTCCTAACACTTTAGGCACCCAGAGCTCTCTAGAACATGGCCTGGTCCTCCTCTCCAACCTCATTTCTGACAACTTCCCTTCAACACACTCTGTTTGCCTGCCAAAGAAGAACTGCTTACTGACTGCGTGCCATGATGCCCTGGTTCAAGCTGCTCCGTCCACCTGAGAATGTCCCTTTGTTTCTATATGATAAATCCCATCTATGCCTAAATACTCAGATGAAATCCTACCTCCTCTGTAAAACTTGCTCTGGTCCTTACTGAATCGGATCACACAACCCACAACTGCATCTCAGAAGAACACTTTTTTGGTGGTTTAATTTCCATGTGCACACAGCTTCATAGCACCTTATTTTCCTATTAAACTATAAACCTCTAGCGGATATAGCCCCTGTCAGAATCATCTGGGCAATCCTCACAGTGCCCAGCAAAATGCCTCGCATATGGTAGGAGGTCAATTGTAGGGGGTCAATAAGTATTTGTTGAAAGAATAAATCCATCAACCAGTTGTCCTCAGATTACTATAGGGAGTGGACCTCAAGATGCAAACAAGTTTTGCATCACGTCACTTCTGATAAACATTGATGATACTAACATACTTGGGATGCATAAGCAGTAGCTTAAGAAATCCTCTCCTTTTGGTCAGGCACAAATTCAGTAAGGTTTCTGCTTTACTTATGTCATTCTTTACTGTCGTAAGTAAATTACTTTCAGGACTCCCACTGATGCCTTCAAACCATTGGTAAAATGTGATTTCAGACTCAAAAAAGATCTTTAAGTCTATAAACACTTATAAATGTCTACTACATGTTATGGAGTTGAGATTAGGCAGCACGGGATAAAAGAGAAATGTGATAACAGGATGCTTTCCATTAAGGAGATGATTTTGTTGATGAATAAAAATTATCCACATAGAGAGGAAAGAGGAAAATCCAGGTTGTTGGGAGGCTAGGAGGGTTCTCATCACTAAGACCAAGCCCTCTCCCTTAGACTGGCTCCCACCCCCTCTTGCAAGGACTTTGCTCCTACGATTATCCTCTCTCTCCTATGTCAGTAAGTTTTCTCTCTCTACACGATCATTCCCATTCAGCATACAAACTGGCTATAATCTCCCAACTTAAAAAATACTGCAACAAAAACAAAACCTTCCTATTACCAAAAATCACCCTCTAGCCACCTCTCTCCACTTCTCTGTGCATCTTTACAGCAAATCCCTTCAAAAGAGTTGCATTTACTACCCCCCACTCATGTTCTCCCATTTATTCTTGAACCCAACCTGTTTCCAAACTTGCCAAGTATGCTCCCACCTCAAGGTCTTTGCATCTGCTGTTCCCTCTGTCTTGGAGACCCTTTTCCTAGATATCCATATACTCGCTTTCTCACTTCATTCAGGTCTCTGATCACATCATCTTACTCGGGAGACCTTCTCTGACAACCCCAGCAAACCCAATATCCCTGGCCCCTACCCCTAATGGGCTCCAAATCATCCTGACCCTCCTTTACACTTTAACATCCTTGGCACTTCTCATTATCCGACCAGAGTATGTACACTTTTTTTAAATATGCGAATGCCTCCTATCAAAATGTAAGCTTTTTAGAAGCAGGAATTTAATTTATTTTGTTCATTGCTGGATGTCCAATGCTTAAAAGTACTTGGCACAGCATCAATAAATATTTGTTGAATGAATGAATCAAAAAGGAGGGAGGGAGGCAGACATCGCAAAGTTAATAGAAACTTGAACTGAGTTATGGACAATAGGCAGAGAATTCAGCTGTACACAGCAGCATAAGTGAGTGAATTCTAAGCAAAGGGAACAGCATGGGTGAAGACACAGAGGCCAAGGATTCCATAGAGCTAAGGTAACCACGGGAAGTTCTGGCATGGCTAGAGGGATAAGAGCACGCTGGGGAGGGAGAGGAGGTGACAGCAGAGGGATGAAGAGGGCCAGTTCAGAAATGGTGCTTGAGGCTGAGCTAAGAATTTACCTCCATTCACTTCCTAGATAGCCTAGGGCTCCATCAAAGCAGAGACACTGGATCTAAATGGTATCCCTATGAAGCACACTCCTGCCCCCTACCTCTGGCTGATGGTTACCTGGAGTATTTCAATGATCTTCAACTTGGTGTCCATGACCATGATGTCCTCCTTCTCTGGCTCTGCCTGCTTCACATTGCCTTCAGGGGCGGCAGCCATAGGAGTCATGGGCAAAAAGCCTCCTCCCCGGAGCACCACCTGGGTCATCAGCTCTCCAACCCCATGGATGGACCGCATGACGTTACTGCCTGGAAAGGGCCAGGACGGACTTCCATCACGACAACATCCCTACAGAGCGCTCTGAGACACCTGACAAGGGGCACAGGCTCTTTGAGACAGATTATTTAACAGGCTCCTGTTCTGATCCATTTTCAGGACCTGAGGAACCTGAAAAGTTTAATACCAAAAATTTGGAGCTTCACGGAGAAGCAGAAAGAGTGTGGGCTTTGAAGTCCCCAAAAGAGCACTTTTGTATATTAATTCACCTACCAAATTTTATTGGTCACCTACTATGTGCTTGTTGCTGTGCACAGAACTAGGGATACAGACGTTAATAAGACACAAATCTGGTGCTGCTACCAAGAGCCACTTGATCTTGGGTACAAGATGTTACCTTTGAGGCTCAGTTTTTCATCTATAAAATGAGAATAAAGCTGCTCAAGGACAGGATTAAATGGTAAAATGAGCAAGATCTAGCAGATAGCAAGAGGTAAGTAAATGTGCTTTATCCATTCAAGCTGCAGAGACCAGTTAAACAATAATCCATTCCTGAGTACCTAATATGTGCCTACTCTGGCCCTAAAAATGAGGAAAAAACAAGCATACAAAGGCAGATTGTCCCATACACAAATTGGAAATAGGATACCCAGATACAAGCCTGGATTTTATTTCATCATACACTAATACTATCATTGAGGGCCTCATGACACATCAACAACAATGACAAGACATGTATTTTTGAGACAGGCATTCAGGATATTAGGTGACTTTCAAAAGGTTCAGCAAAATATACACACAGACTCATACTTGAATATAAAGGAAGTATGGCAAATGTTAATCATCATTGACCCTAAGTTGTAGGTATATGGGTGTCCACTGCACTTTTCTTCCAGCTTTTCTTTACATTTGAAAAAGTCCCTAATGAAAAGTTGGGTAGGAAACGACAGGACATCACACGGTAAAGTATGACAAGAGGAGTAACAGGAGAGGCTGGAGGGCGTGTGCTGGATGTGTGGGTAACATCAGGTCTCACTTTTCAGCTTCTCCACATCATTCTCACCTTTATTCTCTTCTCCTTTTGCCATCTTGCTAATGGGGAAGATTGTCGTCACGTGTACACAGTCCAGTATGGCCAGGAGGATTTTGGTTAATCGTAGGAGGTCAGAGAAGTTGTAGAAACCAAAGTAGATGAGATTTCTAGCTAAATTTACAACCTATTGTATTAAAAAAAAAAAAAAAAAAGCAAGATGGTGTTAAATACACTGTATCCTTCAGTTCTATTTCATGTTGACTAGTTTACAAATGACTGATTCTGATCTTCCTTATGGTAACAGAAGGCATATATTTTGCTTGCAATTTCTGATCAAATTTCATTTTGAAATTTGAAGATAAGAAAAATAAGAAACGAAAACCTGCAAAGCTACTGATCTGCTTTGATGACTAGATAATAAAAAACTGACCTAACCATTTAGTCTGTGCAGCTTCCCAGAGATAATACAGGGCAAGCCAAGTTATACCCAACAAAGACACAGAGAGCAACACTGTAATCCTCAGAAACATAACTCCTCAAAAGGAAAAGTGGTCTCGAAGAGAGACATTTGACTCAAAGGTAATAAGAATTTATGTCCCTCCAGTGATTAATCTCTGACAGGTCCCAAGCACAGCCTGTTTCTTTCCTGTCATTTTTAATATAAAGTACAGAGTATACGTAATCTTCTAGCGTTTTACACAATTCAATTCACCCTGAGTATTTCTTCTAAGAGCATAACCACATTAAGCCAACTGACTGGTATCAATTCTATTTTATTCTGGAACAAAACTGAGCTAAATTCCTTTTTCTTACAAAACCAGAACATTGTGATAAAAATCACCATGTACTGAAATATTTTATATTAACCCCATAGGAAAACGACCCATGAAAAGCAGACAGAACTCATAAATCATTTCATCATGAGTTACCTCAAATGTAAGCTTATTTTTCTCCTTATCAGAGAAAGGAAACCTCTGACAAACGACGTCTCTTAAATACTCCTCCACAAATTCCATGGTCTGAGCGAACCTCTCTTTAATTTCATCTTTGGAAGTTCCACTATTATCATAACTAAAAGGAAGGAGGAAAGAAAAGGAAGTCAAATTTCAAGTTCCCTCCGGCGAGGTCTTCCTCACTGCTCAGGCTCAAAAGCTAACACCTCCCTCCCAACACTTCCTATCCCCCCGTTTCCCTACTTTAGTTTTCCTTCCTTAACACCTATCATCAAGATATATTTTAGTGACTTATCTTGTTTATTGTCTATCTTTCCCCACTAGTGCAGAGATAGTTTTCTGGTTTGTTTACTGACATATCCCTTAAGCCTAGCACAGAGCAGACACTTAAATATTTGTGGAATGAAAGAAAGAGATAAACAAGATATAAAAATACAATCATGCCATCTCTTATGTTCTTGAGGAAAGAAATAATATTTTCCATCCACTTTATTTTAAGCTCAAAGAAAAAAATAATCTCATCTTTCTTCTCTGATTTAACTAGACTTAACCTGATCATAAGTGGTTTGTCTACTGTTACACAGAACATTATAAATAAGAGGTTTTAAACGACACAAGGTCTTGACAGGGAGAAGGAGCCAGGCTCACTCATCGATGGCGATCTCAGAGGGAATCTCGGACCAGAGGCGGGCATATTTCACGGGAGTGACTTGCTCCTGGGGATCTCGGTCCACGTGCATATGAAGCATAAGACGACAGAAGGATGCCCTCAGGTCGTAGGGTAGGTTCTCATCAGACATGCAGCGGAGAATGAGATCTACATCCAGCTGGCCTGATATTTCATTAATGGCGAGGTACTGGCGGTCCAGACACATTCGAGCAAAAAGGTTCAGCTGATACCTGGAGAAGAGAAATGTTACATAAAGCTCACTCTCTAGAAATCATTGAGGATGAACAGAAACTCATAGCAGGATAGTCTAAGTGGCCTCGACTTTCATAGGAGTGATATTTGGCCATCTGAACTTACACATCAACACCCTTAAAGAGCTTTTGTACACCAAACTTCAGCTTTCGTTCCGAGCAGAGACAGGAACAGTTCAAGCTACGCCAACAGTCACACATGCCTATCCTGCTGTTAAAATGATTATGTGACTACTTGATTCCATTTTGCCCTTGATGTATTATAAGTGGGGGAAAACTATTAAGCCAAGAATGTTGTCTATTTCTTCACATTAAAGACTAAGTAGGAAATGTTAAAGATATCATTCATACTGCCTTTAAGGAGAAATTTTATAATACTTTTGGTATCTTATCTCATATGAGTCTACTCTTGACTTTTACACATTTGTGAAAACCATGGTGTAAAAAGGAGAGGCTCCTCAAAATGTCTTATGCTTTCTTCCTCATCCAATTAGACATGATCTTTGTAACTTCTGGTTGGTGAACTTGGCCAGCGAAGCACTCTTTCTCATTCATTCTTGAGGAGCAGACTCATCAAGCATTAAACAAGTAAACACACTTATAACGTGAAATAAGAAAGCTATAGCTTCCAAAGGGGCAAATAGTGGCTTTGATTTAAAGCCCTATTTATTACCAATAACCATGAGTTGAAAATATTCTCAACCTCACCAGATATCAGTGAAATGTAAATTAAAATATGATTCTATTTCATGCTCATAAGAGAAACAAAAATTAAAAAGCATCCCAACATTCAGAGTTAGCAAAGACAAAGAGAAACAAAAGTTCTCATTTACAACTGGTGGGAGTATGCACCAGAGTATCCAATTCAGGATTGCTTAGTAAAGTTTAAAATATGCATTCTCTCCAACTGAATAATTCCACTCCTGGTGTGGAATGGAAACTCTTACACAGGTGCACAAATTTGAACAAGGATGTTTCCTGACATGAAGAACTAAATTACGGCATACAATGAAATCAAAGAGCAAAGAAAATGTGGCACATTAATAAAATAGAATACCATTCAAGTCTAAATTAAAGAAATGGATCTCCCTCCATTAGCATGAATACACTTTAGAAAGAATACTGAATAAATAAGGCAGGTTTCAGAATGGAACTTAAGAATATGGTACCATCTACATAAAACTTTAAGGACAAATAAATTACTACATATTATTTATGAATGTATACAAATGTAGTAAAATACAAATGCACAGAGTGTGTGGAAGGATACACCCCACGTGAATGAACTGGAGAGACTAGAACACAAGAGGTAACAAAAGGTATGTAACTGCAAAGTTTTATTTATTTTATTAAAAAATGCTGTAAGCACTTTTCCATCATTTCTTCCCTTTGCTTCTCAAGTATTTTTTGGCACTCTTCCTTCTGTTCCTTTCCATTCCGTTCCCTTGAGATGGCAGGGCCAGTAGGCCTTAGTGCTAGGACCGAGGAGATACTGGGGATGGAGGAGGCAACCGGCAGAGGCGGAGACTGAGCAAACAGGTAAACATACAGGGGATAAAGCCAGCTGGGCTTCTCATCATCAGAGAAGGGAGTTACAAATATGGAAAGGGTGAAGATCAGAATAATCCATGGTATTGGAATGGAACTGGAAGTACGGATGTGAACTCACGGTTTTTAGCACATATTTGTATAGACGGATATAGAAGTAGATGGATGTGTGTATGCATATATAGAATATAAATATAGATATCTGTGTGTACGTACACACAACACATTTCCTAGCTCTATGAGGTTGGTGCTATTATCTCTATATTGCAGATAAAGAAACTGGGGCATAAAGAGGTATATAACTTGACTGAAGTAAAAAAGCTAGTAAGTAGAAAGATCAGGATTTGAACCCAAGCAGTCTGAGCCCACAAAGTTATGACCCCATACCCAGAGGCTGATGCAAGCATTCATCCTTCTTTTGACCCAGCCACATCCAGATATCAACTTACTATCTAAGTATCGATAAAATCTTACACTCTAAACTACTAAAATACACATCTGTCTTTTTGCTAGACAATCAGATGACACCTTATGATTCCTTGGAGCAATCAACAAACTAGCAATCAATTCCTAATCGCCACCCTTTTGGAGCACCCCAAACCAGGCTGGACACGATTCCCACTCACCTGTAGTAGCTGAGAACATCTCGGTCTTCCTTTTGACCTTCTTTAGCATCTTGTGCCAGTTCCCTGACACTCTTGCTGCGAATTTCTTTGTTGCTGTCCCTCCAAAATAGCCACACCTCTTCCTCATCTTCTCCTGCCTCCAGAGCATTCTCTCCAGTAGAAACACCTTCAAATTCAAAACGAGAAAGTACCAACCTAGAAAATTAAAGGAAGCAGAACTCACTATGTTTGAAATCCTTGCTAAGCTCTGATCAACTACAACAATGTATTGAACTCTAGCTTCACTTTCAGCAGAAAGACTCACTCAGAAAGCCATTTTGCTTCTCCCATTGGTAGAACCACAAAGAGCCAAAAATTAACTTCTTCATATACTTTAATGGGGTTGTTCTCAACCAGAGTGATTTTGCCCTCCAGGAGACATTTGGCAATGTCTTGGTTGTCCCAAGTAAGTGAGAGGGGTACTACTGACAGCTAGTGGGTAGCAGCCAGGGCTGCTGCTAAGCATCCTACAATGCACAGGACAGCCCCCCACAACAAAAATTATTTGGTCCAAGTGTCAAAATGCCAAGGCTGAGAAATCCTGCATTAGCCCAAGCCCCAAATTAAGTTATACCTGAGAAAAAAAAAAGTATCACTATTTTAGGGCATAATTTAGTGGGTTTTTTTTTTTTTTTAGCATTGCCCATATTTCTGACACTATATTTATCAGGAAAACTGCTCCCTTTTTGAGAATGAATCACTACTATTACCAAAACTTCTGTGGACCAATAACTACTTTTTGAACAGTGGTCATTCAAACAGCTCTTCCCTACGCTGACTTAATCTCAACACTGAATTATCTCCTTTCAAATTTAAAATTGATGATCATACTTAGAGAACTTTAAACTCTTAAAATTAAACCAAGTGTTTAAAACGTTCCTTGGTGTGAGTTCCCATTACTTTTAATCCTGTATACAGAGTAAGTGACACCATGTGCAGAGGAGGCCACACTAAAAGCAAACCTAATAATTCCCCTAACCAAGACCTTTGCAAGACAAAGATCAAACGCCAGCTAACCTGACTTCAGACAAAGTTTGAAGTCACCGAAGAGTTAGGTTTTCTTACTCAGGAGCACAAACATCCACTGAACCACACGTTTCCCACCTACATCCCTTTCTCGTCTTTATCTTAAATTACAAGACCCCCACTCACTTGGTCTCAATCAGGATGTCAGCATTAGTTGGATTCAGCACAGCTTTACATATCAGTTCCTGGGTCACTGGAATCGATTTGTTCATGGACACACACAGGTCAGAGAGGTAATCTAAGAATCTATTGAGAAATGAAAACCAAACAAAACATTTTCTGTAGACAGAGTAGAGGTTTGGCTCTCGGAGCCTGACTCTTCCTCAAGACGACAGAACCAACATACCTTAACAAAAGAAGTCAGCAACAGTTTAGGTGTTGGTGCCAGTGACTATGGTACCACTAGTCGGCAGACAGAAGAAAGAAAGAAGCAAAAGAGGAAAGACGGCAGTGGATGTAGATGAACTGATAGTAGATGAAGAGGTGATGAGGAGAAAATGAAAAGAAGGAACAACACAAGAAAGAAATTCACATAAGGAAGAATGGTGAAGACGCAGGGTAACCAGAGAGGTTAGGGACAAGGCTCTGATGCTGGACTGTGCGAGTTGGAATGCCGGTTCTGATTTGTATT
Source organism: Equus caballus (assembly GCF_041296265.1). Lineage (NCBI taxonomy): Eukaryota > Metazoa > Chordata > Mammalia > Perissodactyla > Equidae > Equus > Equus caballus. Next base: position 22,745,071 of record NC_091699.1, read on the forward strand.
AGCTATGTTCTGATATGGCCTGTTATTTGGGGAAATTATTTAACCTCACTGTGCTCCAGCTTTCCCATCTATAGAAGGGGAGGATGTGTAATCTCAGAGGATTAAATGAGATAATTCAAGCGAAGTGCTTAATTAGCTCACTGCCTGGCACAGGAGAATGCTCATAACGTTAGTTATTTTTATGGGTGGGGGCAGTCATTTTAGAACAACACTATCAGCTCTCCAGAGTGACAGCCTGTGATACCCACATTGTTAACTATTCCCCACGGCACCTGAAATGGTATGGATTTAATCAGAAAGAGAAGAAAAGAGGAAACAGAGTGGGCCGGCGGTGGGGGGGGAGATCTGTGTAAATGAAATAGAATTGATAGAAGTCACTAATATATAATAAAAAATTCAAGTAACAATTAAGTTTGCAAAAGACTCTTACTGATATTTGTAGGTAGTGTTCTGATAATCGGGGGTGCAAAAAGTGAATGAGCAGTCAACTCTAATTGGTATTTACTGTGCATCTCCTAAGTGCCAGGCACTGCCTATGCATTTACCCTCCTTTAATTTTCCTAACTACACATTTAGCAGGTGAGGAAATTAAAGCTCAGGGGAAAACCAAGGTCTCCTAGCATAAAAACACTAGAGCTAGGACTCCACCCCAGGTCTCATTCCAATACTATGTTCTTTCTACCACTTATCCAAGAGTCTCTCAAGACCTGTCCAACCAAAATCTGTCACTAGCAGCCCCTAAAAAGGAAATCCAGCAAAAAGCACCAAGACCAGCTCAGTGCCCGTATCTTAAATGTGTAGACACCTTCTGCCAATCAACCCCACTTTTGCCTCACCTGGGCTCCCTGTTCTTTCGCACCAGACTGACAAATGTGTCGATCTCCGCAGCGGTGATGTGTTTTTCCAGGAGTTTTCGGTTATTGTGGAGCAGGGCAGTGATCGTGTCTTCAGCCAGCACATCATAGCCAATCTGCTTCTGCATGAAGCCAAACTGCTTGGCTATGTACTCCTTTGAAGGAAGAACAGAGAGGTCAGCACAGAAGACAAAAGACAATATGGTCAATCTAAAAACAGGGAGAGGAGCAACATTCCCTGATGGGAATTACTGCTCTTAAGGGGAATCACAGGAGAGCATCTTTCCACAACTTTCTAAGCGAGGGCAACAGGCGCAGACTCTCTCGCATCCTTTATTTTACTAAACCTGCCACACAAATGTAATCAAGCAAAATATCCTGTATTGACAGATGGGCATTTTATTAAGTGTACAGTATAAATTTTAATGTAGCGACTTATTTTTTCTAAAAGGTCAAAAGCTGTTTTTCAGCTCTGATTTTATTACTAATTCAAGAGGATTTAACTGTGCCTTACTGCTCTGTGCTGCTGAATAAAACACAGGTAAACCTACCTGGATATTTAGAACAATGTTAAACCAGTTTGTTTTCTTTATCTGGGATGAAAATATATTTTTAAAGTCAATAGGTAGCAGAAGCAAGTTAGAAATACCTAAGCCAGTCAATCATATTCAAAGAACGTATGAAAACATCTTTGGCTTCTCTTTTTTGGAATCAGACATCATATTCCATAGGAATATTTGAGAATTCAAGGAAGCCTCTTATGAATATTTATTTCTATTCAAAGATACTTTCTGGCCCAAGATAGACTATTTGCTTGCTCAAAGTTCAAGGAGCCCTTGAAACCTGGTTTAATTTTGGGATTTTTTATTAATTCCAAAATCCTAAACACTACCCAGGACGAACACAGTGGGCATGGGCCACTCTTCAGCCCATATTCAACAAGGATATATGTTTGAGAATTCATGAGCCTTCAGGGATATACTTCTGCCAACTGATAGGGGGTTCACAAACAACCAAGCAAAGACAGCTGATGCAGGGACTGGTTTAGACTCCTCACGTACAAGCAAAATGTCCCAGCACACATTACAGGCTCTTATGTATCCTCATTCAAAGATGGAAGACAGGAGCAGAACAAAATCTCTTTGGCACTATTTGAGTATGGTATTAATGCACTGGAGGTGAATTTAAAGCAACCATAGAGCCCAAAGGTAATCCTGTCCAGACTAATGAACATAGCGTCACAGGGACATGATACTTTATATGCAAACAGCAGCAAAGGCAAAGGCCAAGGTTTAGAAATATTTGCTAACAAGGTTAAATCTAATTCTTTAAAGCATTGCTTAATATAAACACTATCTTTATGATGACAAACAAAAAACTTTACAGAGAAAAGTTTAAATTTAAAGGCCAGAAACAGTGGCAGTCAAAAGCTTAAAAACAAAAGCCTTTTTTAACACAACGTATGGATTGGAGTCAAAGTTCTAACAAGCATGATTCTGTGTGCCTAGAGCACTTTATGTAGCACAGACTTTCTTAACCTCAGAGCTACTGACTCTCTGGGCTGGATAATTCTTTGTTGTAGGGGGATGTCCTGTCCATTGCTGGATATTTAATAATATCCCTGGCCTTGACCCACTAAATGCCAGGAGCACCTCCAAGTTATGATACTCAAAATGGCCTCCTGATATTGCCAAACGTCCCCTGGGAGACAAAATTACTGCCAGTTGAGAACCACTGATGCAGCCACACAGTTCTCAGGTTTCCTTAGAATCTCAAATTGTTTGGAACCCCCAAAGAGGCTAGATATTTATTTCATGGGAAGAATGTAATATATATATTTAGTGTGATGACATAGATGATGACTCAAAATGTCATAAAACACGAGCCAGAACCAAAATAAAGTGAAAGTTATCAGCAGAGATGCAGGATACGGAGGCGGGCAGGAAGAAAAGATTCCACTCTATGTTCAATATAAACACATACAATCATCCCTAGGCGTTAGAGAACATGCCATTAAAAATACTATCAATGTGGGGCTGGCCCAGAGGCATAGTGGTTAAGTTCGCATGTTCCGTTTCAGTGGTCCAGGGCTTGCCAGTTCAGATCCCAGGCACGGACCTATGCACTACTCATCAAGCCATGCTGTGGCAGCATCCCACATAAAATAGAGAAAGATTGGCACAGATGCTAGCTCAGCAATAATCTTCCTCAATCAAAAAGAGAACAATTGGCAACAGAGGTTAGCTCAGGGACAATCTTCCTCACCAAAAAATCCCAAAAAACAACAACAAAATATGAATGTAATATTAATGTCAAAAAAAATAGAAATCTTTTTGAAAGGTGGCTGCAGAAGGGGAATTCTCATGGTATCCTTCCAAAGGACTCTGTAATACATCTTCTTCCCAGGCTTACAAAAATCTGTTTCCTTTCTAAGAGCAAACTTAACAACAAACTATTCTCTAGCCATTAAATAAATATGTATGTTAACACTTAAAACTCATGAGGAAAATATACGAACTTCAGGGAGGAAACTGCCAATCACTTCCCATCAATCCTTAATCCCAACCTGGTTCTTCCTGTAGTCTTGCTGTGAGTGTCTCAGGACCCTGTAGCAGAGCCGGCAGATATGTCTGAAAGGAGCGTGCCGCTGGTCCCCAAGCTCCTCAAGCCGCAGCATTGGGCCATCGCCACAGTCTGTGAATGGGGCCTGTAACAACTTGAAGATCTGTTTGTGAAAAGAAAGAGGAAATACTGTCATCACCTAGTGTGTTAATGACTAACTCTCTGTCTGGAAGTAATACAACCTCAGGGGTGGCTGCACTCACAGGAAGGTTCTCTGTCCAAACACATCAATAACCTGAAGACTGCACCCACTCCATCAACTGGGACTGGCTACTCACTGAACTCAGTCCACCTGGACCTAACTCGTCCTCAAATACTGAAAGAGCAGTGTTTAGAGCAGTGGTTAAGAGTACAGACTCTGGAATCAGGAGATTCTAGGTTAAAATCACACACCTTTATTACGTCCTACTGACATAGATTACAGTCAAGGTAACCTTCGGTTTTCTCATCGGTAAAATGGAAAGAATCATACCTAGCTCACAAGGATGTTGTAGGGTGACAGAAGATAATAATTGTCATTTACATAAGTACAGTGCTCAGTGAAGGCTTCTGCCATTGAATCAGATCATTTTGGCCCCTCAAGGAAGTGCTGTTGCGGAAATGAGCATGGGCATTAAGCCAGAGGTCTAATTCTGGGAGTCATCACATGAAACAGCTGGACATAATTTATTCTTGGACTGGAAATCCTTGTTGAAACATTATGAAGTATTAACAAATTTCGTCTTTCATAGACTGACAGAAGAAAGAATTCTCAAATCCCAAGTTCCTATAGAGAACTGTGGGACTGGTAACTAATATGTTTTCTTTTGGCTTCAGTGGCCAGGAATTTTTAAGCCAAGCCTGCGGCCCAATATCCCATAGCTTTAGAGAACTATATGGTATGCATTTCTGGGCACTCCATCTACTCTAGCTTTGTCACTTTCCTCCCTCTAATGTGTCTTTACACCAGTTTATTTAAATTTATACCAGATAATACCATTTATATATTTCCTGTAAGCCATTACTCATTCTTTATGGTAAGATTTGTGGTGATTTATAGGGGTCCCTGTAAGAGCCTATATAGACCCAAGTTGATCAAATACCCTAAATCTCCCAGACATATGAAATAACCTTAAGGACACATAGGACTTGATATTATTTTTGAGGAAAAGAAAGTTGTCAACTGAACTCTTCTTGGAGTTTCTAACATGAATTCTCACACGGTTGATATTCAACAAGTGTGTTTTCCATTGAACTGAGCTATCAAGCCATAAAAAGACATGGAGGAACCTTGGGTACATATTACTAAGTGAAAGAAGCCAATCTGAAAGGCTACACAATGTATAACTCCAACTATACGACATTGCGGAAAAGGCAAAATTCTAGCGACAGTAAAAAGATCAGTGGTTGCCAGAGGTTAGGGAGAGGGAAGGATGAATGGATGGAGCACAGAGGATTTTTAGGGCAGTGAAACTACTCTGTACGATATTATAATGATAGATATATGTGATTATACATTTGTCCAAATCCATAAAAGATACACCACCAAGAGTGAACCCTAATGTAAACTATAGACTTAATGTAGGTTCATCAATTGTAACAAATGTACTACTTTAGTGGGGGATGTTAATAATGAGGAAAGCTATGCATGTCTGGGGTATATGGTATATGCAAACTCTGTACTTTCCACTCATTATTGCTGTGAACTAAAAACTGCTTTAAAAAATAAAGTCTATTCTTTAAAAACATCAGTTGATCGAGTCTTCCAGGTGGGAATCGTCCATGTCCGTCTCTAAGAGCAGTGATCCCAGCAGTGTAAGTGATTTCTTACAAACGCAATCCAATATGTCACATCTCACCGACCTGCTTGAGAATATTCTGTTCTCTCATCAGCTTCTGCCTTTCTCTGTTGGGCTTGGAGAAGACCACTTCAAGCACGTCTTGACCAGAGTTAGTTCCACCAGTGACAAAGTAAACCAAGTCTTCCAGCAGCTTGGTTACAGACCTTAGGGGGAAAGAAGCTATTAGAGATGGGAAGTGTTCAATGTTCAACAGGCTGGAAGCCTCAGGTCTAATGAACCAGTTAAACAAAAGCAGGCACATTCTTAATTTCCTCAAAATTGACAACTGAGGCCAATTACCAAAAAGACTGAAATATAGACGACACATTATCATTGACAAAAGGATTATCACCTTCAGAAAATATTAGCCATCAAATTTTTTCTCAGAGTAACCTCAACCCCCATCACTTAGTAAGGTAGTTCCAGAGACTGAATTGGAGACAGTGAAAGAGAAAGACCTTTACAACTTCAGAGACTTTCAAAAAAGTGAATGCAAAATAACTGTTTCTTTAAAACCACAAGTTGAAGCCATTCATAAATGCTAAGGCCTGCTGCTCTCACACATGGCTGTTCAGAGCATTCTTTCTCTCTGCAAGAGACTTTAAAAATCCCCAGTGGATGAGGATGAGTGTGTCCAGTTCTCACAGGTAGCTCTCACCTTCTTTCGTTCTGGGTAATGGTGCCCTTCTCCAGCTTCCCAGCTATGGAGCCCAGCACCTTGCTGGCATCGTTGGCAAAGTCCAGGTCCCGAACCTCAGCAGGAGAAACTGGAACTATGGCAAATGCTTCCTTATCCTCCTTCACAGGGGAGGTGCCAATCTGAAATGCAAGATGGTCTTTGTGGGACAGTCTCTTGGACTGAGAGGGCAACACACTAATCAAACACTATATTTACGGGACACTGGGCTATCCAAAAATCTTGGAGCTATCTTGGCATTAAAATCACCTAGACACAGAAAAACATATGGAAGAAAGTACCCTAAATTGTTAACAGTTGTTACCTCTAGAGATTGGTATTGTGGGAACGGTGAGGCAGGAAATGGGGCACTACTATCATTTATAGCTTCATTGTTACAGGGAGCATGTAAGAGTCTTACAATTAAAAAATATGTTTGTAAATGCATAGGGAAAAAGCAAATATGCAAAATGGTAACTGACCCTAAGTGAGAGTATTATAAGGGTAGACTCTGTACCATTCTTTCAATTTTTCTATATACCTGCAAACATTTATAAAAGTAGAAGAAACAAATTCCAATAACCTCCCCATCACCAAAAAAAAAAAAATTATGCAAGAGTATTATCCCATCTTAAAAAAAGAAAATCCTTATTTTGTGTATTTATGCTCTATGATCCTAGAGAAGGTGGGAAAGGAGAAGGGGACTTCAGGGAGATAAATTAAAAGAGCTGGGAAAATTTTTAAGAAAAAAAACTGTATATTCAAGTACACAGAGAAATAAAGAAATAATAAAGATTGGGGGGAAATCAACTAGGTATTTGATGTCCCTCAAGGCACAAGCAAACATTCCCCCAGCCAGAATCATCCTTCGGACAGACATGAAATCCAAACAATTGCTCAACCTTTAGGGCAGAAGCCATGGAAGAAAATAAAAGGTTCTAGTTATTTCAAAAGCCCTGGTCTTGCTTTAGCCAGGTCCCTTGGAAAGAATTCTTTCATCGCACTCAAGTTTGTCCATGACCACACTCTTGCCAAAGCAACAAAATTTCAGAGCTCCACACTCCTCCATTTGTCCTCAAAGGAGCCCTTTCATTAGGGAGCATGGGACCAAGAGGAGCAAGCCAAGTTCCGGGACTTACTTTCAGCATTACGGGCTTTTCTTCTTCTTTGTCAATGGGGATATTTGTGCTGTGAACCCAGGTATTAGTACACAGGTGTCGGAGCCGGACATAGGAGTTTCTAAAGGAAAAAAAGAAGGACTTTAGGGACAGGAATATTTAGGTGCTCTATAGCCACTGGCCTAGAATATATTCTATCAAAATGAAAAAGGGATACCAAAATGGTTTTCTGCTACAGACAAAAGATAATATAAACTTAAGAACAAATGGTTCTGGTCCAAGATACATTCTGATGTATTAACAATAGCAAATCATTCATAATGATTCTAACATTATTGTGATATGCTATATTTCTAAATATAACATTATATCCTATGAATGAATATCTCAGAACAAGCTGAGCATTAGACAGAATAACAAGAAGTATTCACTGAGTGTATATTAGTGCTCATCATGTGAGATGATAAAGCAATAATTGAAATTTTCATATGGATCAATAAAGCAAAAAATAAAATAAAATTCCTGGAAGAAAATATGATTAAATAATTAATAACCTTGTGGTAGGGAAAGACTTTGAAGCATGTAACAAAATACAAAATCCCTAAATTTTAAAAGATGGATATGTCTTATTAGTTAAATTTTATATCTTCAGTACAGCAAAAAGACACCATGAACAAAGTAGAAATAAAAATGACAAGCTGAGAAAATAAAAGAGTAACACATAGCATTAAAAGGTTATTAATCCACATATATAAAGAGATCTTAAAAATCAATAAGAAAAACATGAATATTGGAAATGAAAATGGGACAAGGACACAAACCAAGAATTTGATAAAGCAATATAAATGGTCTATAAACTCAAAGTATACATTCAACCTCCTTAGTATACAATTTACACAAATGAAAACAATATATAATTTTATTGTACCGTACTCCAAAGATCTGAAAAACTGATATAACCCAGTATCCACAAGAGCTTAGGGAAATGAGTTCTCCTGCACACACGGTGAGAGTGTAAACAAGTGAAACTCTAGAAGGGAGTCTGGCACTTTGTATAACAGGTAAAATGTATCTATCTTTTCATCTAGCAATCCCATTTTTAGATTTTTCCCTTAAGAGATGATAGCACAGGTACAAACTGAGGCATAAAGATGTTCAACAAAGCATTATTTACAATAGTAAAAAATTATAAACAATCCAATGTCTCAATAACGGACTAGTTAATTTTAGTACATACAATAGAATGCTACACAGTTATTTAAAATGATGACAGGCGATAATCATTTACTTGGAAATATGTACAGAATATATTGCACAGTGAAAACAAACATTAAAAATAGTTTAAAATCCCATTTATGATCAATTAAATAAATTAACACACAGGTTAACAGTGTGCCCAGAGATCTGTCTGAAACTACATAAACCAAAATGTTAACAGTAGTTACCTCTGAATGATTGAATTTTATTAGACTTTTCCTTGCTTCTTTGTTCTCCATGGGGTTTTAAAACATTGTTGTTTCTTTTTACAGTGAGCATGGATCATTTTACAATGGTTTTCAATTTTGCTTTTGTTTAAAAAAGCAGTAGAAGCAATGACATAATTCTTGCACTTAAGGAATCTACTGTCCCATTAGTGGGACAAGATGCACGAATGCCAAGCAATAGTAAATAACGGGAGGTGCACATTAAAAAGCATTATGTTGGGAGACGGTCAAGGGAAATACTGAAGGACTGTCAGAGGAGAAGACCAAGCAGGCCTCAGAGAGTCACAGAAATTTTCTATAACAGAAAACTTGAGCTGGAACTTTAAACATTGGTGGGACTTGGGCAGAGAGGGGAGCGTGGAAGTCGTCTGCATTAAAAGGAATTTGGAACAATGGCATCCCAAATTCATGGGAAAGAGGTAAAAGGTGACATCACACCAGGTACACCTCTTCAGTAGGTCCTCTGCCTTCCGCCTTCCTTCATTATAACCATCCTGAACATTACAAGTAAGGTTAACCACAGTGATCCTTACTTTAACTAGCATGAATACAAATTAAACAACATGAGCAAGAACTTTGACAGAGATTTGTGTTTTTTCTACAGAGTGACTTGGACTCATTTTCTTCTTTGCAAAGTATAACCAAAGCTTGAAGCTTAGCTTTTAATTGGATGATTCCATTCTATACAGTTCTATATCAAATTTCATTCAAGACACAAAGATCACTCTATCCATTCATCTAAAGTCACATTCTCAATCCTTAACTCAAAAGCCATGAATGATATCAAGACAATTACTAAAGAGCTACAAAGCTAGATGCTCCCTCAATGTTCATTTAATACATCTAATTTATGTATATTGCAATTTTATCATCTTGTTTAGTATATCCAGAATTTGCCATTATCCCTTTCACTTTGGCTTGGAAAGATTCTTTTAACCAGTGACTATCACAAAAATTCCTTCGCTGATAACATTGCAGGGACATTCATATATCTACTTCCAGACTTTTTGATCTCCAAGCAAGCAAAATCTAGCACAACTTTAAGATTGAGGAAAATGACTGTACTATTCTTAAGGTTTTTTATGACTCCATAGGATCAATGAATAAGAGGCCCTGTTCACTTCTGGCTGAGGTTGATGGTCAAGGGCAAGAAAGAGTAAAAATTGAAAAAGCTAAGACCTAGTCCAAGATCATAACTAGTAGTAAACACACTGGTAGACCGTGCCAGACACTTTTTCCAAGTGAACACAAGGCTTCCCTTGCTTATGAGTTTAGAATCAGTTTACTTAAGGACAATTGTCCACCAAGAAAGTTTTCCAACAAAGAAACAGTAATGAATAGAGGGGATACAGAAGCAGGGATCTCTAACCAGCTTGCTTGGGCAGCTGACCTACACGTTTAAACTTCCGTTTCCCACAGGATCACGGGGATTTTTAACCCATTGAGGAAAATGGCCAACCAACACCTCCTTCCTCTTCACCGAAGGAATGCCACGTAGCACCTTCTGAACAATGTGATATTTTAAATTGCATGGTTCTTTTCTTTGCTATCCCTTACAAATTAAAACATTTAGCATATAAATGTCATCCCCTTGTCTTTTGGGAATCTAAAAAAATTCATTAAATAACTTCCAGAACAGAAGACAAAACATACGGAAAATTACTTAAACTGAAATACAATTGGGTTCTACAGACCTGTATCTATCTAGGTAACAAGCAGGCAGTCAACGAGAAAGAAAGCTTTTAAAAAGCAATCTATCCTACTTTAAATTCTATTAAAAAATGATTTCAAAATGGATCAAAGTCTATGAAACTCTTAGAGGAAAACATCAGCAGAAATCTTTGTGACCTTGGATTAGGTAATGATTTCTAAAGTAAGAGACCAAAAGCATAAGCAATCAAAGAAAAAACAGATAAACTGAACTTTGACAAAATTATAAACTTTTGTACTTCAAGAGACATCATCAAGAAAGTGAAAAGAATCTACAGAATGGAAGAAAATATTTGCAAATCATATATCTGATAAAGGGCCTGTATCTAGAATGAAGAACACTTAAAACTCAGTAATAAAAAGATAAATAATCCAATTTTTCTAAATGGGCAAAAAATATGGGGCAAACGATCTGAATAGATATATCTCCAAAGAAGATATATAAATGACCAACAAGTGCAGGAAAAGATCAATAGCAGTAGCCATTAAAGATACACAAATCGAAACCACACGAGATAACATTCACACTTAGTAGGATGGCTCAAATGAAAAAAGACAGACAATTAAAAAGTGTTATGGAGAATGTAGAAAAGTTAGAACCCTCATATACTGCTAGTGGGAATGTAAAATGGTGTGTGCGTATGAAGAAACAGTCTGGCAGTTCCTTAAAACGTTGGACATAGAGTTACCATATGACCCAGTCATTTCACTCCTAGGTATAAACCCAAGAGAAATAAAAATGTAATCCACATAAAAATGTGTTCATGAATGTTTGCAGCAGCATTCTTCATAATAGCCAAAAAGGGAAAACAACCCAAATGGCCATCATCTAAGAAGTGGATAAATATGATGTGATATAACCATATAATGGAATATTACTCAGCCACAGAATGAAATGAAGTACTAATATATGCTACAACATGGATGAATCCTAAAATTACTAAGTGAAAGAAGCTAGTCACAAATGACCACATAATATGATTCCATTTATATGAAATGTTCAGAATAGGCAGATCAATAGAGACAGAAAGCAGATTAGGCTAAGGCTAGGGTGGAGCATGGGGAAATGAAGAGTGTCTGCTATTGGGTATGGTGTTCCTTCTTGGGTGACGAAACTCTTCTAAAATTGATTGTGATGAGACGATGGTTGCTCAACTCTGCTAGTCTACTAAAAACCATTGACTTGAGCACTTTAAGTAGGTACAGTATATGGTATGTGAATTACATCTCAGTAAGTCTGTTATTTTTAAAAAGGCAGTCTAAATCAAGGAAAACTTGGAGTATGCAAACCTGTGTACATACTTCAGATTTTCTAGGAGAACATCTCTAGCTTTCCCCAGATTCTCAAGAAGTTTACAACCAGGCAAATTGTAAGAACCAGTGATCATTTTATTGAAAGGCAATGAAAGGCCTTCTTCTTGCATTATAAAGTTCTCTTCTATGTGGACACTGCCTTACGTATATCACCCTGAGAAGGACAGGAATAGTACCCAGCACAGAGAAGGTTCTCCTCTAATTGTGACAGCACCCAAGCTACCCTTATCAGCATCCTAGCCGAGCTCAGGCTGAGCAGCTAAACAGCAATGATAGATATGAATAATGAAACACAAAGTAATACTCAGAGGGGCCATGTGTGAAACCTACAAAAGCCAGAGAGATCTGCACTAACCAATGCTGTGTTGAAGAGTCCGAATTACCCGAACAACCCTATCTGGCTTACATATTTAAGATTTGGGGCTCTGCAACGGGACTCGCTGACTTGTGATAGGTTGCTTAAACTCTCTGAGCCTCGGTTTCTTTATCTATAAGAAGGGGTGGATAATAAAATCTATTGCACAGGAGTTTTTGTGAAGATGAAATTATATAACAAGTGAAATAGCACGTAGGCAGCACTCAATAAATTATTATTAATATCAATAATATTGTTGTTGATTTTGTTAAGAATAAGCTTTTGTCCCATTTATAGTCCAGTTATTTCCCCCTCAAAATGCATTCTTATGCAACAAAACTAAGAGTTAAATTTAATAAAGTAACCAAAGAAGAATGGTCTGACTTCTCAACACTTTTAATAAAATTTACTACGTACTCAGTGAATTTCAAATATTCCATGTTCTAGAATTTCTTTTCAATTGTTTATTCAATTGACCAGGAGATCTCTCAGGTTTGGGAAGGAGGAAGAAAGTAAAAGAAACAAGAAATATTGAGCTACTTGAGCTTGAGGTTTGGCTTGTTACCTAAATATAATACTTCTTATTCAACTACTAAGAATTTATCACTGATGAGCTATAAAAAAGTCAGATGTCATTCCAATGGGCAGCGAGAGCATATCCTTCACCAAATCCTATACAAAAAATTCAAGAAAGGCAATGATAAGTTGGATTCTAAGAAACCCAGCCAGGTGACCTATACCAGTGCTGACTCACTTGGGATAAGCCATTTTAGAATCATACCTTGGGACAAGGCTATCACCTCCACGGAGAGTGGTGGGGTCTAACTCAAAAATGGAGGAGATGTCATTGCCTTCGGGCACGGAGACTAGGGAGTACACCATCTTTTCTTGGGCATTTCGCAATCTGCTTCGAGAGGCATCCTGATCAGCGTCCACCTGAGGAGGAAAAGTCATAAAGTCAAGGATTCTCGTGCTAAAGCTTTCACTCACCACAATCACTGCACATTCCACAGGAACAGGGAAGAAACAGCAGTGAACGTCAGCAGTTGGCAGGAAAAGCACCACAGTTTCAGAGCAGTCATAAAAGAGGATAATCGGCCACCCATGCCAAGAATATTTACACTCTACCTCCTTGTGTTGCAATAAAAATGTTTAAACAATGTGAGGTTACAATGATAGACGTCCGTGGGAAGAGTACTATCGGTGATAAAGAACTCCGTATGACAACATCCATCTGTAGTAGTTGGGAGAGAGGAGAAGTGCTTTGAGAAAATTTATCCTGTGGATTTGCTTATGGGTCATTGTGTTACTCTACAGTGAAACTGTCTAGCAATAACACAATACAGCTACATCCCGGGAGAAAAAAATAAAATAAAATAAACCTGAATCCAAGTGTTCGTAAGCAGTGATCCAAGTGTGGCCAAGACAAATATCTGAGAAGTCAGACTAGCCCTGAAAAAAACGTTCATCATTAATCAAGGAGGGCTGCCGACGACAATTCAGGGAATAAAGGGCCTCTCCTGCTACATCAGGGATTTGGCTGAGACTGAAGAAATCTCTACAGTGAAGACTAATGAACGATGACGAAGGCTTTCCTGAGAAACTGTAAAAACACATTTGAGGTTCCAAAGCCCATTTGCCTAGGAAGATTTAAGCACAGTGCTTAGACTAGCGCCTGCTCGGATAGGCTCTGCAAGGTTTCTCTCAGCGCTGTGACTCTACAGGGGATTATTTTTAATGTTTAACATCCTTGTAAGTTGACAATATCCACCTGCATCTACTGGGAAAACCACATTTCCTTTGTCACTAACTTGCTTTGCTTAGGCTGAGGCACTGCTACCTTTCCAAGTAGGGAATGGAGAAAAGGAAATCAAATCGGACAGGCAAAGGAGAGAGCGTGAGAGAATTTGACTCCATGGGGCCTGAGTTTTAGGACTGTAGGCAATAGTCTGCTTTATCAGGTCATCAGCAGCCCCAACTCTTACCTGTAAAAAAGAGAAAAAATCAAATGGTTCTTTTAATACCGCAAACCTCTGCCTCCTCCCTCTCACGCTCCTTCCTCTAATACCTTGAAGCTCTCCCTCAACAAATCCATGACTCGTTACTCTCTCTACGCTAAAGGAAGAATCAACTGGAAAGCACCAAAAACTCAGTTTAGGAGAAAGAACTTTGAACAGAATTTGTCCTCTTCTAACTACTATTACTCTCAAAGTCTCTCACACACCACTTTCCAAATAAACCCTGATTCAATTCTGGTTTAAGACACAGGGCTCAGCTACAGGCTGGCAGTGAAATTTCAGATCCGCCAGAACTCTACAGAACAATTAAAATTGCATTAAGTCCACTGTATCTGGAAATGTGCCTGAGAAACCGCGTCCTCACGTTCTTTCATTGTGCAGTCGGCGTTTGCCACCTAGTGGGAGGACAGACACATGTGCAAAAGGCTGTCAGACAAGCGCCAGCCTGGGGTTGTCCTTTTTCTCCCTCTGGCATCAAGCCTGTGGCTTGAGGGTGCCACTGAATTTAGTAGGATGAGCACCACGAAGCTGAATGAGGTCCCAGGCAGGAACACAGGCACTACATGCCAATCTCAGAGAAATACAAGATCTATGAGCAGAACAGAACGAGCGGCATCCTCTCCCAAACTTATACAACCCTAGTTTTCCACCTAAGTTTTCAAAGCCAAGAAGAGGGTGAAGGGGTCAGGACCCTCTCAATGCTAACACGGTCCCCTGAGTGGCAGGAGCTGCGCTGCTGGCCTTGTGGGTGCAGGGTGGGCCCCCCACACACCCTTCTCCTCATGAGGACGATCACCACCCGAGCAGCATCCAGAGTAACCAGAGCAATGCAGTCTACATCTGCACCCAAGCCTGCTCGTCTATCCTGCTACCCTGGCATGGAGAAGCATGAAAAAGTCAAAAGACAACTGAACTCTGAGAGACCCTGAGATGCGTGATGAGTCAGGACAACTCTCAACGGCTGTTTCCTCTTCTGTAAAAGGAAGACCGTAAAACCTTTCCTAACTCCTTTCGCACAGCTGCTGTGCAACCCAGATGAACTGGTGGACGTCGAGTCACTAAAATGCTAATGATCTTGTGCAACTTACAAAAATATCATTTATTAAGAGCTTACTATGGGCCAGGCACTTCACTTACACAACATCTTACTTTGTCCTTACAACAAGAATACCCGCCACTTCTCCAGAAAAGGAAATTGAAGCTCAGAAGGAAAGTATCTTGTTCCGAGTCACACAGCTCACAAGCAGTGGCTCTGCTATTTAAACCCAGGTCTGCCTCTCTGCGGCACTCCTGTCTTCCTTTTGCGCTACAAATGCCAGTCTTCCCTCACATATCTACAGCCCAGGAGAGCAGCTCCATTCCCCACAGAGCTCCAGGTTACTTGAACGTCTGCTCTCACTGAAAGAAGCCATGGCTCTCCTTCAAAGTAATCTCTGAGAGGAGACTTACTCTGTGTTAGCTCAGAAGGTAGCACTAAGACCAACAAATGCAAGTCACACAAAGGCAGTTCTTTCTCTCAAAATAAAGAAGGAGCAAGGATGAAAACTGTCCTTTGAAAAATATGGTTCCTGCCAATTCAAGTCTTCAAATACTAACCACATGAACACTATGCAGCGATGACGTGCAAAGATTTCTTTGCACATTTGCAGAAAGTTGGACTAAGTCACTCGTTTCCAAGGCACATTAACTGTGGAAGGTAAGTTTTCAAAATGGGCTCCAGAAGTGAAGGCGAAAAGGATGAAAGGAAGGAATAGGACCCTTGGATGCTCCCTCAAGGAGCTGGAAAGAGGAGATGCACTCCCCAAGCAAGTCCATTAGTAGTTCCTACTTAATGGCGAGACACCCTCAGCTAGCACTCCTACTTAAGGGCAAGCACACCCTCTCCTGCATCTCTTCCGGAGCTAACATTCTCCCCCGACAAAACCAGAAGGTTCATCACTACTGCAGAATTCACAACACTTTTCAAAGACAATTACATTCTGTATTATTTCCACCCCAATTCCCTTCATTAATGTGCCTACTTTAAAGTCCAAAATTTTACTTAAAAAAAGAAATATCCTCAATACCACTCACCATATCCACCACTGAGATGACCACATGGACACACAATCAAACAGCACAGTAAGTGTCTGGATTTTTGTTTTGTTTTGTTCTAATCCTAGACCAGAGTGAAGAATTCCATGAGAGAGCTGCGTTACTTATACCCATCATTTCCATGTAACACAACCACTGCCTCCTTCAATCCATAATCGTAGACACCTAAACCCTCAAGTGCCTCCATATCAGCATTAATTGGCAATATGGCCTCCAAAGAAAGATCCAGTTGGCATTAAAATTCCAAACCACATTATAAAGGCTATATCTGACTTTGCAGAAAGCAAGGACAGATGGTTAGACAATTGAGTGCCTAATCAGATATCAGGTGCTCCGTGCCTCCTCATATGTTACCTCCATTGTCTAAATGACACTATCCACCTCATACACTCATTCCTCAAAAAATCTGAGTGCATCATAGGTTGAGGTCAAAGCAATAGGACATTCATTTGTAAAAGGCTGACTTCCATAGGGGCCATACTGTCTCCAACCTAAGGGAATTCCAAGAGATACTGTGAACTTCTGCAACTTAGAAGTGGACACCCCTTGACTAAGCACACAGAAAGAGCATCATGACTGACAGTTCCTTGGACCAATCAGGACACAAGGAGACATCACTACCCTCAAGGGAGGCATAGAACAAGACACTCTTTTTAGGCATCCTAGGGTTTCCCCTTTCCCAGCACTCAATGACCACAGTAGCAGTTTCTTAAATGGGGTTCCAGATCATTTGGCCTCACCCTACCAGATGAAGACAAGAAGGCTCTTGCCCATACTTACTGAGGGCTGAAACTCCAGGCATTCTTCCTCAAAGTCAGGGTCTACCTGATGAAAAAGAATCATTAGGAAATTAAAACATCCATTGCTTCTCAAGGACTCGGCCCCACTTGCAGAAGACTTCAAGGCCTGCGAACATCTTTGAACAGCTAAGAACTTGACCCTTCCCTCTGTTCACGAAACCAGCATGCCACAACAACAACACATGTCACACGAGTACAATACACACGAAACAATCTACCAATCACCGATAGACAGCTCTCAAGTGTAGACAAAGGAACATAATGAATTCACTAGCAAAGCAACAGGTAAAAGCCTGAGATAAATAAAAGAACAGTGTCCAGTCATTGATAATCCTCCTTATTTTTAGTTAGAAATAAAAAATGTGTGGCCTCCAGCAAGAGATACATTTGCCTCAGAACATAACAGATAATGCAACCACCACTGATCTTTGGCAAACCATGTAATCAACATTTCTTACAGCTGGTTAGCTAGGTCCCTAATTCCCCCCGGTTCCATTTTAAATTTCAACTTAGTCTTGATCTTTGATTCTTAAATATTTCAAAATCATCAGTTCATACAAGTGCCAGGCATCCCAGGGGGTTCAGTACATTTAGATTCAGCCTTCCTCAGGGTCAGCTGCAGAAGCAGTACTGATACCCACGCATCACCTTGAAAATCTCTGAACAGTCTCATCAGTGGTATCAGGCAAGAAGAGGTGTCTTTTGATGTACGACTAGAACCTGATATGAATATGTATCGTACATCTTCCAGGATACGAGGGTAAAACTCAACATCTGTCACACAGCAGGATGGCCCCTTAATTTAATACAAAAATTAACAAGTAAATTCCTCTATCCTTCAGCGTTGCGTCTTGTCTTTCCTCAAAAGCTTTACAGACATTTAAGGTAAAGTTAATTTCTTTGATTTTTGACATTCCTATAAGTAAAAGACAAGACACTGTCTATTCCACTAATGCTCTGGGAACCAGAATGCTCTATAAAGTCTAATTGTTTATGAGTCTTAATGCTTCTGGTTTTACACACCAGAAAGGACCTTCAGGCGGAAAGGCCAAGTCTCGGTCAATCATGTTAAGAGCAGGGTTGGTAGGTAAGATGTGGGGAGAGCAGTATGTGAGAAGAAAACAGAAAGATAATCCTAAAACCCAGATTAGCATTTCTTTCTTTTCTTTTTTTTGAGATCTACTTTCTTGGTAACTTTCAAATATACAATACAGTATTAGTAACTATAGTCACCATGCTGTACATTAGATCCCCATGACAGCATTATTTTCTAACTTACTTTCTCCCCACATCTTGATCAAAATCCCTGTGAAGTACTAAAATGTGTTAGTCATTTTTATCTTTTCTTGTCTATAAGCAGGGAAATGAGGCAGAAGGAAACAGAAAAGCAGAAGAAAAAGCAAGGGGACTGAGCATTACCCTAAGCCTCTAACCACTCAATGGCTACAGGTAAGTGAGGAAAGGGGAGTGCATCAGCCTTGAAAGAGAAAAATACGGGGCTGCTACTTACCTCTGCTGCTAAGTAATGCCCTGTAGCAAGATGCTTGAAACGGAAGAGGCTGTTCCAGTATCCCGCTCCACCCCGACACGGGTCATGTTGGACCACCTGCAAGAGGAGGAATGATCAACAGGAGTAGAAGAATTGTCAACCCATACTAGGACAACACTGAATCTGAGATATTGCACAGAAGTGACAGTTCAAGAGTGATATTTCTTAGCTGAAAAAAATCATTATCTGCCAACAAACTCATTGCAAGTGTCATATGTAATGTCAGAACTCAAACATACGGAAGTGTTAAGTAAGGTTTCTCCAAAGAAGAATTAGACTCTCAGTTAACATGAAATGGTTGTAGTAGAAAGTTCAATGGTTTTCAGATTATTTGCCTTAATCATAATGAAGTAGAAGTTAAGATTCTGAAATTCATCCACAAAAGGCACAACAAATAAAAAGGAATTTCATGGAAAACTGTAAAAGCATTCTATACATATAATCATGTGCTGAAATACCTACACAGGACTGTGCTCTGAAACTTGAAACTTACAGAACCTAGACCAATTTACCATAAAACTAACTGTAAATTCATCTTTTGGTCATGATGGAATAATTGGCACTGGCAGATGGTGCCATAAACAACTAGACACTGCACAAAATATATGAACTTGCCATGCAGAAAACTGGATAAAATATATGAAACTGTGTTCAGTTATTGGACAACAGGCGGTCCACAAATATGATCTCTGAGAGAAACAAACAAGGCAATCTCTCTGATTATTCTAGCTTTCTGCCTGAGGGTTCTCTCTGGATGCTAGTATTAGGAAGGATAATCCAAGCAGGGGACACTGATCTCACTGAGTTGAAGAGATAGATCAGAATTTAGGGAGACTGAGGTGGCTGGAATTTGTAGGGGCAGAACACAGGGCCACCCAGAGCAAAAGCTCCAGAAAGCTATATAAGGGGCCTCCTCGAGTCTTTGGCTGAATACCAAGCTGCATATGTGTAAGGCAAGACCCCACAAGTGAGCTGTCAGCTCAACGTTCCAAGAACTTACTCAGGGCTAGGAGGTATTCTGATTCTGACAAGCCAGAGGAGAGATGCCATGGAACACCTGGGGCATTCAGTAGAGAAGTCAAAAGGGTCACACCTTAGTAGTAGGGCTAATCTAGCCCTGAAAAAAAGCTACAATACACTTGACCTAATGAAGCTTTAAAACAAGTCTCCAAAGGATCAAACTGATCCACAAGTAACTTTACTGTCTGACAAAACAAAATCCAGTACTCTTAAAGGAAGGCAACAGAATTCAGACACTCAACAAAGTAGCACCACAATGTTTAGCATATAATCATAAAGCACTGGACAGGCAAGAATAAGGAAAATGTGACCCATAAACTCAGTGACCTGTCAGACAATATCAAATGATCCAGCATATCTGTGCATTGGTGGGGGCAGGAAATATATTAGAAAAATAATGACCCGAAATTTTCCCTTTTTGATACATACCCACAGATTCAAGAAACTCAATGAACTCAAAGTAGGATAAATACACACACACCAAGACACATCATAATTAGATTAATGCAAACCACAAATAAAAAGAAAATCTTAAAAGCAGCCAGGGGAAAAAGAAAAGACACTATATACAGGGAAGAAAGCTAGGAAACCACTTAATTCACATCAGAAACAATGCACACAAGACAATAATGGATGAACATCTTTAAAGTACAGAAAGAAAAAAACTGTCTACCTAGAATTCTATATCCAACAAAAATATCCTTCATAAATGGCCACATGGAGAAATTGGAACCTTAACATACCACAGGTGGGAAGATAAACTAGTGCAATCTGTCAGTTCCTTGAAAGGTTAAACATAAAGTTACCATATCACCCACAATTCCACTCCCAAGAGAACTGAAAACATATGTCCCTCACAAAAACTTGTACATGGATGTTCATAGCATCACTATTCAGAAGAGCCAAAAAGTGGAAACAATCCAAATGCCAGTGAATGATAAATAAAATATGGTATATCCATACAATGGAATATTATTTGGCAATAAAAAGAAATAAAGTACTGACACGTGGCAATATGGCTGAACTTTGAAAAATATCATGCTAGGTGAAAGAAGTCAGATACAAAGGATCACATACTACAGGACACCATTTATAGGAAATGTCCAGCACAGGCAAATCTATAGAGATGGAAAGTAGATCAGTGGTTGCCAGGGTTGGTTTGAGGCAAGGTTTGAAAAGAAATGAGATGTGATTGCTATGAATTCAGGACTTCTTTTGGAGTGGTGAAAATGTTCTAAAATTGGTTGTGGTAATGGTTATACAGCCCTATGGACCTACTAACAACTACTGAATTGTATACTTTTAATTTGTGAATTGTATCTCAATAAAGCTATTATTTTTTTAAAAAGGAAAACGGAGATTTTTCAAATGAAAGTAAAATAAAGATCTTCTCATTTTCAAATTAGAGCTAAGAAAATTGGTCACTGGCAGACCTGTACTACAAGAAAAGATTAAGATCTTTAGGCTGAAGAAAAATGATACCAGATGAAAACTTGGATCTATACAAAGGATCTGGAAACGATAACTATGTGGGTAAAAGACTCCTGTTCTCTCATTTTTACATTTTAAAAATATAAGTGACTGCTCAAACAAAGCAAAATAAATAAAAATGCACTATGAAGATTAAAACATCTGCAGAAGTAAAGTGCATGATAACAACACAAAGGACAAGAGGGGGAAATAGAAGTATACTATTGTAAGGTTCTTACGTCATGTGTTAAGATACAGCATTATGTAAAATGGATTGGCAATAAGCTAAAGATAGATAATGTAAATCCTAGATCGCTACTACAGATATAAAATACGTAGTGTTGTCTTCCTCCCTTTATTTTGAAGGGACACTTAAAGTTTCCAAAATCTTCAAGAAATAAATAAAAAAGGAAGACACTCGATGTTTTCCTAGAATATTCATGAAAAAAATTGGCAGGAAACGATCTTTTAAGGAGCAAGAATTAGACAGTTGTTTCTTCTCAGAAGAAAAAAAAAATAGAAGATGCTCTGAAGTGGACTTCTGAGTTAAGTACTTAAAGAAGTCCATACTTCGAAAACTCCACAAAAAGTTGTCATCTTTAATTCATTCCAATCAATTTTTGAGTGAAGGCCTGGTACCTGCTATTAAGGTACTAAAGTCAATCACAGTGACTTCTGTACAATTCTGACATTTATAACACTTGTTTGGTTTACGACAGCATGTTAAAGCAAGGTGCAAAATTGTTTGTAAAATGACATCAACTAAACAAAAATTCTACGCATAAACTAGATAGCTCAATGGAAGCAGTCACATTAAATTAAAGAAATGACAGTCCACTTCTTCCCTTGTTTTCTCTATTTTCAATTTTTCTCTAGTTTGCGTCATTTATTACTTCAACACTGAGAAAAAAGAAAATCTTTGGATTTTTTTTTTTGGCACCAGTATTAAAATCACACATGAAAAGTGACTCTCAAAGAATGTTTCGAATGTATAAAACTCTGTGGTGGGTACAATGGGGGCATCAATGACAAAGTTCTAGTTCTCAAGGGGTTCATAATCTAGTAGGATTGACAGTGTCCCAAGTAGACAGTAAATCAAAAGCAAATGCTATGCGTCTGGAGAGAAGGAGGAAAAGAAGAAAATAGGCAGAGGGTAGAAATTAAGAACTTTATGTAGAATCCTTGAATCATGAAAACTGTAGAAATTTTTCTATGCAATAGCCACGAAAAACCTGATTATTACACTCTCCATGTTAAAGGAGAGCTAAGACAATTTTTAAAATGGGCAAAACATTGCAACAGACACTTCACCAGAGAAGACACACTGATGGCAAATAAGCACATAAAAATGCTCAACATCATTAGCCATAAGGGAGATGTAGATCAAAACCATCACAAAATTTCACTACACATCTATTAAAATGGCTAACATAAAAAAGACTGACCACACCAAGTGTTAGTGAGGATGTGGAAGAGCGGGAACTCTCATACTCTGCTGGTGGGAACGTTAACATAGTACAATCATGTTGGAAAACAGTGCGGCAGCTTCTTTTAAACGTAAACATACACCTGCCATATGACGCAGCTATTCCATTCCTAGGAATTTAGCTAAGAGACATGAAAGCTTATGTCAATACAGAGACTTGTACACATATGTCCATAGAAACTTCATTTGTAATAGCCCAAGTTGGGAACAACTGAAATCTCCATCACAGTAAACAGACAGACAAACTGTGGTGCAGCCATCCGGTGGAATACTACTCAGCAATAGAAAGGAATGAACTATGTGATACATGCAACAATGTGAATGAATCTCAAAATAATTATGCTGAATGAAAAAAAAACCAGACCAAAAGGGGCTGGCCCAGTGTTCACTGGTTTGGATCCTAGGTGCGGACCTAGGAATGTGACTTATTCCTATAAACCCACGAATCCTATCTCCCCGCCTCCCCTGTCCCACCCCTTACCTCCACCTCCCACAGGGCTTTTGAACTGGTGGCAGATGTGGCCGACTGCCGGCCAGTAGTTCTCAGGAAGACGTGCTGCTTCTTCCTGTGCTCGTCACAGGTGAGAAACTTCTCCTGCTCAGCATGGAACAGCCTCACCACGTCACCCTAAAAATCAACACACAGAAGAATTAAGGAAAATAAATTTAAAAAGAGAACTAAACTGCTGCCCCAAGAAGAGCCTAGCACTGCCCAGTCCATAAAGTATCAAACTCACCCCCTTTAATATGTCATCTTTGTTATCACTCCATTTCATGAAAAGGACTATTTTCCAGCTTGTATTGCAGTTGACGGAATTGACCTGGAAAAGAAATTAGAGTTATTTTTTCACATATCCCTCACAATAACTATGTCTTTCAGCCCCAAAATTCGTCGCCACTGCCCAAGGAGCAAGGCTGTGCTTCAGCCCCCAAACCCTACAGATTGACACCACTAAGATCACAGGACTTGCAAATTCATTGGCCTATCAGAAGTGTTTGATAATAAATGGTTCATTTGAACGAATCACTAGGTATGCTCCAACTATGGCTACAGGAACCAAGCTTCCTGCCCTTCTGGAATGGTATCTTCCTTCTTCTCCAAGTCTCTTCTTCTGTAGCCAGAAAGTAAAGACCCAATGAAAACAAACACTTATAAAATGAGATGAGTTACAAAGGCAAAAAGGAGTCCACTGTAAACGATCTAAAATACTAACGATAATCACTAACAGGAACAGCCATTGTACACTAAATATATGCCAGGCACTGGGCTAAGTACTAATGTCCACTATTTCATTTAATCCTCAGCAACATCCTTAAAAATAGGTATGACCATCACCCCCCTTTCAGAGACAGGAAAACTGATGCACAGGGAGACTGAGCAACTAACCTTCAGTCACAGAGCTGGGGAGAGGCAGACTTCGGATTGGAATCCACACCTGTCTGACTCTAGAGTCTGTGACCTCAACTACATGTCACAATCAAGTTTCTGGCTTTGTGTCCTACAATTGCCAATTTAGAGGCTCAGTAGCTGTATTGCCAAAAGCAAGATAGCACTCTTGCAGGGCTACTGATCAACTATAATGTACCCCTCTTAGGAATGAACAGAAGGCACTCTCTTTAGGGAGATAAATTAGAAAAAGGTGCCCTCTGGCCAGAAAAATTTAGTAATAGGGGCCCTTCTTTGGCTTAACAAATCAGAAAACAATCCCCCAGCGACATAAGGCTTAGCAAACAGCCCTGGGCTGACTACTGGCCCCTACCCATCATTCACTGCACAGACTTGCACAACCTCTCAACTCTGGGCCTCAGTTGCCCCACCTGCAGAACGGACACACTACCCCAAGTCACTACTAAAGTCACTTTCAGCAGGCACATGCTCTGACCCCCAGAAGGCCTGCTCCTGCAGCATATGCCCACTCACGAACTGTAACTTGGGTTCGCTTACCTCATTGCAGCCTGGGTTGTCCACCAGCTGATGGCTGCTGGCATGTAGCGGCTGGCCAGCATTGACAGGATTCAGAACAACCTTGTCACCTATGACCACCTGGAAAAGAAAGGAGCAACAGAGCCTTTCACAAAACTGGTCAGGACTGCAGACTGATCACTGGGTAGTTCTCGGAGGAGCCACAGGAGCCTGTATACAGGAGCCAATACTCAGTCTCTGGCAAGTAGGAGGATGCAGGACACCTGCACATCTTTAAAAGCCTGACCCTGAGCAAGAGGGAAGATGTTTACAAGGCTAAGGGTGAATTTTGGTCCATGATTATCAGTCATTATACAAAGATATCTTCAAAGTCAATCCAGAACAGGAAGAAAAAAATCTTATCTCTGTTAGGTTCAGTTAAGGCATTTATATAAATAAGCTCTAAATAAATTTTAAGAGTAGAAGAAGAATATTGTCTGAAGTATCTTTATCTTATTCATTATCTTTGAAAGAGTAAAGGCATAATTTTATATATCTAAAGTAATGACTTTCATGCTTTTTTTACTACAAGCCACATTAATATGTTTTCTATTATGACTCAGTCACACAGTCTCACATGCTTATGTGCATATATCTGTGTATATGTATGTGTGTGTATATATGTATATGTGAGTATATATAGATATCTATATTTATCTAAAACAAAAGTTAACCCCCAAAACAATATTTATCCTCATTATGTTTAAGATAGCCTAACACTTCCTATTTTAGTCCACTTTCCAAAACAATAGTCACAAGCCACTAAATTGATCTCAGGGCCCATGAACGGATCAACACCAGTGATTTGAAAAACACTATTCTACAAGGATAATTATTCAAGTTCATCTTACCTTCTCAACTAAGGCATAGCTAAACAGATAAGTTTAAAGGAGAGGAAAGCTAAGGACTTCTTGAAAACGAAATTCAAAACAAAACACCCTGTCATTTTTTATGGGGGATGGAAGGAAGAGGAGTGAAAATGATGGTTTCCTAACATGTAAAACCCATCTATTTTCAGTTTGACACATTTGGGGAACATATACAATTAAATTTGCTCTAACTCCAAATGAATATAAGTTAAATGCCTCAAAAAATCCAGCACTTTTGCTAAAAGCTAAGCTTTACTGGACTTGTTTTTCTATACTCAGTTGAGGACCAATATTTACCGTACATCAACTGGGATGGAATGTTCTGAAACTGGATGCTTCAGGAATATTATATATACTATGATAAAGACACAAACATATACTGTAATAAAGACACAAAAACTCATATATATTTAAATTGCCCAAAACTTGTAAACTTAAATGGCAATACTGAAAATGGAAAAGTTCATTGAGCATTCTGACAAGATTTCACTCTGTTTAAAGGCATATATTTCTTTTGGGTAAAAAACAACTATGTCAGAAACTTAACAAGGTCAGAAATATAGCTGATAGTATTTAAACATATTCATTGTTAAGTATACCACTTACTAATGTAGCTAACAAGTTCAGAACTGTTCTAAGTCAGGCTTTATACATCTTAATGACTCCTCAGGAGAGGGGTCAACTCAGGACCAACTGCAGTCGCTGAAATGGGATGGGGAGCCTGCAGGCTTACTGACAAAGGAACAAGGGAGGATAATCCTCAAATCCACTCTCCTTTCCTGCTATACCTACTTCCTTTCCATCCTCCTTTACTAACTTTATTTCCAAAATAGAGTGGCATTTCTATTCCACTAATGATCTAGAAGGAGAGGGACACTCCCCAGGACAATGACATACGATAGCTGTTTTCATGGTAAAGTTACAGAGGCCATGGGCTCTTCATACAATTTTTTCAGAAGCCCAGTAGGAAAAACACCGTTACTGTATTTAGGTCACACCTCTCCAAATTTCCCTGTTTCCCAAACACTGGTTTCCATAGTGATTCCCTTCTTTTCTTCATACAGGATAATCCTCAGGTTTCAACTTTAAAGTTCTCTGAGATGACTTTAATATAGAGTTATGGTTGGAAGCATGGCACAGAACACTCCCCAGGCTGGGAATTTGCACTTACACTGTCTCCGATGGATCGCAGCTTGTAGAATGGCTGAATATAAAACCAGGACCCTTCATTTCCAGCCTCGTCCAATGTCACTCTCATGGCATTCTTCTCCAGCAGAGCTGGAAGCCTCTTATTTACAGTTAGGTATTTATTACTTTTCAAATGCAGGAGCTGAAAACCCACCAAGAGAATAAGGTGACTGTCAGCAAGCCTCTGAATCTCTACCATGTCTCTCTGTCATATAAAATATGTATCAAACATTCCTCCCACCACTGAGCTTCCTGTGAAGTTAGAGAATCACAAAAGTGCCTAAGGCAGGGGATAATTAGAAAATGAGCAAGAGCAAAGGGAGCAGAAGTAGAGAGAAGAAGAAGTATTTTTTTCCCCAGCATTGCCTTGCACAAGAGAGCTGTTGCTGAGGTCAAGTGCACCACCAGCTAGGCACAGCACTCTGCCATCTGTTAGTGAGAAGGGGCCTAACCCAGTGTGAAGGAGCTGAGGAAGTGCAGTCTAAATACAGCCTCACACACAGGTGCAGCCAAGGAAGGGCACTTCTGAGCCTAAGAAACAGTCCACTTTAATAGGTGACCCCATCAGGGGATTGTCATTTCATTTGGAAGAATGTGGCTGCTACAGATTTCCACCTTGAATTTCTAAGCACTTTATTCTTAATTCTTGAGTAATGGTTACATGAAGGGGATGGAAAGACCAAAGATCTAGATGGGAAACAACTTGTCTCATAGTAGGTCTAGACCAGGAAGCATTGACCAAGCCTTCCCAATTCAACAAGATGTAACAGAAGATGGAAGGGAATATGAAAGTCTGCCCAACCCCCTCAGAAATGGTAAGACCAGCATAGGATTCCATTGCTAACTGCCAATATCCCCTTTTTCATATGTTAACAGATACGGTTTCTAAAACAGTCCTAGGAGGTCTATAAAGGTCTATAAATCTTCTATCAGAGTTGTTGGGGGTAGAGGAGTAACTTATCTGATGTACGAGCCCCTGACATCCCCTGGCCATGATAAATAAGGAGAAAGCAATGCCCTCCCAAGCTCTCATTGTTACCCTGGTGAGTGGCCCGTGGCCCTCCATGCACCTGTCCAGGTGCTAGACTCAGTTAGTTTATAAGCCGACATTACCTAGATGTGAAGCGAAAGATCCACACTTGGGAGAAGTAATAATAAGCAATATTAGCTAAAAAGCAGATACCATTTTTATTCTCATTTTGCTAGTAAGCAAACTGGGGCATGGCAAGATTTCTTGCCCAAAATATGACAGTCTGTAAGTTGCAAAATCTGAATTGGAATGCATTTAAGAGTTTATGTTCTTAGCCCCTGTGCCCCTCTTTCATCTTTTGTTCAAGCCATCCTCCAATCTAAGCAAACCAGGGAGTCTTGTACTGTGAGTTTCAAGGCGCTGGCCTGGCCTGGTAATAAAGCTGATACTGAACTTTGAGCCCACCTGGCCCCTGTGTCCATTCTCAATTAGATAGAACCTGAAAGGGAGGAGGAATGAGACTGGCAGGACCTAATGTTCAAACAGATTTTGAAAGCTTCTTTTACTATTTCAAAGAGCATAAAAGTAATAACCCATTTAAACATAAAAGGTTGTTTTTACCAATTTGCAATTCTAGTTTTCCATGTTTCTGATTAGCACTGATGTATTCCTAATAGAAATAAAACTGGTAAGGAATTCCTTTGTCATCAGTAAGGTTTACATAAGCAAAATCCTTCGAAAAAGGAAATAATGAAGCAAGACAAGCAAACGGGTCAGGTCCTCAAAAGTTGGCAACTACTACCCTCTGTGCCTGGGCCAAAATGATCTAGTAACTGGACAAATCAAGAGAAGCCACGTTTGGCACCAGACTTCCTCACACACTACTTTCTTCAAGGATAGACCCAGATGGATTTTCTCAGCAAAACCTGCAGTCACTCTTTCTTAGATTGTGTTTCATCCCCATGCCAAATTACAGGCACAAGAGACAAATAAGCCTCACAACATGTGAGATATGACATGAGACCTATCATCAAACATTCTATCTGAAGGTAGAGAATTGCTCTTATTACCTCTGGTGACCAGCTCTTGAATTAATAAATAAAAGTTACAGGGAAGCCAATTTTCACCGAATAGAAAGAACTTCCAAGCAATGCAAGTTAAACAAAAATGCAACAGCCAGGCTTCTCTCAGGTAGGAAGCCCAAAATATTTGGACATATCTTAAATTATCAGCTACAGGGGGAGAGAAGTGGATTCTCGCACTTAGAGAGAACCAACTAAAAAGCCCAACAGTCCAACACATATAACAAGAAACACTAGACTCTTTGCAACAAACTGGTTGTCTCCATGGAGTCCTACTGGAAAGGTACCCAAACTCAGTTTCGTGTGTGTGTTTCTTCAGTTTTGTTCTTTGTAATGCTACAGCTCCAGAAGAGAACAGCGGTCTTGACCTACCTGGATCACGTTGCCATACTGGATTATGGTCCCCAGCAATTTCCTGTTTTCTGTTTCATTCTGCTTCTTTTCCAAGTCTGCAGCATGCTGCACATGAAGAAGAAAGACTGGTCACAAAGAGGAAACAATGGGTTATGTTTCTCTGCAGCAATGGAAAACCAATGTTGCAAGTTCAGACAAGAACCACAGAAATCAGCAAATATCTAAGCATATCCTGAGGCTAAGGGAAATGAGCAACAAGGTCAAGAATCCAACCCACTATGCCTTTGCTTTCTTGGCCTTTTTGGCTTTTTATTTTTATTTATTTATTTTTTTAAGATTGGCACCTGAGTTAACATCTGTTGCCAATCTTTTCTTCTTCTTCTTCTCCCCAAAGCCTCCCAGTACATAGCTGTATATTCTATTGTTGTAGGTCCTTCTGGTTGTGCTCTGTGGGGCACCACCTCAGCATGGCTTGATGAGCGGTGCTATGTCCACACCCAGGATCTGAATTGGCGTAAACCCTGGGCTGCTGCTGAAGCAGAGGGCACGAACTTAACCACTTGGCCACAGGGCTGGCCTGCTTTTTGGCTTTTTAAAAATGTTATTATTTTCTTTAAGGAATTCATGAACATCTGCTTAGGGTAAGACTAAGTCAAAAGCTTATATACTTTTAAAGAAAATAGGGTAGAGGTGGGAAGGAATTTGCACAGCCCCTTTATGAATTGTAAAAGTCCTCTTTTAAGGTTCTGGAGTAAAATAAAACTGAATTTAAATGCTGGTTTGGGGCGGTTTCTGGTTTTGTGACCTGGAATATATTATTTAACATCTGTGAGCCTCAGTTTCCAGTTTTGTAAAATGAGGATAAAAATAGTACCTACACCTCATAGGAATCATGTAACATAGTGCCCAGTCATTACAACATTCATGAAGTGTTAGTTATTATTGTTGGATATTAATTATAATTTAATTTTCATAGTAGTTCCTGGAGGGGAAGATCATTATACCAATCTTAAAGAAGAGGAAAAATAGATCGAGAGATTAAAAAGTTTGGTAGACACTGCATAGCTAGTTGGACGATGGATACAAAAAGGGTTTGTTATATTATTTTCCCTATTTCTGTGTACATTTGAAATTTTGCTTAATAATGTCTTTTTTAAAAAAATCACATCTATTAAGTAGCAAAGATAATCCTCAAACTCATATTTGGGTTAACTCCAGATTTGTACAGTTACAAATCAGGCTGAGAGACACTACCAGTCCAAATTTGGCATGGCAGGGAACATGATGAAATTGAACAGAAGGTTCCGGAATAATGTGCCAAGGCTACCAAGCTGAACAGTCATTTTTCATTCATTGACCTGTACAACTCTGAAACTACTGTTACCATAAGACAACAATGCTAAAAGGAACCAGTTTCATCCTAGGCAATGAGGAAAGCGTTGTTCCAGTCCCTGTCTCCCAAACCTAGACTGAGTGAAACAGAAGTAAACCAACAGGAGGAAATCAGGACCTAATCTAATGGAGGATAAAACTCTGATGACCAGCTGCGTACTTCAGAACTGTTCCCAATGTTCTCTTCCTCAAATTTCTCCTTTCCCTGAGGTCAGACGCTACCAGATGCCAATGGTTAGTGGGCCTCTTTCCCAGGAAACATGTCTGCATTTCCACAGGACCCTTCTGGACTTGGTCTTGGTTCCACCACATACTAGCTTTATCACCCTGGCCGGGTCACTTAGTCTCACCAAGCCTCACTCAGAATTCTCATCCACAAAATGGAAACAATGCAAGCCTTTTAGGGCTGTTGTGAAGATCAGAGAAAACATATGCCAGACACATAACAGGCATTCAATAAATTTAACCATTATTATCACACACAAGTTTCTGAAACTAAGAAGTGTTCTAATGATGAGAATTTCAAAAGGGGAACCAAATTGGCTGGGTTAAAAATCTTTCAGTTTCTGTCAAATTCAGCATCTGCTCCACACGTCTACCTGGAGTATAGGTGTTTTTAGGAAGGTACATCATTTGAGGAAAATAAGGTGCAAGAACCAATCCCAAACCAAAGAGAAACTACTCTATAAGAAGCAAAGGATCTGCCTACCTTAGTGTAGATCATTGCAAGTTTACTGTCTCTGTTCCAACTCTTTAAAACAACGGTCTATTCAGAGGCTTCCTGCTCTCTCTTTTAGAATTAGTTACCAGTCTGCTATTCTCAGTTACAAAAGGATAAAATCCACTGGATTTAAGATGCATCCAGAAACAATACCAGTGCAGACAACATGGCAATCTTTGGCATCCAAACTGCCCTCAGCACAGTTCTCCGTAGCTCTCCCCTCCATAAACTCTCTCCCCTCTTCTCCTCCCATCTCTCTTCTCCCTATTCTCATGCCGGAGCTTCACCTCCTCCAGAGATCTCTACAGTACCCAGAGGTTCTGCAGGTAGTTTTCCAAACAAAACACTGGACCAAATCCACTTGGAAGGTTGGTTCATACTTTGTAGAGAGCCATTTGTTCCTTCTGCTAAGCAGTTCTCAGCTGATATAGACAGGAAATTCAAGAGAGAAAAAATGTTCAAGGGGGAAAAATCAAGAGATTCAGTAAAATAAAACATAACATTTTCCAACAAACAAATATAGCTATTCTCTGCTCAAAACATCATACTGAAATGATCCACTTTTACAGAATTATAAAGTAGTAGTTCTTGGACTTAAATGATATATAAAGGTTCCTGTTTAGGAGGAAAAATTCTCATGGACATTCCTCCTACTCTCAAGAATAGCCAGTAGCCTCAATTTAAGAAACATTAATCTAAAATATTAAGTTTCTGCTACTCTTAGACTAAGCATAGAAGTGGCAACCCAGTGGTCACTGGCATACCTAAAAAGAACTGTCAAATTAGTCATCAAGAAGGCACATATTCCATATTTAAGACTAACCACCAGCAGCCCTAAATGTCAAAGGGCATTTGTCTAAACACATAACAAAAGGTAAAATTAGAACAGAAAATAAAACAAAATGGGAGAATAAATATCTAAGAACTTCTCTTAAAATATTAAATATCACATCTGAAAATGTTAAAAGGTTTAATGATGACCAAGCCTACACATAACTACTGAATTAACATTCAGTGCATTAAGCTTATGGACCATTCTAAGAATTCACATCTCCTATAAGCTCTCTTTGTTTGAGGAGAAAACTCCCCAATTCATTTCACCTTTAACTAAATGCATAAATGCCAAATGTGTTCATTTGAATTCACACATCAGTCCTTAGATAACTCCCCCCACAAAACCAAATTCTGATTTTTCTCCCAATTTTGTTGAGATACAACTGACATACAGCACTGTCAAATTCAGCTTCTAGACAAAATCATCCATCACGATTTTTAGGTTCAACAGGTGAGGCAAAAGGTAGATAAAAAGGAAATAAGAGAGCTGGCCCTGTTGCCTAGTGGTTAAGTTTGGTGCACTCCACTTCGGCAGCCCAGGTTCAGTATCCAGGTGCACACCTACACCACTTGGTGGCAGCCATGTTGTGGCAACAACCTACATACAAAATAGAGGAAGATTGGCAAAGATGTTAGCTTAGGTTGAATCTTCCTCAGCAAAAGAAAAAACAAAAAAAGGAAATAAGGTTCGAACTATACCTGGGCCCAATGGCCAAGGCTGCTTCCACCCTTGAAAGGAATGAGATGTGGTCTGTTAAATTCCTCAAGTATATTCTAATGATGGGCCCATATTGAAAGGCAGTGAACTGGTACAATCTTTCTGAAGGATAATCCAGCAATGTCTATCAAAAAGTTGTTCAAAGGGCTTAACTTTGACTTTGCAATTCCATTTCTAGGAGTTTCTCCTAAGAAGATAATCTGTCACATGCACAAGGTCATAACTTCTTTTTTCAGAATGGCAAAATATGTCAGGATCCTGAATACCATCCACCCCCACAGGGCTTGGTGATCAAAAATTACTGTACTGCCATACAATGGAGTAACCAAAAAGCCATTAAGAATGAAGATAGAGATTCCTATTTACTCATGACATAGTGAGTGAAGCCAGGTTAAAGAAAGACAAGTAAGAGAGCATGCTCCCATTGATACTTTAAACCACAGAGATGTAGGAATAGAAGAGGGTGGAAGAGTGGGGCACGCACCAAATATGAACCAAGGCTATCCTTGAGGAGTAAAATTTAGGGATCTTTTTTTTCCTTTTCTTACACATGCATATTTTGGAAGTCTTTCCCTAAATTACTCATGTGTGTCCTTTCTTCAAAAACATCTTCATCGTGTCTCTGTGGCAAGAAGCTTGGATTTTTAAAAAGTCATTATAATGTGTTACCTTTTCAATATTTAAAAATCCTGATTAATTTAAATACCTGTTGCTCTTTTCCCTTACACAATGAGTCAAGGACTGTTTTGAATTTCTAAAGAAGAAAAATCACTCTCTATGCTATGGTCTCTACCACCATTATTCACCACAAATGTTTCCACGTTCCCCAAGCAACATCAAGGTCAACTCCATCTTAGTCACCTGTTATTTTATTTCGGAAATAGAGAAACCATTATTAAATTACTACAGAAGGGTCACTGGAACAGTGGGGAAAGTTTATTTAAGGTCAACAAGCTCTGAATTACGTAACGTGATATTGAATTAAGGGTTCTGAAAACAAGCAACGCAGGATACAGGCTTTAGAAGACAATAAAGACTTCTCACTCCTCTGGTTCCTGCTAGCTCCTCAAAGCTACAGCTTAGTGTAATCGACCATTTCTCAGAACCAAAACAATGTAGGTGCTGTTTCAAGGCAGAAGGTAAAAATGCTGTCCAGAAATGGTAGCGAAGACCTGGGTAACAAATTACGTGACTCGAGTGTGGGTGAGGGAAGCTCGTTCCACCACGAGACCTTGAGGAAATCATGACCAGTAGAGTTAGAATCCAGTTATGCCTGCAGAAGGAATGAACACACACAGTAACCAACCACTAGATGTCATTCTCCTTCAGATTGCTGTTTATATGTTGCAAAAGGAAGTCAAGTGGTCTAGACAACTAATTCCTTAAATGGCATTAATTTAAAATAATCTGACCTTTGACTGGGGTGCTGCACAGTAGTTGACAAAAATAAAAATGAAAACCCACTAGAGACTAGTCACCAGCCCCGAAAGGCAAGCAGCTGCCCAAAATACAACATTTTAATGACTGCACTAAAACATGGAAATGACTTTCAGACACTAGGGGAAAAAAGGGCCAGCTGAGCAGGAAAGTAGGAACCACATGAAGTCAACACCCATGACCTGAAAGTCAAATCAGTCTTCCTAAATCAGGGGAAGGACTGGTTTCCTTTAAAATTTTTTTAAGGCACAAACAGTATGAAAGAGAGAATGCATTGATTTTTTTTTTCTCTTTTTCTAATAAGGACTTTAAAGTTCTTGATCACCTTTAGCAATACATTTTTTCAACTGTGCAGTCTTTTTCACAGTTCATTTGTGGGAGGTACATTGAAAGGAATTGCTGAT
Source organism: Equus caballus (assembly GCF_041296265.1). Lineage (NCBI taxonomy): Eukaryota > Metazoa > Chordata > Mammalia > Perissodactyla > Equidae > Equus > Equus caballus. The sequence continues at coordinate 22,779,393 of NC_091699.1, forward strand.
AAAACATAACATGTATATCACGGGTTCCAAACAGGTGGCTAAAGAACCTCATCCAGCGTGAGCCATTTTGTGTTAGTGTTGAGTGAATGTTTTAAGCCTTCATTAGTTAATTGCTAATATTTTTTAAAAATTGAGATATTATACATAAAAGCATGGGTTTTTAGCTTCTCTTGAAAAAGCAGAAGACATGGTAGCAGCTCTCAGCCCACCTTCCCACGCAGCAACAGCAAGGAAGTGGAGCTGCCCCCTGGGCCTGCACACAGGCACACTCCACTTAGCAACCTGGCCCACCAAGTCCCCTTTATTCTGGCTGGCTTCCTGCTTGGCCAAGAGAAATCTGAATTTACAACCCCTGCTGTCAAAAGTGTAGGAAAAGAAAGAGTTTGAGATGCACTAATAAGATCTCATTGAACAGAATGATTTTCACACCAGAAAAGGAAAGGCAGGACTACTAAAGATATGCGCTTCATCCATCAATAACCCCACAGGCATATGCACTGAAGGGCTCTCCAGGGAGCTGGGCAGGATGCAGCAACCTTCCCCATCCATTCAGCTGGATTCCTAGGCTCTCAGCACAGACTTCAGGGGGATTCTGGATCTTTGCAAAATGACTGGGGGAGGAGGTGGGGCTGCTACTGAAGGTTCCAAGGCCAGAAGCCAGGGATGCAGGATGCCCTGTAATGCATGGTACAATCCCGCACAAGGATGAAGTATTGCTCATCCTGTGCAGTTTTATGTCTGGTGGACATTCACATAGGTTAAAAATCTGTCTGCAATTATCTGAGCCTAGCCCCTGACTCCACTTTACATATCAACACAAAGCACGGATTTGCATGGTTTTATTAACACTATGATTAATACATTTTCCAAAAATGCAAGTGCTGTTTAAAACAGGGAAGAGTGTACTTGCATCATTCATAACACTACCAAGAGCTGCTGACCATTTTGGAAAATCGCATACGGAAAACACGCTTTTTGGGTCGCCAGTACCACACACCTATGTTAGTCACAGCCTTCACTGCCTCATTCAGGGGGTTTAAACAAATAGGGGGAAGCATTTACCTCCTTACGTCCTTAGAGCGGTTGTGCCTGAGCATGAACTTACTAAAGTATAGTAATTTATAATTCATTCTTTAAACTTTGCTACCTAGGGAGTTTATGCTATTTATGAATTTTATTTCCTGTGCATACAATTACATAACATTTGCTATTAAGAGGGAGCAATAGGTCTGTGGAGGTTGGGGATGCCTGCCCTGAAACCACTGAAATAATGATACAAGTCTTCTAAGCAGTCTCTTTGTTCCCATTGTTTCTTCTTCTCCTGCCCTCCGACTCTCACAGATGCCTCAGACTGAGGCTTCTTTGTCATTTCCTCTTCCTCCAGGAAGCCCTCCCTGACCACCACAAAGATGGATGTGGGTGCCCCTTCTACATGCTCCCACAACCTTCATGGTTTACCCTGGAATAGGACTTGCCACACTGTCTAGTCACTGCCTCCTTATTCTTTATTAGCTATTAGGCTCCCAGAGGGTTAAGACGCTGTCACAGTTTTGTGACTATCACCTAGCAGAGTGCTCATTCATTCAACAAATATTTCTTGAGCACCTACTACGTGCCAGACACTATTACAGGTACTGGGATACAGAGGTGAACAAGACTGACATTGCTCTTCATCTTGTGAAGCTGTCATTCTAATGAGTGACAGATGATAATTAAGGAAACTACTAAATATAACTGCAGACGATGATGGGCTCTGAGAAAGATATAACCAAGGTGCTGTGAGAGAGGACAGCAAGCGGACATCGCTTAGATAAGGAGGTGGGGAAGATCTCGCTGAGATGACACTTAAACTGAGATACAAAGGAGGCAAAGGTCTTAGCTTAGGAAGAGCCAGGAGAAGAATATTCTAAACAGAACAAATTGAAAGTGCAAAGGTTGTAAGACTGTTAAGATCTGTGATGCTTAAAAAAATAAAGCCACTGTGACTAGAGTGTAGTGAATGTAGTTTGGAAGCCTCAGCAGGGAAAGCAGGGTCCAGCAGACACAAAGTCTGGATTCCATTATAAGCGCAGTGGGAGTGACTATGTGTCCTCACACTGGACGATAAGCTCCCTGAGGTTAGCATCCTGGTCTTTTCATCATACCTGGAGTACCTAACCTTCGTCTAACACAGCATGTACTGAATAAAGGAGAGCCTTCACACGACCCCTACCTTACCAAATGCAGCTGGTTGTGACTGCCATACGTTAGCAAAAAGAGAGCAAGCATGATGGATGACGTTGTGAGCTCCTCGGGACTCAGAGATATTCTGTGCCTTCAACTATTATCACTAAGTCCCAAGAAAGAACACTTTTTTTCATTCAGTTAGTAAATATCTGAGTGCCTACGACACATTTATGTATGAGGGATACAGCCATGAGTGAACCTGACACAAATTTCTGCCCTTGCACAGTCTATATTCTAGTGGGGGGGACACAGCCGATAAACAAATTAGATAGACCATGATAAGTGACACTGAGAAAAATAAAGCGGGACAAAGGGATTGGGAAATGGGTTCCAACTTCAATACTACTACATTGGACATACGTCACGTCCTTCTTCTAAACATCTCAAAGAAGTTCCATGCAGATTAGCTTCATGGTAGAATTGTCTTCTAGACACCAGACACTAGAAAAATTATGTCATCATTTTACAGATGGAGAAACAGAGTCAGAGAGGTTCAGAAACTTGCTTATAGTCACACAGCACATCAGCAATGGAATGAGAACCTCTCCTATATGCCAAGTAACAGTGAAGATAAATACAACCATAATAGCTAAAATTTATTAAACACTTACTATGTGCCAGGCACTGTGCATGTGCCTTTTATGTTTCATCTCATGCAATCCTCACAACAACCTCCTCAGGTGGATATTATCATCAATCCCATTTTACAGAAGAGGTAACAGAGGCACAAAATTGCTAAGTAACTTACCTAAGATCACCAGTTAGTGAGTGGTGGAGCCAGGATTCAAATCTAGGCAGTTCGCTTTCAGAGCTTGTTCCTAACCAGTTCATAACTGCTCATAACCAGTCCTCTACCCAAAGCCATCCCAGAAAGGGAATGGCTGAGAAAAAAGTACCTCACAAGACATCTCAAGATGACTATGGCCCATCTCACCTTAGGGTCAGCTCTCTTTTATCCCTTTGTTGAAGAACATATGCCAGCCAGTACCCAGAGTTGGAGGGTTGCAGAACTAATGCCCCCAACCCATTACACTCAGGCACAACCCAAGGGGCCGCTCACGAGACCCTCGTGGATAGCCCCATCTCAATACGTACATGTAGTTTGTTGAGCAGTACGGCATCTGTTGTGCTGTTAGCCCCTGGCTTAGCGGCTTTCCAGAACTGCTTCTGGGCAGAGTATCGATTCATAGGACATAGTTTAAAGAGGCAATCTAGAAGTGAAACAAACAAAGGAAAATTGTTACTGAGGAAGTATACACACTCAACCCATGAAAAAACCTTTCCCCTTTTATTTATATAAGGAATTATAAACTTAAGTATAAATGATAAGCTACAAGCCCCTTTCACAAGCCTCTCCTTTGGCCTTCACTCCTCACCACCACCATGTGAGGTTATAGAGAGGAAACTGGAGGCTCTTAGAAAGTCAGTCAATTGTCACATAGCCAGTTAGTGGCAGAGCTGGGACTCAGAGTCCACAGCCGGGGTTCTTAATGCTGCCCCAGAGTCATTTCCTTTCTTTTATGACAGACAGACAGAGGGACAAATATCCCTGCTAGATGCAACAATACCTACAAGCATTTTCATATATCAGTTGAACTCTGTTCACTCCACTACATTTTAAAAACATACTACAGAAGCTTATTTGGAGGGGTCTCCTAGGGCACCGGTCTCGAGTGTCATGTACAGGATGATTCTCTGGGGAGCAGAAAGAAACTATCTGAACTTGGATTGAGACAGTCCATACCCTGTCCCTCACTCTCAGTGCATCGTGATGTGTGTCTGCTTAGGCAGGCCTGCGCTCATGACTTTATACACTGTCTTACGTAGTAGAACTACCCCTCGCAAAATGGACTAGTGGCTTCAAAAGGTCTCTGCAAAGAAATCAAAACACTGAAGATAGCCGTCATGCAAACCCAGGAAACAAGAACAAGGCAGAATCTATCCTCCTCTTATTCCTCTTGTCAGCTGCTATCAGATAAAAATGACAATCTAATCAGATCTGAAAAAAGTCACCCAGATATTAAAAATCATAAAGAAAACCATTTAAAATATTTTCTTTAATGAAGAACTTTATCCTAAAGCACCTATATGCCTTAGGGTCTTAATGACAACATGCTAATCATGATTAACAGGACACTACATTATTGCTTAATCTTAATCTTTTTCATCAACTTCTATTTTCCTGCTTGTTTTTATAATATATACAATATATCAGTACAGTAACACATTATATAACTTTTAAATATATATATATACATAATTTAGAGGGGTATACGGGTCAATTTATTTTTGTGTGTGTATGTAAGATGGGCCCTGAGCTAACATCATTGCCAATCTTCCTCTTTTTGCCTGAGGAAGATTGTCCCCGAGCCAACATCCTTGCCAATCTTCCTGCATTCTATATGTGGGACACTGCCACAGCATGGCTTGACAAGCATTGTGCGGGTCCACGTCTGAGATCTAAACCCAAAAACCCTGGGCCACCAAAGTGGAGTGCATGAACTTAACCTACTACGCCACCAGGTCAGCCCTGTCAAATTTTTTTGATACAGATATGCCATCAAAAAAATTAGAAATAAATGCTCTAGGAAACTAATATTTAAAATTGATACTCCCTAAAAAGTTTACATTTTGACATATTGGGTTTTCAAATGGTAAATATTTGTAGAATAAAATTAATAAATTTGGAATGAATATCCAGATTGGAAAAATTACACCCTGAAGGTAGGTCAAAACAAGCTTTTAAGGAAATTTAATCTACTAACTGTACACTTGTTCTCATCTGTTTATTTATACAGATTCCCTTAAAGGACCTTGAACAGGTAAACACCTAGTCATTGTCTTAGCCAAATAACAGTCTCAAAATAGAAAAAATTCATTTGCCATCAAGCACTTAGACAACAGGACTTTCCTCTAACTCAGATCTCCCTTTCTTCTAGTCAGCATCAATGGATTTTTACCAAGTACCACAGACACAAATACTTGACATCGTTCAGAAAAAAAATAAAAGATCATTTAATTGTAAAAATAAAAGGTACTTTCTCATGTCTATAATCTCCTTCACTAAGTATTTCTACCTGGTTACAAGGTAAACATAAGACCATCGATATCCATCTTTATCAAGAATACAATCCATCTACTGAAAGCAATTATTAGTGCATACGATTAGTGCATTATCTGGGTCTTTAGAGAACAAAGGACATAGCAGGAAACCAGTTTAAAGACAGAGCTGCTTTCCTCACCTCGCATGAAAGCCACAGGTCGCAGTCATTTACTATATCATTGGCAACTTAACGACAACATTGAGAGACCAGCTTGATATATGTGAACTCTCCATTCACCCCATGAAACATTTGGCCAGCGTCAAATGTCCTGTCTTTGACAAAGGACAGAGGGTGGCATCTGGGCTGGGCCAGGGTGACTTCCTTGGTAATCACATGACTTAATACAAAAAAAACCCACTCAAAATATTTAAATTACCAGTATTAATATTTGCAACATGACTTACTTTATGAATTAAATGGGATTAGCAATTTCAAATTTCATCAATAATAATAAGATATTGAGCAAAATGATGTATTTTTTTCCTCCAACACAATTCATATGATGATAGCTAAATGGTGTGCATTCCTCCCAAAAATATTTGACTTAAGTTGTTTTGGGGAACAATCACGCTGGATCCATAATGCCAAGGCATTATCATGCAATGGAAAGGACAATTTTACAGCGGTTCATGGTATAGCAGAGTCATGCACCCTACTTAACAAATAAATGGACTACAATGCTGGCACAAACTCCAGATAATTTTACCTTCGCCTAAGGTGAAAGCATGAATTTAAGCACCGTCAATCCAATCAAAACTTTGCTATAACTTCCACACCAACTATTTCCCTTGGGCAAAACAGAGCATGGCATTGGATTAGGCATATTTACAACCAACCGTCTATGTAAATACAAGAAATGCTAACATTCTAGTAACAGAACCAAATTAGCCTTGCTGATTTTTCCCTGTCTTCCTAGTTGCTTAGCAACTGACTCGAAGTGAAAATTAAATTAAGCAATTCAAATGTGATGTTAAGTATCCTTCCGAAATTTTGCAGTTCAGCAGCTCCATATAGCCCTTTGCTATTTGGATGGCACATCAGGACAAAATCAAAGTTCCACTGGATCCTAATATCGTGCTAAGTATAGAAATATACAAATACAGGAAATCCAGGAGAAGAATATATACAATATCTATTTTGGGTAAAGAAGTATGTTTGTGTGTATATATATGTCCATGTGCGCACGCGTGCACACACACACACGCACATACACACCCTGTGGTTTGATCTCTACCCAAAGAAATGCCACAAAGAATATCTTATGTGACAAGTGTTATTTTAGGCCTTTAAGAATAAACTAAACTAAGCTTTCAAAAAATTACTTTGGAATATTCCTAAGCTATAGCAGATGCTACACTGGGATAGCAAAGGAGAAGTTAGCTGAATAGAGGGGTTGAGTAAAGTGTTAAAGGGCTGTGTAGGCTGGAAACCAGACAGAACCGGCCACAGGTGATCTTCCATGATTTCAATGGCATTTTAGAACTTGGTTGGAGGGAGAACGCTCGGCCGCTTAGTAGATGCGTTAACTATGACATCAAGACTTTTGATGCACAATTAAGAGAAGATGGGAGCAAGAGGAGCCACAAGTCTGCTTGGAGCACTCTGCAACGGGGTCTGAAGGGGAATGAGAAAGCAAAGCAGATGACCTCAGAAGAAGCCAGACATCAGGGACTCAGAGAATAAAGGATGCTGGAAGAACAGCTACAACCCCACGATCGCCAGATTGTTCTCCACATCCCTAGAATTTTAAACTCAACAATACAAGATCACTGACGGCAGAGACCTGTGTCTGTTTTGTTCTCTCTGATAACCCAGAGCCCACGCGCCGAGTAGAAGCACAGTGATGGCTGTTGAATTAATGAATAAATCATACCGTAATCCCTAGGACTCCAGAAGCAGTGGCAGGTGTGTCTCTGAAGTCACTTCCATCTCTAAGCCCCCAGGGGTCTATTCATGGATTCAACTACTATTTATTAAAGTGCCTACTGTGTGCTGGGCACACTACTGGGTGCTGAAACTCTAACAGGGAACCAGATGCACAAGCTTCTTAATACAATCCTAGTGACAGCGAAAAACCAGTCAAATACACAAGTTGAATTACAGCAAGTCAAAAGTACTACGGAGGCAAGAACTATATATTGACACAATATAGTTCATGTGGAAGAGCAGCATTTTACACACAGTCACCAGGAATGGCATCTCCAGCACCAAGGCTTCTGAATGGACAGCTGAAGGATGACAAGGAGCCAACCTTGATAAAAAATCTAGAGGCAAAGTTCCACACAGAGGGAATATCAAGTGCAAAGGTCCTGAGTTGGAAGAAAACTTGATGAGGTTAAAAACTGTAGAAAAGAGGGGCCTGATGGTAGTGGGCAAAGGGCGAGTTATCAGAGACGCAGCTGGAGAAGCAAGCAGAGGTTGCATCCTGCAGGGTTGTGGAGGCCATGGTGAAGCATCTGTCATTCTACAGCAATGGGAAGCTACCAAAGGGCTTTAAGCAAAGAAGAATCTGGTTTATGTTTCGAAGGGGGCTTTCTTTTTGGTGATGGTGCTTACCAAGAAAGGGAAGGCTGGCAGGGGACAGATGGATTTGGCAGAGAGGAGTAGAAACCAAGAATTTTATTAGAGCTATGCTTAGTTTGACGTGCCTATGAAACATCAAAGCTGAAATGTTGAGTAGGCCGTCCATCAACCAGTAGGTTGAAAATATAGAGCAGTCAGTTATTTACGAGGTTGATGGGAGGCAGAAGAAGAGGAAGGATGGGGACACTGGAGAGGAATGCAAAGTTGAGGAACTCAGTATTACAAATACAATGAAGATGCCCATCTGTGACCAGGGAGATCCATCCAAATCTAGAGAGGATGTTAAGAGAGGCTTACAAAAGCTTGAACTTGATTCAAAGTTTTCATAGGGCGGAATAAAGACCTTTCCTCCCCCTCTTCCCTCTCACCCCAACCTGAAAAAAAACCAACACAAGGAAAATTATAAACGAAAAACCCAAATCCATCTTCTATGAAACTAACTACATCTTCCCAAGTTGCAATAAATGAAGATGGAAAAAGGATAGAGGGTGGAACCTGAGAGACGGAGCGAAGTGAAGCCTATGTGTCTGCAGAGGGGATACCAATGACAAGCAAGCCTATCTGCCCTGCTGAGCCCGCAAAGGCTCAGAAATCCATGATGACACTGTGCAGGGCGTGGCACCACCCAACCGAGAGCAGGGGCAAAGAGCTCCAGGGGCTAAAGATGGTGGTAAGGCCCAGGAGTGACAGATCATCCCATCCACCTGCCACATGGAAACGTACTGAGTCTTTCGGAGGCAGAGAAGACTTAATAAACGCTACAAAGCCATACAAATAAAGAAAAATAGGATCATTACTAATTCCAAGGGAAAGGTACATATTAAAATTGATATGTCTTTAGCTCAACAGTGAACGATATTTACATAGTAATGAAAATCTAAGACTGAATATTAGTTTAGCCAAAAAGAAATTAATATAACTCTAATGGAAAGATGGAGGAGGAACAGGAAAGTGTCAGAAAGCCAACCTCATCTACAATAACAGGAAATCAACAGATGATATTTAAAATAAACTAATCTACAGACATCAAGAGATACACATCATCTAGAAATACAGTAGTAAATACCAGAAGAAAATGTTAAAATATTTTAAATTGTTGTCTCTGAAATGTGGGAAGGTATGTCAGACATAGGATTGCTATTTTTATTCTGCGTTTTATCAATACTTGACTTTTTTTTAGTTCAAATTCATATAATAAAAACGTTAATCATTTTAAAGTGAACGATTTGGTGGCATTTAGTACATTCACAACGTTGTGCAACCACCACCTCTATCTAGTTCCAAAACCTTTTTATTACCCTTAAAAGGAACCCCTGTATCTATGAAGCAGCGCCCCCCGCCAACCTCCAATATTTCACTTTCTAAAGGATATGGATGTATCATTGAAAATCTGTAACTTTTTTAAACAACCTTTTTATACTCAATCACTGTTCAATATCTTACTGAGATATCACCTTACAACTACAGAGTGATAAAAGGCAACAAGCTGGATAATGCCAAGGATCAGCGGGGGATATAGAAACCTTTCTGCACTATTGATGGGTGTGGCTACTCTGGATGGCAAAGAGTCAAATTAAGTAGACACGTATAACCTATAACATACAATCCAGCAATTCTCTACTGGGCATACATTCCAAAGAAACCTCTAAGAGATCCCCAGATCTCACACTTCCACATGTAGGAGGATTTTCTAGGGAAGAGAGCCATGAAAAGGCAAATCTACTCTTAACTGTATTGGCCTGGAAGCAATATAAAACATGTACTCACAGATCATCAGTGATAACCAGTCACACAACCCCACCATAATACAAAGGAGCTAAGAGATGTAGTTCAGCTGTGTGTCCGGGAAGAAGAAATGAGTTTGCTGTGTGCCTAGCCAACCTCTCCTGCCGCCTGTCCTTCAGCTGCCAATTATCCATTTCACTCTCTCCTACCCCCATCCACTGGCTCGCGTTGTGGCAGTTAACTAGACAAACACAGTCCCTCCTCTCACAGAATTTGAGCTCTTCAAATCCATTTCATTGACCAGAAAGACAACAAACAAGCTATCATTTTTTAAAAATTCTTCATTCAGCCAGCATATATAAATGCAATTTTATATAGGAGAAGTCAAAGATAGATTTATATGAGCTACAAATATGAAAAATTTACGTATTGATCATACATATCTTGCTTTTTTTTGAAAAAGAGGCAACCAAATAAAAATTTCAGAAGGAACAGACAATATAATTAACAAAAAGAAGGGGGAGTATTAATTTCCCAAACAAGGGAGTTAAGATTTAAAAGTAATAAAAGAGGAATACAAAATAATCCATATTTTAAGGACTCTCCCAACTCAAACTTACTAGATTAAAAGGTTCACAAGAGTAGGGCTTATCTGTCTTATTAATTATCCTGTCTCAGTGCATTTAGTAAATATGGCACCAATGAATAAATGAGTGGATATTCAAGGTGGAAGACAGTCTAAAACACAGTTCACAAAAGGAAAACCTACTCATACTTCCAACAAAAGCCTTCCATGAACAAATAATTAACTCCAGTTCACTATAAGAGGAAACCAGTACAGCACGTTGTTGTGTCTGTTGCATGATAATCACATTTCCCAAGCCATGACAGGAGCCCTTTGAAGTTAAGTGACATTTTCCAATTGGGACTGCCAAATAAACCTTCCATTACCTGTCTGCAGAAAACACAGACATTGCTACTAAAAGACGAAGGACAACAAGGTAATTTTTCCCCACTTAGGTGACCATTTGCTATTTCTGAGTAGAAAACACCCAAGGTTGCTACCCTTTGCCTTTATCATCTTTCCTGGTTGCAGGACCATCATTAGAAATACATTAATAAACCAGAAATGTGGGTAGAAACTTCCTTTTTGACCTACTTAAGATCGGCCAATTAAATTTTTATTTACCTATTTGCAAGGATTATTGAATATGGGTCAAATTTAACCCAGAGAAGGGAAGTAAAAAATTAGTTGGGAAGGCAACTAATGATAATCACATCATTAGTGTGGCAACACCTTCCCACTGTGAAAGACAAAAGGGACCAGAAGTTCCTTCCAGCGGCAGCCCGAACACAGGCATCTGCCTACACTTGGACAGTTGGAGACTCTGCCCCGGCCTCTGTGTCTGGAAAGATGGATACAAAGAAAGACCCAGCACCAGTTCAACAGGGCCAGAAGTCCAGGGTCAATATGGAGAGTCTGCCTCCCTCAGCACCTAAGCCTGGTTCCCCACCTTCCTATTGATCCTGTGAGCTATCGATAGTCTTCCAATGGTTGCCTCTGTGGCTTATGTTAGTCGGTTTCTGTTGTTTGCAACCAAGAGTCCTAGCTGAACTGTAGAGTGATAAAACATATTGCATTCTGCTGGCAATGGAAACAAACAAAGGCTTTCATCATTACCAAAGAGAATGCCAAAAAAATAGGAGACAGGGAATCTGGAAACCTGGGCTCTGGCACTGGTTCTGTCACTCACTAGCTGAGCATCCTCGGCCAGGTCTAAAGTTCTCTGTGTCTCCATGTCTTCCTCTAGAAAATGCACCATCCCGAAGGGACCGCAGAGCCCTAAGACCTGATGAATATGTAACAGCTTACATTCCATGTCAGGTAACTCATAGAAAACCCAAACTTTGAAGCGCCAAAGTGTACACTGATCTGCAATCTGGCTGACTGGATTTAAACCTCAGCTCCATCACATGTTAGTTGTGTGATCTTAGGGAAAATAATCTAATCTCTGTAAGTTTTCGTTTCTTGTCTATAAAAGGGCAATAACCACAATGGGTAACTCACAAACTAACTTGCAAGATTAAATTAACTGCTTCACTTAAAGCACTTAGTACAGATCCTAGCACAGAGTAAACAATAAATATTAGCTGCTATGATAGAATGAATAAACAAAACGTCCTATTCATGCTACACTGCAATGGAAAATAAACTACTGTTACACATAACAACATGGATGGATTTCATAAACATTATCTTGAATGAAAGAAGCCAAAGCAAAAAGAGTCCATTTACACTGAATGAATCCATTTATATGATGTTCAAGAAGAGGGAAATCTTATCTATAGAGTCAGAATAGCGGCAGCGGTACCACCTTCGGATGGGGGTTGGTATTTCCTGAAAAGGGGCATTTTCTGGGGTTCTGGAAATGTTCTCTATTTCAGTCTGGGTAGGGGGTATATACGTATTTAAAACTTCATCAAGCTGTGCATTTACTGTGTGTGTGTGTGTGTGTAATACTTCAATAAAAAATGAAAATGAAATAGCTGTTCTCACAAAAAGGAGGAGGATCTTGCTGATAACAGAAAAGCAAATTTTCCCTTCATGTAAAAGGTTAACAATAGTGTCTGAATTCCACGGCTGGGAAAACACGCTTTGTTTTGTCAGGGTTTTGGGTTAGGCATTTGCTGGTTTATAATGGAGAGGAGGAAGGGTGGAAGAGAGAGAGATTACATCACTGACTCCACAAACGGTCTCAGTTATTTGCATTAACCACAGGACACTCTGGCAATGAGCGTTCCCTGGCCCAAAGCCTAATGCCCAGAGGGACTGCGACAGAGGGCAGCTTTTCCCTGCTGATTCCCTCTTCCATACAAATAGTTTTATACCATTAATAGGCAGCAGTTTTAAAATGTAATCTGTAACGAAATGCCATGATGTCTGATATTTGCTTCAAAATAATTAGGGAAGGGGAGGGGTATAGATAAAACAAGATTGGCTAGCTGTTGATAGCTGTTAAAGGTGGGTGTTGGGTACATGGAGGTTCATCATACTATTATTCTCTCGACTTATATATAGGCACAAAATTGTATATAATAAAAAGTCTTTAAAATCATCTATGAAACTTATTTTAAAGTATGAAATTCTTAAAAAAAAACACGCAAGCATTCATCAAGTTCAAAACAAGGTCATTTTAATTTAAATCCTAATTTTTTTAAAAAAGAAAGGAAACCCTGCTACATATGTAACCTGGTCCAATTTGCCAATCTACCTGAAAACAAATACATTCTGGAAAGGAGGAAATAGCTGGGTGGACTTGTCAAATAAGAAATACAACAGACAGAAGTGCACAAAAAAATGAGAGAGGATACCCAGCTGTAAGTTAGATGGGTGAATAGCAAACAATATTGTGGACTTTGGGTTAAAAAGACTTGCTGTATAGAACTCTACATCCTTAGCACCTTTCAGAGTTAAAGGAAAATGAAATTTCACCGTGCACAGCCCCAGCTATTTAAAAAATTACAGCACTTGTGAACCTCTGAGGGTATGTCACATCTACAAAAGGGCATTCAGAAGAATGCATACAGTAGAAGTAGAAGGTGTGATCTGAAAAGAGTTACATAAGCTATTAGGTTGGTCATCCCAGGATCCTCCTGGAAAAATACTTTTCCCATCAGAAACTCCCATTACACAAAGGAAAAGTTGGCTGTTTCTCTTGAAGTAATTTGACTTCTCCTTCATTCAGCAAACATTTTTTAAGCGCCTGTGTGCTGGAGATACAAAGTCGGTAAAACCTGGTCCCTGAGTGTCCTTGGTGAGACAGAGGAGTCAACAGATGACTCCACTGTGTTTGGAGCAGAGGGGAACCTAACTCAACCTGGAAAGAGATGGGAGAGACAGTGAGAGAAGGCCTCCTCAACTTTTGAAAGCCAATGGGTGGGGCAGGAAGAAGGATGGGCATTAGAGAAAGAATGAGAAGCCAGAGAAATCTGTTCCATTATGGGCAGCACATCAGCCCCAGAATTAACATACTTTTCTATGAAGCGGGCCAGATCTCCCAAAATGGCCCACAGACTAGACAGCACGTCGCTGTTCAACCACAACAGTGCCCTTTCCTCACATGATCTCCACGTGGTGTTCAAGGCACCACAGTGGACTGAGCAAAGCTGTCATTGCCAATTTGGACCCATTTCTCTGTGGAGAGACAAGAAGGCAAGTGGACACCGCTGACCAAAGGAAGACACAGCCCCATTTGTCTTGCTCTGTTCCTCTCTTTCCTGGTCTCCATTAAAGACTTAGTGGCCCAACTGTGAGCCCCTCAGTGCTTCCCCCCATCCCAGGATTTCCCAAACAGCCCCTACTCTGTGTGAGCTGGGCCATTCCCCCCATACAGCTTTGACTTTTTACATATTAAGCATACCCTTTATGAACAGATTCCTTCCAAAGATAACCTTTCACTGACCCTAACCCAGCAAAAAGGAACTAACAAATCAAGTCAAAGATGTTGTATATTTACCCTAAATGAAAAGTCGCTTTCTTAATTTACTTCATGACCTACGTTTCCTTTCCTTACACTTTATTTTTATCCTAGTAAACACAGCCTACCATCAAACTGCCTTTTTAAGTCAAAATATCTGCCACAAACAATGATTATTAAGCTTTTTCTCTCTCCCAGAACACCTACCTGAAAGATACAACAAATTCCCACCCAAAATAGTAGCTTTTTAGTAGAGACGCTCCAGGGAAGGCACCTAAAGGACGACCCCTCCCCTCAAAAAAGGTGATTATACCAGAGTTTCTCCGCATCACTATTGACAATGTGGGCATCATCTATAATTCTTTGTTGGCGGGGGCGGGGGCGGGGCTATCCTATGCATTGCAGGATGCTTAGTAGCATCCCTGGCCTCTACACTTAAGTTGTCAGTAGCATCTCGTTCCCAAGTCCTTACAATCAAAAATGTCTCAAGATGGTGCCAAATGTCTTCTAGGGGGCAGAATCGCCCCCTATTAAGAACCACAGGATTAAACCTTCCTTCCCATCCTTCTTGAGAATCAATGCCCTGAAGTTACCAAAAGTGACAAGATGGACTGATAAAAACAACAGAGGGGGACAAAAAGATTCCAGACCCTTCTGAATTATGTCTGGAAAGCAGCTTCTTTGTTTGCTATATTTGAACTTCTACTTGATGGCTGGAATTCTCTTTCTAAAACTGAGTCCCCTGCCTAAACCCTTTGGGGTTATGATTCTCAGCCCTGGCTACTCTTCATAGTTACAGTATCACGCGGGAAGTTTTTTAAAAAGTTTTTTAAAAACTGTATTATTTTTAAAAATAATGCAGTCCTCTGGCCCCTCCCTCTGAGATTCTAATTCCTTGGAGGTGGGGCATGAGCATGGGGTCCTGCCCAACCTCCCCAGGTGATTTCAACTGAGAACTACTCCTTTAGGATTTCACATCACAGCAGTTGTGCTCAAATTTAGGAGTACAGTATATCATAATTGCCAGGGGACTTTACCACAATACAGATGCCTGGATGGCAGGTGGGGGTCTAGGAATCCTCATTTCTAACAAGTTCTCCAGGTGATTCTAATGTGAATTGCCACCAACCACACTCTAAGAAACACTGACCTGCAGAATAAATGAATTCTAAAAACAGCGCTTCTCAAACTTTAATATGCAGACCAATCATCTGAGGATCTTGTTAAAACGCAGGCACTGATTCAGCAGGTCTGGGGAGGGGTCTGAGAATCTGCATTTCTAACAAGCTCCCAGGTGATTTGGAAGCTGCTGGTCTGGGGACCACTCTAAGTAGCAAGGTTCTAACAGACTCAAGTCACTGCCAGCAGCTTGGATTCCCAGCCCTGTTGGTACATGTCTCAAAGAACTTAGCAACAAAACTGTTCAGACACCTCAAACGTTCAGGTGTGATGGAAAGAACACCGTCCAGGAATGGGTAGCCTTCATTTGGCCCCTGCACCTCTCCAGTTTCATTTTCTTAAAATGCTCTTCCACCAACATCCTCTCTCCGGCCATTCCAAACCACTTAACAATTCTTACAAACATGTGCCCTATGTCACTCTTCTGTATCTTTACCAAGTCATTTCCTCTGCCAGAAATCGTATTCCCATGTCACCATCTCGACTAGCATCATCGCCATTTTCTGCTGAGGCCACTCTTCATCTCTCATGCTTTAAGTTCACTTCAAAGTTCAGCTCCCTGTCCCTCCATCCTCTCCCATCCTTCCATGTGGAGTCATCATTCCTTCCCCAGGATCCCAAACAGTGCCTTTCTTCTAGTCCTTACTTAAGATCTGTCTATGTAATGGGTATGTTGACCATTAAGGACTCATGATACAATCAGAAAACATCTATCTTCCACTGTTATTTTAAAACTTATTCAGGGGGGAAAGTTCTTTCCTATGCCCCTGGATAAAAAATTGGGCAAGACTCCGGTAGCAGTAGACATGGACTACCCTAAGTTGCAAACAGTGCCAATTCAGAAATTAAAAGTATCTAGACCCATAGAACGATCAAAGCTCCCACTGTTATTTCAAGCTAAGAATCCGCTCCCCCTCTTTCCTTCCTGCCTCATACCGCCATCCTCCCCACCTGATTCCCGTCATGCCTACTTCACTTTTGGATCCACCTGGGTGGGAAGCAGAGGATGTGGGGAGAGAGGAGTGACAAGGAGAGCAGCAAAGTTCTTACTCGGCTGGAAGTATCAAGCTGGCTTCATATTCCAGCCCTAGATGACAGATGCTTTAAGTTGACTTTCTCATTCATGGGCACTTTTCTCCAGATTTTTATTTGCAAATAACTGCAAACTTACAGAGAAGTTGCAAGAGTAATAATAATATATCAACTACTCTTTACCCAAAGTCACCTATTATTAACATTTTGTCCATTTGCTTTACCATTCATGTTCTCTCTACATGTACACATATAAAATATAACATTTCATACAATACAGACATATGAAATGATTTCCTGAAACATTTGGGACTAAGTTGCATACATTATGTCCTTTACACTTATTTCAACATCTACTTCCTAAGAATAAGGATATTCTCTGAGATGACCACAGTACAATAATCAGCTTCAGTAAATGTAACAGTGATCTCATACTTTTATCTAAACACTGGTCCACATTCCCATTTTGTCATTTGACCCAATAACGTCCTCTCTAGTACTTCCCCTCTCCAGTCCAGGATTCAGTTTAGGATCAGGGACTGCATTTAGTTGTAATGTTTCTACAGTTGTTCTTTGTCTTTTATGACCATGAAATTTTTGGAGAATATGGTCCCCCATTTTTCAGAAAAAAATAGAATATTCCTCATTTGGGGTTTGCCTGGCATTTCCTCATGGTTCAATTCCAGATGGAATACTGCACAAGGGATATCACGTCCTCAGGGCATCACATCTGGAGGTACAGGGGATCCATCTGCTTTCGTTGACGCTTCAATAGGCATCTTGGAGGTTAGCCTGCCAATGCTAGAGGTCCCTCCCCTGCATTCCCTCTTCAGGGGGAAAAGAATCTATTCTGGCAGTCACAGTCCCTCCTCAGCCACTGAAGATCCTGACTTCACCCCTATGTTCTTCTCTGTGGAGGCCCCCTTTCCAGGTAAGATGACCCCTATACCAGCTCCCTCACACACGGCCCATATGTACCCAATGGAAAAATCATGAATTCTTTGTCCAGACAAACTGAGACTAATGTAACAGAAATGCTCTTTCACTCTGCTACCTACACAGCCAAACAGCCTCATTCATTCCCTGGTTGGAATCAGACACCCCCAACCCTCCCCAGGCAGAGGAGACACACACTCAGCTATCCAAGCAATCCAGTTGTAACTTTTTTCAGCTAATGCCTTTATAAATGCTCAGGCCTATCCTCAGGAATGCATCACCCTTTGTGTCCTGATGCCTCAGCAGAGACTTCTAACTTCCATCTTATCTACCTGACCTGCCTCCCACCTCCACAACTCTGGGAATGCCTACAAATGTCAGTCCTGGGTCTTATTCATTGCTGTGTTCCAAAGGGCCTAGCTAAGCCTTCAATAACCTTTGTGAGGTGAATTACAGTGTACCTCCCACCGGAATATATCCTCAGACACAGTCAAAAACTGTCATCCAAAAAGTAGGTCTTGCCTTTATTTCCTTCTCCTTTGCTTCTTTTCTCACTTGTTTCTTTCTTAGTCAAAAGTTGATGCTTTATTTTTATATTTTTAAAAAATATAAAATTTTTTTATATTTTAATAAGAATAAAAAATAAGCATTTATTATGCTTTATTATTTTACTGGATATGTCTGTTTTATTTTCATATATTTTATTGCCAGTAAGCTTGAAATGTTTTACATGTACATTTTTTTAATTGAGATATTCACATCCAACAAAATTTATACAAAATTTAAAGTATACAATTCAACAGTTTTTAAGAAAATTCAGAGTTGATGTAACTATCACCGCTATCCAATTCCAAAATATTTGTGTCATCCCAAAAAGAAACTTCATACCAACTAGCAGTCACTCCCTATTCTCATCTCCCCTCAGCACCTAGCAACTACCAATCTACTTTCTGTCTCTATGGATTCTAGACATTTCACATAAATAGAAACATAAAATACACGGCCTTTTGTGACTGGCTTCTTTCACTTAGCATAATGCTTGGAAGGTTTCTCTGTGTGGTGGAATGTATTAATACTTCATTCCTTTGAATGGCTGAATAATGGTCCACTGTGTAGATATACCACATTTTGTTTATCCGTTCACCAGGTGATGGACATTTGAGTTATTTCCACTTTTTAACCATTATGAATAATGCTGCTACGAACATTCACGTACAAGTTTTTACACAGACATGTTTTCAATTCTCTTGAGCATGTACCTAGAGTGGAATTGCTGGGCAAGATGGTAACTATGTTCAATCTTTGGAGGAACTGCTCAACTGTTTTACAAAGTGGTTGCATAATTTTACAATCCCAGCAGTATGAGGATTCCAATTTCTCTACATCCTCATCAACACTTACTGTTGTCCATCATCCTAGTGGTGTCTCATTGTGGTTTCCATTTGCATTTCCCTAATGATGGATGATATTGAGCATCTTTTCACATGCTTATTGGCCATTTGTATATTTTCTATGGAGAAATGTCTATTCAAATCCTTTCCCCATTTTTAAATTGAGGTTTTTTTTTAATTGTGGAGTTGTAAGAGGTTTTTTATTGTGAGGTTGGAAGAATTCCTAGATATTAGTCCTTTATCAGAAAAATGATTTGCAAATATTTTCTCCCTATCTGTAAGTTCTCTCTTCACCTTGTTGATATTGTCTTTTGAAGCACAAAAGTTTTTAAGTTTCATTAAGTCCAATTTATCTATTTTTATTTTGTTGCTTATGCTTTTGGTCTCATATCAAGAAACTACTGCCTAATCCAAGGTCATGAAGATTTACACCTAGGAGCAAATTCTAGGAGGTTTATAGTTTTAGCTCTTGTATTTAGACCTTTGATCCATTTTGTGTTAACTAGTGTATACAGTGTGAGGTAGGGGTCCAACTTCATTCTTATGCATGTGGAAATCCAGTTGTCCCAGTACCACTTACTGAAAAGACTGTTTTTACCCATTTAACTGTTTCGGTACCTATGTCAAAAATCAATTGACTAGAAATTATGGATTTCCTTCCCCTTTACTTCTAAGAGGTAATTAATGTCCACCTAACCATTCCCACACCCAACTACCACCAACAAAAGAAAATTAAAAACTTCTCAATTATCTACTCCAAAACATTGTTCTAGAAACTGACCAAGAAATTCTACAAATATAATTAAGAACATTTGAAACTGTAAAATTAGCATAACTTCTCTAAAAGTTTAACGAACATATCATGCAAGAACAAAAACCACCATCTATAATGCGCTCTAGTATGTAAGAATGTGAAGTGATACACTTGGGTCTGAAAATCCAGCTACTCAAATACAGAAAAAGGAAGGAAGGTCTTCAAAATGGGTCTTGTTGACATATAAGATAGTGTTAGATGACTTTCCCAGGCCACTTTTTTTACTGTCAGTGACTTCTTAAACAATGCAGATACCATATTTGGTGAAGATAGCTTTGATCTAGTTCTCTTCCAGGAACAAATGCAACTTGTAACACTGAATGAATTTCTCTGCAGACCACGAAATCACGATGTGGTTTCATGAGCCATACCACTCAACCAAGAAATTAAGTGGCATTCATATTTTTATTTCTCCATTCCTGTGTTGTGATGGCTACTGACACTCTGTGGAATTCACTTTTGGGGAGCAAATTAGGCTTAGAGGGACAGCCCTAGAAATTAGCTTGTATGACACAATCTTGACCTTCCTCCAAGGAATGTGTCTACTACCATTAATTTTAAATTCCCAGAATACCAACCTTCACACCATAATCTCCACATTACAATTTCTAAACAGCCCACAGACTATCATTTTACATAGAAGACACATAAACATTCACAAATATTTGACAAATGCCGGGAAAGTGTCCTTAATTTAGAAGCTAAAAGTTAAAGCTATTTAAATTCTTCTCAAAAAACCAAAACAGGAAGGTCTGCAGAGATGGTATTCTTTCTGAGCTCCAGCCCATAGACCTTCAAAGAGCTGCGTTCCTCCAGCAAGGCCATCCACAACAAGACCCAAGGGTGGCATCTCCTTAGAAACACAGAACCACTTAAGACCTTAGATATCCTGGACACCAATTCTCACTCTCCCATGGGGGAGAGCTTGAGGGAGCATGATGAGTGGCCAGAAACCAGGGCCATAATGTCCAAAAATCTGCCTTGAGTGGATAAACAAACTGAGGTATACAATGGAATTGTGCTCAGCAGTAAAAAAGACCAGACTGTTTATAGAACCAACAATATGAATGAATCTTAACATTAAAATGCTGCATAAGAGGTCAGACAAAAGAGAGTGCAGGGGCCGGCTCCGTGATGCAGTGGTTAAGTTCACACGTTCTGCTTCTCAGCGGCCCAGGGTTCGCTGGTTCAGATCCCGGGTGTGGACATGGCACCACTTGGCAAAAGGCATGCTGTAGTAGGTGTCCCACATATAAAGTAGAGGAAGATGGGCACGGATGTTAGCTCAGGGCCAGTCTTCCTCAGCATAAAGAGGAGGTTGGCAGTAGTTAGCTGAGGGCTAATCTTCCTCAAAAAAAAAAAAAAAGAGAGAGAGAGAGTACATGCTCTATGACTCCATTTAACTATAAAATTCTAGGAAATGAAAATTAATCCAAAGTGATGAAGGTTCCCTGGGTTGGGAGTGGGAGGCGGGGTAAGGAAGGAGAGAATATGGATTACAAAGCTGCAGGATTAGCCTTTTAGGGGTGGTGAATATCTTCATTATCCTAATTGTGGTGATGGTTTCACGGTGTATACATGTGTCAAAACATCAAATTGTACATAAAAATGCAGAGCTTATTATATGCCAATTATATCTCAATAAAGCTATTTATTAAAACAACAACACAAAACTATATCCACAACCTTACAACAGTGCATACTGACATGCCAACCTGAATACATCTGGTCTAAGACGGATTCAGTGCAGATGAGATCCAGCTTGTCCTAGTGCCACAGAAGTAAAGCCAAGACCCCAAGGAATCTAACTGTAGAAACACAGCCACTGTCTGGATGGGTGAGGGCTTCAGCCAATTACTTTTATTTAACAATTTCCACTTTTAGGGTTCATTACCTCTCTTGTCCCTGGTTTTCAGCACTCCAGTACAGCATCCCAAACCCAACTGCCTGCAGCCGCCACTCAAGGGCTGTAAGGAGGGGAGGGCCCTATAGGAAATGGGGGGACGTGAGCAAACCGTGGAGTGCCTGCCCCCCAAAGAGAGGAAAACTGCTGCTCAGCTTCTGACAATTGTTGCCATCTGGAACTGCCAATCCAATGTGACTAGATCATCTGAATTTTCCCCAAAAAAGCCAGAATTTTGTGTTTTTATGTAAAATCTGCAACTTTTAAGGGTGAACCAACTAACTCAGTTTTTAAAGCATCATGCAAGTTAAACAACAAGTGTGAGCAGGGGTCAGCCGATGGGTTGCTGATTTGCAACGGTGGACAAAGAGGCTACAGACACAGGCTCTGGGTTCAAGACCAGCTCTATCCCTACTTGCTCTGCAAACTTAGGTAACTTACTCAACCTCTCTAAGAGCCCACATGCTCACCAGCAAAACAGGGCTAACAATAAAGGATCCACATCTGAGGGTTGTAGTAAAGAGGAATATTTTACACATAGAAAACCCTCGGCAAATACTATCAATATTCTTCTCCAAACGAGAGGATGCTTCATTTCAAAAGATTTTTCCAAAAACAGATTTCTCTTTCATATTGAAGCTGCAGATGGCATGAAGCTTGGAGTGATCATGAGAACCCTAGATAATGGCAAACGACCTTCAACAGGCCAGAGGAAACCTCATCACACTTCAACACAGTTTTAAGTGTAAAGTTGTGTACATAGGCAGCAAAACCTAACTTCCCAAGTAAGACATAGGAAACATGCACCTCAGGAAGGAGTTTGAGGGATATGAGTGGAATGTGTCACTGTTATGTGGCACCAAAACATGATGGCCAGGGAGAAAAAACTCATTAGTAATGATCCTGTGCACTGATTGAACCCCACCTAGAATAGGACCTTTAGTTTTGGAAGCCACGCTGCAGGAGACATAGCTTGATATAGCCAGAGAGAGGTACAAGGACACCCAGTGGACTTGACAATGTTCTCAGAGGCAAGTGAGGCTCAGAGAAGCTAAGCAACATACATGAGGTCACACCTGAAGATCAAATCCAGAGTCAAACTTTAGGCCTACTTCTCGAAAACTTCATTTGGATAAAGTTAAAACAATTTCTTTATTGCAAGATTTGACAGAATCTTTAATATAACTCCCATGCTTAACGAGCATCTTAAAGGTGGATGTAATAATAATGTTTCCTAAAAGTTTTCTGCCTTTATTTTTTAATTCTCTGGTCAAACTAGGGTTTCCTGAAACATGCCTAGGGAAGCAAGTAGGAAAAAGATGTCCTTGCTGCCTTCAAGAATCATACATCCCAGTTATAGCGATTTGACTGCCATATGCCATGTGCAGAAAAAGTGCAATGACAGGTCACAGAAGGAGGCCTTGCTTCCTTGCAACCAGGGGAGGTGGACTGGGGTAAACCTCAACCGGGAGAGGAATTTAAGCTCAGCATGCCTCACTATCCAGAGCTGTGCGAGGTCATGCAGACCTCGGATGGGTGCAGAAAACTCATGCCATTTGCCTCACTGATAAGATTCAGCCATGGAGTCACACGCCAGGAGAGCTCCAGGATGGTTTATCAACCCAGCCCTCTGAGAGTCTTCTAACACTATCAGCCTCCCAATGCATGGGTCTCTGCAGGTGTTTGCAAAACCAAGTGCAAGGATTAACCTAAGAGAGAAGACCACTGTGACTGTGCGTGCTGTAGACTCCTATCAGACAGCCAGAAATGGCCTGCCAAGCTAGGAGGGACAGCCTCTGATGAGCAGTAGCTAAACGGGATCACACATCACACCAGGCCAGAATCTCCAGACAAAAATTAACTAGTAGTTTACCTGTAGCCAAACCAGGTCATGGACTGTGTCCTGAACACCGCCTGTTCTCTCTCTCATTTCTATAACTTTACTCATGCTCCTCAGC
Organism: Equus caballus; assembly: GCF_041296265.1. Lineage (NCBI taxonomy): Eukaryota > Metazoa > Chordata > Mammalia > Perissodactyla > Equidae > Equus > Equus caballus. Next base: position 22,802,722 of record NC_091699.1, read on the forward strand.
ACCAAGAATAGTCCCTGGCCCCATCACCTTCACAGCAGAACTCAGTGCCCCCCAATTCCTCGGTGACACCAGTGAGAAGTCACCTCTCCAACTTGGGAAATCCCAAAGCACTTTTAGGTATGGCCCTAGACTACTGTCTCATTTCTCTACTGCACTGTAAGCTCCATGGGGGCTCAGGTGACATCATCGTCACCTACATAGATCCCCAGCCCCTCAAAACCTTGCTAACTGCTCTGTACATATGGACACGTTTACTGAATGAAAAGCAGCTTCAACTAAAAACATTATCCGAAGCAAAAGTTGCCAGCTGGTGGACTTAAGGCCAAATCCAGCCCACAATGTTCTAGCTGGCTTGCTCAATGCTTTAAACAGACTGATACTAATTGCCACTATTTTAAAAGCAGGCAATTTCATACGAAAATCCACCTCTCCAGCTTTTATTAAAAGACAAAGAGACTAAAACAGGATTTGGCAATATTGGGCTCATATTTCCACATGGCAGCAAGTAGTTGGAAGTGACTAAGAGGATCCCTTCAGACAGGACATAACACTTATTTGCTCTGGTCCACTCTGAGCTAATTTATTCATTTATTGCTCTACAGTCCTAACCCATACTTGCTGAATATATGTAAGTCACAAACCTGTGTTGACATAGCAACAAACTGAGAATATCAGCCTCTAAGATGTTACATACTTTTACAGACCCAGAAAAACAATACAAAGTCAACTAGTTTTAATGTGAACTACAACCACATTCCCATTCCCCCTTAGGGTGTCTTCTGTTTTGTTCTTATAATAAGCATGGAATAGTTGCTCGTTTCAACACTGACAAGGTAAACAAGCAGGTGATTGTGGAAAGACAAGGAGTTCTGATCATAAGAAGCTGTCTGATTTCAGGGAGGAGAGAGATTTCCATATGTCAGAATTAAAAGGATTCTAGCAAAGAGGTAGTCATTTAACCCACATAATCCCAAACTGGAAGGGTGCCACTGAACTCATACCTTTATTAAAATAACAACCTGGTTTGGAGAACTGAAAACCCGCCTGTGACAAGTTACTAAACCCTTCAGACCGTAAATAAAGCCCATGTCCCACCTCTGCCACCTCTCAACAAGGGATCAGCAGAGCACAAACACCACTTTGCACAGATAATAGACTATTATTTCACTCAGTTACTAAGTTCGAGATTTGGAACCAAAGAGGATGAAATAGAGAACAGGTATAAACATTAAAAACTAATATTTTAAAAGCAGGAAAGAAACTCATGGGAAGAGTTTCTCTGTTTGTTTATGGACTTGGTTTTCAACCACAAAGGTAGACCCTTTATAACAAACCCTAAGGGACTTTTTCTCAATTCTTGGTTCATGACGGAATTTTACTATAGAGACTTAACCCGAAATACAGATTTAAGCTTGGTGAAGCTTTCTGAAATGTGGAGAACTTTTTAGAACAGTGTTTGTCTGTAATCTGGGCTTATCACAATGTTGTAAATGCTGCCGGCATTCATAGCAAGGCCTTCATAAGTATGGGATAGGGATTTCATTTCTGCTTTCATCTTAATCAACTGGGGGTGTGATGGCAGGGCAGGGCGTGCTGAGGCAAATCCCAAAGAAAAACAAACATATGCTGTAGTTTTTCATCTATGAATTGAGGGTCATACCTGGTCCTTCTAATTTCATAAGAACATTCTGCCCCAGCCAGCTACCAAAACTCTCCCAAAGGTCATCAATGATCTAACCTCTACATTCAGCTGGCTTTTCAGATCTCATCCTCCCCAATCTTGGCGCCATCTGACACTCTCCATCAACCTCCCCTTGAAGCACTCACCTCCCTGGCAATTTCCAAGCTCCCACTCTCTGCCTCAATGTCCCTCTTTAAGCCTCCTCACTAATTCCTCTTTCTCTGCTCTGAAAAACATCCCTAAGGGGCCAGCCTGGCAGTGTAATGGTTAAGTTCACATGCTCCACTTTGGTGGCCTGGGGTTTGCAAGTTTGGAACCTGGGCGTGGATCCACACCACTCATCAAGCCATGCTGTGGCGGCATCCCACACACAGAATAAAGGAAGACTGCCACAGATGTTAGTTTATGGGGCAATCTTCCTCACCAAAAAAAAAAAAAAAAAAAAAAATCCCTAAGCCAATGCCCCTGTTCCTCGTATATAATGGCCTAAAGTAGCTGTAATATATACCAGGTACTATGCTAATAGTTTCACGTACAATATCTACCTTAAATTCTCATAATTACCTTTTAAGCTAAGTTCCATTATTATCACCGTCCTCATTCTTCAGATGAATAAACTGAGGCTTAGCAATTGGCATAAGTTACATATATCAGGTAAAGATTAGAACAGAGGAGGGGTTTTAAAACAGGTCTAAATCCAGAGCCCAAATCCTTAACCACTCTACTCTCCTCCCTCCTCTCCTTCCACGAGCAACACCATCTACACACTCAGTTTTGATCTTAACTTCTGCAGCAGGGATCGTTTGCTGCTTACGCAGTACCCATTTCCCCTCTTCCTTCTCACTAACAGAACAATTTATCACTGGGGGAAGCAATGAACCCAGATTTAAACATACATACAAAGCCATACACGGACATTTCCCAGCCTCCCAGCGAGAGGGCCATAGGGAAGGGCTTTTGGCCAAGGCTTTTATTTCTTTTAATTTTTTTAAATAAAACTCTCAAGATAAAGTTCCTTTTTTTTTTAAAGATTGGTACCTGAGCCAACATAGTTGCCAATACTTTTTGTCCTTCTTCTCCTTCTCCTCAAAGCCCCCCAGTACATAGTTGTATATTCTAGCTGTAGGTCCTTCTAGTCGTACTATGTAGGATGCTGCCTCAGCGTGGCTTGATGAGCGGTGCCACGTCTGTGCCCAGGATCCGAACCAGCGAAACCCTGGGCCACCAAAGTGGAGTACGCGAACCACTCGGCCACGGAGCTGACCCCCATGGCCAAGGCTTTTAAATGAGGCTCAATCAGTGGGTAGATGCATCCTTTTACCCTTTCCTCTTTCCTACCTCCTAGAACGTGAAGATGATGGCTGGAACTAGAATAGCCATCTTCTGACAAAGAGACAACCTGAGGATAGGCACACACTAGGGATGGGAGAGCAGAAAGGGGCCCGGCTCTTGTTAACCATGTAGCTGCCAAACCAGACCTGGAACATCTATATCTGGACTTCGTTTACCTGAGATAAAGATGAACCCCTATCTTGGGCTGGGTCTCCCCGAAGGGGACACTGGGACAAGAATTCATAGACAAACGACTAAGGAAGAGCTCCCAGGATAAACCTGTAAGGAGGTGGGGAAGCAGGATAGGGAAGGGAGAAAAGCACATGAGCGTGGACTGTTAGGCAAAGCTCTACAGAGGATGACTTCAGCCTGATCCTATGAGGAACGCTGGAGTATAAAGGATGCTCCTGTTATCCTGACCTGAGGCTGGGTTGCTGGGCTTTCATTTTTCTGTATCAGTAAGTCCTTGGTGAGGGTGGGGAATGGTGGAGACTCTGAGGCATTTTGGGTTTTCCGTGTCTTACGGCAAAGTGGCTCCCACAGCCCAAGGGCAATCTTATGATGACAAGCCAGGAGCTCAGGTTATAGAAGGCAAATGCCCACAAAATCCAGGAGGAACACGTGGGCATCCCAGAGGATCCAGGCAGAGCACTGAGCGAGAGCAGCCACTACAACATCCATCTGTTTTAAGTCCCGATGATTTGTACTTCTGTTCTCTAACAGCCAGACTTAATCCTGAGTGATGCAACTTCTTGGCTGAACACATCCACATTTGTATCTCCAGCTCTAATGGTGCTCCTGAACTCCAGGCCAGAATTAAGGTGCGTGGTATGTATCCACATTTGTTCATACCTCATCTGGCTTCTTCAAGGATCTAGGCAGCTGACATCTGCCCCATGGCCATGGCAACATGAACCAGTGTCAAATCATCCTCTGCCTCTGTCCCCAACCTAAATCCATTCCTTCTCCTAAGCATCTGTCTTAATTAATAGTGCCACTACCCTCCTAGTAAATCAGGAAGGAATGCTTAAATTACCTTCAACTTCTCTCTCCTTTCAAACATCTCCCAAAGCCAGTGAGCAGACCCTAAAGAGTCTACCTTCTACCTATAGTCACCCCCATCTTTAGTGCTGCCTCTGCCATGGTTTTCAGTCCCAACGTGTCCCATAAGGACTCTCGCGGTAGCCTCATTGGCTCCAGTCTCCCACCTCTCCACCAGAGCTGGCTTTCTGAAACACTTACTGACCATATCTTCCTCTACCTAGAAATCTTCAAAGGTTTTCATTGCCAAGAATAAAGGCCTGCGCTCCTTAAACCAGCAGCCAAGGTGATGGGGTCTCAATCTACATTTCCGGTTGCATCTTCCACATTATCCTGCACATCTATAACACCACATCTTAAACTTTCTGTTGCTCTGGGCTTTCCTGGTATATCACACAAGTCTGTTTAGTGTATACTTTCTCATGCCTTATAATGGAACTACAATAGAATTTAGCTGCCTTTTCTCTTCTCCAGTATTCTATACGCCTAAAGGGAAGCACGGCCGTCTTACTCACTTTTATATTCTCCCAAGGAACCAGCATCAGAACTTTACACATAATTACTCGATTTATATTGCTGAATCAAATGCAAAGCTTTAGGGAAAAAAATCTGTCACCAGCCCTCTTCCTATTGCGTTCACTTCTTTCTAATCTCAGCTCTTAGATAAAATATAAAATGCAAACCAAACTCTGCCACTGGCTCCAGCCACTCACCCACTTGGAGTCTCACATTCCTTATCTGAAAATGGAGGGAGTGGCCTAAATGACATCATAAAGTTTTAGAGCTAAAAGTGACCTTGTCTAAGCCTCCTGTTTACAAGTAATTTTAAAAAGTTACTAAGAGAAGAGAAATGATATGTCTAAGTTCATAAAACATGCAAATACCACATGTGGAAGCTATGGGTAAAGCATCGACAACTGACACTGTTAGACATGGTACCAAGTATGAAAGGAAGGATCAGAAGAGCTGAAGTTTCCTGACTTTGAGCAAGTTCTCTTCCCACACACAGCATTTGCTGAGTTATCAGACCACAGGTCACTTTTCAGTGATTACACCAGAGAAGCCGAGTGTTCTTATCATGCCCAGCTAAGACCAATCCCCTACTCTTCTGATGACATGACTCATATTTCCTAAGGGAACCAGCCTCTGGCCACTCCCGAGTCCAGTGTTTGGGTGGAGCTCACTGAGCCTCCCTGCTCCAAAGGTGGGCCTGTGACCCAGCCTTGGTCAACGAAGGGACCACTCCACTGGCCACAGAAGAGCCCATGGCCTCAGAGTTAGTGGGAGTTAATCAGCTGGAGGAACTGGGCAGAGACATCTTCCTTTCCTTGGCATGGCTGGGAATAGCATGGGAAGAGCAAGGGAAGAAGAGATGAAACATGGAGAAAGTGGCAGAGTACAGCCCCTGAAGACTCAATGACATTTCAGCCTCTGGGCTCCAGATGGTTACATGAGCCAACAAATTCTCACATGAGCAGGGCTTTCAGCTGTACCCTAAAGTATCAAGATTAATATAAAGACCATGAGGGGAAAGCAGCAGGAACCACTTCGCTTAAACAGCCAGAAATGGGTCTCACAGTAGATGAAAGACTATGTACTTTACAAGTAATGAGCAAAAGTTGATGCAAACACTTAATGTACAATTGATATCACCAATGCATTGAAACTCAAAGACAACGTGCAAAACAGAGACCAAGTGTTATTAAATTTATCAACGTGAGTACAGATACTGAGCCTTGCCTCTTTTTTTTTAGATTTTTTTTTTCCTTTTTCTCCCCAAAGACCCCCGGTACATAGTTGTGTATATTTAGTTGTGGGTCCTTCCAGTTGTGGCATGTGGAATGCAGCCTCAGCACAGCTTGATGAGTGGTGCCATGTCCGTGACCAGGATTCGAACCAGCGAAACCCTGGGCCACAGAAGCGGAGCACGCAAACTTAACCACTCAGCCACGGGGCCGGCCTCCAAGACCCTTGCCTCTTAACCACTGTCACTCAAGCACCTTTCTGGCATTCCTGGGAGGGTAGGGAGGTTATAGTGATACTTCTTAAACCAGACAGTCCTCTGCCTTCACTCAAATCTTGTCATTATTACACATGGACGTTATTCTCACTGTGTTCTTTTTTCAGTTGAACAATTCCTTAGAACCCCAGCTCTGAATTAACCTACCGAAGAAATAGGGATCAAGAGTAAAAGATCAAAAGCATAAAGACCAATCTGATCCTCAAAGCGTGTGAAATAAAAGAAGTTCTAAAACCTAAGTGCCATGCCTTTTCAATTTGCATCCTTAAAAAGTCTGCTTATGTAATACAGTTATGTCAGATCTGACTGTTAAACTGACAAATGAGGACTCAAAAAAAAATCAACTAAGTTGAGATTAATTTCATTTAAATACCTCACCTCCAAATCCAAGCCAGAACAACAGCTGACATTTAACACTGTGGTCTGAGTCCTAAGTGCTGTAGGCTTCTCTTGTTCAATCACAGGCTTCTCTTCCAAAAAAATTTTAAATGTCCAGGTTAAATGAAAAAGTCCTCCAAATCCTACCAAAAAGGCAAAACCAGTTCAAGGCTAAGGCTAAGATCCGGTGATCTGAAGACCGTGAAGTCTCTTCAGGAAAATAACCAGGTTATCCTGTCATTCTTTCTTTTTCCTCTCTACATTCTTCCTCTGGGAAGAAACAAGGAAACATTGTCCTGAATCAAAATATCAGGAGAGGATCAGACCATAGTGTAGGAGGACGAGGCATTCCTCCTGCCCCATTGTCTTAACACAGCGAGGACAGATTCAGTGGTAAAAAGCCACAAAAACCATGACACAAACATCCACTTATTCTGCTGACTCTCATTCATTCATAAATACTAATTAAGCATCTCCTTTGAGCCAGAGAGCATTCTAGGTACTGGGGATACGATAGTGAGCAAGACAGACATGGTCTCCGTCCTCACATAGCTTAAATCTTAGAGGAGAGAAAGAGTAAAGTAAAGAAACAATGCAAAATATAGTGGGAATAATAACTGCTATGAAGGAGAATAAAGCAAGGTGGAAGGACAAAAAGAGATGAAACAGCTAAAAGGATAAAGGTGATAAGACAGGAAGGTCAGAGGAGGTGGTGGTGACATCTGTGCAGACACATGAAGGAAGTCAGGGTGTGAGCCCTGCAAAAATACAGAAGAAAATTCCAAGCAAGGCAAAGGTCCTGGGACAGAAATTAGCTATGGGCAAGGAACAGTAAAGTAACCAATACGGGTAGAGCTGAGCAAGCCAGAAGAGCCTCACACAGGTAAATTTCAAGCGGTAGACAGGGGCCAGATCACATCAAACAGCGGTTCTCCATCCCAGCATATGCAGATATTCTGACACAATTATTCCGTGATGCATCCCCAGCACTTGGGTTTTTTTTGTTTGTTTTTTAATTTCTCCAGATGATCTTAATGGGCAGCCAGCCAGGGTTGAGAACCTGGCATGACACAGTGTCCTGCAGGATTTTATTCTACAGGAGGTGGAAGCCCTGTAGGCAAGGGAACAGCTTGGCCTGAGTGGTTTCATGAGGACCACTCCAGCTCCGAGCACAGTGGAAAGGACTGAGGGGGGCACGCCTGAAAACCAGAAAGCTACTGGAAGACCACAGCCGTCATTCTAGCCTAGTGCCACTTAAACTCAAGTGCTGGCAAATGGCAGACTGCGATTCAGTGGGGTAGGAGAGGGGCTGAGATTTGCATTTCTAAAAAGCTCCCAGTCAATGTCAAGGCTGCTGGCTCGGTGGATCACCTTAAACAGCAAGGATCAAGATCAGAGTTTTTTAAACTGAGGATCATGATTGAAACTGGGTCATGAAATCAATTTAGTGGGTCTCAACTAGCTTTTTTTTCATGAAATAAAAGAAAATGAAATAGGGTATACTACAAACAGTAAAGTTAAGTACTGTTTTGTCAACCTTTTGTTTCAGACAGATATACAAATACATACACATATACATATGAATATGTCTGCTGGGTTGCAATATGAAATATATTTCTGGCTATGAGGTCCAGTCAAAGAAGTCTGAGAAACACTAGTCTGAGTAACAACAGGTGACGGGAGCTGTAGACTAGGTGGTGGAAAGTAGGCAGATTTGGAGTATAACTGAAGGCAGAGCACGGCCTCAGCTGGCTAAGGCATGATGTGTGAGGGATGGAGAGGAATTAAACAGTCAAAGGTTTTGGCCTGAGCCAAAAGAGTCATCATACACTGGGATTGGGAAGACCAGGGGTGGAGCAGATTTGGGGCAGGAAGAACCTGCCAGTTTGAGACAGATTCAAAGTTTAAGAAGCCGTTGAGATCCATTCAAGTGGAAGAGTCACTTAGAAAGTTGGATGTGAGTGCTTAGCTCTCAAGAGACAGACAGGGGGTGGAGAAACACATTTGTTAGGCATCAGCACATTCAACCTCGCTGGCCTCCATGAGATCATCTAGAGTGAATATAGAGAAGAGATGAGGGCCTAGAACGAAGCCCTGGACCAGACCAAGATTTAGAAGGGAGAAAGAGGAAGAGGTTGTCAGGGAGACCCAGAAGGAGCAGCCAGGGAAGTTCTGAAGAACCAGTAGAATAGGGTGTCTGCAAAGCCAAGTGAGAAAAGGACAGCATCGCTGTTTTGCATACAGTTTTAACAACCCAGTGTAATGTTAAAATACTCCCTCAATAATAGACTTGAAGAAAAACTGGTATATACGTATGTGATTAAATGCAGAGAAAAGGAGTCTGCAAGGTTACAGAGCCACCTGATAATCATTGCTTTGCATCAATACCTTCTTTCTTTATGAAGAGATTGTATTTATCTATTCCTGGTATAATGGAAAAAAACCTTTTTTTAAACCTCTTAAATGATTCTGCTCGGCAGCCCAGTCTAGGGATCACTGGATCGGAATGCTCAAGGGGACACACTCCAGGGTCAAATATCAGATTGAACCTGACGCCTTGGAGGGCTTTGAGATTTTTAGGGACTGATTTCATACCAAGAAAAAAAATCCATGCAACCTTACAGAGCATGCTTGGCAGCTGAGATATGCTTAGGGAGAATCTCCCTACACAGCTTCTATTTTGGATTCCAGCAGGCTATTTAACAGAGTCAGATGAGAGGTGTGAAAAACCTCTGCAGCTAGAAGCTGTCTTCAAGAAGACTCTAGGCAGCTTGATTTGCAGCCTTCAGTGACAAAGATTAGATACTAAGCTACTAATTAAGAATGCCTGCCTTTTTAACAAGTCTTTTCCAAATCGGGACAGTTTCTCTTTCAATACCCTTTCATTTTGCTCCTTTTTCTCACTTTATCCCAGAGGCAATTACCTCCAGGAGGTTGTTGGAAGTCACAAATTCCAGCCACTATGAGCTACAATTCACTAAATTGATTTGAAAAGGACAGGAAGCACAGTTAAGATGCACAGTCTAGGCGCCAGCTGCTTCCTGTCCTTTTCAGCATCACTGGGTGCTTGTTAGAAATGCAGGATCTTGGGCAGATACATGGCAACCAGCAGACTGACTCAGAATCTGTATTTTAACAAGATCACTGCGTACTTCACCTGTACAGTAAAGTTTAAGAAACACTGTCTTAAAGCCAAGCTAGTTGGTGATCACAATCTCCAGGGAAATGTAAAAAAAAAAAAAAAATGTATTCCCAAACCCTAACCCAACTGAGGGATGGAGCCAGGGAATCTCATTTTTTGATTCTCCCAGGTGATTCCAAGGTACTGTCAAGCTGAGGAACCAATGCCACAGAGCACCCACACAACTGAGACCTACTTGAGAAGTAGATGAACCAGAGTTAGAGAAAAACACAATAAGGTAAACAAGGGCAATGAAGTTTAAAAGACAGCATGGCAACAAAGCAGGACAAAGACGACCTTCTCGAAGAAACAGCAATCACAGCAAACAACTTCTGTGCATCTAATCTAGGCAGTCATTGCATCATGATCTCCAGGAACTAAACAAAAAAGCACTCACGGCTCTGGGCAGGTGGATAGTGACTTAAACAGTGTTAGGAGGCAGGATAGCAAAGCTGTTGGCAGGTAGCGCATTTCTAGCCAACTGTATCACTTTGGGCATGTTAATTTCCTAAGCCTCAGTTTCCTCAATAGTAAAACAAAGATATAACCAGCACCAGCCTCACAGTGTCACTGTGAGCAAGAAATGGGAAAATGTGGGTAAAGCTTTCAGTACAAACCAGGTACACTGCAAGCACTTGATACGTGTTAGTAGCAATCATTATTAGTATGACAAAGAGTTCTGTGCCCCAGGACAGAATGAAGAAGAAGAAGGAGCAAGGAACTAACTTCAGCTAAGAGACATTAATCTCTAGTGCAGAAGGACTACTAGTAGTTAAATCAAAATACTCCCGTATGGGGCTGGCCCGGCGGTGTAGTGGTTAAGTTTCCATGCTCCACTTCAGCAGCCCAGGGTTCACAGGTTCGGATTCTAGGCGCAGACCTACACACCACTCATCAAGCCAAGCTGTGGCAGCATCCCACATAAAATAGAGGAAGACTGTCACAGATGTCAGCTCAGGGAAAATCTTCCTCAAACAAAAAGAGGAAGACTGGCAACAGATGTTAGCTCAGGGCTAATCTTCCTCAGCAAAAGTAAAATAAAATAATAAATTCCTGTAGAGTCACATAATTGGATGGCTTTATGTGCTTAACCCAGCATTAGGCAAACTCGTTCATAATGTACCTAGGATATTGCCTTGAATCTTCTCACACTTGCTTGTTATTTTCTAAAGAGAAAACAGAAATGCCCAAACCTGACAGGACTGAACTGAGCATCCAGGTGCCAAAACAATTGCCCAGTCAGGGAACGGCACAGAATTAGTACCTAAGGACGGCAGAGTACACCAGCATGCCTCTAAGTGGTTGGCTAGGCAAGTAATACATTCTGACAGCGTTAAGGTCAGTTTTAATTCTAGTATTTAACATTCAGAGGCCGCCCTTCTGTTTTTCTCCTTCTGGCTTTCCATCCCCGTAAATTTCTAGACGTCACACATGTGCCTCCTCATTAGCCTCTCGGGATGCCCTATGGTACTCGCATCCCTTAACTCCACACACACCAGAAATGTACTGCAAGGTAAGGAAGAAGAATAGGAAGTCTTTCCGTGACAGGCAGAGCCGGAAGAGAGACATGCAGCAAAGATGAAAAAATGCTCCCCTAGCAAGCCCTTGAAAATGAAAGTGAGTTCGAGGAGCTTCACTGCTTCTCCCACTGAGCGGCAGCCTCTGCATTCTGGGAGGTGAAAACATCTCCTTCAGCCCCCTCCTTCCAAATCCTTAATGAATTCAACTTCCTTATACTTAAAGAAAACAAAAACAAACAAAAAATCCACCCCCCCACCCCCAGAACGACAATTCTTTTGGCAAAGAGTGATGGATTAACTTACATCAACCTCGCTTCCTCTCCTCCCTTCCTTCTCTATCCCCATCTTTTATCAGGAAGAATATAACTATCTTTCTGAGAATGGGAGTCTACAAATTTCCTTTTTAGGCTAAAACACTAAACAAATAAAAGCTCCAAGAATTAAGCCACACCTCATCTCTCTACAACTTACGCTAATTATTTTTAAAACAATGCTATTTAGAAACCAGGGAAGGGTATGTTGTCAGAATTCTAGACTCCACTTGGTCAAGGAAGGGAGGAGTGGGGGGGGGGGGGGCAGTGCTAAGAAGATGACTTCATATATAATGAACATGGTAAGAATAAGTTTTCTTAGAAATAACATGAAAAGAGGTACTTAAAGAATAACAGATGGTGAACTCTATTAAACTTGGGATGCAGAGCTCTCGTGTGAGCAAAATTATCTATTCCTTAAAAGGGATAGGAAAAAGCCCCAAAAGAAGTAGAGAGAAAGCAGAACTGAAAATAATAATTAAAGGAAAGGCAATCTAGACAGGAAGATACTGGGGAAAATGAGAAGGGCATGCCCATCCCAGGCCGGGGACAAAGCCAAAAAGCCAGCATCTTTCACAAGTCCCTAGTTTCAAAAGGAAGTTTATTCTGCACTATATATATTACATGTAAATTTCTCCTTAGTGAGGGATATAACACCATCAGCCCTGTATACACTGAGACTTCTCAAGGATACTCCAACCCCGCAATTGCCCCAGTTCAAAACAGACACCACAGAGCTGCAAGCAAGCTCTGCTTCCCAGCTCAAAACTAGATGAAAGTGGGAAATAGTCCTTGAAACTGGTGAAACAGCCCTTTCCAGGAACAACGAAGCCCACAGCTTTACCAAATAAGGCAAGTGAAAGCAAAAAGCCAAGGAAGAACAGGCTCAAGCTGTATCTTTCCTAAAACCAGCCAGCTGGATGACAGAAATGTGAGGATCCCGATTCGACCAGCATGGATTGCAAACGGGAAGAGAAAATGCGAAGAAGCTACAAAGGAAAGAATATTTTGCCAAGGAGAGGCCTGTAATGGACTGATCCCAGCCCATGAAACTTTCAGGAAGTTCAAACCCGCTGAGCTGCTGAACGTTCTCTTGTGAAACTCGTAATTCAAACTGGAACAAGTCAGTGCTATGATTCGATCCCTAACTTTGTTTTCTTCCATATCGTGTATGTATAGTTTTGTAGCACAAAGTTCAGATATAACATAATTAGACATCATTATAGGTGAGGTCATTCAATGAATTTTCATTTTTCAAAATGAAAATATTCATGAGACTACTTGTATTTAAATGTTTATTTAATTGTATTTTTTTGCTTCCAAAGAAGCTCCAAATCCAATTTCCTGTTTTAGCAAAACACCCTTATTGGAGAAATGGCTTGATTTTTAAAAACTCTTTTCCTTCCCTCCTTATGCCATGAGTCTTTTATAGGCTGAAGACGAATTTAAATAAATATTGGAGAGAAAGACTACTAAAATAAAGGCTGGGGGTAGAAAAAAATTTCTTTCTAGGGCTCTGATTTAGACTTCACCACTCTCTTTCACAGGTTTTCAGACATGCCACCAGCCCAAAGAGTATGGACATCTTACAGCAGAGGAGGTGGCTTCCCACAAACACATACATCGCTGGGAAAAGGACGACACATTCCATAAATTTTTCCACAAATTCTAGCATTGCTTTCACTTTCCTTGAGTCATTTAGGTTTCTGAAAGCTAATCATCTCACAGAAAAATCAAACAGATGGTAAGAAACTTCCATAGTCAGGAAGAGATGCATTCCAAGGGTTAAGAGGCTCAGAGAAAATGCATTGTCCAGTCAATTGCTAGTCCCTTTAAATCCAGAATGTGCATCCTCTCTCTGTCTGCTTCTTTTTAATGCAACATGATCAGTCACTTACCATCCTGGATCTTTTTTTTTTTCCCCTTAAAGTTTGGAGAAGATAACACAACCCACAACGGTAAAGAGAGGCACACAGACTACTTCCTTCTCTAAATGCACCTCTGCTGGCGGGTGGGGCAAGGAGTTGGTGACTGACTCTTCACAGCACACTGAGAAGTGGGTCAACTGGGCTCATCCTGGACATGCTCAGAGTCGGGGGAGAGCATTTTCCTCTAGACGCAACAGGAACACAGCCTTTAGGCATTAAATTAACCAGCTGTTCCTTTGGCATGCTCCAGAGTTTCTGGATCTGAAAGTGTGTTTATTTGCTAGAGGGAAAGGGAAATTGTCTACTTGATAAAAACAAGAGATGTTTAACCTCTGAGTTCAGAGCTCGATTTCTGATGCCAGGTTGACAACATTGGCAAATATACTTCTTGGTAATGTGACTCAGGCCAGCACAGGAGTACTGGAGTATTCACGAAAGTACTGGAGTATTCACGAAAGTCTCATGTGTAGCATAGCTGAAGAAACGACGTCAGCATTAGGAAATGCAGTGAAGAGTTTAAAAGGCATAACAACCCTGTCGTTTGGTTACTTTAACCTGTGATCTGTTTATTTCCATTTCTCTCCTTTTTTTAAGTCCTAAAAGAAACTCATGAAGTCTTCAAGACCCAAATAGACCATTTCTTTTAGACGATTAAAAAAAATAAAAGCCTATCTAAATTATTTTAAATTTCTTTAATAGTTCGTGTGGGCAAGATGACATTTTAAGTCCACAAGGAAAACTGCAGGTCCCTCCAACACCATAAAAGCCTTGGAATGACCTAGCAAAACTGGTTCTAGGGCACAATTTCTGGCCCATACTATTTAGTTATAACCAGGGCAGAAAACAACACGGTTCCCCCTGCAGTCATTTTTGCATCACAAACGGCTTCTGAGCATTTGGTTATTTTTAGCACTTCATACAGTGGAGTCTGCACAAAGCAAAAATAGACGTTTGCTTCATATAAAATTTGTAATGGGGTGGGCGTTGCTTGTTGTCCCAGACTCATTTAATACTGAGCAAGGACGGTTCCCAATATAGACTGCGACTACCATCCTAAATTTTCCTAACAGAGGTTTATATAGAATATGGCAAGCAACCTAAAATTATGTAAAAGTGACCGACATATACAACACTGGTCTGGGAACAACAAAGAAGCCTTTCCTGGGAGTTTTGAATCCTCCAACAGATGGCTAAACTCGGGACACGAGGCCACAGCATCACAGTAGATGTGTTTCATCCATGCAGGCCTCTCATTGGCAAGGAGGGGCTGTCATTTGACATTCCTCCTCTATCTTGCTAATGTGGACTCAGCAAAAACATTCTCCAAGATGGCTGGGCCAGCTGGATGGACGTGGGTCGCTTCTAAATGGTTCACAGGGGAATTATTTTTAAATTTTACCAGTACCTGAAACAGATGGTACTTTAAGTCTCTGCAACGTTTGAGTTGGGGGTGGGGGGTAGGGATTGGTGTATATCCCAGGGTCGACGCAGTTAAGTCCTATGAGCTATGAAGTCCAGAGGTATAGAGTTTAATTAACTGCTCTGGCACCTAATATACTACTTGGTATTTATAGAAACAATAAATATTTGCTGGGACAAGGTGAGAACCTTATCTCCTCTTGCCTGATGTTTCCATTGTTGGAGGAATCTGCCCAAGGGTTAACACTCCCAGCCTCTCTCCAACCCCCCTCAATCCATCCACCCAGTGGGAGGAAGTCCCAATTCAGTGATTGGAGGGGCTGGGGAAGGCTAGGCATGCTCAGTTCAGCCCCTGTGGCTTGCCCACAGAGAGGGTCTGTTTTGATTAGCTCAGCCATGGAAACTGTCCCTGTAAGGGGCTGAGGATAAGGACAGTTGTGGGGGACTATTAACAAGCCCGTGGGACAGCAGGGCTAAAGCCACATCCTTCATGTGCTTTGTCAGTGAGCTATAGAACACGGGCGCAGCAAGCTCTCCATGCTGCTCATCTATAACCTCCCTGTAACAATTGTTCTCGCTGCCAGGATATCAGGAGATTAGATAACTATGCTGATCTGAATAACTGGCTTGGTAGTTTTTAATAAAGCAAAATGTGGGGGATTCGTGGAGTTCTCTTGTTCTTTGAAACTGTGAGATGGGTCATAAGGAATAGCTGGATGAGTAAGTTTGAAAAACCACTTCTCTGAACCATCAACCAACCAATTCCTTATTTAACTAACCAGAACTTTAACCTTCCTCTTCACTCCTGAATACTTAATACTGTTAAGATTCTCCTTCAGGGGGTCTTGCAACATTTCATATGGTTTTAAAAAAAGAAGGCTTGATTTGATTTAACATTCAAAATGCACTTATATCTACTTATCCAATCCAGATAAAATATGCCTGTAATCTGCAAAGCGGAGGATGTGCTTTAAAGAAAAAACAATTCCACATAAAGTCTATGTCCAACCACACTTCATAGAGCACCAAGAAGAACCCACTATGCCATCTGAGAATGCCACATTTCAATTCTCTGTCACAAACAAAAACTCTAGCTCAGTGCCACTGGCTAATATGAACTTTCCTGCAGAAAGGAACTTAGATCAGTAATAGGCTCTATTTAAAGGGAAACCACCAAAGATGGACACACTGTCAGTGATGGACCAGTATTTCCTTTCTCTAAGTACATCCAACTCAGCAACCAATCATTTCACAACCATTTATCCTAAAAGGAGAAAACAGATTTCCATGAAGACAGTTCTTGGTCAGGTTACAGGATCTACGTGATACCTCCTGTAAGCTATTATTCTAAACTTTTAAGCTATATAATATAAATTATATATGGCATCTATATAATACATAAAACAACTATTTAGAAATATTTATTGATATTAATGGGGTATTATAATCATTATATGATAACTAATATTTACAGAGCTCAACAAATGCTCAGTTGTATTACTATTATTAAGTGCTTACAATGTTCTGTGTACTATGTAAGTACTTTACGATATCATCTCATTCTATCATCAGAGTAACACATCTTTTAGAAGAAGAAACCAAGGCTGGGAGAGGTAAGTAATCTTCCCAATTCCACACAGCTGATTAGCTGCGGGGCTGGGAATCAAACCCAGGCAATCGGACCCCAAGCCTACCACAGGAAGTCACTGCCCAAATGGAGCATCTCTTTATCGGAATGCTCAGATCACGATAGCCATAGAATAACTCATACAAATGGTTAGGCAGAACCAAATGAAACATTTTAGTAGGTCAAAATTGGCAGTATCACGTGCGTCAGTCAAATTTTTTTCTAGGCAGAATTGTAGAAGCCTCAAAATTACAAGATAAGAAACAAAAGATGCCTGAGCCCTTGAGTCCTACCCTCTCAATGACACTGCAAAGTTTGCTGTTATCTACTTCATTTGGTCTGTCTCCACACAGACCAGTAGTAAGGACTCTGTGCTCACAGAGACAAAACGTAAAGGCCATAAAAAAAAAATCCACCATAGAAAAACTTTTTGAGGTTTGGTCATTTATAATTCTTTTGTTGTTCCCTGGAAACTCTACACATTTCATCATGGCAATCAGGAGAGCCCTCAATGGTCAAATTTCACACACAAATGTTGATCGGAAGATTACTGAACACAAGGGCCCTCGGGGGAAGGAGATAGGAGCAATGGTCACTCAAACACTGAGGAAGTCCACCACGGAACACAGAACCCCTAGAGAATGGGTAAGTACCAAGGCCTCTTCTTGCTCTGGAGATATTACAAGTTCCACAATTCTAAGTAGCAAAGAAATATGGAATAATAACTAGATGAATGCCCTTGTTGTCAGCCACGGAAATTTCTAATTTGAACATGGATGCCAATACACAATGGAAGGAAACTAATCAAGAAGGTCAAACTGAACTTATCCCTCCTATGATTTTTTGTCTTCTCCGATACAGTCACTCAAAAGATAAAAAATTCACTTCTAAAAAAAGCAGCAGAGAAAATCTGTTTTCTATAGAATCTTATGTAATTAAGTTTGTAACCTCATATCAAACAATTTAAAAAAAGAAGCACGCCTATACAAAAGCTCAATTTATTCACTTGTGACCTTTAAAAAGCCCAATGGTGTCAAGCAGTAGCAATCTGAAAGTAATAATTTTTCTCCTCCTCTTTGCTATAGACAAACTATGAGCCGGAAGTAAAAGGGCTAATATTTCAAGATGCATATGGAATGTGCAGTCTCATTGGCATTGGTTGTTGGATGAGCTTCCGGTAATAACGCTGTTACCCTTCAGGACTGTCTGCACCAGGATATGCTATTTTATGCACTAATGTAAGACTGGGGGAGGGAGAGGAGAATAAGAAACCAATATGGCTTCTATCCAATGTACTGCAGTTAGAATACCCCAATATAGACACCCCTAGTGTCCTTCCCATTTCCTCTATAACATTTATCACACTTGTAATTACAGTCTGTTCTGTTACATTTGACAGTTGGTGAACTCAAGAAATCTTGTTTTATCCAAAATGATGTTACAATTTTTTCTATGAGGTAAAAAAGCCTTAGAGAGAGGAGGACCTGCAGTCATGAAGTCGTTTTTCTGGAGGAATTTCAACGGCACAGGTATTTTTGTAGTTATAGTGCACCTTGTTATTACAAGCTGGAAGAAAACAAATCAGTTGATCAAAACCAATGAAAATCAAACTAATTTTCATGGAGGAGATCTTCAGTGACTCAGAAGACCCTCTAGTACCTCCACGTTTCTAGACTCCTGCTACTCAGTATGGTCCACATACTGGCAGCGTCAGCATCCCTGGGGGTTTGTTGGAAACTCAGGACCTGAGCCCTCACTCTAACCTCACAGAATCTGCATTTTTAACAAGATCCCTGGGTGATAGCCTTGCATGGCAAAGTTTGAGAAGCACAGCTGTATAGTATCCAAATAAATCACAAAAGGTTGCATTAAATGAAAGAACTGAGGGCCAGCCAGCAAGCTGTCACTCAAACAGTGCAGCTGCGTAGAGAGCTGCACAGCTAATTGTGTACCCAGATCCTCATTTCAGTCATCTTGTAATGGATAGGAGTCTGCGTAATGCAAAGCTTGTTTCCTTATAAAACAACTGGCATCGTGGGAAAAAGAACTAACAGTAGCAGAAATTCCCGTACTTCTTGTACAACTGACACCTTCTTTAGACTGTCAACTCCATGAAAGTAGGGACTGTATCAATTCTTTTTTTTTTTCCACAGAGGAATCTCAGCGTTGGATGAAATAACAAATAAGTGGAATGATTACTCCTTGGAGATCTCCGAATTTTAGCCAAAGCTCTGCTGACCCCCTCACAACTTACTCCCCTGGCTCTGGGGCTCCCAGTCTTCTCCTCTCTTAAATGATGGAACAAGAAGCTACTGTCTGAGATTAGCTCCAGTTCTGATGTGCTGAAACACAAATCCCTCTAGAGTGACATTTTCACTTAAATATTAACCTCATGCTAAGCCACATTCAAACAAAAATATTAAGTATGGCCCAAAGCATTCTAAGGATAACAGATTCAATTGCTATTATCTGTTCCGACCTCAGTCCCTCCAGTGATAGCAAATGTCTGCAACATGTGCTCCTTCTAGATAAATTTTCTGTTTCTGTCTTGGGAATCAGCCTGCCTCCTTACGGAATGCAATCGTTTTTTCCTGCCAAGCATCTGCCTTCCACCAATCCTTCTTTCTCCCTACCATCATTTCCCGTCATCACTTTTCACAGCACAGTGTGTGAACCACCTACACCAGTATAATGCTAGGCTTTCCCCAAACCCACGGAATCTGGGCACAGGACCTAGGAATCCACATTTTAAACTTGTTACCGAGGTATTTCTTATGCACCCGCAAGTCTGGAACCCACTGTTTAAAGACCAATTTGGGTACTATCTACTCTCATGACTCCAATTGCCCAACAGTTCCATTCCCTACCGATCAGTTCCTTCTATGAGCTCAATGCATTTACACTACAGACATTAGCTTTATACTACCTTGCAATGCTTGCTAATTATTGCCTATTAGGATTTTTTTTCAATTATGATGATGAAAAGAAACAATAAAACCACTTTGTGACTCACTATCTAAAAATAGTGGTTAATTTTTTTTTTAGCCATTACTACCCCACCACTCCTTACATATACAACATCAACACCACTCTCTTCCAATACAAGGTCACTCACAGCCATTAATAATATTAAATATTTGGGGCCAGCCCCGTGGCCGAGTGGTTGACTTGGTGAGCTCTGCTTCAGCCACCCAGGGTGTCGCCAATTTGGATCCTGGGCGTGGACATGGCACCGTTCATCAGGCCACACTGAGGCAGCATCCCACATGCCACAGCTAGAAGGACCCACAACTAAAATATACAACTATGTACTGGGGGGATTTGAGGAGAAGAATAAAAAGAAGAAGATTGGCAACAGCTGTTAGCTCAGGTGCCAATCTTTAAAAAAATACTAATAATAATATTAAATATTTCACAAAAACAAATGGACAACCCACAGTCATGTTTCCACTCTTACTCACTCACTCATCTAGTTATCCCTGCCAATAGTGATGTAGATCTGGGGAAGACAACCATCAACAAGCTCCCTGAGAGCAATGATATTTTCAATGTAGTTTTTGCTTTTGTAGGCAACTATATTTTATCTTCCAAGCATGCCATCACAGAACTAGAATCTAACCTATTTCATCTGGTTTCCCTCTATATATCCTATCAGGTATGGAGGAAGCCAGGAAAAGGTGATAGATAAATTCCATTTAAATCTTCTGATTTTCCTCCATCCTCCCCTTAAAAGATGTTTGATCCCTTTTATTTGTGCTCCTATAATGTGCTTTCCTTAATCCTAGCACCAGTCTGAGTATGTGATCTACTTAAATATCTGCACCAGGAGATCTTCTTGCAGGTAAGAATTATGGTTGGTTTGTTTTCTTAAGAAAGCTTTTTCACTGAAGTATAACATCCATACAGAAAAGCATACAAATCGTAAGTAGAGAACCTGAATCTTCACAAACTGAACACAATTGTGTAAGCAACACTCAAATCGAGAAACCAAACACTGCATTTGCAATCATCTTTGAATCTCTTGCAATTGACAGACCCCTGGTTGCTTATCTAAAGACCCCAGGATTCTACAGACCTGTTCTAAATATCACTGTTTCTAACAGACTAGTAAGAGTGAAACAGACTTCTCAAGCCCATGAGGAGGCGTGAACAGGCAAAGATGATGTTCCAACCCTAGGACATTATCACTGTGACTGATGCATCAGAAGCTCTCTTCCACAGCATGGAAGACCATTTAAGGTAGAAGCGCTCTGCTCAGCAAGCGTGTGCAGATCCTTTAGAATTAACTGAATGTTTCCATTAGAATAATTTCATCACAAACCCAGCTAGAGGAAAACAAAGCTGTTACACATAATTCTAATCCCAGAGCTCCCAAAGTACAAGATGGCAGGTAAGAGAGTGCCAGGAATATCCCAAACAACCTGGGAAGAAAAGCCCATTGTTTTTGATATTTTGGCACCTTTTATAAGGAGGGTAAGAGGAGAGTCCATTATATAATTCACAGACTTGTCAAGCTACCATCTCCCCTGCAGGAGGAACGTCTGGCTGTACTTTATG
This sequence comes from Equus caballus, assembly GCF_041296265.1. Classification (NCBI taxonomy): domain Eukaryota; kingdom Metazoa; phylum Chordata; class Mammalia; order Perissodactyla; family Equidae; genus Equus; species Equus caballus. The sequence continues at coordinate 22,823,717 of NC_091699.1, forward strand.
CTTTAAAACCCATTTCCAGCATTCATTGTGCACATGAGGCACTGCCCTCACATTACAATAAGAAATGTGATTGCAGGTAATAAGGAGCAGCCAACACTCATTTAGGAAGGTGATCTGGGGTCAAGAGGACAGAGGCAAATAATTCCCATCAACCCCTGCACTGTTTTTTTCAATAAGAGGTTGGATGAGACATCATTACTTTCCCTCTCAGATCTTGAGAGCAGCAGCCCACAAGTGAATAAGAGCTGGAGAAATCAGCTGGAGGTGGAAGATACACCACGGGCACTTTCCCTGGAAGTCACCCCCACCTAGAAGGTGTATACTAGGTATCTCTGTTTAGCCATCTGTTTGGCCAAAGCTGTTTAAACACAAAGTATTCTTTTATTCATTCATTCATTCAACAAATATTTACTGAGCATCTTTGAAGTATCAGATAATCAGATGCTGAGATAGAATCTCTACATTCATGGTGCTTATATTCCCTTGGAGGAGAAAGCCAATAATAAAGTCACAAACAGATACAGTATGATGTCAGATAGTGGTAAAATGCTCAAAGGTTGACAGTGAGTGGCTTTTTAGATAAGGTGGTTTGGAAAGGCCTCTCTGAATAGGTCACAACTGTGTAGACACCCCAATTAAGTGAAGGAAAGAATAAATCAAATGTCTGTGAATAAAGCCACCCAGGTTGAGTGTTCATCAAGTGCAAAGGCCCTGAGGCAGGAACAATCTTAGCGTTTTAAGGCACAATAGGAGATCAGTGTGTCTAAAGCCATGTGAGTAAAGGGATAAGAATTTTTAGCACATCATATACCAAAGGACAGACTTTGTATCTTATCCCCCATGTGATGGGAGCCATTAGAGGGTTCTGAGCAGAGGAGTGATAAAATCTGTTCTATGTTTTAAAATTATCACTCTGGTTGCTCTGTGGAGAAGAGACTTCAGGGGTCATGCATGGAAACAGGGAGCTCAATTAGAAGACTCATGCCGTGGTCCAAACAAGAGCCAATGGCAATTGGGAAAAGGGTGACAATGATGGACCAGGTGAGCAGCAGTCAGCTGGAAGATATATTTTGAACACAAATCAAGATTTGCAATGGATTCGATTAGCAATCTAACTTAAATTGAGAGAGAAGTTCAAAAAGACTCCAAATCTTGTATGTGGAGAAATTGGAATCCTTGTGCACTATGGGTGGGACTGTAAAATGGTGCAACTACTATGGAAAACATTATGGAGGTTCTTCAAAAAATTAAAAATAGAACCACTATATGCTCCAAAGATCCCACTTCTGGGTATATATATCCAAAAGAATTAAGACAGAGATTTGCACCACTATTCACAATATCCAAGAAGTGGATGCAACCCAAGTGTCCATGGACAGATGGACAGATGAATGGATAAATAAAATGTGGTATATGCATACAATGGAATATTATTCAGCCTTAAAAAGGAAGGAAGTCCTGTGACATGCTACAACATGAATGAATTTTGAGTACATTATGCTAAGTGAAATAAACCAGTCACAAAAAGACAAATACCATATGATTCCACTCATATGAGATATCTAAAGTAGTCAAATTCATAGGAACAGAAAGTACAACGGTGGTTACCAGGGGCTGGAGGGAAGGGGGAAAAGAGGGTTGTTGTTTAATGGGTATAGAGTTTCAGATTTACAAAATGAAAAAGTTTTGAAGATCTGTGTCACAACAATGTGAATGTACTTAACATTACTTAATTGTATACTTAAAAATAGTTAAGATAGTAAATTTTATGGTGTTTTTTACCACAATAAAAAATGAAATTCATGTTAAGTATCTATTGTGTTTAAGATAACAGTAAATGAAAATATGATCCTAATTAGCAAATCTTTTAAGATCCATTTTATTTCTTCTACATCATATTGCTTGTAAATTTTCTCTCTTTTATAATGTATATACTATATTAGAACTGTAGTATATCCACATAATTTAAAAATATATAACCAAACATTAAAAAAAAGATTCTAAGGCTTAAACTAATGGGAAATTGGAATTGCCATTTACTGAGAAAAGAGTGAGGAGTGCAGATGTATGAGGGGGAATCAAGTGTTCCATTTGGGGTATAAGTTTGAGAAGCCTATGAGATGTATCCACATGAAGATGTGGAATAGGACATGGTATATGTGAGTCTGGAGTTAAAGGGAAAATCTAGCCTGGAGACAGAAATTTATGAGTCATCAGAATCAAGACAGCACTTAAAGTAATGGGACTGGACCAGATCAGTAAGTGAAGAAGTAAAGAAACAGATGAAGTCTGAGAACTCAGCCCTGGAAGACTCAAAGAGCAGACCAAGAATAACCAATCCATGAGGGAGGATTTGGGGACATAAATTTGAGACTGACAGACCCAAATGGTGAGATGGTGGTAGGTACTTGAGCTAAAAGGCCACACAGAATTGGGGTTGAGATGCCCACGCTGGGTCACAAGCAATAGAGAAGAAATAGAGAGGAGCAGAGATGAGAGAAGCCATGTGCACTGTCACAGACAAAAGAGAATAACCTCAAAGTATAACATCTAGCAGTTCCAGTATCAGTGGGATCTGTCTATTATTGGTTTTCTGCTTTTATATGTTTGTGAACTTGTCTGTTATGTTTATAATAACCTTCAAGCCAACTTGAGTTGGTTTCTGTTCTTTACCACCTAATAACCCCTGATGACATTCTAAAGAAAGGAGACAACATATGTGGTGGATAAGAAGAAGAAGTCAATAGAAATTCTATACCTCACTTGGGGGATGGCCACATTGAGCCCCAGTTCTTCACTCCTTCCTATATCCATGCCCTTTGCTATGTGACTTTGCAGTGCCGATCTACAGTGGGTGGGGTGGCCTGCTCTGCCTCTTGACTTTGGGCTTAGCCGAGAGTGACATGCTTTGGTCCGCAGACATGATGCAAGCAGAGGCTTCGGGGCTTGTGAATTGCGGCTTGCTCTCTAGAGCTACCACTGTGACAGCTGGAGAATGAGACATGTGGAGCAGAACCAAGTCAGCCAGTCACCTCACCCCATTGGACAGCCAGCCAACCACTAGACATGTGGGTAGGATCACCCATGATGAGCAGAACCTCTGTGACCCCAGACATGAGCAATGAACACTTATTATTGTATGCCCCTGAGGCTTTGTAATTTCTATGGAGCAAAGATAACTGATCCATCATGCATAAAAACACTGATTGGATTTGATCAACTTATTTCCTATCCACAGTTATCACCACTGATAAGCGAGGATCAACTTGGCCCCCACAAATAGCCAAACATGGACAAAATGTAACTGATAGAGCAAAAAAGAGAGCTGCAAAAAGATCTAGACAATACAAGACCTGCCTGATCTATCATCAACTACTTTAGAATTAGCTATAATTTTAAGGTTTATTGTAAAATAAACAAACAAATAAATAGGCAAGCAAATAAAATAATATGGAAGACTATCAGGCATTTAGACGCCTCTATTCACCATTTGCTATACAGTGGTAAAAACCCAAAAAGTGGTCTCATTTTCTTTTAATAAACAGTCTTTTATTCTTTCAGCATAAAAACATCATTCATCTAAAGGGAGCAGTTACATAGTCTACTTGTCTTGTTAGGCTAAACTGTACATCAATTCTAAAAGCATTACTTAGAGAATGATTTTACACAAATTCAAGTTAGCATAGCTCTCAAAAATGCTACTCATAGATTATAAGAAATTGTGAACACACAGAGCTGGCTATTTTACGAGAAGTGTTGAAGTTCTCAATGAACTGAAATTAATATGTCAATAGTCCATACTTTTAATTTGATAATAACCGGAGGCTCAGGAGCCTAAGAAGTTTGAAAGAAGCCTACTAACAACTTCATATTTGCCTCAGATAAATTTTGAAATCTTGTCGTTTTCTCTCAGCAACTCTATTTGCATTGTACATTGAAACAGCAAGCTTCAAAGTTGGAGTGTGAAAATACGCAACGCCTGAAATTGAAGGGTAGCTCAATTGTAGAGTTGAGAGAAGAGAGAAAATGAATAGCAATATAACCCTTAGCTGTTATACTTGGGACTCCTGAAGTCAAGAATATCAGTAAATACCAGTCCTTGGTCAGACACAGTTTAAAAATATTAAATTCCCACAGGAAGTCCTTTCCTTGAACTTGAATATAATTGCCTTTAGATCTTTAGTAGCCATTCAGAAAAAACTTAATTAAATATACGTGAATGCATTCAATAGCTGGTCTTCAAAAACCACAGTTATTTTAGAGTTCAATAAGAACAAAATTTAAGTTTAAAACTGGTTTCCAAAACCATGCAACTCCCACTACAAGCTCAAAGACCTTTTTCTTAAATACCAAAATATTCACACACCCTTTTAAAGGCATCTATGAAACGGTTGTGTTACCTATGCTAGCAAACACGCGGAAACCCCGGTTCCCAGTTCTCGGATTGTGGGTTCTGGAATCTCTCATAATACACAAAAAGAAAGGAAAGCATTTTTTAAAAGGCACCAGAGATCTGAGTTTAAGATTCTTTAGCTTAAAGTTCTCACACACCAAGTTTTGTCCTTTGACACTCAATATTCATTTTTCCATAGAAAGAGTGGTCACAGAAATGACTTCATTTATAGATACTTTTAAAATTTCATTTGTTTAAAAATGTATAACAGTATCGTTATAATGCTACATTGTTATACTGTTATAAATTAAATAAAACGTTTTAAAAATCAAATTTAAATTTTATATGAAAGATTGGAAGTAAGGAAACTCTTCTAGACTATCACCAGAATTAACTTTCTAAAAAAAAATTAAAAACAAATTTAATCATTTTAAGTCACTTTCTGGCTTAAAAACTCTCACGGAGTCCCTGGACTCTACCAGATGAAGTCCGTATGCCTTGAAGAGGGCATAAAATAGCATTTCCACCCTCATCTGGAACCACTGCTGCCTGACCCCAGGCACCCTCCACCCCAGCCATGCAAGTCTGCCCACTGCCCTAGCAAGCTCTGCGCGGAATGTTCCCAGACCCTCCCTCTCCATCTGTGCTCACAGCCAATCAGATACCAAGTCCTTTGGAAGTACTTAGATTTCCCTCCTCTCCATCCCCACAGCCCAGGTTGCTTGCCATCTCTCACCCATACTGGAGAATAACTGATCTTTCTAAATCACCCCCTCTCCACACAACACATCTATCCACAATACTGGCAGAGCTGTCCTCCTAAAATGCAAATATACCAGACTCACTCCTCTGCTAGAGCCCTTCAACAGCCCTCGTAAAGGTACAACGCAAGCTGCTTCATTGCCCACAAGACTCTCCATGACTTTGGTCTCCAATCATCCAGCTTCACCTTCCCTGCAGCAGGACCCCTCAACCCTCCCTCTTGCCATGGTGAACCCCTTGCACAGTCCTCCCAATGCTGTTTGTATCTCCATTCTTTCACATGTGAGGTTATTTCTTTCTGGAATTCTTCTTCCTATCTTGTGCACCTGGAAAATGCTTCATCATCCTCTAAGAATTAGTTCAAGTGTCACCTCCTCTGTGAAGCCTTCCATGATTAACCCTTGACCCCAAGCATACTCCATATAGTTGACCACTGTCTTCCTTTGTCCTATCTCTAATCTTAGTTGTACTTGGGATCTAGCACCTTCTACACTATACTATAATCCCTTGTTGGCATGTCTCGTCTCCCACTACACTTTAAGTTCCATGAAAAGAGAATTTATCTTCTTATACTTTATCTTTTCACCTCCAACCTGGAGCACTACAAGAATTCAACAAGGAATTGATCTATCAGCAATTAGGCCTGTTTTCCTTATCACTAGTGCTATGAGAATGAATAAGAAGAGGAAGAACTAAAGAAAAATAGATAGCAATTGTTCAATGTTATCTAGTAAGAATTGAAGGGAATAAAGAGGAAAATTCACTCCCTCTTCAATTAACACTAACTGAACACATTATAGGCCACATTCTAAGAGTTTAACACATGTTTACTCATTTAATCCTCACAACAGGGTGATCAAATAGGTATTATTAATATCCCCCATTTTACCGATGAGGAAACTGAGGCAAAGAGAGACTAAACACCTTTCCCAAGGTCATATAGGTTATCAGTGGCAGAGGCAGGATTCAAACGCAGCCGGTCTCTAACCTACACTGTATCACCTCTCAAGATACACATCTAGGAGAGACAGTGGAAGGGAGGATTACCCAAACTGGGAACAGAGGAAGGCAGAGGTAAGGAATGAAACCTGACATAAACTCAACTCTCCTGAGGAGAAATTAAGAGAAGGAAAAATGGTCTCAACGGTTCTTGGTGCGAGGAGGTTATCTAGTAGTGGCCATTGCCCAAGGCAGGGTTGGTTATTGTCCAAAGTCACACGGGTTAGACAGGTGGCACAATGCAGGGAAGGGAAGGAGGGGGCATCTGTACTGCACTCAGGAGGTTAAGAACTTGGGAAACTCCTCTCAGTTGGCAGTGTATGTATCTTGTCTGTCTGTCTCTTGGGCCAAACACTGCTGGCTCTTCCTCTGCCCTCCCAACTCTGAGCTGGCTCTAAACTCTGAGCTTACCTGGCTTCACTCTTGGCTGAACTGAGTCATCTACTGCTTATCTTACCTATCTCTTCAGAGCTGAGGTTCTAGAAGCTGAATTCAACAAAGGCTTGCTCATAGGAGACACTGGAATAAAGGTCAATATGTTCTGGGGAAACAACTCTCATGCAACAAAATATTGCTCATATGTATAGTCAGGGTTCATTAAACAAAGTGTCCTTTTGAAAAGCAACTGTTAAACTCACGAGTTGAGGGCAGTGCTTAGAAGATCCATCCAACAGATGAAGGAAAAAATAGTCTTTTAAAAATCCAAGATTCAGTTTCCAATTTAGCTCCTAATTTGGCTTACAGATTCTTACAAGTCATGATTTTTTTAATTTATTTGTCCTGTGAATTTATCTTCTCGCCAATCTCCAACACATCTTTATGAAGTTTACTTGAGGATATGTCACAGCTCATTGTATAGAGATTTGGCTACTAGCAAGAGCAAAGGGCAAGACAGAGGCAACATTATGCCACTCAGATTCATGAAGAATGAGACATCTGAACTTCCTGGCACAAATCTTAGGCCAAAATGGTAGCAAAAGAAAAGGACAAGGAAACAAGTGAACCCTAATGTTCTGAATCATCAATATCACTTCTGGTGTGAGCCTACTTAGTCGACCATCAGAATCACTTTTCGAGATACTTTGACATTCATCTCCAAATTTCTGGGGTTGCACTCAATTTAATTCCCTAGAAGTTAAAATTTAAAACCTGTTTCAATATCAATCATATTTCTATTTAGCAGAGAGTCAACTGTTCAATAGTCTGCAGAATCCAATCTAGAGTAAAAGAGAATTTAACCATTCAGACCTTCCCCCGGGGTGGATAATCAATACAGCCTGCTCCCCGTGAGGACAAGCTCTCTTGCATGCTAAGGGGAGCTTTTGACCCCAAGCAGGAAAGAAAAAGCTGTTTATTTCTTGGCACCAGGAGACAAAATTTAATTTTACTTAGTGTTCATGAGCTTTTCATCTTCAAAGTGCTTCACAAATATTAACTAATTAATCTTCACAGTACTGCTACACGATGACATAAGATCTTTCAAGGATAAAGACCAAGGGAGGCATTAAACATCCAGGCAGTGGAATTCAGAAGATAAGAATCTCCTTTCACCTGGAGGTGCTATTAGTGGTTATTCCAGGCTCTTGTACTCCACCAAGTCTGGCAGGTTAAAATCAATATGAAAAATAGTGTTGAAACTAGAGCTGATGTGGTGACAAGGCCAAAGGTCCCTTACAGAACTAAGCCTCAGTTCCCTCACTAAAAGCAAGGTTCATTATAGAACTGTCTCCAGAGGATGCTTATAAGGATTCAACAGGCTAACCCCTGTCAAGACCTCAGCACAGAGGGGCCTAGTGCCTGGTAAGCACTCAATAAACACTAGTTGTTACAAATGAAAGGTGGCCATGTCTTCCAAGTGCCTAAGCTGAAAAACGGGTTAAGAGCTTCAGGGAATTTGCAGGCATTGTCCATTTTTCTCTTTGTGGAATGAATTTAGCCCCGTTACATACACCTCTCCTATAGGGTCACTGCAGATGTAATTAGTTAAGATGAAGCCATACTGGAATAGGGTAGGCCCCTAATCCAACATAACGGGAGCCTTACAAAAAGGGGATACTTGGACACGGACACACATGGGGAGAACACCTTGTGAACATGAAGGCAGAGATCAGGGTGATGTAACAGAAGCCAAGGAACACCGAAGATTGCCAGCAGATCACCAGAGGCTGAGAGAGAGACGCTGAGGAAAGATTCTGCCTCTTGCTTTCAGAAGGCTGCCAATACCTTAATTTAGGTGAGACAGTTTCTGTTGTTTAAGCCACCCGGTTTATGATGCTTTGCTATAGTAGCCCTTGCAAATTAATTTAGCCTCTAAATAAAGTCAATTTTGTTTAATAAACAACTATGAACCAAACTCCAAATGCAAGGATATTGGTCTCTCGATCCATAGATGCCCAAAACATCCTGAATGAATAAATCCAGCACAGTCTCCTCTCCTTGCCAAAGAAGAGTAGGCAGAATAGCAACGGGAGCCCTGGAAATCCACACTCCAGGGAACTGGGAACAGTGCTCCCGCAGATTGCTAGGAAATCAAACTCTGGTCACCTCATCTTTGCATGGCTTATCAAAACCCAATTTACATACTTCTCAATATCCAGTATAGAGAGGCAAAATTACTCCTTACATGGTCTTGACCACTCCATATAGTGGGAATGGGATAGGACATGTTGATGGGCTCCCTGCCATCCAAGCTTTCTTCCTATTTCTTCAACACTCCATGCACACACATCACAACTTTTACCCTCCATATTCCTGGTGCCTGGAAAACCGTCCTCCACAGGTTCACATGGCTGGCTCCTTATAGAGTATCAACTCTTACATTATCTTCTCTAGACATTCCCTCACCACCCTATTTTGCTGGCCACACCACTCCACCCTAGTCACACTGCATCCTATCATCTTATTTTATACCCTTCACAGCATTGATCACTCTCTGATGCACCTTGTATATTATTTATTGTTTACTTGCTTGGTGTCTGTCTTCCCTACCAGAATGCAAGTTCTACGAGGGCAGAGACTTCATTTGTCCCATTCACCACTATATCTCCAGTGCTTAGCACGGTGCACAGTGCATTGCAGGCAATTTTTTTTTAATGAATAAATGAGTACCACTTTCAAAGGTGAGCTATTTTCAGCTAGGTGCAAAGTCCTGCCATTTATTCAAGGGAGTTTATTCAATTGCATTAGCTGGTGCAATTATAAGATTCTGGAAAGTCTCAACATAGAGAGTTGGCAAATCTAAAACCTAAGATATTGGTAATGCATATTTAAATGATACCTACTATAAACAATTTGCTCAATGGAATATAAACATGTCAGATATCCCTTCCTAAGTAATCTCAGTTTAAACAATTAGTCTAACTGCTTCGCCCACTCAGTATTTTTTTCATACACTATCAGAAAAAAAAATTATGGTTACTACAAGACAAGCTTTTAATAAAACTGGAGACTATTACAACCCAAATGCAAAGCTACTTGTTGTAGCTTAACATTTCAATCTAACAATTTTTCTTATAAAAACATAATAAAGAATTTTTTAGAGTATCAAGATATTTTGATAAGATGTATCTAAATCCCAATCTTTTACATGTTTAGAAAGTAAACAAGCATTAAAAACAAAGTTGAATAAATGTCAGTGACCTAGGAGCTATTCAATTCAACTTGTCTAAATCATTCCCTGAAGAAAAATAGCCATTCTAAGAGTCACGAGCTCTGACTCCTGAAGGTGACCTTTATAGCAAAACAAACATCTGTTTATATTTTAAAATAGTTATTGGTAGCTCTATTACTCATGTTCTTTTATCCCACATTAAAAAAAAAAAAAACTTTTAAGTCATTCAGGTTAAACCATCAATATTACAAGCCAATGCTGTGAATAAAAAAACCCCAAAGTCCCTAAGCAAATGTAACACTGTCCCAAATCCATTCCAGATTCAAAAATGAGAGGTAAAAATAACTACTACACATTCTTTTTGTCAGTGTATCAAACTGGACTCAAAAAAGTCCCTAAGTTTTGGGGCCGGCCCCATGGCATAGCAGTTAAGTTCATGCACTCTGCTTCGGCAGCCTGGGGTTCGCCAGTTCATATCCTGGGTGCAGACTTACACAATGCTTCTCAAGCCATGCTGTAGTAGGCATCCCACACATAAAATAGAGGAAGATGGGCATGGATGTTAGCTCAGAGCCAAGCTTCCTCAGCAAAAAGAGGAGGATTGGCAGCGGACATTAGCTATCAGGACTAATCTTCCTCAAAAAAACATCCTTAAGTTTGAACCTAGAAACATACTTTAATGAGTTTGGGTTCTAAACAACTATGTATTAGTAAAGTTCAAAAGTTTAAAAAAAAAATACAGTAAAACCAAGCTAGGATTTCTGGAGCCATCATTAACCACTCAGTCACATTATCATTATGGTCACTAGAATTGGTCATATGTTATTCAGAGAATAAAGGAAGACAGTGGGAAATTCCATGTCATCCTTCTCAATTAGGGAAGTTGTTGCATTTGTTAAGATGGAATTTCACTCACATCACTACCAACTACAGGAAGAATTAGCTAATCAGATCATCCCCTTTCATCTGAGACTACTTACCCAAAACTACTTGGCATTACTAACACCTATTACACAAGAGTAATCAGCAAATCACAACCAACCAGGTCAGCTGCTGAAAATGGATCACAAGGCACTTAACACAATATTCTCCACCTCATTCCATGTATATCTCCAGCAGAATCAATAGGGACCTAAAGTCATATCAGCCTGCATTCTCAAAGTAGCAAAGTGCCATCCTGGAAGCAATTCACTGGCCTCCAAGTTGCTCTAGCCTCCTAGGTTATAAAGAATTATGTTTTAGCAAAGTTCAAAAGGTCCAAAAAAGAAGTCAGTCAAACCAAGCAAAGAGTTCTGGAGCCATCATTAACCACTCAGTCACAGCATCATAATCCACTGTTGCCTCTACTGCCCTTCATGAGAACTTGGGGATAGATTATGTGGCAGAGGCTAAGTTACTGCATCTACTACCCATGCACTAAAGTTAACCTGGTCCTCTGGAACGTTTTGAGATTTTCCAATGCTGTAAGGTGACCAACACTTTTCTCTTTCTCTTTGAGAGGAAAGCCCAAACCTTGTTCTCTCTCCTTCTACAGAAAGTCTAACGTGAGAGTCACCTTTTATGATTCCTGATTATTCATATGATTTGAAGAAAGAAGTAAAAAAGAAATAAAAAAGGAATGGTCAGAAAGTTGATATGAACATTAAGCATCCAGAAATCTAACAACAAAATATCACGGGACCTACTGGGGAATCTTATTACATAAAGAGATTCCCTTCACCGATGAAATATATGGAACAATAGCCTACAACTTGCTTCCACTTTTTCTTATTTCTCCATCTTTCCATTCGTCATCCATCCATCCACCCACATTTATGCCAGGCACAGTGTTTCCCGGCTGCAGTTATTTAAATATTTTTCTGTTTATGTGTGCGCCAAGTGCTATTCCAAGGTCTTTACAAATAGGAGGTCATTTAACCCTCATAACGACCTATGAGGCAGGACTATTATCCTCATTTTACAGATGGAGAAACTGAGACACAGAAAGATTAAGTAACTCACCCAAGGTCACAGAGCAATTAAGTGTCAGAGCCAAGATTGAAACCAGGCAGTCTGGCTCCAGAGTCCATACTTTGAACCAGTACACGATGCTGCCTGTTAGGAGGGGTGACTTGCATGTCAAAATTGGGGGGCCCTATACGGGTTAGTGATTAAGAGCTCAGGGTCCAGCATCAGAAAGACCTTGTTCACATATGTACAGCCTGAGTCACTTTCTAGCTAGGTGACTCTACACAGAGAGTCACCTTAATCTCCTCTGGGGGGCCGGCTCCATGGCCGAGTGGTTAAGTTCGCGCGCTCCGCTGCGGCGGCCCGGGATCAGATCCTGGGCGCGGACATGGCACCACTCATCAGGCCATGTTGAGGCGGCGTCTCACATCCCACAACTAGAAGGACCTGCAACTAAGATATACAACTGCGTACAGCAGGGGTTTGGGGAGATAAAGCAGAAAAAAAAAAAAAAGATTGGCAACAGATGTTAGCCCAGGTGCCAATCTTTAAAAAAAAAAAAAAATCTCCTCTGGTCTCAGTTTCCTTGTCTGTACACTGGAGATTTTCCCACAAGGTATGGTAAGGATTAATAAAATAATACATTTGAAGCACTTAGCAGCTGGCATCTAATACGGAATCTATTAGCAGTTAGCTTAAAAAAATAATTACAATTCCATATGGCAAAATGCCTCAGCAGGGATGCCCACAAACTGCCCTCTATGACTAAAATGAAAAATCCTTGAGGAAAACAGTAATTCTTATTTACCTTTATATGCAAAGAATAGTGCCCAAAATAGTTGATAAATAAATGCTCCTGTGTTGGTGAGGTTTAAACTTAGGCATTAAAAAAGAATTTTTAATAAAATATAAAGAATAACATAATACGGCCTTTAAAAATAAACAACGTCATCTGTACTTTAACCTCATTAATATTTAATCACATTGAAATCTTTTAATCAAATTAATACAAGCACATTAAAAACTTTAATCAAATTAATACAAGCACATACTTTTACTATAAATATTGTTCAGTAAGTCAACGGCATGATAAAAAAGGGGACTGTTCTAGATTAAAAGAAATTGAGACATAATGCCCATATACAAGAAGGAGGCCTTATTTGGGACCTCATTTGAACATAATAACTACTAAAAAATTTTTTTTCAGATAATCAGAGAAAATTCAACATAGTAATGATAGGAATTGTTAGTTTTATTAGGTGTGATAATGGTATAGGGTTATCTACGAAGATGTCTTTTTTATTTTGAGATGCATTTGAAAGTATTTAGAGGTGAAATGGCATGATATTTTAAGTACACTAGCGAAAAAAAAAATAGATGAAACAAAAATGGTAAAATGTGGAGTGTTGTTGAGTCTGGTAGATAGGTCCGTGGGGATTCACTGTCTCTGTTTCTTTGAATTTGGAAATTCCCATTGGAAAAAAGGTTTTTAAAATCACATTAGCTTAAAACGAAAAGCAACAGTCCCTTGTCCTGCACCAGAAGCTGCTTTCCCCCAAGGCCTCTCCAGAGAAGACATGCTCTTACCTATTTGTTACTTCTTAGTAGTTATTATCCTCTTTTAAAAAGATTGATATTTCCTTGCCTATATATTTAACTTTTTATTTTAAAAAATGTAGTCCCTTATTAGTAGGGCAGCCCACTTACATCAATGGATAGATCATCCAGACAAAGCCAATAAGAAAATAGTGGATTTAAATGAAAAACTAGACCAGATGGACTTAATAGAGATATATCTATATATCTATCTATCTATATATATAGATATCTATATATATAGAACACTTCATCCCAAAACAGCAGAATACACATTCTTTTCAAGTGCACATGGAACATTCTCAAGGATAGACCATATGTTGGGAAGCAAGGCAAGCCTCAATAAACTTAAGAAGACTGAAATCATATCAAGCACCTTTTCCAACCAGAATGCTATGAAACTAGAAATCAACTAAAATAAAAAAGCTGGGAAAGTGACAAATATGTGGAGACTAAGCAACATGCTACTGAACAACCAATGGATCATTGAAGAAATTAAAGAAGAAATAAAAAAATATCTGGAGATAATTCTGTCATAGACACATTAATTTGAACTGAATTCTGGTGTGCTCAAAATATACATATGATATCAAAAGGATGTGATGGCCATATTCTAAGATCTTCATCTAATAAAGTGCAAGAGGTTTAGTCTTCCTCAGCCATGAAATTTACCAATTTCATGAATGTAATTTTCTTTTTTTTCCAATGAGGTCAAAATTACATTTGATTTTTTCAAATTGTGAGTTTGATTTGAATAATTCTCTTTTTCATTCCCATTGTTTGTATTGGTAATTAGGTTTTCATTTAGTAAGGGATATGAAGGTGTAAGCATTTCATTTCACATGTTCAAGCTACAGTTTTGATGAGAACAATTTTCTTGCTTATGTGCATTGTTTTCATAAACAATTAAATCTCTCACTAAAAAAACTGTAAAAGAAAAATCTGTAGACAAATGAGAATGAAAATACCCCATACCAACTCATATGGGGTACAGGAAAAGTGGTCTTAAGAGGGAAATTCATAGCACTTTAACAAACAAGGAAAATCTCAAATAAGCAATCTTAAACTACACTTAACAGAATTAGAAAAAGAAGAACAAAGCCCAAAGTCAGCAGAAGGAGGAAAATAATAAAAATTAGAGCAGAAATAAATGAAATTGAAGTAACAACAACAACAACAACAAAACAGTAGAAAGGATTAAAGAAACAAACAGCTGGTTCCTTGAGAAGATAAACAAAATTGGCAAACCCTTAGCCAGACTCACTAAGGAAAAAAAAAAAAAGGCTCAAATAAATAAAATTAGAAATGAAAGAGGAGAAATTACAATGGAGACCACAGAAATATAAAGGATAAGAGAATACTATGAAAAACTATATGCCAACAAATTAGACAAACTACAAGAAATGGATAAGTTCTTAGACTCATACAACCTCCCAAAACTGAACCAAGAAGAAACAGAGAATCTGAATAGACCAATCACAAGTAAAGAGATAGAAATGGTAATCAAAACCTCCCAAAAAATAAAAGTTCAGGACCAGACGGCTTCTCTGGAGAATTCTACCAAACATTCAAAGATTTAATATCCATCCTTCTCAAACTATTCCAAAAAATTGAAGAAGATGGAATACTTCCTAATACATTCTATGAGGCCAACATCACCCTGATACCAAAGTCAGACAAGGACAACCCAAAGAAGGAAAATTACAGGCCAATACCACTGATGAACATAAATGCAAAAATCCTCAACAAAATATTTGCAAATCAAATACAGCAATACATTAAAAAGATCATACATCATAATACAGTTGGATTTATACCAGCAATACAGAGATGGTTCAACATCCGCAAATCAATCAATGTGATACACATTAACAAAATGAGGAATAAAAATCACATGATCATCTCAATAGATGCAGAAAAATCATTTGACAAGATCCAACATCCATTTACAATAAAAACTCTCAATAAAATGAGTATAGAAGGAAAGTACTTCAACATAACAAAGGCCATATATGACAAACCTACAGCCAACATCATACTCAATGGTGAAAAACTGAAAGCCATCCCTCTGAGAACAGGAACAAGACAAAGGTGCCCACTCTCACGACTTTTATTCAACATAGTACTGGAGGTTTTGGCCAGAGCAATTAGGCAAGAAAAAGAAATAAAAGGAGTCTAAATAAGCAGTGAAGAAGTGAAATTCTTGCTGTTGGCAGGCAACATGATTTTATATGTAGAAAACCCTAAAGAATCCATCAGAAAACTATTAGAAATAAACAACTACAGCAAAGTTGCAGCATACAAAATCAACTCAGAAAAATCAATTTCTATACTCCAATAAACTAACAGAAAGAGAACTCAAGAATACAATCCCTTTTACAATCACAACAAAAAGAATAAAATATCTAGGAATAAATTTAACCAAGGAGATGAAAGAACTATACAATTAAAATGATAAAATATTGAAAGAAACCAGCGAGGACATAAAGAAATGGAAAGATATTCCATTCACATGGACTGGAAGAATAAATATAGTTAAAATGACCATACTACCTAAAGCAATCTACAGAATCAATGCAATCCCAATTAGAATCCCAATGACATTCTTCCTAAAATTCACATGGGGCAACAAAAGACCCCGAATAGCTAAAGCAATCCTGAGAACAAAGAACAAAGCTGGAGGCATCACAATCCATGACTTCAAAATATACTACAATGCTATAGTAATCAAAACAGCATGGTATGGGTACAAAAACAGACACACAGATCAGTAGAACAGAATTGAAAGCCCAGGAATAAAATCATACATCTACAGACAGCTAATCTTCAACAAAGGAGCTAAGAACATACAAGGGAGAAAGGAAAGTCTCTCCAATAAATGGTCTTGGGAAAACTGGACAGCCACATGCAAAAGAATGAAAGTAGACCATTATCTTTTGCCATACACAAAAATTAACTCAAAATGGATCAAAGACTTAAAGGTAAGACATGAAACCATAAAACCCCTAGAAGAAAACATAGGCAGTACACTCTTTGACATTGGTCTTAGAAGGATCTTCTCGAATACCATGTCTACTTGGACAAGGGAAACAAAAGAAAAAATAAACAAGTGGGATTTCATCAGACTAAAGAGCTTCTGCAAGCCAAAGGAAACCAGGAACAAAATGAAAAGATAACCCACCAACTGGGAGAAAATATTTACAAATCATATATCCAACATGGGGTTAATCTCCAAAATATATAAAAAATTCATACAACTCAACAACAACAAAACAAACTGCCCAATCAAAAAATGGGCAGAGAATACGAACAGACATTTTTCTAAAGAAGATATACAGATGGCCAATAAGCACATGAAAAGATGTTCAACGTCACTTATCATCAGGGAAATGCAAATCAAAACTACGTTAAGATATTACCTTATATGTGTTAGAATGGCTACAATGACCAAGACAAAAAATAACAAATGTTGGAGAGAACTGGAGAAAAGGGAACCCTCATACACTGCTTGATGGAATGCAAACTGGTACAGCTACTGTGGAAAACAGTATGGAGATTTCTCAAAAGATTAAAAATAAAAATACCATATGACCCAGCTATCTCACTACTGGGTATTTATCCAAAGAACTTGAAATCAACAATTCAAGGAGACTTAGGCACCCCTATGTTCATTGCAGCATTATCCACTCTAGCCAAGAAGTAGAAGCAACCCAAGTGCCCATCGACCGATGATTGGATAAAGAAGATACTGTATATAGATATACGATGGAATACTACTCAGCCATAAAAAAAGACAAAATGATCCCATTTGCAACAGCATGGATGGACTTGGAGGGTATTATGTTAAGTGAGATGAGCCAGACAGAGAAAGACAAACACCATATGATTTCACTCATATGTGAAAGGTAAAAAAATACATGGACAAAGAGAACAGATTAGTGGTCACCAGAGGGGAAGGGGGTTGGGGAGTGGGCACAAGGGGTGAAGGGGCACATAAATGTGGTGACTGACAAATAATAATATACAACTGAAATTTCACAATGTTATAAACTATTATGACCTGAATAAAAAAATTTTTTAAATGTAGGCCCTTTTAATTCCAGTTGCATCACCTACAGTAGCTCTTAACAGTCCAACTTTGAGATTAATGTGCTCCTCCTTCACCTTTCCACATCTTTCCACCTCTTACCATCTACCTTATATAACTTTACTTTTACCTCCTCAAAGTTGTTTTCTAAGCATGAGCTTCTTGTTGTGTCTATAAATTGACTGTTTATATTATGACCATGTAAATACTGCTCAAAGGATAGCAAATAATGTAATATGAATACATTTCCTTTTTAGTTCAGTTTTAGTTTTTCCTACAGTTTCCAACTGCTCTTTTTTTTTTTCCTTCCACCATTTGTCTTAGTACATCCTCAACTTTCTTCAAACTCTTCATCAGATTGGACATTCTATTGGATGGCTTTATGCCAATTAGAATTTCTTCCTCCTATGTTTTACACATACTAAACTTGTCAGATGACAGGAGAAATTGTCACTCAGAGCATCTATTCCAAAGCATATTTTCCCAGTCTTTAAACTGAATTAAGAAGCTGACAGGTTTGAGGACTGTCCAAACTTTTTTATAAACTTATTCAGAGTAGGCAGAGAACGTTCTTGTAAGAAAGGAGGTGTGGGGGAGCAGCTTATGTGGTTGTAAGAAAGCTTACTTTAAAACTCGATGGATTCATGCCATAAATTTAAGAACATCAGTGAATTTACAATGAATGCTGAAATAATCGCATTTTTATAGAAGTGAGGTATGTATCCACATGAAACCCAATTTCTATTTACATTTAGAATAACTGGGAACACCACTACCCTCACCTGGGCTTCTGAGTCATATCCCTAACACTATAACTTTGATAGAGGGAAAAAAAACCCAACAAATCTGCAAAAATCATCTGAAGGAAAAGGAAACCTCAAACAGAATACTCTACTTTGTAAGCTTAATTCCAAATGCTAAAGGAACGTAATTTTTTTCAAGTTAGAAAGCCACAGATGACTATTTAGAAGTCCAGTGAAAGCTTTAGCCAAGGGGCTCGCCTGCTGTCACAGCAGTGAAGTTCGCACATGCTGCCCACGGCCTGGGGTTCGCCGGTTCAGATCCCAGGTGCGGACCTGTGTACCGCTTGTCAAAGCCATGCTGTGGCAGGCATCCCACATACAAAGCAGAGAAAGATGGGCACGGATGTTAGATCAGGGCCAGTCTTCCTCAGCAAAAAGAGGAGGATTGGTGGCAGATGTTAGCTCAGGGCTACTCTTTCTCAAAAAAAAAAAAGCTTTAGCCAAAATATTTCATCAAATGGAGGCCCAACTGAACACAAAGAACACAGGCTCTGGGGCTGGACTGTGTGTTCAAATCCTGGCTTCAAGCCATGTGGTGGTAAGCAAATTATTTAACTTCTTTCCTGTCTCAGTTTCTTCATCTATAAGAGAGATAAGCCTCATTAGGCAGTTACAAGAATTAAATTAGTTAATACCTGTAGAGGATCTGGCACAAAGTAGGGGCTGTACAAATGTTTGATAAATAAATTGCAGTACAATTAGCCCTCCGTATCCACGGGTTCTGCATCTAGGGATTCAACCAACTTTGGGATCAGAAGACCTATGATGGTTGTCTGTACTGAACATGTAAAAACTTTTTTTCTCGTCATTATTCCCTAAACAATACAGTATAACTATTTACATAGAACTTACATTGTATTAGGTATTATAAGTAATCCAGAGATGATTTAAAGTATATGGGAGGATGTGCGTAGGTTATATGCAAATACGACACCATTTTATATAAGGGACTTGAACATCCGCAGATTTTGGTATCCATGGGAGCCCTGGAACCAATCCCCTGAGGATACTGAGGGATGACTATATTGCTCACGATAATAAAATAAATAAATACATAAATAAATAAGGAGCTTCTATGTTTATCATTCAGAGAATGGCTACTTACACTCTGGCAATTCCATACCATGGAACAATCCTCAACAACTGAAAAGAACTAGGCACTGACTTAAAAAAAAAAAAAGGTGGTGGGGGTGGGGAGAAGCACTGTTAGGTGAAAAAAAAAAAGTTGCAAGAGAATAATTGCAGGTTTCAGAAAACTCATAAAAATGTACATTTTTATATACATATATATGCCTTCAAATGAATAGGAAACATTCTGGAAAGATAGACACCCAAATTCTAAAAACGATCAGTTACTCTGAAGACCTAGGTTCTGGTTCTGTCTCTACAATAACCAGCTGTACCACCTTGGCTAGCTGATACAACTGAGAAAACACCCAAGGATAGTTTCCTCACCTTAAAAAGAGGAGTGAGAGATGACTGGATTCAGTAATCCCTCCAATCAATTCCAAGCCCCTAATACCCTGACTTTGATTATGGGATTCTGGTGCTTTCTATAAATAAAAATACTGCATTCTCCAACACTCTATCCTGCTCGGTATTTATTAGAAACTCTATGGAACAGGGTGCATTGTTTCAAAAGCACAGCCCGTGCCAGATGGAAACCATTCTGTGTGGGTACAGTTCCATCCCCAGATCATGCTCTCAGCAACAAAATCTCTCTTCACTCCCAGCCCCCTCACTGGCGCCATGTGTTCCTACAGAAGAGAGCTGCTTTACCCATTGATATATGAGCAGCAGTTCCTTTATTGCCATTTTTGCTTTTTCTCCTGATTGTCATCAGAAATACATTCATACCATCATTCACAGACATATGTAACCCAAATAATTTACCCATAAACAGGAAGACAAGAAATTGCTGTTTTAAAAGCAGGGTCATGTTCCCATCACCCACCCAATGACCACTGAGAGAGCCACTTTCTGTCACTGACACCTATCATGATTCTTGCTCACTGCTGAGTGAACCGGAACCTCAGTCCTCAATCTCATTTACCACCCATCCTCTCTCACTGAAGAGACCTGCAACCTCACCCTCACTCCTTCCCACCTGGCCTTACCTGCCTCACTACAAACTGTCCCCCTCCAGCCCAACCCACCATTGAGCTCACCACCGTAGGTCCCCAGCGCCTAGGACAGTGCCCGGCACAAAGCAAGCATCAAAAATATTAGTTCAACACATTCATGCCACAAAAAAATATATCTATTAACTGAGTCAATACATTCTATTACCAGACTAAGGTTCCTAAAGGAGAGCACTGATTACATCAGTGACTGGGCAAAAATTCATTCTCTCAAACCCTGGAACATCTAAAATGTGCCAAGTATGGTGCTCATTTCTGACAATATAAAGAATGACATATCACTCCCACCTTCACAGAGAAATGCTAGGCTCACAGATTTCAGTGGGAAAGAAGAGAGTTTATCACTAACTCTACTGCTCACTGACTGCTATGGTCTGAATGTTTGTGTCCTCCCAAAACTACATGTTGAAACCTACTGCCCAATGTGATAGTACTAGGAGGCAGGGCCTTTAGGAAGTGATCTGGTCAGGAGAGTGGAGCCCTCATGAATGGGATTAGTGCCCTTACAAAAGAAAGGAGAGAGCTCGCCCCTTCCGTCCACTGAGGAACAGCTAGAAGGTGCCATCTATGAACCCAAAAGCAAGCTCCCACCAGACACTGACTCTGCTGGCACCCTGATCTTGGACTTCCCAGACTCTAGGACCATGAGAAATAAATTTCTTTTGTTTAAAAGCTACCCAGTCTACAGTATTTTTGTTATAGCAGCCTGAACAGACAAAGACAAGGACTGTGTCATCTGGTGCAAGTTGCTTAAACTCTCTGGGCGCCAGTTTTTTCATCTCTAAGATGCCTCATGGGACTGACCTAACAGCTAAATGAGGTAATGTATATAATGCATTCAGCATAGCAAGAAACTAATAAATGTTCTTCTCTTAAATTAATAATAGTAGTACGAACAAAATCAAACTGTCTTATTGAGTCAATCAAGGGCTTCAAACTCTGGCACCAATCTACCACTTCAGCCTCAACTTCACACATCCAGTCAAAAAAGATCCCTCTGAATTCTGCCCATCTCTAGCTTTGGTCCTAAAAGTCACTGCACAGGAATGCCCCTCCCCTCCATCCACCCTGACCCTCCTCACTGCATTCATCTCTAACTCCACCCATCCTTCAGGGCCCAGCTTAACATGTCTTCTCTAGAGCTTTCCCTACTCTTGTCAGCAACCCTCGCCCCAACAGTCTCCGTCTATGTTCCCATAACATTTATCCCATCCCTAGAATCACACCTTCCCTATTCCTTACAGTGCAGTGATTCAACAAGCTTTTGTTGAAGGCCTGTTTTGCGATACTTCATTTTGTGTTGAGGATGCTGGGTCAACAAGAAAGACACAGTCCCCGCCCATAATCTCGCAGGGGAGGAACACATAGGATAAATAATTATCCAAATAATTTCTTAATTAAAATTGTGATAAGCATCTTAAACAAAACACATAAAAATACAAATAGGATTACTTCTATCTTGAGGCCCAGATTAAAGGCAAGTCTTTTTTAACATAGCACTTCCAGAATGTACTTAGTAAACGCTCATTGGAGTCAACCAAATTATCTTTTCTATTAAAAGTAAAGTTGGTTGAGAGTAGGGACCAGGTCTGAGAGGTCAGAGAAAAAGAACAAGATAAGGTTAGTTGCAGCCATAGCTCTTTGCCTAACCAGCGATATAACCTTGGCCTGACCTGATTTTCAAATTCCTCATTGGTCTACGAGAATAAGCCTTTAGAAACTAAGAGCACCACACAGGGAATATTATCTTTGTCTCTACCCCACTACAATTAGTACACATTGTAACTATAGCAAGAATTTGGGAAATATTTATTAAATGAGTGTTAAATCACTGGCCGAGGCCAGGGGCTAGCTCTGTTATGACCTTGTTTCCTGAGTAAGGACCAACGTCAACCCTGAAACATCTACTCACTCCTTTATAATTAAGACATGGAATAAACTCTCTAGATAAGAAGCACAGGCATTTCTTGGCAATGCTGAGAGATTAGAAAGATCCGTTCTCATAAAAAGCCCTGTATGCTGAAGCGATCAGAAGACAGTGTTTTCCTAAGGAAGCATTTCTGAATCCTTCCATGACTTCACATCTCTCAATCTCAGCATCGACAGTGAGGAAGTGAGGAGCAAGTAAGAGTTCATCTCATAAATACAGCACTGCTGGGGCAACTCTAACACTCTCCCCATTCTCATTACTCTTCCCTCCTAGACTCTAGCTGGTCTCTTTTTCTTATTGTTGTTACATGCAGACCGAGACCAGAATGAAACCAACAAAACACCTTGTAGAACACATACTTCCCTGCAGCCCCATCCTCGGTCTCCAAACCTCCGCTGCCAGAAGCCACAGCTGGCTTCTTCTCTTCCAAGTCGCCACCCCCTTACATACATACACACGAGCACTACAGCTGTCGTCTCCACGCAGGGGGAAGCAGCTCCATGTACGACGCAAACACAAAGCCAGACATCACTCTTCTATTCTCAATCTTCCTCCTCTTCTCCAGCCATTTTGGTTCCTAGCAGTGTCGTCTTAATCTTCAACAAGTCAGTGTTTCGTATTTACTTCTTCAAGCCCGTGTTGGCAAGGCTTGTCACTTCTATCATAGATGAAATCTAACTTAAAGATAACTGGTCCAATTATGTGCTCAGGGAATTTTTTTTTTCTTTTAACAGTTTACGAACATTTATTTTGTGCCAGGCACTAAGGAAGACAACAGTCTGCAATTATTTATCATGCACCAGGAGCTAAGTGATTTCTATGAAGCAACCAATAAAATCAATGCCACAACCCCATCAGGTAGATGACAGCATGTCAGTGGGTTAGATGGTTACGGTGCTCTCTGGTGGCAGACATGTCAGTGCCCTTTTGCTGTCACTTGTGCTTGGGGCATCTGCACCTATAGTGTTCCTACCGTGTGCAGCTCCCTGCAGTGGCCCTTTGGAGGAGGGTCTAAATATCACAGGTACTGGAAATCTCCAATATGGCCCTATTCAGAGAGTTATGGGGTCTTGGGAAATTTTTAATAGCAAGAAATCAACATTCCCAAGAAGAGTTTTCTTTCTGGTATGTGCCAAGTTGTTAGCAGATTCAATGACAGGTCAATGTTATAACTATAAAGGAAGGGATGGAAAGCGCAGGAAACTCTGCAGACACTGATTTCATCAGCAAAAACAGTCCTCCAGAGAACACAGGGGCATTGAAGGGTTGTCTCAAGAAAGTCTTGTTTTGTTTTCTCGAGAGCGAGGAAAAAACCACCACCGTTGGGTTTCAGTTGGTAGAAATATCCACGTCCCTTTCTTTCTCCCACTTCCTTCCTCCAAGTGCTCGCAAAGTGTGGGGCATTCACGAGACTAGACTCCACCTCATGGGAGAAAAGGCAGAGAAACGGCCAAGAGAAAGAAACAGTTGACACTGACAATGTGCTACTTCTCAGCAATCCAAGTTATAAGTTTTGGGGAAAAAAAGGAGTCGGAGGCTACTGATGAAAACACAAGGTCAGGGATCAAAGACTTGGGTTCCCTGTGTGTGCCCCAGAGGAGAGGGCAGCTCACCTTGGCGGGGAGTACAGCAGCTGCCTTTGCAGATGGAAGAGACAGAACACACGTGGGGAAAATCACCTGTTCACACACTCCAAAATGTTCCAGGTTAAAAAAAACCCTCAAACTTCAAGACAGATGTTTATGAGAAATGAACAAAGTACTTTAATGCTTCATTCACGGTGAAGCTGTCAGGATTTTAGAAGCTTGGAAGTCCTTTTTTTATTTTTTGCAAGAGAAAAAACTTTCAAGCCCCCCTGCTTTAAACAGCCCTGGAGAATCTTTAAGTTGCCTGTGACTTCAGTTTTAAATCTTCTTGTGATAAAAATACGGAAGGAGGATTACTAAATAGTCCTGTGAGTGCATTTGTCTATTATGAAAAACAAAGTATTATATTATGATAGAGTAAATTAGTATTTGGAAGTTCCTTTTAATATTTTCATGTTGTAATCCTCTTATTAACTTATAATTTCTAAAAATTAGAAAATCAAGAGGGCCTAAGATTTTTTTTCTGCAAACTTGACAACCAGGAGTGGTCTGGTGTTACTTGCTGTCTGTGATCAAGAAGAAAAACAAGTTGTGCTCTCCTGAAAAGCGATTCCTTAGTAACATGAGAACACACATCAGCTTTCTGTCTCAAGAAGTCATTTTTTGCTGACAAGGGCAAGTTAACAACCCAGATTTTCTTAATAAGGTTTTCAGATTAGGTGAGAATTAGAAGTTTTACTGCAAGTGTGAAATGCAAACGCTTACCTGAAACTTGTTTCTCTGACTTACAGAGAATGTGGGGTTCTAAGAAGTTCTTTCAGATTAAAAGTTCACTTAGCTGCTAGTTCCAAAATTTAGCCCCAAAATGAAACTCATGACTTGAACGAGACACTCCCTGGTCCTCTTCCCCTCCTAAAATGTCTTTCACGTCACCTTGAAAGAACTGAAGTGACCAGTGAGAAGAGGTCACTGGCACAACTACAACAGGACAAAGGGGTCATTCATCACTACCTGTACATTTCACGAGGAGGCATACGGGCTTTGGGAAAAGGTGCTGAGATTTATTTTCTGCATGAAGGAAATTAGCTGCTAAACTTGATGAACTGTATTAAACTTAAATGCCATCGGAGAAATGAGAAATAAAGGGCAATTTACTCAAAAGGCAAGAATATCCTAGTTTCACACACATTCCTCAATTTTACCTTACAAGTTCTTGGTTAATGTGGCTAGAAAACGTGGAAAAGGAAATCCAAATGTGTAACCAACCCAAACTTGGTGTTTGATGGCAGCATAATCAGAGGTGAAAAACCGAAGATGAACACTGACAGAGATGTAATTCTCAATTAATTAACCAAATTCAATTCCACTGGTTTTAATTCAACTGCAATTTAATCTTGGCAGTGTCTTTCGATTTACAGTCAGATTAAAGTCTTATTAACTTTATCCGCTACTAAAAACAAACCTGAGCAGAGTTGGGAACAGACTTCATTTAGAGGAATAAAAAAATGATGTTTTCTAATAACCTCTCAGCCAGCGCTTACCCAATCCCTCTGCATAATCCTGACCAGTGCTTGCAGTTAAGAGAAGGTCTGGTTATTAATCCAACATGAGAAAGAAGGAAGTAGGATGGCTTACTCACAGGCAGGTACTCAGACTGAGCCAATCTTACAGCTGTGCTCCATAAGTGGGTACAGAAGAAAATGTGAATTTAATAGAGTGAAATAAAATGATCTACACGATATTGAAGGTCCTCTTGCAAAGAAACAAGTTCATATCCTTTTTCATATCCCACCTACCACACTACCACTGTAAGTCTTCAGGGGGAGGAAGAAGATTTTTGTGCATTTGAGGCTCAACTCCTTGGATTTGGGTAAGTGACTTATGCCCCCAAGTGTAATTGAATAGGAAGACAGTCGAGAATTAACATACACTGTGTGGCTACAAGATGCATAACAGACTACCTTTTTTGATGGGGTTATTATTTTACAGCTTCAGTAACTGAGCTTCACAGACATTAGCACGTAGTAAGTGGCAAAGCTAATACCTGAACCCAGGTCAGACTGTAAAGTCTTTGATATCGTCACCAAGCCACCCTGCCTGCCAACATACCAAAGTCCTTTGAAGCCATACTGGACCAGGGTACAATTAAGAGAAACAAATCTATGTCAGCTAGGGGGAAACGGAGGTAGCAAATCCAGAAGCAAGAATACAAGGGACAGGTGAAGATCGGTCTTTTTATTGCTTATATTAAAGCTTTCCACTATGGATAAGTTTAGACACTGTTATAACTTCTTAGCCAAACGGTTTTAGCAAATGCACATATGGTGTCTATTCATAAAAGTAGATGTGGGTTACGACCCAGCTATCCCACTACTGGGTGTCTATCCAAAGAGCTTGAAGTCAGCAATTCCAAAAGTCCTATGCACCCCAATGTTTACTGCAGCATTATTTACAATAGCCAAGACATGGAAGCAACCTAAGTGCCCATCAACAGATGACTGGATAAAGAAGATGTGGTATATATACACAATGGAATACTACTCAGCCGTAAAACAGAACACAGTCTTCCCATTTGCAACAACATGGATGGACCTTGAGGGAATTATGTTAAGTGAAATAAGCCAGATAGAGAAGGACAATCTCTGTATGACTCCACTCATATGAGGAATTTAAAAATGTAGACAAAGAGAACAGATTAGTGGCTACCAGGGGAAAGATGGGGTGGGGGTGGGCACAAAGGATGAAGGGGTGCACCTACAACACAACTGACAAACAATAATGTAAAACTGAAATTTCACAAGATTGTAACCTATCATTAACTCAATAAAAATTTAAAAAAAAAAGTAGATGTGGGTGATAAATCTGAGAGATTATGTGCTGCCTACAACTGAGATGCAAGAACAAAATGTTAGAACTAATCTTTCATAAAATAGAGATTAAAATTAATCAGAGACATAGAAGGAAGCTGAGTGAGTTAAGAGGTTGTAAACATAATCATAACACAAATTGTGCCTAGCCTACGCCTTGCACGCGAGAGAGGCTCCATAAAAGTTTTGCTGGGCTTCATTATCTAGTCCAACATACATCACAGATGAAGCAGCAAAGGCCCAGACAGGTCAAGAGCATTGCCCAGAGATCACACTGCTAGTCAGGGACAAAGCCAAGGCTGGGACTCAGGTCCTTCAACTCCTAAACCTGAGCTACTTTCTGGACCCTCAAGTTCAGCCCTCTGGTCCCCTCGTCCTATTCTTCATGCTCACACTTCCCTACAGCACTTACGCCAGGGGCTCTCTCAAGATTTACTACAGAATGCAGCACATCACAATTCAAAAGGGAAAAAAGCCAAAGTTCTCCTAATACCTGGTTCATTTCACTGAGTTTTAAGCATCACTCTACCTCTCTGCCATTAAATTATTTGCCCACACTTTTTTCTTTTTTTTTTTAAGATCCCAACCAGTCCATGGGAAATCCCCATGTTGCTTTATTCCTCAGTCACCATATTTGCCCACTCTTAACACAGACATACAACCCTGTTAAGCAGATGAAGTTTAAGAGGAAACAACAAAAAGTGTAACGTAGCTTTCAGATTCTGTGTGCTGAGGCAGAGCACATGCACTGAGTGGACAGAGAACTCCACCTGGAGAGTAAGCTGAAGCCAATGCATGAGCTCTGAGGCAAGAAGTTCCAGAGAGGAGGCAAGGCAGCCACCGCTTAGCTTCAAGCCCTGGTTCTACTATTTGCTAGAATTCGGGGTTTGGCAAGTTTCCTAAGCTATAAAGTCATCTTCCCTCACCTAGAAAATGGTTATAACCCACCAACTTCACAGAGTTGAGATGACGCTCAACTGACATAAGGGTTCATGAAAGGTTTGAGTATCCACACATACTCTAATGCCCCAGAGATCCTAACATCTTCTTATGGTGCCTGGAGAAGACACTTTCTGCTCTCCAACTCCGATCCTTCTAAAGAAAAGGAGAATTTCTTTTCCAACTCAGAGGCAGAACTCAAAAGAGAAGGAAAAAAATTTACATCATTATCCTCCTCATGATAATAATAATGTTGAGCATTAACTCCACACTCACAATGGACCTGGCATTGCTCTAAAAGCATTTCTTACATCCTTTAGTCCCCTAAACTCTCGCAAATTGCTGTTACCATTTCACTTATGAGCAAATCAAGACACAGAAAAGTTCAATACTCTGCCCAGCATCACGCATTAGCCAAATTAATTGGATTTGAACCCAACAGAGATGCTTCCAGAGCCAAACTCTTTACTATACCATACACAAGTACTAGAAATAAGAAAGGAAAGGTGCCCCATCCATCTCCAGGAGAAACTACTTTCCCCTTAGGAAGAAAAGGGAAAAAGTACTGAATTTAAAATAGATGTAATTTATTTCAGGTCTTTCTCTCAAGCTTAATCTTTTTGAGAATGAAAGTTATTAGAAAAACGGTTTTGGATACTGCAAGTAAGCTTTTGGTTCTTGAGAAGCTGTTCCAGTGAAAACAAACCTACAGGCAGGCTCATAGAATGACTCTCTGACATCACCATCACATAAGAGGAAGGACAGATAAAGATAAAATCTAGGACTCTCCATTTCCCTTTGCAAACTGGCAGAGTCGTTCCACAATGACAGATGGATGACTCCCAGACTTTGTCAACGGAAACCCAGTCACGTGCACGAAATGCTTTTCTTCACCTAGCCCCACTTATCTAGCCAAACTAAGGAATTACAAACAAAAAGCAGAAATTACTAGCTTGGGGGCATACTTCTCATATGTAAGCCAATAAAACAAATCAAGTGGCTATTATTCAAGTTAAATCTGCTTTCACTAATAGTCATACTATTAATAGTGGACACTGGCATCTGGTGAACACACATAGTAGCTTGCATCCATTTAAGGTGCCTTTTCATAGCTAACTTCAACTGGGGAAAAAATCTGCTTGTTCTTATGGACAGATACATTATTTACTGTTGACAAAAGCCAGTATTCTTCAGTCACCAAGACACTAAAAATTAGATGGAAGGAAAATCATGTGGAACTATCTATGTGCAATCAATATACCACAATACAGAACCCTGTTGTCTACCCAAACCATTTCCAACACCTCTCTCTCTGGCTGTTTCCTAATACAGAGGCTGAAAAGATAGAGTGTAACTTTCCCCAAATTATTTGCAGCTAGGAGTAAGCATGGAATCTAATATCGACTAATGAAATAAAAGTAGACTCCTGGGGAGCATGAAGATAAGCTTTTGCTGCTTTATGAAAAAGATAGGAATGAAAGGAGAGCTCACTGTGTTGCCCCCGAGGTCTTTTTTCTTGCCATGAATGCAAATAGGTCACCTGGTGACACAGCAGCCATTCTGTAAGCATGAGGTGACAAGACCATGAAAAGAAAAGCCCATATCCTGAGGATGTGGAGCAAAAAAAGACTTTAAAATCCTTTACTATACCTGCTACTGCCTATCTCTGGATTTTTGATTAAGTGAACAACAAATGTCCTTATCTTTTAAACCAATGTTAAGTGGATTCTTCTCTTACTTGCAGTCAAAATCATTCCTAACAGGCTCAAATATCATTCCTTATTCCCTGATTAACACCATAGTGGACCACCTGGATTGTGTACCCAGTATTTCTTTCTTTAGGAACTAGCTCTAGCTCAGATAATTTTCTTGAGAGCTTCCATGTTAACACAGGTAACCCTAACCCCACAGCCTAAGGTGATTGATCCAGAGGAAGAAATCTGACCTGAGCTTAGCCACAGAGTCCTATTCTGGGAATTTCTGAATATTAAAACAACAAAGACCAGTCTCTCTCTAATGGTTAAAGGTGTAAAATCATAAACAGGAGCTACTGGCAGCCATGTTTTCCATCTCACAGAAAATGACAGTTTGTAGTGAGACAAAAGTAGCAGGTGTGTATTTTTACTTCTTACAGTATGACAGACCTGAACGAGTCCCTCGGCTAAAACACAAAAAAGCCTAGATGAAATATTAAATCACATTTTAAAATCATCTACTGTAGTAGTTAGCTAGCAGGGAATCCAAAGAAGCCAATTATGAAATAATAAAATCAAGACTCCTAGCAGTTAAGTCTGTCCTAAAACCAGCATTCCCTCTGTGGTTATCAGAACCTTAAGCTTCCATTTTGATACCTGTGCTAGGTACAGAAGATAAAGCTTTAAGCCTACTCAAGATCAAAAGTCTCCTAGGAGACCCTTGCATAAAGCGTTGGCCCCCAAGTAGTTACAGCTTCAAAGCAAAGGTGAAAAAGAAACAAACCCACCCTGGAAAATGGGAGGGTAAGATAAGTTGTCCATCTTGACTTTGACTCTGGGTATACGAGAGAAAATTCCCCTAATAATTCATATACACAAGTGGGCCCTCATACTAGTTTATCACCAAGATTCATATTGTGTGAAAATCCTTGAACTTTAAGCAGACAAGAAACAAAATAAAACTAAAGAAAACTTTAGGCAGAGAATTTGATTTCAAGTAGTTCTGAGTTATGGCACCTCAGACAACTAGCAAAAGGAAACAATTTTCTCTGGAGCAACGTAGCTTTAACCCAGGCCTCAAAGAATTCCCACAAATGAAATTCCAAGAAACAAAGCTGATGCTCAAAAATCACAACACACACAGGGAAATAAGACATCATTTTCAGAACCAGCCTCTACAGAAAACAGAATAAATGATCTGCAGATATTTCACTGACTGGAATTTTCACAGATAAAATATTCTGAAACTATGGTTTTTAAGTAACAGGAAGTAAAACAGAGGCTTGAAAATATGGAGGAATGAGACTGACCAAACATTTTTAGAAGACACAAATAGAAGTTTTAGAAATGAAAAATATAACTGAAATTAAACTCTCAAAGAATAAAGAACAGATTGGAATAAAACAGAATTAGTAAACAAACACAGATCAGAAGAAATTATCCAGAGCGCAGCCTAGAGAGTAAAGATGGAAAAGAGGAAGAGGTTAAGAAACATAGCCTAACTAAAGTTCCAGAAGATAACAGACAGACTGGGAAACGGCGTACTCCAACAGATAAAGGCTCAGAATTTTCCATGATCGTTAGCAAAAAACAATCTCAAATCTAAGAATCTAACAAATATCATGCAGGATAAATGAAAACAAATCAACACCTGGACGCATACCAATAAAAGCGCAGAAAATCAAAGGCTGAAAGAAAATCCTAAAGTCAACCATAGAGCAAAATACAGAGCAAAGTCTCTGCTAATTGCTTTTAACAGCAAAAATGGGACCCCAAAAAACAGTTATGCCAAGAAAAGTATCCATCCACCTATAATTTTATACCAAGCAAAACTATCACTTGTATCACTTAATGATGGGGATACACTCTGAGAAATGCGTCACTAGGCAATTTCATCATTGTGAGCAACATCATAGACTGTACTTACACAAACCTGGATGGTATAGCCTACTACACACCTAGGCTATATGATACTAATTGCATATATGGAACCACTATCATATATGCAGTCTGCTGTTGACCAAAACATTATGTGGCACGTGACTGTAAAAGTGAAATTTTCCAAAAAAATAAAATGAATATTTTCAGACAAAATAAGAAAATTTACTACTAACAGATCCTCTAAATTCTATAGGATGTTTTTGAGGCAGAAAGATAAATATCCTAGATAGATGATTTAGTAAATACTAATATAAAAGTCAATAAAAAATGACAATATAAATCAAAATCATATCTAATATGCAGGTTTAAGTTAAAAATAAAGTAATAACATTAGGAACAACAAGAGTATATACTGAGAGAGGGTGACAGGAATTCAAATGTTCTAAGGTCTTTGTATTGGAGCAGAGAATAATGACAGTTATTAACACTAGACTTAATTAAATAGATATATTAAAATATCTGGGGTAACTGCTATATATATATAAAATATAACCCTCAAGCTAGTAGAGGGAAAAAATGAAATGGAGAACAAAAAAAAAACACCTTCAATGAAACTTAAAGAAGGCAAGAAAGGAAAAAATACACATAAAAAAATGTTGAGGGAAAAGAGAAAACCACAAACTAAGATTGTAAATCTAAAACCATCAGTAATTATAACAAATATATATGGACTAAATATTCCAATTAATAGACAATGATGGTCAGAATAGGTTTTTTTTAAATTTTTTTTTAAAGATGGGTACCTGAGCTAAAAACTGTTGCCAATCTTCTTTTTTTTTTCTTTTTTTCTTTCTGCTTTTTTCTCCCCAAATCCCCCCAGTATATAGTTGTATATTTTAGTTGTGGGTCCTTCAGAATAGTTTTAAAAATCTGGTTATGTGTAGTTTATGAGAGACTTCTCTAAAACATAATGGCAGATAATTTAAAAGTTAAGAAAAAGTTATACCAAATAAATACTAACTAAAACTATTCTAGTGTGGATATACTAATAACACACAAAACAGACTTCAAGACATAAAACAGATAAAAATGTTCCCTATACAATGAACAAATGCTTAGTCCACCAGAAAGCTATGACAATTTCACAAGAGTTAGCCTTTACTAACATAACTTCAGGAAAAGAAAAACTAAAAATACCTTAAACCTGCAAATCCACTGTCATAGTGGGAAATTTTTAAACCTTTTTAAATGTTTACATACGGCAAAATTCCCTTTTTTCTTTAGTATACAGTTCTAAGAGTTTTAATATGTATATATATTGCATAACCAACACCATAGTCAGAATATAGAAGTTTCATAACCCCCAAAAATTAATAGCAGGAAATTTCAACAATTGATATATCAAGCAGACAAAAAATAAATAAATAAACTCATATATAGGCTATTGCACCCCAAGCTGGAAAATGCATATTCTTTCAAGCACAGCAGAACATGATAAAAATTGGTCACTTGCTAAGCCATAAAACAAGCCTCTCCAGTTTTAAAGGACTGATATGATACAGATCATATTATCTGAACAACATAAAACTGAGTCATAAAACATTGTTTTAAAAAGAGAACTAGAAATCCCCCATACAGTTGGAAATATAAAACACTTCTAAATAACTCATAGATATAAGAAATGATAGAAGATATAAGAAAATATTTAGAACTCAATAAGAACAAAAACATACTACCTTATCAAAATATGTAGGATATAACTAAAGCAATATTTAAAGGGAATTTATAGCTTTAGATGCTTCTGTTACAATTTTCTCAATAAGGGCTCAAAATTTGGAGTTGATTATCTAACTCAAAACAGTAATAAAGGAAGAGTAGAAAAATCTGAGGAAGGTAGAAGAAAATAATAAAGGGCAGAAACTAGCGAATTTCAAAACCAACCTACAATAGCATCAATAAAGCCAAAATGTTTTTCCTTGAAGACTAATAAGACAGAAAAACATGTGTCAATACTTATGCAGAAAAAAGAACACACAAATACATAATATTAGGAACATTACTATAGTAATCCTGTTGATGTTGTAACAAATTACCAAAAACTTAGTGGCTTAAAGCAACACAATTTTATTCTCTTAATGTCATGAAATCTAAAATCAAAGTGTCAGCACAGGTGCATTCCTTCTGGAATCCTCTTCAGGGGAGAATCCATTTCCTTGCCTTTTCCAGCTTCCTGCACTCCTTGGCTCATGGCCGCATCACTCCAACCTGTTGCTTCCAACCTCACATCTCCTGCTACTAACGCTAATCCTCCTGCTTCCCTCCCATAAAGACCCTCATGATTACATCAGGCAGACCTGGAAATCCCGGATAATCCTCCCATCTCAAAATCCTTAACTTGATCACATTTGTGAATTCCCTTTTACCAGATAAAGTAATATATTTAAAGGTTCTGGGGATTACAAAGTGGACATCACAGGGCAGAGGGGACATTCTTAAACCTATCACAGGGACCAAACCAGACACTCCAGGGATTAGCAAGATAAAAAGAGGATATTACAGGTTTTGAAAACTTAGATAACGTGGATATATTTCTAGAAAAACAGAACTTAAAAACCTGACTTAAGAAGAAATAGCTCTTTAAAGTCATAAGGAAACTGAATCATAAAGAAAACATATGGCTGAGATCACTTTACTCACCCAAAAACAGAAAATTCCAATGCTACACAAACTCTCCCAGAGAACAGAAAAATAGGGAATACTTCATAACTCATTTTAGTATAACCTTGACACCCAAACTAGATGAGAACAGGACAAGAACACAAAGTGGTAGATGTGCGTAGAGAGGAAGAGCTGAGAGATGGACATAGGCTGCTGAAGGTACTCAGTGCCTGAATGGGTCTGTTCCTGAGCCCCTGCTGCATCCCCCCCCCTTCGTGCAATTCAGTTATTCAGCCAGGATCCTCTGAGCCAATAAAATCCCTTTTTGTTGAAGCTAGTTCAAGCTGGCTATCACCGAAATCAAGAGTCCTGACTAGTTCACCATTCTACCAACGAATCTGACACATCCAACCTCTTCAATGATATTTGCTAACTATCATCAGCTCAGTTATCCATATTAATGCAAAGGCCTGAGGACATAGGGGTAGCGAAAGCCAGGTCAACCACAAGTACTTTAAAATTTATGCTGTCACCTTTCCAGCAAGCTCTCTGACTGCATTTTTTCTTAAGCTATTAAGATGAATTCAAATTAGAATAGATGGAAACAAATGAGCATCAGGGGAATAAAAACATGTCTAGGATTCAATTTCTCCAAGAATAATCTTCAAAGTGGTTCTCACTCATCTCTCCTCATAAGGCTGCAAATTCCTTAAAGGCAGGGACCATTTCTACTCGTTCAGGTAGATGACCTTGCAAATAGTCAAGAAGCTGGCACAATCCAATGACCTTTGGGACTATGTTTCTAAGAGTCTTGCCAAGAGCATACTTTCCATTGTGATAGTTAAGAAGCCAATACAGAAACATGCAAAATGGTGAAAAAAATCAAATGGAAAAAGTTTATATTCCCTTATATGCACCCAATGCTTCAAATCCTATTGAAGAATTGTTTTAAGGTAAAAAAAAAATGCTAAAATCATAAAAATGAAATTGAGGGAACATTTATCAAGATGTAATTGACAAGGAGATACAACAATGGGAGTTCCAGAAAATCCTGAGCAATGTTTCTAATCAGTAATGAGCCTGGCAAACAGATGAACTCAATTGCACCTCTGCAGCACCCACGGCAGGCGACGGAAAAATTAGACAATAATGTCAACTAGGGACTTGAACATATGTCCTGAAACCACAAAACCTGAAACCTACTTTGCTCCAGAAATGGAACCACAGCTTTTCGGGTTGACATAATATTGGTAACATTTTCAGCCATTGACAAAAAAGATGAGCTATTGCAGGAGTTCTTAATAGGCAGGTGACAAGACACGCCAAATTTTACATAATCTACATACAGATCATTGCTTGGCGCTAAGTCAGCACTCAAAGACTAATGGACCCTGGGTTGAGGGAAAGAGAAACAGCTGTACTCAGAACTCAGGATGAGAGGCCAACAAGGAGGTGGTAGCTCCTCAGTCAAATATTAAGCATTCAAGGGAACAAGAGTCTAGAATCTAGTAGTTCAAAAACACCCAGCTTTTGGGCAGGAAATAACTTTTCAAATGCCTCTCCTTCTCATCAAGCAGACTATGAGGTCACCAACAAGTCTCCTTGTCAGAATCCTAGCCCAACATCATTTTCACCTTTTGCTTTGTTAGTCGGTACCCTGCACGCTGTAGGGAACAACTGGAAATAATGCTGAATGTTCTGTTTTGCTCTCAACAAGCTTTACATATTCATTCCTGAACGATCTGAAAATAAAGTCAATGCTAACTTTAAAAAAAAAAAGAAAGGAAGAAAAGTTCTTCTACATTACAAGAGACCAGTAAAGGATGATTATGGGTTTTCCTCCCTCCCCCTGCCCAGATCAAGGGACAGCATTCCCTTGGGTTTTTATATTCTTGTATAATATTTAATTAAATACTCTGTTCCTACTGGTTTATGTACTAGAGAACACTAATTTTAGAAAACCGATTAGCTAGTTCTTTCTAACAGTATGTTATTGTAGCTAAGGTCAAATTTTTCACTGAAACTATGGCAACAAAACCCCAGTATTCTCTGTCGACAAGACTGAAGCAAAGTTCTCAAGAGGCAGGTCTCCACTTGATGGCTAAAGCTAGGCTAGACTATTCTCTTTGCTACTTTTACCTGAAATCCCAAATTTCTGGGAATAGTTATTGGGGAGAGAGGGAACTTCAGTCAGAGAAATTTGCTAGTGTTAAGTCCAAGTGAGCTTATATGTAAGTGTCATCACTGTTAACAGTTTTAGACACATATAATTTTAGCAGCACAAAACATCCCGACATTTCAGAAGCACCCAAATTGGAACATAAATGTACCCGGAAAAATACCAGATGAAAAAAGGAACTTTTAAATCTCAATAAGAGGAATAATTGCCCAACTTATTTTCTCCATTATTGCAACTGCTCAAATTGGAGTTTTTCTGCACTGACCTCCAGCTATTGCTTTGTAAAGGAAAAAAGACCAGCTCTTTGAAGGGACTATTCTCCCCATATCTGTGGCCACTCTCCACTTATCTCCCCAAACCAGTGCCAATGGACACAAGCACAATTTTTGCCTTCTACAGGCGTTATGCTGGCCTCTCACCTTAGGGAGAAGTGTCTCCACCCTGGCCAATACTACCAAGGAAGTAGCCACTGGACATCTTTCTCCTGGGAGCTCAACTGTCTACAAAGCCAGGTAGAGAAAGGCATTCTTGCAGGCCAACTGGCAGAAACCCCTTCGAACTTACAAAAAACACACAGTGGCAGGGGAGGGGCAGCGTTCAGGAAAGCAGCAGGTTGGCAATATCTTCCTCCTGTCTGTCAAGAGTGGTTGGAATGCCTGCTGCTTGGGTTAAGATAAACACAACTTCCTCTCTTCGCTAGGCTTGTCATTCTATACACAAGGCAGGATTACCATCTTGAGCAAATGCCCCATTAGTAACTGATCGGGGCTTGTGCAATTAGAGAAAAGGCCGATGACTTCTCTTCAAAAGGCCACAAGCTCCACAGCTCCCTCTCAATGATGAGGCACACGCGACAAAATCTTAAGAAACTCAGAAAGGTTAAAGCGGGCTGGCTATGGATACCTTTGTATACTCCATGTACTGAAATTTTAAAACAGACATATCAATGTTTTACGAGATGGCAAGGGCCATGTTTGATCTTCCTAAGTGATGTCCTCAAAACTGCTAATTGGAGATTTAGTCACAACAGCTACTCAGCTACTACTTATTGAGTGCCTGGGTTGTGCTAGGCATGTTGCTCACTGCGCTATATACATGCATCATCTCATCCTAAAACAGTCCCATCCATTCCATACTGTTATTAACCCTAGTCCTCAGGTGGAGAAACTAAGGTGTCAAGAGGGTAAATAATTTGCCCACGGTCACACAGCAGGGACTCGAACCCGTATCTCACTCCAGAGCCAGCAC
This sequence comes from Equus caballus, assembly GCF_041296265.1. Taxonomy (NCBI): domain Eukaryota; kingdom Metazoa; phylum Chordata; class Mammalia; order Perissodactyla; family Equidae; genus Equus; species Equus caballus. The sequence goes on from NC_091699.1 coordinate 22,861,037, forward strand.
TCCTAACCTCTATGCTCTACGGCCTCCCCAGTACATCTGACCTACTCATTAAAACCAGATATTCAACAGGACCTTTTTGTTTTTGCTTTTCTATATTTGTTCACTTTTAAAATATTCAGAAAGGTGAACAGAAAGGATTTTATTTTTCGTATTTATTCACCTTTTCAAATATTCAATAATTCCATCCTTCCACTGCTTTGCAGTGTTCTCTACCAGCTGGACTGAACACATTTGGCTCCCTGAGAGGTTCTCATTGGGAAAGCGTATCTGTACGTTCCCCAGCTGCTAGCTGACCCAACACCCCCAACCACGGGGCTTCCACAGGAAGCAAAAACAGAAGGAACAGCTGGGTCCTTTGGTGGGAAAACACAGACACTCACAGTCAAATGGGATCATCTACCTAACCTCTGTCCCACAGCAGAAATTCCCTCTCCAACATCCCTGGCAAATGGTCAGTCCCCTTTGAATGAGGGGAAACGATAATTAGAAGCAGGCCTCTTCCCTGAGCCATCGCTCAGCACTCACAGTCAGAAGCAAGTCCCAGAAATCTAAAACATTGCCTCTGGTCACTTTGATCTGCTGGCCCTAATTCTCTATTGTTCTGGGCTCTGAACGGATCTCACAATATGACAGCCCTAAAATAAGGGGAGACAACTGTCAGTTGCTCCTTACAGCTTTGCATGAGCATGGCAACTTGTTAGAAATGCAGAATCTCAGCCTTTACCCCAGACCTACTGAATTAGGAGTCCATGTTTTAACAAGATCCCCAGGTGATTCCCTGCACATTCGTTTCACAAGCAATGCCTTATGGGTCTCTTTTCATTTATTCTACAAATATCTAAGTACCTACTATAGGCCACAGCCAATGCAAAGCCTTAGGGGAGACAAGCACAGTTTCTGACTTCACAGTTAATGGAGTCGGGTAACAGCAAGGTCATACACCAGCAATGATGCAGTTTTACGGCATTTAATATGGTCCAGGTATCCTTTAAGTGCTTAACAGGAATTATCTCCTTTGATCCTCACAAAAACGCTGTGAGGTGCAGATAATAATCTGCCCATTTTGAAGATGAGCAAATGGAGGCACTGAGAGGTTAAATAATGTGTCCAAGATGATATAACCAGCAAAAAAAGCAGAAGTGAGAGTCAAACCCAAGCAGTCTGGCTTCAGAGTCTGTGTAGAGGGAGGAGCAGCTTATCTGCACACAAGGAGTCAGCAAAGACACTCCAGGGCGGATGTCTGAGGTTTGAAGGATGAATGCGCATTAGAAAGACTGGGAATCCCAGGAGGAATGGCACAGATGGGGAGATCATTTCAGAAGAAAAAGGGCATGCAAGGGCCCAGAGAGCAGAGCAAGTACACTGACTGCCAGAAGGCAAAAAATCAGTCTGGTTGGAGCACAGAACATGGGGTGGGGACTGCAGATGAGGGTAACTCATGCAGGGCCATGCGAACCCTGAAAGTACGTCCTTTATCCTAAGCATCACTGGGGAACCACCGAGGGCTCCAAGCAGCCAAGTGACATCATCAAATTTGCATGATTACTCTAGCAGCAGTGAGTGGTGGATTGGAGGGGGTGCCCATATGCAGGGGCAAAAGGGGAAATGCAGAAACCAGCCAGGAGGTGGCTGCGGCAACTTAGGAGAGGAACGCTGTTGCCCCAGCTGGTCTAAAATGTCTGCAGTTCTCTCAATGATTCATCGTTCAACATGAACATAATCGTTTTGAGACGTCCTCCTAGTTACCCCACCTTCAGTTTTAGTCCCACTGAGCAATATGCCTCTTAAATGAGGACTCCAGGATGTGATAAGAGGCCCCAGGTGTTTCCTGAGCAGCTCACCTCCATTAATTCACTTGAGTGGTTAAGTAGAGACTTCGTAGACCTCCAGAGGTGGGTTCAAATCCTGGGTCCAGTTTGGCTACTGACCCTTTCTGGGCTCAGGGTGCCCAACTGTATAGTGGGGATCATAATACCACCCAGACCACAGGGGTACTCCAATGGTCAAGAGCAAAAGGCCAGACACAAAGGAGGGAGGTACTTCATAATTATTCGCTTTTCATGATCGCATATTGAATGAAGCCAAGGAATCTTAAAACTACAGGCATAAAAGAGAGAAAAAAGATCAAACACTGGGGGGTCAAGGAGAAGACACTCTCAGAGGATGAAGCCAGTCTACTTTCCAGGGAAAAGACAAGTCAACTGTAAGAAATCTTTTTAGAAGTACCAGACTCAAGTAGTTTGGAAAGAGATTATAGGACAGCATAAGGCATCGATGTAAAAAAAAGAAGAAAAAAAAAGCTGTCGGTTGACCTAAAATGTCATCGGTGAAAACACTGCTAGAATTGGAAACAGTGAAAAACATTTTAGAAAAAAAATTAATTCCTTTTCAACTAGTTTTTAACCAAAGACTAGCGTTATGGCAGGCACTGAGCCAGGAGTGTAGGGTAAGATTTGCTCCCTCCAGGGGCTCCAAAATCCAGCTGAGGAGACAAAAATAGAAGACAGCTGTGACAAATACTATACTCAAGGTTGTTAAGAAGGCAGTTAGTGTGCATCTCTAGTGTATAGACATTTGCTCCTGTGTCAACACATCTCCCAATGACATATTTTGGGATAGTAGAGGAGAAAACTGATTAAGAAATCCAGTAAAGGGATACTTTAAGGCCAGTCCCCTTCTAAAGGCAGTTTAGAGTTGAAATTAAACGTTCTAAAGGAGTGTTTCTGATGTCACAATGTCTGGGTTCAAATCCTGGCTCTGCCACTTCTAGCTATGTAATCTTGGACCAAATACTCAACATTTTGCATGTCAGTTTCCTCATCTACAAAAGGAAGGTAAGCTTTTATAGCACTGTAGCTGCCTTTTGGGGTTGTTATGAAGGTTAAATAAATTAACGTATGTAAAGGAAACTAAACAAATTAAATAAGATTAAATTAATTAATGCATGTAAGCACTACACAAGGTGTTCACTATCATTTGCATTTACAAAAAACATTATTGGGGCAGGCCCAGTGGCATAGCAGTTAAGTTCATGCTCTCTGCTTCAGCGGCCCAGGGTTCACCGGTTTGGATCCTGGGCACAGACCTAGCACTGCTTATCAAGCCATGGTGTGGCATGCGTCACACACATAAAGTAGAGGAAGATGGGTATAGATGTTAGCCCAGGGCAATCTTCCTCAGCAAAAGGAGGAGGATTGGTGGCAGATGTTAGCTCAATCCTAATCTTCCTCAAAAAAAAATTATCATTAATTACCTAGGGTGATGGGACAAAAAAATTTTTAATCCATGGTCCAAACACAGCAGCCTGAACAACAGTGTTGGTGGAAACCCAGGGTGTGTACCAACCCCAATTTTGACACGGAATTGCTCTCTGACCCCAGGAAACTTCCTAAAATCTCTTTAATTTCCTCATCTGTCAGAAAAGGAAGAGAAAGAGTTGTCATAAGCTCAAGTGATTCACCACATATCTTCATCAATGCTCTCAAGACAGGATTATGAGAGCCTTCGCCAAAAGAAAAAGTCCTTAATCAACCACTCTGTCCTGCTTTCAGGAGAACCATATAACAGTATGACAATATGACCCCATTACACTTGCTCCATGTCCAAAGTGATTTTGTGCTTAATGGAGGAAGTCACAACAGCAATACTGAGATTCAATTAGATGACAAGGTAAACATATGCATTGCACTGGAAGCATTTTATGCATATAGAGCTGAAATTTGTTCTCCATTAGCAAATGAATTATTATGAGTAAATGAATATAAAATAGGGGTCTGGGGTCTACTTTCCATGAGTGACTCAGGTATTCAAAGAGGAAGCTGCCCAGGGCATCAGAGTAAGCAGAAGCTCTCTCGTGCCCATGCGCAGGATACCCAGAGCCTTCAGACAGGGATCTCAAAGCTTAGAGCAAGTAGGCAGACATCCAGAAAGGCACACGCGCAGTGTGTGGGACTCCAGCATAATCAAGCAGCAGGCACCATCCCGGTGATTGTGTAACACACTGTGAGCATTCTGTGTTGCCCGGGGAATTGATTTAAATTACAGTGTTGCTCCCTTTAAATGGAGTCTGTTGGTGCAAGATTGAGATAAGCTGGTAAATCTGAAATGAAGATTATAAAAAACCTATTAATCTTTTTATTAAATTTGAATTGATTTTATGAATACAGAACAAGTTGCAAGAGGCTTTCCTACAAAGCTGCAGTGCAAACCTTCAGTATGCCTCAAGGCACAGACTTGACAAGCACCTTAAATAGACTGATTTTTCTGCCTTATTTAACAAGACAGGCAGAAACTAAGTTCTGTACCCCACTGGGAAAGGCCTGCCATGAATTAGAATCAAAAGAACAAACACAGTTTAAGTTAGGCCCACCATTTTGCATGTGGGTATTTAAAAATAAATAAGATATGGGTTCATTCCTTCAAGACCTTGCCATAAAAAAGGAAGAAACAATGTTCCTTAGCAACAATTAAGACAACGTGCAGCAAACAGGGTAGTTTGAAAGAAAGCTAAGCCAGTGAGTCTGTTATGGCCACCCAAGTCCAGATGACCTTTGCAAACCAAGATCCTGACTATGTCCCCATCTGGCCTCAGAGTAAGGCCTGGCGGGTTCCATCTATTCATCTTAACTTGACAAAGAAGACTGTAATCCCAAAGGAATAGAAACCGACTTCCGGACTGCACAAAGCTCCTGAACATCAACGCTTTCTTACAAAACGTTAACCAGCCTATTTCTGGCACTCAGCACAAAGTTTCAAGCTGGAAGGGATCTTGGAAGTCGCTTCACTTAAACTCCATTTAACAGATGGGGAAACTGAGGTCTGGAGAGATGAAAAGATTCCCCCAAAGTATCAGAGCAGTTGGTGGCAGACACTGAGCTGGACACTAGCTCTGATGTCAGATAGTGCTCCTTACTCCTTTCTTAGCAGTTTTGCTACACCTGCTAAGGACCAGCCCCTAGTTTAATTAAAATTACAGGCAAAATTATGATCAGATAAGTAGATTGTTGGTACTCAAGTACTTCTTATCACTCAATCATGAAAAATGCCATTCTTATTTGAAGCCCCTTTCAAAGCTGCTGGAAGGGTCAGGGCCAATTCACAAAGAGCTTGCATGGGATGTGAAACTGTTCTCCCTCTCTCTCAACCAAGCCATCCTACTAAATCCACAAGGCCCCTAACAGATGGGTTGACAGAGTACAAGCACTCTAGGACTAAGGGAAGAAGGGTCCAGTAAAAATAACAAGGCCACAAGTCTGATCCTCAAATTCATGGCTACACTTTAGGTCCAAGACTGGCTTGTCATAGGCAACCTACATCCTCCTCCTCTTCCCAGTATCATCCTGAGAGCACGATTCTGGGCTGTCATTGTTTTAAGCAGGACACATGCTGAGCAATCAGAAGTCATCAGCCAACGTGGGGATGCCCAGAGACCAGGTTACACTGCCCCAGTCCAGACTCTCATTCGCACTACAAACACGACTCAAATCATATTGCAGGTAACATATCGCATATCCCACAGCTTGTCCTGATGATAGTTAAAAATACATTAAGTCAACAGGGTCTGGGGTTTCCATCTTCCCACTTGGCTTTCTTCCTCATTTAAAGAGCTTCAGCAGATAACAGAAAAGTAATAACTTGGCCCATTCTCATTTAGAGACTGGAGGTGACAAAGGCTATGGCTTGAAAGAACTCTTGTGCTTTGTGTGGAGAAGGGTCCCTAGGGCACAGAGGGGAAGCACTGGGCCCAGGCCTTTGGGAGAGGGTTCTGGCCTGACTTGGACACTCACAAGTCATGTGACACTGGGCCAAGATGCTCAATTCTTAACAGCCAAAATGGCATCAGGCATAAAACAGATGCACCCTGGGCTGAGGAAGCATTTGCAAAGCTCAAGGAGAAAATGCACATGAAAAGCGTCATCATCTACTTGGCCCCAGCAAACCAGGAGATTGCAGGGACAATTTTTACACTATGTAGGAAGATAGTTCACTCGCTTTGCTTCTACGTGCACATAAACAGCTACTGTGTGGACAACAAATTACTCTAAGCAAGTTCCTTAAAGATTTTAACTGTGTAGTGGCACTGACTTCCTTGAGAATTCCTGCATCTTTCCTCCCTGGAGGATAGATGGCTGGCACATAGGAGGTGTCCAATAAATGTCTGTGGAATGAATGATCATCATTTCTAAGTGACATTTAACCGACTATGGGTAAATTACTCAATTTCTTCTGTACCCCCAATGGAGAACTAGAGCCTGCACTTCCTCATGTCCATAGTGAGAACATAGGTAGGCTACACAGATTAAAAGAGAGAAGTTAGGGGGTGGTTAGTGGTTAAGTTCGTGCCCTCCGCTTTGCCGGCCCAGGGTTCCACGGGTTTGGATCCTGGGCGTGGACATGGCACTGCTCATCAGGTCATGTTCAGGTGGTGTCCCACATGCCACAACTAGAAGGACCAACAACTAAAAAGAAATATACAACTATATAGTGGGGAGATTTGGGGAGAAAAAAAAGAGAGAGAGAGAATTTATGGGAAGCACTTTGTATAAAGTAAATGCTCTATTAATGTTGGCTACTTTTATTTATGATGTGGGCCTGTTTCTCCATGAAAATCTATGACTCCTGAAAACAAAGGGGGCTGTGTTTAACTCATCTTGCTTTCCACCCGTAACCAAGGCCAACAGCTGGTACACAGTAGGGCTTCAATGCTTGTTGAGCTGAACACTCATTTTCACAATACAATAGCTTAGTGGATTGCTGTGCTTGAAACCAACTTGACTTGAGGGGAGAGAAGAAATACAGGGGACAAGGAATACTTACCTAGCTCATCCACACTTTCAGCCTGATCTATGACCTCTTCCCCAATCCATATAAACCACTGAATGACATCATAATGCTTCCTTTCTCCTCACCGTTCCCTGCCCAAACTTCTCCCCATCTTAAACTGTGTTTCCCTTCAAATAGCTTTTCTTCTGAAACTAAGGGGTTCCTGCAACATTAAAAATCTCTCACACTAAGAATCTGGGGCCAAGATCAGCCTGTTGAACTGAATGGAGAAGATCAAGTTTTGAGGGCAAGAACTTGACTGTTGCCCCAATCTAAAAAAGGAGATCACACAATAAACGGCATGATCAACGCTAAAGTCTATCTTATTTCCTGAAAGCCCCAGTCCTTAATTCTACTCCAACAACCCTGGAGGTTGTATTTCAAACAGCAGAGATTCTGAGATCAATATGGAGACTGGTTGTTGGTTTCCATCTTTTCTTTGTGCAAGATGCCATTATATTTAGTAGGAGGAATAGATGGGTAGGAGTGGAAGAGGAAAAGATAATATAGAAGAAGGAATTCACCAACCACAAAGTTTCTGTTCCTAGTTTCAATGTGATGTTTGCCTTTCCTATTTTTTTACGATTATGGGCAGAGCCAGCACATCAGGGAGAAAAGAGACTCTGCCTTACCTTCCATGGACACTGGTGCTTTAAAATGGTACCACATGAACAAAGGGACTAAAGTAAATGAATTATTCTACATCTCAGCTCTTCTCATCACCTAGAGGACAGGGATGCTGTCCAAAATTCATTTGGATAATGAAAAAGACTTGGCTTATGTGAAACAGATGTGCGGCCAATCTTTTCCTCCTATAGAAAAAGTGAGGAGCAGGAGATATATTCCAGGGAATTACAAAAAAAGAAATTCACTTGGAAATGTACTTTTACCCATCAGAAAGAAGCAAGAGTGTTCAATAGTTCAATTCTTCAGCATCTACTGTGAAAAATAATAGCTACCAGTCACTGAGCAAGGCTTGTGTACCAACCACTCCATTTGGCTCTTTACCCCTATTTTCTTCAATCGTATTATCTTTATAGGGAAGAAATTATTTTCCCCCATTTTATAGGTGAAGACACAAGCTCAGAAAAATTAATCTATCAAGGTCACTCAGCTTGAATATGGGAACAGTGGGCCTCAAATCTGGGCCCATGGGATCCATGTGCATACCCCTACCCACAAAAGCATTTAAAGACAAAAAGAGGGACCAGCCCAGTGGCACAGCAGATAAGCGCACGTGCTCCGCTTCAGCTGCCTGGGGTACGCTGGTTGGGATCCCAGGTGCAGACCTACGCACAGTTTATCAAGGCGTGCTGTAGCAGGTGTCCCGCATATAAAGTAGAGGAAGATGAGCAGGGATGTTAGCTCATGGCCAATCTTCCTCAGCAAAAAAAAAAAAAAAAAAAGAGAGGAGGCTTGGCAGCAGATATCAGCTCAGGGCTAATCTTCCTCAAAAGATAAAAATAAAAAAAATAAAGACAAAAAGAAAAACACTACATAATTACTCTCATAGCATTAAAGGAGTCACAAATAGTTTCTTTCCCTTCTGCCACTACTTATAGTGCCAGGGTCTGTATTAAGCGTTGGGACTAGAAAAGAATAACTAAGGCTTACTGAACCCGTAACTAAGGGCCAGTCTCCCTCAGTACTAAATTCTAAACATACATTTAATCTTCACAATAACCTTATGAGGCAGGGACTATCATCATCTCACATTTTACAGATGACAAAACCAAGGCTCATGGAGGTTAAGCAATTTGTCAGGGTCACTTAGCTAAGAATTAGTGGAAGTTGGACGTGAACACCACAAGCCCGATCCTAAGGTCTACGTTATTAAGCACTAGGGTGACAGATACCAAGAGGGGCTCACAAAACTAAAAACCCAAAGTCAGAAGCCACAGGGAGTATTGCATAAACAGGCCTTTAGTTTCCATTTACTTAGGAACAGGTTACGATGGTTCTCAATATAGGAAATAACTTGGCAAGGAAACAATGGAAGCAACAGCAAAGCCAAATGACTAAATGTAGCTCTGCTGATTGCCCAGATAAAGACTCCATCATGCCATCCGGCTGCTTGCCAGCATCTCACTTTTCCATATGTGTTTGTTAAACTCCAGGGTGCAAAGGCACGGCAAGAAAACGGACCAGAAAAGCCTCCAAATTGCCCAACTGCCATATGCACAATTGCTGAACATCAAAATGACTTCAACTTCAAAATACACTTGCATTTGGAAAGGCAGGACTCCCTTCTTCCAGAAGAGAGATCTTTTACTTTATTTTAGAAAAAAAATTTTTTTAAGTATGCTGCATGAGAATTGGAGGGATGCTTTGGAAAATGTTTAAATCCTCTCTGCCCAGGTTTTAAGGTGGAAGAGCCCCTCCTGGCCCCCTGCTCGCAAAGGGAGTCTGCTTGGGCTCCTCACCTGTGCACAGAGGGCCCCCCGTTCAGCACGAGCAATGAGGCAGTCCTGACCTACATTCTCGAAGCCTGCAGCAGAGCTTGTTTTGAACCAGATTTTCCCACAAGTACAAAGCACCTCACAACCTACAAACCTTTATCTTTAATTGACGGTGAAAGCCAATCAACAAATCAAGCCACTGTCACGTAACAACCTATAGAGCTGGGCCAGGCCATTAACGGAGTTTACTTCATTCCAAAGGGCCTCCACAGAGTGTTGCTTTCATTTCACAACAGTCCCTTCAAATCAGCCACCAGATATACATCTAAGTACTTTACCCCAGTGCCAGGAAAACATATATATCTCTTCTGACTTCCCCTGGCTACAGTCCTATTTATTTTAACGTTCTAACCTTGTATTCAAATAGCTACTGATTAACTTCATACAGTGCTTTAACATCCTTCCCAGGTCCCTTTCCCAACACCCAAGGCCTGTGTGTAGAATGGGATATGAGCTCACACTGGACCCGAGCAATGACTCCTGACTCTCAGCCCTCCACCTGGTCCCAGCTGCAAAAGCCAAGCCTGGACCAGCTCACCCCTAAGTAACAGAGCTGGGAGTTTATAGCCCAGGTTTTAGCAGCACTGGTTCTTAACCTTGCCTGCACAAGAGAAACACCTGGGGAGCTTTCAAAACTCTCGAAGCCCAATTAACTCAGAATCCCTGGGGGTGAAACTCAGACGTCAGTATTTTTTAAAGTCCCCCAGCTGATTTCTCTGTGCAGGCAAAGTTGAGAACTATTGCTCCCGCTGCATCATCGCCAGCTGTGTGATCCCAGATAAGCTACTTAACCTCAACCTTTGAGGGGGTCGATCCCCTTACAGGGTGGACAGACAACTCCATGAGTTAAAAGTGCAGGCAGAGCCCTGAGCACAGTGCCTGGCACCAAGTCTATTGATCTCGGCTCTGTTAAAAGATAAACGAGGCACAATCTATTATTCAGAGTAAGGAATTAATGCTACAAGTGACTGGATTAGGATCATTAGCTCAAATCTTTCACTTCTGCTGCATTCAGGATTCTGTTTTGGAAAAAGGTATGAAGGAGGGATTGCAAAGAAAAGACAGCAGAGGCAACAGCTACCTCAGGTTCCTGTCACACAGCACTCATGTCAACAATTCTTTTTTTGAAAAGCCCCTTCCCCAGGTGAGAACATTCTCCTGACAGCCTCATGCCAACGGGATGCTTCTCAACACCAAACAGCTTCCAAATGGCTTCTCTCCACCTGAACGTCTGCCTTCCATTTCATTCAAAAAAGGTCAAACAGTTTCTAATTCACCTGATAATAAGAAGGTATAACTCAATTGATATAATTTGCAAATGGCAAGATTTGAGCCCTTTGGGACTGAGGCCATTAGTCAAATACATAACCCAACGGATTCTCAACCCTGGCTGTATATAAAAATCACTTGGGAGGCCTTAAAAAATGCCAGTACCCGGGCTCCAACCTGCAGAGATCATTTAATTGGTCTGGAGTAGGGCCCTGAGTATCTGCTTAATTTAAAATCTCTCTCAGATAATCTCTCCCACTACGCAGCTACAGCTGAAAACCACTAACCACCACCACAACAAAAAATAAAAACACAATGTTTATCATCTTAAGGTACCAACTATATTTTAAACACCTCTTGGAATAAACTAAGCTACCCTCTGAGGAAGACACCAAATGCAAGAGGCCTAAAATGAAAGCCAACACTAGTAGGCTACTGGTGGGAAGGCTGTCCTGCCTGCGTGATTTAACCCAAAAAGTGCAATCATCAAGAATTTCTCGGGGGGCCGGCCCGGTGGCGCAGCGATTAAGTTCACGCGTTCCACTTCTCGGCAGCCTGGGGTTCACCGGTTTGGATCCCAGGTGCGGACATGGCACCGCTTGGCACACCATGCTGTGGAAGGCATCCCACATATAAAGTGGAGGAAGATGGGCACGGATGTTAGCTCAGGGCCAGGCTTCCTCAGCAAAAAGAGAAGGACTGTCAGTAGTTAGTTCAGGGCTAATCTTCCTCAAAAAAAAAAAAAAAAAAAAAGAATTTCTCACTCCAAGTTGAGGTATTTAAGAACAGGAGAGCCCCCAAAGGAGCAGAGAGATCTCCAGAAGTAACATGTGCCCTGTGACTAGATCCATAAATCCTATTTGCTTGGAGACGTTTCTGCACAAACATAAGGCTTTAAGCTGAATTAGCACTTACCAACATGTACTCAATAGACAAATTAAGGCCCTAATAAAAGCCATCCCAGTCTTGACAGTAAACTTACTTATGCATTTTCAAGAGGTCATAATCTCAGAAATGAAATCACACTTTAGAAAAATACATAAGTAAATAAACTTACAATTGCTTTAAAAAAAAAAGACCACACACAGCAACACATTTCATAAATTTTCAAGCGAGGCAAAGTACCCACTCCAGGAAAATCACCAGCTTACCTCTGAATTTCTTGGGTGGATTGTTAAGGTCCCCGGTTTCTGGCTGTACAACACAACGATCATCAACAAGGCTGCAAAGAAGACAAAGATAAAGGTGACATCAAGCCAAGTCTAAGCAAATAAAACCTAAGCACTACGCAAAAATCAAATACCAGGGCTGTTCTTGTGCAAAACTTGGGCTGCCATATTCTCCTGTCAGGGACCTGTTTACACTACAGGTTTCCTATGCAGGGACCTAAACCGAATCCAAAGCCCAAGGTTCTGCTTCTGCAGTGGGCACATTAAGCTACTGTTTTCTGTGGCTCCTTTCCCTTAACCACATCCATAATGGATTTGAGCACAACATCCAATAACGCTGAAGTCGGGAGGCATTGCAAAGGGTCAGTGCCTTCAACTAATGGTAGCTGAGGGGCCCACTTTGTGCCAGGTACCGTGCTAGACTCTGGGATGTGAGGATGAAAATGAGTCATGTCCCTGCCCTTAGGGAGCTCAAAGCTAGTGCAGGAGCCACAAAAGCAAACTGATCAGGAGAATATAACCTAAGGGCTGGAAGAGAAGGAAGAAAATACAGCCAGAAACTAACTGTGCCTGAGGCCATCTGAGAAGCTGCTGGCAGGAGAGGTCATCTTGGAACTACTGGAAGTTGAAACAGAGGGGGAGGATGAGGAAGAGGGGAACCTGTTCACGTAGAGGGAACCGCAAGAGCAAACGGATAGAAATAAGGACAGACTTTGGAGCTTCAAAAGCAGGTAGTGGTGAAAGCGCAAAAAATTACAATTAACCAGCCCCAAATTACATAAAGATCCAGCATTTAAAGTCCTGACTGACCAAGCTAACTTGTACAATTCTTTTAGAAGAAGCAATTTTTTAAAATATATATGTATATTTTTTGAACAGATGAGGAAAATTGAGGCTCTGAGAAGTTTAAATGACCTGTTCAATTCCTAAAACTGATATTGGTAGGATTGGCTCATTTTCCAAATGACCACAGAACTTGCTCCCAGTTAATACGCTATGGGTTTCCAGGGTTTCTTCCATTATTCTGGGCTGCTGCTTATCCCGAAGGCAAGGTACCATTAAATACTTGGCCTCTCTTCTTGCTGCTCCTTCCTCCAAAATTCACTTTTACCTCCTAAGGTGCTGCCTGTCTTTCCAGGCCCTGCTTCAGAGCCCCCGCCTTCTCCACAAAGGCTCCACAAACCTTTCCTGCTCCAGGCCCTCTCTGCATCTCCTCCTCTGTCCTCCCAATCTCACTAGGCTGAAGCACAAACAGTGTACTAGGCTACAAGCTCCATGAGGGCAGAGAGCTGCCTGCTTTGTGGTCCAGAAGATGCCCAGGGCTAGTACATTTTCCTGCCCAGGCTAGGTGCTTGGTTATTTATTTGGTGGGTGGATCAAAATATCCAGAATAGCACACCAGCAGTTTGCTCTTTTGACTCCAAGACACAAGACCCCTCTGCATCAACAAGAGGGACAGTGTGGTCAATGACTTGAGTTTTTATGCAAAAATCAAGAGCAGAATGTGCATGTATAACCCCCGACCCGAGTCCCTGTGAGCGTAAATACAGTAAAGCCATCAGATCTAACATAATATGTGAAAGGAGGTGGATGCCTTGGAATCCAATGCAGGCTGGGTTGACTAATCATCAAGTTCTCAAACAAGGAGGAAGGGGCAGGAGAAAGGGCCTCAGTTTAGGCTAGAAGTAAAAGGAATTGTAGATGGCACTCTGCCACTACTGGCAGCATGACAGTGACTACACCACTTTACTCCTCCTGGTCTCAGTTTCTTCATCCACAAAATCAAAGAGTTGGTCTCAAGGATTCTCAAGGAGGGAGATGTTCATCAGACTTTTTGTTTCTAAAATATATTGATTCCAGGTCCCCATCATCCCTAGGCCTCCTAAAGACATCTTCCAGGATGGGATCCAAGAAGCTTTATTTTTCACAAGTTCCGCAAGTGATTCAGAAGTACATCTCTGATGCTGCACATGCACGCTCATGCGCTTTCCAAGGTCCTACTGGAGATCTAATGTTCAGTGAGTCAATAAAGCCATTCGGAGGTAATCACCATCTACATAAATGGAACCGGACTGGGGAGCTAGACACAGAGTTCCACAAAACCGGCAGTCACTCATCTCATCCACAACTGGTGCTCCATGTGTGTTAAAAACATTAAAAGCAAAAAGAAGATCAAACTTAATTTTCCAAATACATTTTTAATCAGTTATCTCCAAATATATGCAAGGAACCAAGGAAATAAAATACTCGCTTGAAGTATTAGAGCTCAAAATTCAAAAAACAGCCATCCTCACATTGTAGAAAAAGGAGGGGACCTTATCATTAATTTGTTTGTAATACTTGAGGAAAACTCTTATAAAGCAAAGAATTTGTTCCTTATAGGAATTCTAAGAGTGGATGCTCTAGAAGAAAAGGAGGCACTAAGATTTCAGGGGCTGGTACAGAGTGCGCTCAGCAACTGACTGGAAGCGAGCCTGAGTATGATGAAGACAGTGGTGCCATTAAAAGAAATAAGGGCCACAGAAGAAAGATGGGGCATAAGGTGGGGTTGAGGTTTAACAGGGCATCCAGATAAGAACTGTGGGCAGACAGCGAGGATGACAACCAAATTCAGCCAGAGAGGTAGTCAGGAAAGCCAGGGAAAGGAAAGTCTGCCATGCCAAGGGCACTGTTAGGAGCACTGGTCTTGGAGTCCTGAGTCTTTGAAGCTGTGAAGCCTTGGGCAGGTAGTTCACCTCTCTGATGCTCACAGGTTTCACCTCCATAAACACTGATAATGAGAGTGCTCGCCATAAAGAGCTGTTTGGGGATTAAAGGGATGATGTATGTACAGTATTAGCACAGCACTGCAAACACCCATAGGACTCATATAAGTGGTTACCACTGCTATTTATGATTGTTGCTGTTATTGCTGAAAAATAAGAGGAGGATAAAATGTTCAACCATGAGGGATGGAAAAGGAAGGAGCCAGCCACGAAGAAAAAAGGAACAGAGAGGCACAAGCCACGGAAGGCCTCTTTGCCAAAAACCACAGGAGATAAATTGTGGCAGGTGGGTCTTCAGCGTAGAAAGGTTAAAGAAAGGTAAGGACTGAGAAACAGTCACTGGATTTGGTGATCAGACAATCGCAGGTGACTTCTTTTTATTGGTTGACTTTTTAAAACAAAATTTTTTTGCAGTGAGGTCCAGTTGAGCTATAATTCTATATCTGAAATAACTTGAGGCTGGAGTAACTTGAATGAGAGCCTGGAAATACTCTGCACAAATACCAGAGAACAACCATGCTTTAAATAATAGCTATGATTAGAAGGAAGGTTCTGGCTGCTATAGGAATGAGGTTCTTGGAAAAGCTGCTGGCCTTCCTTCCCCCCATTTAAAACTAGCTCTTGCCAAATGCAACAATGCCACCCCAGGGTCTAACTACTCTTTTCTACACAAAGACAATATAGACCATTCCTGACTATTCTGGAATTAACCATCTTGATTCTCCCTTCTGCTTCTGTCTGCCTTCGGGCTATTTCACGTCTCATTTCCTCTTCTAGACAATAGGAGTAGGAGGAGAAAGGAGAAGATAATCAAATGAGTACATTATGGAATATATTTATACCCTTAAAAGTTGGATAAAAATGGAAGAAAGCACAAAAGAGCAAAACTCTGATTTACAGAACTTTGTGCAATTTGTAACTGTCAAATACATACAGCAATTTAAAGTAGGAAAGGTTCTGCTTCAAAGAAGAAAGGCATCTGAGAAGTTCTGGTCTTTGCTTATGTGACAAACAAGTCACCATTTGACAATATGAGTTTTTATGAAGCAAAAAAGTTCTTTGGGATCTGTAAATATTAATCTTAAAATTTCATCCCATATACTTAGCACTTTCCCCCTTATACATGAAGGAAGAGGAAACTATAATAAATTCTGAAATAACAGATTCCTAACTAATGAGATTTCACTCTTCTAGAACTGACAGGAAAACAGTATTTCTGTGTAAGGGGTGACACGTGGCTCACATGCGATTTGGTATTCATGAATCCACCCGGCCCTGGAAAAGCCAAGGAAATGGTAACATTCTTATCTTAGAAAAATCACAGTTCTTAAGCTGATGCTATGAGGTCTTAAACAAACCCCGCCACACAAGAAATCGGGTGCTCTTACCCCAAGGTGCTAATAAATCCATTTGTCGATCCCTCCGCGTACAGAGAACAAATGTCCCCAATATGTAGGAAACTAGACATCTTGTCAGACATGTCTTTCTTGAAAATCCTAGACAAAGTAAAATATGCAAAGTTATTAGAAGGAAAGAAATGCTCAGGGGGGAAAAAGTCACTGAGAGTTGGCTTAGCTCAATTTTCCAAAGCACTCTACTTAAAAGTCAAATTTAAACAAGAGTGTGACAGGCAGGCAATTAAATGAGCCAAGTAAGGACATATGCAACAACATTTTTTTCCATATATTATTTAATTACAGGATATTCCAACCACAATATCGCGTGTTTCTAACAAAACCATGCCTGAATCCCATTCTGCAAGTTGAGGACCCTCGATAATAAATAGTAAATATGAAGACAGCAGGGAAGTCGGCCAAGAACTTTGCAGTGATTAAGGAGTTGGAAAGTCTGACTTAGGAAACATTAACATATTCAATCTGCCTCAGGGAACGTTAAGTCAGAAGGAAACACCTGGTGTAAAACTGGGGTCTGGCGGTGCCCGCTGAGGTACCAAAGCAACAAAGTGAAATTAATACAAGGAAACTTCGGAACAAATACCACAACGCTCGAGTGGGCTTTCAAGAATTCAGCAACTGTACGCACTTTACCCAAATGCTATTTCAGTGTCTTTCCTTCTCATCTTTCACCAAGAAACACTTGCAGAGGGAGAAAGGATCTTAGCTCCTGCTTAAACCCTTCCTGACGCAGGCAAGAATAGGTAGCTCAGGTCAGTTAAGAACCCTAGTCAGGAATACACACAGCTAGTTAGGGGCAGTCCTAGAAAATGCTCTTTAGTTCCAGGAAATCTCTACACTGCCCAGAAATCATTACACACGCAGGCACACATATCAACAAAAATAGTGAAACAACTCATAGAAACAGCTTTCCCCAGGGCCATAAATATTGAGGAGTGGGAGCCAATTATAAAAAGCTAAACTGACTTTTAAAGAACAAGCTCAGTTACGTGGGAAGACAGTGTGCTGGTGTGGACTGCAGCTAACACCCCATCGTCTCCTCAGGCACCTGGTGTGCAGAGGCTCAGAGTAACCCAGATCTTTCCAAGACCTCTCTTCCAAACCCAGACCCCCTTAAACATCTTTTCCCATCTCTTTACTCAACTTTCCCTGCCAGAAATCGTTCACCTCGTAAAACCACAAGAGTTGTAATAGCTTGTAAAAGTATTCTCTCTCGAAATTGCTTTTTGGGTGCCAAGTTTTCTTTTCAGAAGAATTATGTGACTATGATCAGCAGAAAACCTCAGGAAGCATTTCTCCTAGCTTAGAAGGAGTGCCAGGTGCTGAAAACGAACTGTGAAAGGACCTCAGTTCACTGCTGGTGAGAAACAGCAGGGAAAAACTCATTTATCTCCCCAAACAACCCAGTTGTTGCAAGAGAGATAAAGAGCATTTCATTGAACATGAACTGATTTATAGGGAGAGACAGCAACCGAGGAAACAAACTCTCAAACAAAAGTGACAGCATCTCTAGACCTTGAGGAAAGACACACAAATAACGTGCAGAGGGACAATTCGCCAAGTACCGCTCTCTGGAATCAAGTCTGTCATCAGGCCGTTTCTTTCTAACTGGATGTTTTATACCTAAAGGCAAGCTGATGTTTTAAATGACATCCAAAAAAGCTGCACAAATGAAAAACATTAAGGGGGATTAATACTTCCCTTATATGCTCTATTTAAAAGCCTTATCATAAAGGGTCAGGAAGTCAGTGTACTTCTGGGACTGATTATTGGAAAACAAGTTTTGTTTGAATTTTGAGTCAGACCAAATTTGTGTCTACACACTCCGGCCTCCCAGGACTCTGGGGAGTTGCCGAACGGAGGAGAGCAGCAGGTTTATGCTCGGGCAAGAGCACCTTGTCCAACGTGACTAACTCGCTCCTTTCGAGTTTGCCCTTCCGAATGAGCATTTGGCCCCAACGGCGATGAGGCCAGGAAATAGCAGTGTGACCTGTTTTCAGAACTTTCCTCATCAACTGGTTACCTTACTGAAAGGTTCCAGGCCCTTAATGGAAAGAAGCAGACACAGTTCAGTGTTCTGGAATGACAAAGCATGAGGTACTCAAAGTTGCCTGCAGTTGATAACTGCAACAGCTGTCTGGACACCCTGTTCCTACAGCACGGTTCTGCCTTATTACCATTTCTAATAATAATGGCTAACATTTACCAAGCATCAACATGCCCACCATTGTGCTGAGGGCTTTACAAATGTTCTCTTACTGAATCCTCACGACCACAGCACGAGGCAGGCACTACCATTATTTCCATTTTATTGTTGGGGAAACCAAGGTACACAAAGGTTAAGATGCCCATGTCACATATAATGAGCATGAAGGCCAGGGTTATAACCCAGGTAACTTGACTCCTAAGCAGAGCTTCTCATCAATGATGATCGCTGGAACACGGGCTCAAACGTCAACCGTTCTTATTCTCTGGATGGTAAGATTACGGAGAACTGATTTTCTTCTTTATGCACAATTTTATTTCCTAATTTTTCTCCTGCAGCCACACAACATTTTGATAAGTCAGAAAAAAATATCAGTATCTTCTTCCTAACCAACATGCTTAAGTAGACAATTGAATGAGTAAATTTTAGTCATATTTTACATTTCCCTCCGAAAACACAGACCAGTACATCCACCAGTTAATAATCCTTAACTAGGCAATCTGCCAGGGGTCCTAATTAAAAAAAAAGAAAACAGACAAAAAGCGGGGGGAGGGTGAGGAGAAACAGATTTTTCCCCAGGGGTCTCAAGCAATAAGTCCCCTTACAAAGGATGAGGCAGAAGCCTTTCTGGTCTGGTTAGAAACCTCTGGTGGTCTCCCCTCACTACCATTAGTGAAGAGAAGGAGAAGTGCAGGTGGGAGGAGGAGAGGCCCTGGTGCAATCATCAGTGTGTCCTGAGAGGAAAAACAAAGGCAGGGAAAGTCAACAGAAGAGGCCTCTAGGGCCTGGAGGGGAGGAGGTGGAAAGTCTGCCTGTGAGCGATGAGCCTGGGAGCAATCTTCTGGAAGACTTCCTGTTGTCCAGATGCAGAGTGGGAAAGATTGCCTCTTTATCTGATCCTGGACCATTTGTGCCTGCAAACTTCTCACAGCTGTACCCAGAGTTCCTGTGTCACTCACACAATGGCTGGGGATCACCTAAGAACATTCTGCCATCTGCATGACCCTGGGACATCAAATGCTATATGGACATTCAGGGCCCCTTGCTAACAACCTGAGTTGGTCACTTGACATAAGAGAACAGGCTCCGACAGTCCGCTCCAGAACCAGTAATAATAGCTTGCTCTCTGTGTGCAAGCTATTATTACTAGCCCACCACTGCCACCCAGCCCACTTAAACCTCTCGCTTTCGTTTCATCTGTAAAATGGGGATAATTCTTACTTCAAGGGGTTGTTGTGAGGAATAGATGAAACAGTGCATGAAAAGTGCCCAGTACAGTGACTGGCAGACTTTCCCTGCCCAATGCTGGCTACTTTTTTATTATTTTTTAATGAAATGAAATGGAATTCTGGATGACTCTAGGGCTTCAAAATTTAAACTCAGTAAAGGAAAGGATCCCCTTTACAAAAATTCAGTTGGGTATCAGAAGAAATGAGCTGCTGTGCCACCCATGACAACATATTCTGCTTTAGGGAAAATTATTATCCTCCCTAATTCACCAGTTGAGAAAAAGCTGAACTCTATGGAATTATGCTCAGCTCCCAACCACAGAGCCTTCTGGCCTTTCCAAATATACAGAATCAGAATAACGGTTGGCAGGAACCCTGTAAAGCATCTAATTCTATCTCCTGTCCAATAACGCAATCCCCCACCACGTCTACTCTGGATGGTCTTGCCTTCTGCTTCAACACCTGGCAATGGGACCTCTTCCAGCTTCAAAGAGCCCAGTTAGAAAACACTCCTTCCCCCTCCCCTACCCCCACACAGGGACAACCACCTTCCAGAACTTTTGCTACTGACCTGTCCTCTGATGCAAAAAGACCTCGAAATACCGAATACTCTCTATCTGATTTCCCCTGAAGACATTGCTTCTGTCTGCAAAGTATCACCATCCTCCCCTGACACAGGCTGACACTGCCCAGCCTCTAGAGCACTCCTCACCCCAGGGCAGGCAGGAGCTGAGGCCCCACAGCCAGTACACCAGGGTTCAAATCCCAGCTCTGCCACCCTGTCACTGTAGGACTGCAGGCCAGTTCCATAACTTCCCTAAACCTCACTTTCCCCATCTGTAAAATGGGGATAAGAGCAGCTCCCCCAGCAGGCTGTCATGAGGTTCAGTAAGATGGCGTTTATAAAGCACTCGGCAAGGTAGCTGGCAGGAGGTACGCGAGCAATGGACGAAAGCTGGCATTAGACCACCACCACTCTGAAGGGTTGATGCATCTGGTAAAATAGGGTTCTTCCAGGGTGGCTTGACCAGGGCAGAGAAAGGAGGATCTTCGATTCTATCCATAAGAAAGGTGGGAATAAAAACACACAAATTCAAAAATCTCCTTGGAGAACAGAAACCAGAGGTGCTGGTCCTCCCAATCAGTGGTCTCAGAATCGGTGTTGCTCTTTGCCTTTTCTAAACCTCCCTGGTCATCTCATCTACTCTGCTGGCTCCAGTGCCTTCTATATGATGAGAATCCCCAAAGCTGTATCTCATGGCCAACAGCTACTGGGATTCAGCTCCCAGATGCCCACAGTATCTCAATGTATGAAAAGAACTCACCTGTCTGCCCAATCTGCTTCTCCTCCTCCATACCCACTTCATCAACCACCACAAAGCCTGGTGGCACCTCCAGTCTTCCTTTTGTCCTTATCCCTGCCACAGGGCCTTTACCCATACTGTTCCTTCAGGTCTAGAACACACTCATCCCAATCCCACTCCTTGCTCTGGTTAAAGCCGAGATCTGTTTTGCATACCACTGTATTTCCATCACCAGTGCCTAGCATATGGTAGGTGCTCAGTAAATATTTAGCAAATACATGAATGAAAAGTCTAATTGAACATCAAATCTCCCTGATTGTAAGCTTTAATATATCTCTTAAATGCTCCAATTTTTTTTTTTTTTTTGCTTTTTTGCTGAGGAAGATTAGCTCTAAGCTAACATGTATTGTCAATCTTCCTTTTCTTTTTTTGCTTGAGGAAGATTAGCCATGAGCTAACACCTGTGCCAATCTTCCTCCACTTTATATGTGGGTTGCTGCCACAGCATGGCTGACGTATGGTGTATGTTTGAGCCCAGGATCCAAACTTGCAAACCTAGGCTGCTGAAGCACAGTGCATGAACTTAACCACTCCACCCCGGGGCCAGCCCCTCCTCCAATTCTTTTTAACTCCTCTGCCCCCACTCAAATCTCAGCCAGTATCATTTCTGACTGAGCTCCAGAAAGCCCTCCTATTAATCTCTGAATCCATCTTTCCCCCTCAATCTATTCTACACACACAGCCAGTGTGATCTTTCAGAAACATAAATCAAACCATGTCATTCCTCTGCTTAAAACCTTCCAAAATCTCTTTGGGGCTCTTCATAATCTGGTCCCTGCCTACCTCTCCATCCTCATCTCTCTGTACTCTCCCCCCTGCCTTCTACACTCAAGGCATAATGAACTTGTTCTGGAACCCCCAACATGCGTGTGCCTCTCTGTCCCCCAGGCCTTTGCACATGCTGTCCCTGCAGCCTGATGTTCCTCCCCTCCCACATCACCACTTGTGGATAATTCCCAGTCACCTTTGCAATCCCAGTTTGACGTCATTGCCTCTGGGAAGTCCTCTCTGACTCAACTCTGGATTATATGTCCCCAACACATTTCTCTATATAGCACCCCAATCACCCTACCTGGGCCCATGAGCACTGTCCTAAAATTGCTTATTCATTTGTTTGCTTATTTGCTTGTCTTCACCACTAGACTGTGAGCCCATGAGGGTGAGGACGGCAGAATTCTTCTTCCCTGGCACATTGCAGTCCCTAGTACAGGGCCTGGGACATGCAAGCAGTCAAATTTGGGTTCAATGTACTTTAGTGTCACATTATCTGCTGCCTAGAAGAACTTATACAGTTTTCAGGTGACTGTTTTCCTAAAACTAATTAATGCCAAGTTTATACTGTTGGATCAGGAATAGAGAGTAGGGGCCTATTAGCCCTTTTCAAATTTGGGAACCAGAAACAAAATTTCTAAATTCTATTCCTGGAAAGAAGTACCCCTCCCTGACTGACCACCTCCTCTGTACGTCCAAAAAGGCTAGAACCACAGACTCAGAACCACCTGGGTTCAAATACCAGCTTCATCAATTACCAGCTGTGTGTTCTTAAGCAATTTACATAACTTCTCTGAACTTCAGCTCCCTCATCTTTGGGGGGAAAAAGGTGGGGGGGGTGAGCAGGGGCAACACTTCCTCTCTCTCAGGGTCACTGTGAGGGGCAAATCCAATAATCCACACAAAGTGCTTGGCACAATAACCGGCCCTTCCCTAGGGCTCATTTTCTGTATTTTCAAATGAGACTGAAATGAAAACATTCACTTTTCTTCCTTCAAAGTCTTCACTTACTTCTGTCCATAACTTGCGATTCTTCAACTGGATATACGCTTCTTACTTGGTCAGCGCTGCTAGAAACACATCCACATAAACAAAGGTCCCAGGAATGTTTAAATCCTCTGTCAGCCTAGGCAGCGGCTGATACTCCCACAGGTCACCTAAGGTATTGTTGCTTTTCAGCCCCTAGATTCACAACCCCGAAGACAGCCAGACAGAACTCCACGCCCCCTTCTTCCAACAGCAAACCAGGCCCCTGCTGGGTGGGGGTAGGGGGAACCTCTCCCAAGGAATGATAATTCACCATTTAGAACCTCTTCCACTCTGGTGTTAAGACAGGCTAAGGCGCAGCCTCACTGGAAAAGAAGCGTGTTCATTTCATTTTAAATAGCTCAGGATTGGTTTTAGATTTTTCTTTTTAATTTTTTGCTAAAAGCTTTGCGGCAGAAAACTCACTTATTGTAATTTTTCCCATCTATTTCTCCTGCACACACTTAACTAATTGCATTATATTCATTTTTCTAAAAAAAAAATCTCAACTTTCGCCTACACACAATTCAGAACTTAAAAGTTATCAACTCCCGAAATGAGACTAAATTAGAACACTTCCATTAACCAAGAAGTTACCTAAGGTATCACTTAATCTTCAAGGGTGGACAGAAGAAATCAGAAGCCTTACTTTACACCCATTCATGGACCCCAAAACCACGACCCAGAGATTTTTTTACTGTCACATAGAAGAAAGCGTCCTGTATTTAATTAAGATGAAGCCACTTGGACTTTGGGGCTGAACATCCTGATTTTCAGTAATGGGGTGGGGGAGCCCCACTGACACTGCCCTTAAATCAGGCCCTTCCAACCAAGCTCTGATGTCAGGCACTAAGGACACCTGCCCCCCGGGGCACCATTCATTTCCTGACGTCCAAGCTCCCCACGTGTTTTACCACTCAATTACCTTAACTTTGACAATCTTACATACATCACCCAAGATACATGCAAAATATTCCCCGGAGGCCTGGATTTGTAATCATTTACCTTTCTTAAACAGTTAAATTGGCTAGCATAGCATATCTCATCTATTTTTAACAGCTTCCATCTTGATGCCTTTAACACCAGTTGTGACAGAGCCTGATAGCAAAAAAGCTTCAAGACAAGCTAATTTCTATGACAGGACACAACTTCATCTGAGGCCAAAAGCTACAGGAAGAACCAAGTAGGTTGCAGAGTAATAGTACGAAGGAAGTTGCATTTGAAGCTACTATGTCCAGACGGGGAGAGGAACCCACGCCTTATCATTTTTTAATGACCCTTCCCACTGCAGAACTTCTGGACTGCATGGTATAATCTTGCTCATCTGAAAAAGATGAACATAAGACAAGTACCCTAGCTTCCAAGTTCTCCGTGTTGCTTTGCAATTCAGGAAGAGCTTCAGCTGAAAAGGAATTTTGTTTTGCAAAAACAACTTAAATGCATCGCCATGCATGTATTTTTGAACAGAAAGATCTGAAACAATACCCAGACTTAGGGGCATTCAATTGCATCCTGCCACTTAAGCCTTCAACTTCTCCCTCTCTCCAATGTTCCATGCCACCACCAAACCTTCCAAACTACTATCTATCCCATAAGCCAGTGGTTCTTAATGGTGCCCCAGAGACTCCTGGGGGCTCCTAAGACCCTTTCAATGGATCGTCAAAGTCAAAACTATTTTTCATAATAACATCAAGGTGCCATTTGCCTTTTCATTCAGTCTCTCACACGTGTAAGGTAGAGTTTTCCAGAGGCTGTAATCCAATGCCAGCAACTCTTCCTTTTCTGTGCATACTCTTGTTTTCCCTCTAAAAGGCCTCATGGTTTGCCTGGCTTTGCAGGCCACTGGGGGCTGCTTGACCTAAAAGTGAAGTGGTGCATTTTTGTGTAGGTGGTGGCTGTAGGTCCCCCCAGGCCTTGTTCGCATTTCTGAGGGACGAGCTGCCCATGACTTCTTGGATCTCCATGTCACAAGTGACTGAAGGCAGAAGCAGATACATGATATGTGACTCCAGCTATCTTCTACTAAGTCAGATCTTAAAGTAATTTGCAAAAATGTAAAACAATGTCACTCTTCTCACTGCATTTTTTTGTTTTGGAAAATATAGTTATTGTTCACAAAAAATATGATACTGTGTTAATGTCTAAATGGGGTTTTTTTATGTTTTCTTGGTGTTAATTTTCTTGGTGTTAATTTCTAATATGATAAATACAGACTGCTATAACTCATATCAACAGAAGTTCTTTGGGGGTCCTCAATAATTTTCAAGCATGTGAAGAGCTCCTGAGACCCAAACATTTGAAAAATGCTGCTATCAGTTTTCTTTGGTTTAAGATTTGCTTTGGCACTGGCTGGCTGTGTGCTTTGGATTCACATTGCATAAATATCAAAAACTGGATAGAATAGGATTAAGATGCAAAACGTACAACCGAGCAGCCAGGGCGTTAGGGAGGACTCCTTGATTTGAAATCTAAATCCTCCTTTTCATTCAACACATTTATTGAGTACCTACTATGTGCTACCCCTAATCCAGTGCAGGGGATGTAGGTCAAAAGAAGACATCTAGTCAAGGTCCCTGCTCTCATGATATGCATATTCTAGTGAAGGCAGATAGACAGTAAACAAACAAAAAGATAAAACAAGTGAGACGTCTCAGATACTGAGACATACTACACAGAGAACTAAAACTGACTGGGTGACAACTTCATTTTGGCTGGTCAGAAAGAATAAGTTAAGACATTTAAGCTAAAGACCTGAAAGTCAAGAAAGAGGCAGTCATGCAAAAAAATTAGGCGGAAGAGCATTTTAGGCAGAGCAAACAGCTAATACAAAGGCTCTATGGTAGAAAAGAGCTTGGCAAGTTCCAGAAACAGAAAGCCAGGCAACGTCTACAGAATTAATGGAGAAAGGAAGAAAGTATGGGGTAAGGTCAAGAGAGAAGCCAGGGCCAGTGGGACTTCACAAGTGTAAAAAGTGTAGCTTTCACTCTAAGTGTGAGGGGAAGTTCGGAACCTTGACCAAGTTACTGACTCTTTCTGGGCCTCAATTTCCTCATCTGCAGAATGGGCAGCAAGAGGGCTTACCTCAGAAAGTTGTGTTGAGGATTAAACGAGAAAAAGGAAATAATGGGCTTACTCAGCACATATGAGCACAACTCAGGAAACATTCCTGCTTGCTGTTACGCCACCTTCTAATCTGCTCTGTTTCCTACTGGCGTAGACTCCTCTTAGTAAACGTTTTAGGGCTTATGATCAGTTGAGGATGAGTCCCATCAACCAGCAAGTCCAAATGATGAGTGAATGCAGACAAGGGACACATCATGAGAGGCATTTATCTGAACACGTCAATGCCAACTCCAGCAGAACATTCTCCCCACTATTCCTAGTAAAACCCAAAGCACCACTAGGTGAAGAGTGGATGACTACATCGCATCTACACCGCGCCCACTGGGTCTACCCTTCAGTCACCAAGTTTTGCCTCTTGGCTCCAGAGTACAATGCGCTTGGAAAGTCATTCTTCTGCTGGACAATGCAGCCAATGGAAAGCCATCAGCCTCGCCTGTTCTTTCTTGGCATAGCCACATCACCTCCACCCCCTGAGAAACAAAGGGCCTTTGCCAAAGTCTTTTAGCACTGGTGTTATTGCTGCTTGCTTTAAAAATGATTGTTTAAAAAGGAGAAAATCAAAAAGCTTCCTTTTAAGTTAGGCTGCAAAGAGCAAGACTTCTGCACCAAGGCTTAAAAGTGCCTGGACATCCAAGAAGTCATGGGCAGCTCGTCCCTCAGAAATGCGAACAAGGCCTGGGGAGACCTACAGCCACCACCTACACAAAAATGCACCACTTCACTTTTAGGTCAAGCAGCCCCCAGTGGCCTGCAAAGCCAGGCAAACCGTGAGGCCTTTTAGAGGGAAAACAAGAGTATGCACAGAAAAAGGAAGAGTTGCTGGCATTTGATCAATCTCCTGGCTGGAGGCCAAGGACACTCCTTCCTGAGGAGCACAAGCCTCCTTAAGATGCCCTCACCCAGGTACATATATGGTAATACGGCTGTAAATAGGGGGAGAGAGAACCACCGAGAGTCAAGAACAGGATTGACTCTTCCAAGAGAAGGAAAAAGGTTCTCTTTACAACTGTCTCTGCTTCTGTTACTGCGGACTCTCACGGTTAACTCTGGAACTTCCTTTGAGCAAAGACTCTTGATGATATCATCTATATTGTGAAATGAGGATGAGCAGCACCACATTTTTGAGTTGGACACTCGGCAGCTGCCCCCCACCATACATATTTACATGCAGTCCCTCCTTGCCTTCTTGTCCCATTAGCGGCTAATCAGATTGTCCTCAGAAATGCAGCGTGTCCCCATCAAGAGAGAATTTATTCTACCGCAAAAAAACCACTGCTCTCAGAGCATAGAAAATAGTATTCTGCTTTCGTTTTCAGCCAGTCCCAAAGGAAGTCACCAGCTCAGAAGTTTCAAGGTTAGGCATGGCCCTCTGTGAGAATCTCAGAAACAGCAGTTGTAAATCTGAAGTCTGGAGCGATTCTCCAGTTGCAATGTTGCTCGGTAGACATCTTACACACACACAAAGATAAACTTACTTACCTTTTCACAAACACGTCCACTAAAAAGCCAATTCTCGAAACAGATACACTATCTACACAGTTATTTTTTTCAGAAAAGATGTCAATACTGACATGCGCTCCCGTGTCCTATTCCTCAAGGCCAGTGTAAGAGAAGCCAACCAAAAGCTCAAAGCTGGCAGTCAGAAAACTGTACAGTTGGTGGGTAGAGATCACTTAGCCAAAATTCCTCATTTTATAGGTGGAAAAAACCCCTCTCAGTAATTTCTTGGAGGTCACACAGCCGATTAGTGTCTCAAGCTAGTAGACCACAGGCCTCCAGAAACCAAGGCGAGTGCTCAGGGGCATGGGAGAGGGTGTTCATTTTGTTAAAAAGTTAAAGTCAGTCCCAGCCTGCGAAGACGCCCCTTTGCCCACAGCCTGAACCACAAAAAAAAAAAAAAAAAAAACACCAGCCTAGCAAGGTAGGTTAATATTCTCAGAGAGAGAAAAATCTCACTAAGTCTAGAAAAACTACTCTAGGACAGGGGTTCTCAACCTCAGGGCTATTGACATTTGGGGCAGAAAATTGTTGCGGGGGATCATCCTGTGCACTGTAGGATGATTAGCAGCATCCCTGGCCTCTAGCCGCTAGAAGTCAGCAGCACCCTCTCCCCCTCAGTTGTGACAATAAAAACATCTCCAGACATCGCCAAATGTCCCCAGAGGACAAAATCACCCCACTGGTTGAGAACTACTGTTCTAGGACATAGGTTTGGTTTTGTTTTATCTTTAAGACCATTTGAAAGCATTTATTATTCTACAACTTGGCAGCAATGACCCAAAGCAGGTATTTTTATACCTATTCTACGGAAGAGGAAACAGACACACAGATGTTACATGTTTTGCCTGTACCAAAAAGGCAGTCAACACAGTCAGCGGGAGTCCCCATCCTGCAGTCCAACAGGGCAATACCACCGCGACCGGCTTTGTTTCACTACCTGATTTCTCACCTCCACTCCCTTTTAGTAACACTCAACAACTTCCCAAGCCTAATGCACTCCAGAGAGCTGTTCTGAGCAACATCTCAAAGGTGTCCAAAAAAACTGCTTAACGCGTTTCTCACAGGCCTCACTTCACTCCCCACAGCAAAAGGGGCTTTTCAAAGCAGTACTCCAGTGCAAGAAATAGTTAATCAGGGCAGAGGGACAAAAAGCAGATCTTCTAAGAAACAGCCTATAGCCTTCAAAGCGAGAGAAAACTTGCAGAAAAATAACTTTGAGAAATACTTTGTGAGCACTTACTATGTGTCAGGTACTCTTGTAGGTCAAAAATCAAAAAGGCCCATGAGGAAAAGAGATGCAAAGTGCCAGGGGGGTTTCAAATGACACAGATTTTCAAGTACCAGGAAAGGCTTCCCAGAAGAGGAAACATTTGGCCTGGGAACAGAAGGATCTGGCAAGGTGGATGGGGGTGGGGGGAAGGGGGAGGCAACAAGGACATGTGCCAAGGCACAGAGGCAGGACAAGATTGATCTCTCTCTCTCTCTCTCTCTCTCTCTCTCTCACACACACACACACACACACACCCCTCCACACACCAAGGCAAATCAATGAATGTCCCTAAGTCTGCGTGTTGTATCAGCTTTTTCTGTTCAGAAACATGTGCATGGGGATGCTTTTAAGCTGTTTTTACAAAACAAAATCACTTCCCAGATAGAGCTCCTCCTGAAATGCAAATGAACTTGAAGGAATTTGGAGGCTAGTGATATTTTTCTCGTGTTCATCTTTTTCTTATGAGCAAATTTATGCGAACTTTATACCAGAAGTTCTGCTGATCTGATGGGTCATAAAACATGAGTTCCTCAAAGTATCTGACAACAGCAGATTAAAATGAGGCTTTGTTTATATCTGTGACTTCACAATCCTAAGTAGGTTTTACATGTAGTTTAAAGTCTCTTTCTACCTCTATTGGAACAGCCAATAAAAAAAAAAATCCCCAAATGTAAGCTCCCATTTTTGTAAGAGAGAACCCTACCAGACCTATGTACTCTCGCCTTAGGTTGGTGATTTAGCCTACCTTTCTATTTAACTAAAAATGGGAAGGCTGCTGGGGGAAGTACGAAGGTCAGTTTCAAGAGGTGAGAGACAGTCACGAAAAAAACAAAGTAACCATAAAAATAAGACAAGTACTGAAAAAGCCCTAGAGGCAAGCACCCTCCCCTAGAGATCTTCTCCTATTTTCACATGTGTATGAATCCCCAGGGGATCTTGCTAAAATGCAGGTTCTGATTCAGTGGGTCTGAGGTGGGGCCTGAGAGTCTGCATTTCTAACAAGCTCCCATTTGAAGCCACGGATGCTGCTCTGGTGACCACAGAGTTGCAAAGATGTAGCACAATGTTTCTCAAACTTTTCACTGCAACCTACAGAAAGAAATACACTGAATTTACAACCCATCCTTCACTCTGTGTGAGTGCATGAGAAAGAGAGAAAGAATAAGAGAGAACCAGAAAGTTTGTTGCAATATACACCATTCTTTTTAGGTATCCATGCAATCAATATACTTTGATGTTTTCTATGCTAGTCTACCTCATTAAAAAGCCATTGATCAAGGCCCATTAAATTGATTTCACAACCTCTTAACCAGTTACCACATAGTTTGAAACACAAAGATATAGAATGAAAGAAACATTTTTGTTTCTCTGGGGAGTACTGCTGTATCTTAGCCCCAGGATACTAAGGCTAAAATTTAAATTAATTTAAAAAGTTGAGTATGTTCAAAATTCTTTTTTAAAAGGCAAGGATGTGTCCACTGCATTTTGGAAAACTTCCATTAAAAATATTCAGGTTTTAAGTTTTCTTCATTTTAATTTGTTTTCTGATCTGTATGATGAGAATGACAAGAGCACCTATCTGGTGCTGAGCAGAGGTCTAAATGTCATTTTCCTCTCAAAAGAACTCAGGCTTCTTGGAGAAAAGGCTTATTCCAGGTCTTGGACAAGAAACACAGAAGATGAGCCCGGAACATCTTGTCATAAAGAAAGCAAGAAAGTGATCAAAGACTAGTAGGGTGTGTCTTTTGAACCAACTTGAATAGCCTCTCTCGCTGAGCAAAGATGGACAATTTGAACATCAATAAGGATAACTATACAAAGTGAAATGTATAAAATATGTTTAAATCCATAAATTCATAATGATACTTAAATAAATACCCATTAGTCCTCTTGGTACAGGATTTTCAACAGTGGCACTGCTGATATTTGGAATGTATAATTCTGTGTTGTGGAGGGCTATGCAATGTATCATAGGCTGTTTAGCAGCAACTCTGGCCTCTAACCATTGCATGCCAGTAGCACCCTCTCCCCAGTTGTAATGATCAAAAATGCCTCCAGTTGTTGTCCAATGTCCCCCCATTGAGAATGACTGCCATGGAACATGCTAGGGAATCAACTTGTTATTTTTGAAAACTGGTAAAATACAGAGAGAGATTCAAGTACTGATCTTGTCTGTCTTATATAAACTATACCCCCAGAGAGCCAAAACCTAAGTGAAGGAAATTTCTTTCTTTAAAATATTCCAGCTAATAGATGAGGAAGGAAAAACAGAATCAGGAATTTTGCAACTCCAAATGAACTAGTCGATTGAGGCAATGAGCATCAGTGGTTGCTAATATCACAAGAAGACATAGCCAGACATATCATACACTCGCCTGAGTGAAGTTCACAAAACAGCCTTGACCAAAGAAAAACGAACCTGACTCTGATTGGCCAGATTCTGAGCCTCTACTTTTGACTACCAAATTATGGTAAATACTGGGGACAGAGAAACATGCTCAACTACACCACACTGATGCAGCCAGTGAAATCCAAACTGTGGGAAAATATATCACCTAGTTTCTTCAATAACAACCAAAAAATGCATGGAAAAAAAGAGGTACAGAGGAAACATACAGATTAAAAGACACACCAACTATCTGTAATTTTTTCTGGATCTTAATTCAAACAAACTGTTAAATATGCTTATATATACACTGCTGTATGTATTTTTAAGTGAGAACATAGACTCAATAACAAAATTTGTTTTGTCTTTTCTTGAGATGGATAATAGTATCATATTTTTTTTTTTTTTTTAAAGAATCCTAATACTAGAAATACATGCTAAAATACAGATGAACTGGTATGTCTGGGATTTGCTTCAAAGTTACCCAAGACAAGAGGGGAGAGTGTATGAAAATACAGATGAAACAAGATGGGCCATGAACTGATAACCATGGAGGGTAGGTGATGATTAAAGAGGGGCTCATTATAGTAAGATCTCTACGTTACGTGTACACAAATTTTCTATATAGTGCAAACAAACAGAAAGGAGCACTTGGTCCTCCCTACCTCATTGGACTAGCTTACTCTGAAGAACAAATGAGAAATGATCTATTGAAAGGAATGATTACTAGGCTCTACCCCTATAATAAGATAACTAACATCTGAGTAACACTTTACCTTCCATCTAGTTTTCTTAAAAAAACAGTATAAACTGAATGAGAAAACCTGGACTCGACAATGGTGATGAAACCTGAATGAAGTACTTTACCCTAGTGATTCCATATATATCATCAGTCAAATGAAATCCCATCAAAGGCAGAGCCACCTTTGGGAACATGAAGATACAGATGTCTATTAATAAGAAAAGACTTTCAAGATATAGAGTGCAAAAGGCAAAGTACCAAACAGGAAGTACTGGCCAAGTCCCTTTTCAAGAAATTTAAATATATACATAATTTTATTTTCATACATATATATATATATATTTTTTTTTTTTTTTTGAGGAAGATTAGCCCTAAGCTCACATCCTCTACCAATCGTCCTCTTTTTCACTAAGGAAGACTGGCCCTGAGCTAACACCTGTGTCCATCTTCCTCTACTTTATATGTGGGATGCCTGCCATAGCATGGCTTGACAAGTGGTGTGTAGGTCTGCACCTGGGATCCGAACTGGTGAACCCTGGGCTGCCAAAGCGGAATGTGCGAACTTAACCGCTGTGCCACCAGGCCAGCCCCTGCATAATTTTTATATATATACACATAGGAAGTCTGGAACCCTAATCTTGGATGGTGGGATTGGGGATGACTGGTTTTGTTGCTTATCCTTATTTCCTAATGTTTTACTATAACTGAATATGCATAGCTTACACAGTAAGTAACAAAATGTATGCTTTTATAAGTTTGTACACATGAAGGGGTCCACTTATTGGGGAGAATCACTTATGTGGAACTTCATATTCCCTAAGGATGACGCTAGACAGCAGACCGTGAGTCCTGGTGGAACTGCACAGACTACAGGGTGCAGCAAGGCGGAGAAGGTTTGTGTTAAAGATAAATCCCCAGAAATATCATTAAGCTCTTAGAATTTGTTGTTCAAACCAACCGAAGGTTCACCTATTTATCAAAGAAGAGTCCTTTCTTACTGAAGCAAATTACAATCCCAGGTAAGTCAAGTGATTAACCAGACAGTCTAGAAATCTGGGTTTTGCCCCCCATCAAGTTCCAATCTCGTATGTGATTTTACCAGCATCTTCAGAAGGACGATATTGAGAACTACGCTGAGAATTCTGTGAGAGTTAAGAAATCCCCGGGGAAATACTCATTCCTTACCTGCAACAACCTGGGCCCTAACGATTTGACCTTGATGCCCTCTTGCACCTGAATGCTCAGCACTCTCCCTCAACCAGAGCCACCCAGGCCTCATTGCCCTTCCCGAAACAGGTTGCACCTGCTCCCATCTCAGGGCCTTTGCACTTGCTGTTCTGGCCCTTCACAACATCCTTTTCTCCAGATAGCTACATGGCTAACCCGCTCGCTTCCTTCAGATCTCTGCTCAAATGCACCAGATTAAAGAGCCCTTCCCCCATTCCCAATCCCCACCGGAGTACTCCTTTACCCTGTTCTCTTGTTGTCATTTTCTTTTTTTTTCTATTGTGGTAAAATATACATACATAACATAGAATTTACCACTTTAACCATTTTTAAGTGTACAATTCAGAGGCATTAAGTACATTCACAATGAAGTGCAAAATGAAAGTCTGTACCCATTAAACAAATTCCCCATTCTCCCACCCCCAACCCCTGGCAACCACCATTCTACTTTCTGTCTCTGAATTTGACTGCTCTAGGGACCCCATATAAGTGGCATCATATACTACTTATCCTTTTGTGTCTGGCTTATTTCTCTTAGCATAATGTTTTCAAGCTTCATCCGTGTTGCAGCATGTATCAGAAATTCCTTCCTTTTTAAGGCTGAATAATATTCCACCGTATGGATATACCACCTTTGTTTATCCATTCATCTGTTGATGGACATTGGGGTTGTTTCCACCTTTTGGCTACTGTGAATAATGCCGCTATGAAAATGAGTGTTACAATTATTTGTTCAAGTCCCTGCTTTCAATTCTTTGGGGTATATACCCAGCAGTGGAATTGATGGATCATCTGGTAATTGTATGCTTCATTTTTGAGGATCCACCATAGGGTCTTCCACGGTGGCTGCACCATTTTACATTCCCATCACCAGTGCACGAGGGTTCCAATTTCTCCAGATCCTCACCAACACTTGCTATTTTCTGTTCCCCCTTACTCTGCTTTATTTTTCACCATAGCACTTACGACCTGTCATACTTGCTTATTTAGACTGGCTGCCTTCCCCCACCAAGGATTTAAGCCTCTTGGGAGCAGGACTTTCATCGATGTACCCCCAGCACCGAGAACACACCCTGGTGCACAGCAAGTGCTCAAGAAATTTGTTGAATGAAGGAATAAACACTCAGATCCTAACAAGTTTAACAATTATTAGACTTCCTGAATGATTTATCACATCAAATGCCTTAAGCTATGTCCACTTTAGGGAGGAACCTGGACATAGTTCAATATGAGGACTAGCTCAATAGGTGATGGTTTCAGTGCTTTTTCTTAGCTCATCCTCATTAGCAATAACCTCAGAACCACAGACACCATGAGAATTTGTAGGAATCATAGAAATTAAGTCATTCCTGGCACTAACTTCAAGCCTTGACTGATTTCACCAAAAGAGACATGCAAAAACTTATAACAGTAAAAGTGAACTAAAAACTTGCATGCACTTCCAGTTAATATAGAGCCCGCAAATGCAATGCATTTTATTTTAAAAGATCAAGCCAACAGCAAACAAGATGGGACACTGGCCTCGTGTAGACTCCTTAATTAGACGTATCCAAGGACAGCTTGACCTAGAAACCTAACTCCAGCCCTACTTTTGTTTTTTTTCTGTTGTTCATATTTGGTGTTTGTTGTCTCATTTTGATTTGTTTTTTAAGAACTGCTTCTAAAGAAATCAGAGTTTCCATGAGATCATTATAAAAGAGCTAAAAATCCACGTGATTTTTTTCTCTGGAAGTCAGCTGCTTGTACACCATTGGATTCGAAGTTTTCTTTATCTCTAATATATTAGTCTTCCTCAACTGAAACCATTTTTAGGAAAAGGCAACAGATGTGTCTTGTTGAATTCATCTATTCCTTCTCCTCTAAGCAACCGTTCCATTTCTTGTTCCTAAAGAAAAGATGCCAATTCCCTCCACATAAATGGCAACCACATTGTTGAAACGGATAGTACCAGTGTCAACCCCAAACAACTTTCATGGGTCTCAAAGTGGAGGCCAGAAGTAATTCATTTACAGCGTGCAGAACTTTCCCTGCTGAGCAAAGGGAAATCTTGATAGGCTCCTCTGTTTTGATTTGAATTATTCGAAGAGCAGATTGTACTTTCAACACACACACACACACGAAAGAAAGAAATGAAAAAGAAAAGTGTTCTGCACAAGCAGCCGCAAAGCAAACTGAAGGGTAGAGGAAAAGATCACAGTCCACACTCACTGCAATTTAAACTTTCGAATGATTCAGATGGAGAAATGCCTGATTCTTTTAACCTGCTCAGATGCCTTGATGTAGACAATCAAGATGGATTTCAGGTATGAAATGAACCTAATGCTGAACTCAGACAATGTTCCTCGCGGTTTGGTTTGGTTTCTTTTACTCTCCTCTTTCAGGCTTTCAGCACACAGCTTTCCAAAACAAACTGAGTACAACACCTAACACCTCCTCAAATATCCACACTCTTTCATCCCTACCTCAGAGCTACATCATTTCCTTCTTACATCAAGATAAGTATTGTTCATTCATCATTGGGGGGACACAAGCAAGAGTTATTTCATCAACAGCAATAAGTTTATCATTTTTCCTAGCTTCTCCCTCACTGCTCCCCCTCAACTTAGGTGCACCTATGGGACAAAAGACAAGACAGCCCCCTGGGGTGATACCTTGCTTCCACAGTGTGCCAGCTACAGGGCAAGTGATTTCACTCTCTGCACCTCAGCTTCTTCATCTGTACCTGACTCACAGGGTTTCTGTGACATACGACTCTAGACTTGACATACAACTACTTAATGTGTCAGTATTGTTATTTTTAGCAACAAGTTGGAGATGAGTCTGTGGACCAGTTTCTCCTTGTCTGCAGCTTACTCAAAGGAGGGGTCGTGAACCCAATCATTGGCCTTTTGAGTGCCCATGTGGCCATGCAAGTCAAGAGAATTCCAAGAAGGAACCAGAGCGCACACATCCAAATGCTTCCCACTCCACCAGCGCTCCTGAGGATCTTATCAACAGGAAACAAAAGCACTATACTACTATAACGAAGTGTCTGACTTTCATTTCTTAATTAGAAAAGCCCAAAGATTGTAGTCCAGGGAACAGCTAAATATTTAGAATGTTGAAGTTACCAAAACCCAGTCCCCCTCCCCTTGAGCCTGTTGTTTACCCCGTTCCTGACCACTTCAGAAGAAAAAACTTTTGATGACCAATTCTACAGCAATGGGGATGTACGTGCACCCGTTAAAACCTCCCTTTCTTGCAGTGAAGTCTGACCATTTTGGGGAAAAAAATAGGAGCTGCTTGTGTTCACAGATAAATGCTGCCCTCTGCTCATATCCCATGACAGGTACCTCAACAACAGGAACTCATCAGATTCCTTGACATCCAAGTGGCTGCAAGTCAAGGGCTGGATGTTACTAACTTTTGCTTCAAGAACTAACTTCCCTTTTTAAAGTTCTAATTCTTTCAATTTGCCAGCAACCACTTTCATTTCTTGCAATCCAACCTACTCTGATTAAACACCCATTCACAGTAAGAAAAAAGAAAGTGACTATTTTTGAGAGAGAGGCAGTTAATTTTTGCTTACATATCTTGGCAGATGAAATGCACTGCATCCTTCAGAATTTAAATCATCAATACGCTGCCTGGCAAGTTCCATTCTCAGGCCACCAATGGGCATCCCTTTCATTTAAAGGCCTTTTTCCCCTCCTCTCACAAACCTTCAGGCTGCTTCGATTCTGAACCACAGCCAAAAGTGCGAGGTAGGACTGCCCCCTGGATCTCATCTGCTGCCGAGAGCCCTCACCAAAGGCAGTGACAAATTTTGGAGACTGAGCCACGGAGTTTCCTTTTCTTTTCTCCTCCCCATCTCGATGGCTCTTTAGAAAGAACTTAAAATAGACTTAGGAGAAAAACTCCTTACTGACTACAGCACTCAGGCTTCCACACTCACCTGACCCAGGTCAGGCACTCCACTGCCAATACCCGCCAAGCCAGGGGTGCGAATCTTGCTCCTCTGTAATCAGCTCCTGAGTATTTAGAAAGAAAGAAGACTGAGTATGAGACCACGAAGTTTCCCTAACAGAAATGCTCCAAATTCCACGCTGCCAACTTCCTCAGCCTCCTTCCTCGAGATGTCTCCCCCCGTATTTGACAAGCAGGTTGGTGGGATCACTTGGGCAAAGATTACAGGTAACTTCGCTTACTTATTTCCAGTATGTAACTGACAAGTGAAATGAGGCACGCACAAACTTCGAACATGCCGGAGAGCTGGAACTAAGGGAAGTCTTTGGCAGATCCCAAAGCACTTGTTTCCCGGAGCGGAGGCCAAGTATCCGAAGCCCGCATCCTCATTGGGCGTGAGCTTCGTCCACACTTCATCCCTCACCGCTCCCCGGGTTTTCTTCCGTTTTTTAAAACCCTCCCCACTGGGGCCCCTACACAGGCATTATTCTCCCAACCAGGCAGCTCGAGGGAAGGCTACACTTTAAGAAAGATTGTTTCCTTGAATGGACTCACATATGACACCCCCACCCCCACCCCCAAAAAAACTATTTCCTGCAGTTGCTACAACAGTTTCCAACTTGAGGGAATGCCAATCCAGTCTCGAATGGGTAGCCCTCAAAGCCAGTCACTGGAGTCGAACATTTTTTTTTTTTTTTACCTCAAATTAACCCCTTAAAAATGCCCGCAGTAAAAGAACCCCCAAATGCATGCAAGTGCATGCAAATCCACCAAGAACTCCCGGAGAGCGGGGCGAAAACTTCTGCGCCCAGGGGGACAGCACCAACTCCCCACGCCCTCTTCCCGGCCCCAGCCGCTACCTTGGTGCCCGGGGAGCCACGCCGGTTTGGGGGAGCAGGGCGAGGAGAGGGGTTAGCAGCCGCTGGGTAATCCCATGTTCGCGAAGAGGGAGCTCGTTCCGTTAGGATGGAAGCGGAACACCCACACCTCCTCTCGGCGTGCTCTTTCTCTCCACCCTCTGCCTCCTCCTCCTCCACCACCACCACCTCCTCCTCTCCTCCCACCCCAGCGAGCCAGAGGAAACACTTCAGCAGCACATCCACATGGTTACTGCACTTTGAAGCGGCTCCCGGTGGCTTATATAGGCCGGGAAGCTCCCTGGGCAATGTAGTCCGAGTCCGAGGTCGTGGCGGCGCCTGGGGCTGCGGGTAAGGACTACAAATCCCAGAATCCCCTGGGCTCCCGGGCTGGGCTCTAAATAGACCGCGCGCCGGGACGAGGGCGGGGCGTCTTGCGGGGAGTCCGGGCTTTCAAATCCATCTCTTCACAGAGAGCGGGCTGATTTGGAGCCCGTGACCCAAAGCCACCCGTGGGGGGCGCCCCCAACCCTTGGGGACTCTCCTCCGGCTGCCCCATTTGCCTTGAATCCAGGTATCGCTGGGAGCAGGGGGCAGGGAGGAGCTCGGATTTCTGCTTTGGGAAGTTTTTACAAGCTGTACCCACCCTCCCCCCGCGTTGAGTCCCCGAGCCAAGAATTTCAGAAATCCAGGGCACAAAAACGCCTGTGTTTGCGGTCAAGGATTAAAGGCGCGAGGTTGTCTTTGTTTAATCTGCTCCGCCTT
Source organism: Equus caballus (assembly GCF_041296265.1). Lineage (NCBI taxonomy): Eukaryota > Metazoa > Chordata > Mammalia > Perissodactyla > Equidae > Equus > Equus caballus. The sequence goes on from NC_091699.1 coordinate 22,899,347, forward strand.
GCTCTGGTTTGCACAGAAAACTAAGTCTGGGAGCGACGGTCCACGCAAGCGGGGACACGGGCAAGCGGCTTGAGAGCACTTTTCTGTGTCTGAACTCCGCTTGTCTTTCCTTGCCCGGCAGGAGGTAAAGAAACGCAAGCCTCTCCTGTGCACAATAACGGAGCCGTGTTGTGACTTGCCAGCCCTGAGGTTGGGATGCAGAAAATAGAGACCGCGACCTCGGTCTTGACCCTGCTTCAAGCAGCCCCTCTGCTCCCGGGAGCTGTAAATGCTTAAGTAAATAAACCGCAAACCAGAAAAATAAGGGCTTCGGAGAGAGCCGCTCACACAAAGATGCATGTCCAGACGGGGTAACCTCCAGCAGCTCCGACAGGAGTTCGGGGACAGAGTGGGTTGCAGCTCACAGCTAACTAGTGCCTGGGCTCCCAGGCTATAAGCCACTTTAGGCTCTGGCTTTTGGAAGGAGAGCAAGGGCTAACCTCCGAGGCCAAGTCAGCCGGCTGCCTTCCTGCTTCAGAAATGCATTCATTCCACAAACGTTTCCTAAGTGTCTACTGGGTGCCAAGCACTATGCCAGGCGCTGGGGCACAGTAGTGAGCCAAAACCCATCACAGCATCCCAGTCAGGCACTGCCTGACAGGCATAGGATCTGCCATAACAACAATAGTGGCAACAATAATTGAGGCTGATTTTATTAAGCTCAGACCACATACATTTTTCATGCATCACGCCATTGAGTCTTAACAACCCTTGGCATATTTATTATCCCTGTTTGACAGGTGAACAACTGAGGGCTCAGAAATCAGGTAACTTCCCAAGATGACACTGAATTAAGTGGTGCATCCTGGAATCTAATTCCAGCCTATAAATGTTCTAAAGCCTTGTCTTTGGGGAAATCCATCACCACTGCCTTAAATGGTCTCCCTCCCCAGTTTAGGAGCAGCCTCTGAGCCTTTGGGCAAGTCATTTTCATCTCTTTGCCCCACTTTTGCCATTGTAGAGGGAGATAATCATGAGAATTTGCCTACTTTCTATCAAGATTGCTTGATATAGAGTCAGCAGTCTTGTGAAACTTCAGGAACAAATTAGGGGAGCACCATAGCTAGTAATTATTACTGATATAAAATGCCAAAACTAATAATAATTACTGACATTTATGAGGTACATGCCATGTTCCAGGCATTATCCTAAGCTCCTTATGTACGTTATATCATCAAATCCTATAACAAACCGTTTTTTTACTAATGAGAAAACTGAGGCAAAGAGAGGTTAAATAACTTCCCCCAAGTCATACAGGTGGCTGGGCTGCCTGAGTCCCAAACTCTGGACCTTAACCACTACCCTCCACTGCTTCCCCAGTGTAAACATATGCATTGTATTTATTTGCTCATATAAGCATTTAATACCACTCCAAGAATGAGCAAAGCTCTGAAGTAGACAAAGTTTGTGGTCCTTCCGTTCACTACCGCCCTTCCTCTCTTTTGACACTACCCCCTACTCACAGGGCACTAAAACCTTCTACCTAAGGCCTCAAGCTACCACTCCTCATCATCAAGAAATTTCCCCATCTTGTCACAACAAAGGGATCCACACCTTTCCCATCTGTCCCCTCTCTTCTTTTCCCCCGTGAAAACAATCTGTTCCATTTCTAAAGGGTTTTTGGCTCTACTTTTCAAATAAATTCAATGACTAAGTCTATGCCAATTTAACTGGTAAACTAAAGGGTAATTATTTCTTGTGCTCCTAATTTGGAAAAACAATGGAATTCCAACAGAGGTTTTCTGAAGAAAACTTAGGCTTGATTGAGAGCTGGAGATGGGTGATTTTCATCCTCACCATACAGTGGACACTTGACCCTTCTCTGCTTTAGCCACTGTCTTCCCTCCCAGACCACAAGTTTCATTGTAGGCAGGGAGTATGTTTTATTCGTGCTTTTATCCCTACCTCCCCTAACCCAGCAGGCCCTAGTCCTCTGTCTGCACATTTTAATAGATATCTAAAAAAAAATTTTGTTGAAAAAAGTGTCTTAATAGGTGTATCTGGCATAGGCAGCCTAGATGAGCATATTTTTTGAGCACGCAAGCCTTGTGACCCAGTCACATAATAGACTGTTTCCTCCCCATGTGTGTGTGAATGGTCCTATTCAACATTTTGCAACTGGCACCAGGTTCTGGAAGCTCCTAGGTCACTAGAAAGTAGTTTTGCTAAATTTGCTATGATGCTAAGAGGTTCTCTATGATGATGTATGATTGATGATTGATGGTGAAGTGTATCATAATAAAAGGGTCACTACCCAACTCATTCTTCATTATCAATAGAGGGAAGGGGACTTGTTTTTCTTCACTGTATTTTTTTCCTGGAAGAATTTTCTACAACTGTGGTTTCCAATACAGTCGCCACTAGCCATTTAGGCACTTACAATATGGCTAGTTCTAAGTGAGATATAAAGTAGGTATAAAATACATGTTGAATTTCAAAGACTTAGTCCAAAAAAAATCAAAATATCTCGTCAATATTTCATATTGATCACATGTTGAAATGATATTTTGGATCTATTGGATTAAATAAAATTGATCATTAAAATTAATTTCACTGCTTATTTTTACTTAATGTACTGCTATGATATTAAAAATTACATGTGTGGCTCATATTATATGCTATTGGACAGCACTGGTCTAGAAAACCAAGAATCTGATTCTCAAGATCCAATTCAAGATGACAACCAGCCCTGAAAATTGCCATTTATGACTTTGCCCTTGAAATGCCTATGCAGGGAAGTGGGAGGACTTTGCAGAGTCAGGATAGTATCATAGACTGAGCAGAAGTCTGAAGAACATCCAAAACTAGCACACCAGCCTACCCCCAGGGAAACCCTACAAATAGAAATAGGTTTTCGTCAGCAGTATACAGCTGAAAACTGCTACAGAATTAATCTGCATAGAAGCCCACCCTCAAATGCTGCCCTGATTAAGACAGCAAGATACACTGGAGAAAGCAGGGATCAGAAAAAGTGGGCTTGCCATCCAGCTCTGCCCTTAATATCCATGTAACTGTGGCTAGTCACCTAACCTTGCAGAGGCTGTTTTTTGATAGAGCGAAGCCGATAATCCTTGCCCTGCCTACCTGACCAGATCCAATGAGTCATTTGACACGAAGGACTTTGCAAGTTCACCCTAGTTATACCAAAGTAAGAGAACATTTTCAACTGGCATGGAGAAAACATTGATGTGTCATGATATAGTTCTCAACTCCAGACCAAACTTCAGATTATTGGGGCAGCACTAGTCCCAATTTTCTCCCAGGCAAAAGATTTTAATTGCCTATGAATGTCACAATGAGCCTGAGTGCTATAATTTAGAGCTTCTCCAAATCACTCTTAAATAGCCAGGCAGTGAAGTCAGAGAATTCAATCTATTTTTTGGTGTGATGTGTTTCCTACGTATGCCATCCAACACAAGAACTATCAGTAAAGAGAAATAGCTACCGTGTAGCCACTTTTCCAACTAGTCTGTCCTGGTCATTGTTAACTTTTTGTGGTGGAGAGAGGAAGTCACAGCCCTCTGATAATCTTATAAAACCCATGGATGTTTGCCCCACCACAACACAGATACTCACAATTTTAGCACCAGTTCTTAGAATTTCTTGTACCAACCTCCCAAAACTCATTCATAAGCACTCCAGAAAGACTAGAATATCTTTTAACTCCATCTTCCTGTGATACTGTCTCTTCAACAGATAAACTCTTTGAACATAGGGACTAGGTCCTATATTTGTGTATGCTTTGTAGCATTTAGCTCCGCTCTGGAGACAGAGTGGATGCACAGCATTTACTGGCTAATTTACTGTGGAACCTCAAGGGTGGTAGAAGAAATGACGCACAGACACATCGCAGCCCTGCTTGAGATGGAAAAGTGCAGCTGGTGTTTGGACGAGAGCAGAAGAGAGAGCAGTTTGGTGTGGAGCTAGGAGAAGTAAGATGTTTTTCCTGAGCCCAGACTCTGGGTATCCTGTGAGGCTAACAGAAGGCATTAACAGGGAGAGGCCCTATATTAGTTGTCCTGTCTCTGGAGTTTAGAATCTAGAGACTGCTGGTCAGTAACCTTGTACTTGGAGTGAACATGGGCAAACTGCCAATAATTCAAGATCCTAAAGGCAACATAATAGTTAGAGAAGAATGCAAAAATTAAGCAGTTACTACTAGTTTATACTACAGAAGTGACAGCTACGTCATCTCTGATGATTGCTGCCAACAGTGTCTAGAACCATGCGAGCAAATAAAGAGCACTATTATTTTCTTATACATTATCTTCCTGTGAAAGAAGCAGAACCAGGGGTTTATTATCAATTCAGACATTTCCCCCGTTTCCTGCTTCACATCTGCAAGACTGTCATCTGGTGGCTGAGCGAGATCTGGAGACTTGAAGAAATCTTGGGAAAGGCCTCGTTACCTTATCCTAGTGTTTGAACTGAAAGGAAATCTGTTTGTCAAAAGAAAAACAGAAAGCTCTTCTTTACAGAAGAATTCAACTAATACATGTAGAGGGAATAATAAAATTAGAAAATCACCATTTTGGAGCTTCCAGTGTAATAACTTATTTAGACAAAGATATCAATAGATTCCAAACCCCCAGGGCAAAGGTTGATGGTGAACAAGATATTCATATGGTCTTAAAAATCACCCCACATATTACCCACTAATTATGAAGTGGAAAATGGACTTTTACAATGAAGAAGTATGGCAATCACCCACATTAGACCAAGTGATCCAATTTACCATCAACTAGACGCTATTTGCATCCTGATATGATTCTATAAGAAGCACACAACATCACATGAAATGCTCTTGTCAAAAATATTTGAGAAAACAATCAAACAAACCCAGAATGTGGGGCATTCCACAAGACCATTGGCTTAGACTCTTCAGATAAATCAGTGTCATTGAAGAAAAATGGCAAGAGGACTCTCTAGATTTAAAAAGACTAAAACAAACATGACAACTAAATGCAGCATGTGACCCTTGACTGGATCCTGGATTGAAAGAAAGAAAAAATAAATCTATAGAAGTCATTTTTCGGCAATTGGAAAAATTTGAATCTAGATTATATATTAAAGAAAATTGTGGAATTATTCTTAGGTGTGATAATGGTATTGTGGTTATGCCCTGGTCCTTAGGAGATGTACTCAAAAGTATTTAGTAGTGAATCTCATGCTGTCTAAAACTCACTCTCAAAAATTGCATATCTATTTAATCTAAAAAAGTATATGTTTAGGTACTTGTACTTGTGAATCTTACTCAAAAAACTATATAAAATCTTGCCACATAGATATTTCTATGCCCATTTTTGTGATTATTTCAGAGTTACACTGGAGAATTCTTTTATACCTTCGAAGGGGATAGTTAAGTGCAATAAATTATTTAAAAATATACATTTAAGTTTTTAGGTAAAATGCAAAACAAGCTAGTTACTATAACTAGGCAGCTTCTGTGTCAACAGTCTCCAAGTATGAGTAATTCTATTTGTTGCAATATATCCTTCTCAGGATCTTTTCAAGTCAACCAGAAAAGCAAAGGGAATTATGCATGAGAAAAGGGAAGTGGAAAACTTGAGAATTTTTATAGGCTTCATTTTCTCCTTCTCCTGGGAAAATTATTTAATGATCAATAGACCTAGCCCCTAAACCAGGCACTGTATTCCACTTAATTCAGTTACCCAGCAAGTGGAACTGGTAGTTTTTTCACTTCCTATGCTATATCAGTGTATCCAGACTCAAGAAAACTAACTGCTTCCTTTTGTTCCTGCTTAATTCTGTTCCCAGATTTAAAGTAGTATTTTCCTCTAATTGTGGTTTTAGGATATGAGTAACCTCTATCGAGTTCAACCCAGATGGAGAGTTTGAGGTCAGTCCTTAATGAAAGAGGTCAGTTAGGCAGGGTCAGCCAGAGAAGGGGGATCGGAGGGGTACAGGGTGGGGAAGAGGGATCTATTCAGGACTGCTTTTTTCATTACTTGCGTGCCTGGCTGTCAGTATTAAACTGATATGTAAAGGGTGCCTACAGACTCTGCTAGGTGCTGTGCAGGGCTCCAGGGAGAGTGGCAAAGACTGAGATGAATGCAATGGCTTTTGCTGTCTGCCTTTTTCTTAATCACTGCCTTCCTTCCAGAGGAATTTCAAATGTGGTGTTTAGATGGTAACAAATAAGAAGATTGACTGCTTTTTAATCATAGGTCGTAGTGCTCAGCTGGTCTTTCATTCCGTTTCCTTCACTGTTTCTTTTTTCTGGTAATATTTTGCAGCTCTGGCAGCTGTGACCTAGGAAATTGCCTAGATGCTGTGCAGGTCCTCTGGTCTTCCTTAATTACTTCACCACCATCCAGGCACCTGATGGTTCACACTGGAATATTTCTCCATTAAAGGTACACATGATCAAGATGATCCTTTGTCACTGGAACACTTATATTGCATATAATATAGCAACTGAGGGCGAGAAGTAGCTGCTTCTGAGTAGCTTCTCTACTCAACTCCCCCTCAAACAAGCCCTTTATTTACATTGATAACTGTGCTACTTCTTAGGAGGAAAAGAAGGAGGAAGCAGAAAGTGCATCTACCATAAAGGCAGTCTGAGTCTCCCCCAACACCTGAAATACTGTGCAGAGACAGGCGAAACTAGCTATCTCTGGAGCAAGTGAGCCGTTCTGTAAAGATCAGTGTTCATTAGAAAAAAAATTAAACAAGCCTATAGTACTCATATGATCAAAAATAAATGAGGATATTTAAAAGAGAAAGATTGTTGTTTCCAAAAGACTCTCACTCATAGGAAAAGCAAGTCTTTCTTTCTAAGTTTCTGAATATTGTGTTTTGTACCTGACTAAGGAAATGTAAAAAGGCTCAACGAAAAGGTTTCTGTGTAGTTAGCAAGTAAACCTGGTCTTACCCCAAAATGATTCAGGTAAGAATTTGCTAATTATTTTTAACTTGTGCATTATTGAACGATCATTTGATCTTCAGAAAAAGCAAAATGTTTAAGTTCATCCGGTTTTGGAAAAGTTCACTTGACTCGAGAAGCAGGATTAAAAGCTACTATTAGAAAATTTGTGTATTGTTTGTTGCTCTTGCTTTAAAAAAAAAAAAAAATAGAAGAAGAGTGGGAATAGTCTGACCCCAAATCAGTATTAGAAATTAGGTTCTCAGATTAAATTAGCCTGTATTTCTCTTCCACTTAACTTATTTTCAGAACATTATCACATGGGAAGAGGCACCAATATTAAAAAGAAAAGGAAAAAAAGATTTTTTTATAGTGCTAACCTATTTTGGAACAATCTTTCGAAGCAATGCAGTGGCACTTAGTGAAATATCAATCCATACTACAAAGTAAAGGAAGGAGAAAAAGTTTTCATCTGTTTCATGGAATAACTCTTAATCAGCAAATAATTAAATTTTGATTAATTACAGCCATTAAATTATGAGTCTTACTTGGTGTCACAATCTCATTTAAAATATAGTAGAACCAGAAAAATCTTGGGAAAAGAGGTAAAACTTTGGGGAAAACAGTAGAGCTTTCCTTAAAAGTCTATTTTAGGGGGAAAGAAATCATGGATTTTCATCATTCCCCCATAGAGAAGAAGCCTGCTCAGGAAGTATAGGAAACTTTTTCCTCATAGGATGGGACACCCTGATAAAGATGTGTATTTGGCAAATGCTGGCGTCCATAAAGCACACAATAGCAAAGAGAGTTGGCAGATTTGGGGAGAATTTAGAATACATGAGTGGCCTTCAGAATACTTTCCAAAGCTGTGTTCTTTTATGCCTTTGGTGCTCCAGCTCCTCCCACAGTGCCTGGCAAATGGTGGATATTCAATATATACTTATTTATAGACACATCATTTACATGCATGGGATATCTGGGTCTCTAAGGGTCAGTGAAAGTGATAATGGAGATCCCTAAACTATTATAAACAAACTAAGTGGCCTTGGTTATTTAATATTCATCTACATATATTAAGAAAAGCTCATTCACTTAAACATTTTATTCGATTAAGATATAGCCAATACTAACTAATAGGTTATCTGTATCCCAGACAGGCCAGCCTTCAGAAGCCTGTCAGGCCTACAAGTAGAGTGAAGTCAAAACGCTTGGATTTTTCCACTCCTAGGTATCTGTCTACCCAGAGAAATGAAAATATGCATCCACACAAAACTTGTACACGAATGTTCATGGCAGCATTATTGCTAACAGGCAAAAAGTGGAAACAACCCAAATGTCCGTCAACTGATAAACAGATAAACAAAATGTGGAATATCTCTACAATGGAATATTATTTAGCCATAAAAACAAATGAACTACTGACACATGCTATAACATGGATGAACCTTGAAGAATCATGCAAAGTGAAAGAAGCCAGTCACATGAAAGGAGGCTACATATGATATAATCCCATTTACATGAAAGGTCCAGAACAAACAAATCTATAGGGACAGAAAGGAGCTAGGTGTTTGTCTAGGGGCTGGCAGGGAGTGGGGGTGCTGGAGGAAAATGGGGATGACGGCTAAAGGGGATGGGATCGCTTGTTGAGGTGATGAAAATGTTCCAAAACTGATTGTGATGATGATTTTACATCTCTGTGATTAGTCAAGAAACCATGGAATTACACACTTTAAATGGGTGAATCATATGCCATTTGAATTATTTCTCAGTAAAACTCTTAAAAGAATAAAATGTGGATTTGAATCCTGCGACTTGTCACTTACTAGCTTAGGTAAGTTACTTATCTGAAAAGGGACCAACATAGTGTCTACCTCACCAGGTTGTTGCTATAAAGATTAAATGAGATGATCCTGGTGAAAAGACTCAAACCTAACAAGCACATAAGTGGTAGCTAATATTGATTACTAAATGGCATTGCTCCATCCACAGCCCATGCTGCTATATTTTGCGCCATTTAGGGAGCACCCCAGGCCTCATGCCACAAAACCTGCAGCACAGCCTCTTGTGAAAAGGGGACCTTGGTCAATCAAATTCCAGCTCTTTAGATTTAAATGGAGAAACAGAGAGACTAGGGTAAATGACTGTGAGGCTTAAATTTTCGAGGTCACAGGGGTTGGGTGAGCTCTATGCAAATCAAAGTGATGGAGGAGTAGAAATAACTATGAAGGAACAGAGGGGAATACAGAAGAGATGCTCAGAAGGAGAAATGCCATGAGTGAAGGTGAGGGTCGCCAATACCTATGGCTGCCTGAATTCCTGATAATTCCCTTGTCCAATCCCAAGCCATTTGTAACCATGCAATATGCCAGTGCCACTGTGTAAGTCAGTGTGACTAAGTGCTCAATAGCAGGGGTGTTCCTGAGGTCCAAGGCCCACATTCAAATCCCGGCTCACCACCTATTTGCTCTGTGACTTTGGGCAAGGCACTCTATTGGCCCCTCTTCAGATAAGTCATTTTGCCTGAGCTCTCTGAGCCTTAGTCTCCTCATCTGTCCAATGGGTATCATGATAGAACTTCCCTCACTGCATTGTTGCAGGAACAAAATGAGATATTGCATTTAAGTGCTCAGCACATAGTAAGTACTCAATAAAAGAGAGATTATTAGTTAATACTGCAGTCTTTTTTTTTCAAATTAATGTACACAAGGCATTTAATTAGATAGCTGGTTATACGAGGTTATTTACAACATGAAGTCCTTTAGTTGAAAGATAAATTGTATAAAAGGATGTTTGATAGTGGAAATTTTAGGAACAAGTGACTACTCAATCCCTTCTTTTGCTGATGAAGGAATGGATATCTAAACATTCAATGGTCCTTCCAGATCACACAGCCAATCAGAGGCTCTGGGGGGATGAGAAGCCATGCTTCCTGCCCCCTGGCTGGAGCTCGGTCCACTGACTCTCAGATCCCTGGGATTGAAACTACTAAATTAACTTAGCAAACTTTCCGACTTAGTCTTTAACAAGCTCTTCATTATTTTTTTAAAATAGGATACATAAGTAAAGCCTGAATACTTACTTTTTTATTTTCTAAATTTTACTATATAAATTATAATAAATTAAATCCACTATTTATTGTAGTAAGGTTTTATTCCACTTAGCTATTGGCTTGTCCATCCATATGGCCAAATTCCACCAGGAAAGAGATACTTTTCTATGGGAAAAATCACAAGAATGTTCTGAGTTGCCAATGACCTAAACTGTTCTTCTGTTGCTGTGACCCAGAGAAAGAATTCCTCATCATGGAAGGACAATAGAGTCCTTCCAGGAGTGACTAATTTTTTTTCACATGATGGTAATACCAATTATCCTAGAACTGGGAGGGGTAAAAAAAAAACAAAAACAAACCCAGACTCTTACTGTCTTGTGGGATTTCCCAGAGGAGCGAGCATGGCACAGTTCTTTTTCTTTTCTGAAATTATTTTTAAATTAATTTGCTTCTGGCCCGGTTTACTTTTATTCATTTCTATAGCCATTGCATCACACCCAAATGAGTTTCCTCTTTCTATTGTTAGACAAATTTTCTCAAAAGATTTTAAAACTTTCTGCTTCCTCTTCATTCTGTTTTGTGGGTGAAGCATTTTTTTCAGACTCTTTTCTCCAGGAGTCCTCTTGAGTTAGAAAGTTAAATGATACTCTGTGGGTAGGAGACTTTGAGAAAGTTTGGACAGTTGTAGGAGGACAGTTTGTGAGGTGACATTTACTGTCTGTTGGCTTATCTGTGGATGTGTCTCTGGTGTCTTGTATCTAACACTTAATAATTTGTCATTAATCATCCTCATAATAATGGTAAACACATTATAATAGAAAACATTTATTGAGGTCTTTACTGTGTGCCAAGTGCTTTACATATATCATTCTATTTAATCTTCATCACAGTCCTAAGAGATAGGTTTTATTAACCCTATTTGATAGATGAAGAAAGTTAAGAATTCCAAAATTTAAGTAAGTTCCCCAAGATCATTCAACTTGTAAGCAGCGAGGACTGCCTGAGTCCTAAGCTCTTACTCATTGTTCCCATGCTTCTCAAACTGTGGTCCTCAGACCAGCAGCATCGGCATTATCTGGGAAATTGTTAGAAATGCAAATTCTCAAGCTGCACCCCAGATCTGCTGAATCAGAAATTCAGGGAGTGGGCCCCAGCAATCTGTGTTTTAAGCAGCCCTCTGGGTGATTCTGATGGATGCTGAAGTTAGAGAATCAGCTGCAGCATGCTAGGCTTTATAGGCATGAAGCCCTCATACTTGTAACTGGGGAAGTGGGAAGTCTGTCTGGGAAATGACTGCAGGAACTTTGGGTTGCCTGGCCAGGACCTGGCTGGGACTGTGGCTTTCTGTCTCTCAGAGGGAGGACTGAGACTTCCTATGGTTCCGGAGGCCCCCAAGATCTCCAAGGGCTGAGTAGTTGGCATTTCTCTAAATTCCCCTAAACAGCTGGCATCTGAGCTCAGCCTGTGTGTGCCTGAGTCCCAAATGGTTATTATCACTCTCCAATTCCCAGCCCTACCTCATGCAAAATCACTCATACTTTCCTAGCAATAAGGGAGAGCAGTGAGGGTGAGAGATGGAGGGGGGCAGAGTCCCTCTCTGGTGCACAGACCCACCATGGTCTGGCTGTGCCCCAGCCAAAGAACATTGTCCGACTCTCCAAAGGATGTCCTGTGCATCTGCTGACCTTCTGCCTGTGAGTTCCAGCCTGCACCAAGTGATAACGCTAGAATTGAAATACATATTTGTGTTAGTTTCTTATTACTGCCGTAACAAATGATCACAAACTTAGTGGCTTAAGCAACATAGATTTATTTTCTTATAGTTTCGTACATCAGAAGTCCAATGTGGATCTCACTGGGCTAAAATCAAAGTGCTAGCAGAGCTGCATTCCTTTCGGGGGACCCTAGGTGGGAATCCATTTCCTTGTCTTTTCCAGCTTCTAGGAGCATCCACACTCCTTGCACTCCTAGGCTCATGTCCCCTTTCTCCATGTTCAAAATCAACAATGTTGCATCTTTCTCAGCATTATTTCATAGTCACATCTCCCTCTGACCAAAGCCAGGAGAGACTCCTCTGCTTTCAAGGACCTGTGTGATTAGATGGGGCCCATCCTGATAATCTCCCTGTCTCAAGGACCTTAAATTAACACTTCTACTAAGTCCCTTTTGCCATATAAGGTAACATATTTCCAGGTTCTGAGATTAGGACATGGTCATCTTTGGGGGCCATTATTCTGCCTACCAGAGTCTTCTCTTGTAGAACAGGGCAACATTCTCTCTCTCTTTTCTTTAATTTTATTGAGTTGACATTGCTTTATATAACATTATGTAAATTTCAGTTGTATATCATTCTATTTAGACTTCTGTATAGACCGCATTGTGTTCACTACCAAAAGTCTAGTTTCCATCCATCGGTATGTGCCCCTTTGCCCTTTCACCCTCCCCTCACCCCTTTCCCCTCTGTTAACCACCAACATGTTCTCTGTATCTGTGATTGTTTATTTGTTATTGTCCACATATGAGTGAAATTATACAGTAATTATCTTTCTCCATCCAACTTATTTTGCTTAGCATAATATCCTCAAGGTCCATCCATGTTTTTGCAAATAGCACAGTTTCATCTTTTTTATGGCTGAGTAGTATTTTATTGTATATATACCACATCTTCTCTGTCCATTCATCTGCAACATTCTCTTTTGCAGACTATAGTTGCAAATTTCAAAAGATAGGAACAACAACACAAAATGAATTCATCTATTATTTTTCAATTAGGGGAATATGTAAAGCCATGTTTTCTTGATTCCAAGACCATTTACTGAAATATATACTCCTGCTTTGAAAACATTTTTTTTTTGAGGGAAAAGGAAGCGCCACCACATTATAAGTATCCACAGCTCAAAAGACGCATCCAGGTTTCAGAAACAATACACTAAGATGGAAACGTGTCTCAGAATCAAAGTGATTCCATAATAATACCAACTAGTGTTTATTTCCCTTCTTATACTTGCATTTTTTATCTCAATAAAGCACTATTGTGAAAAAGGCAAGGTAGGAAACTCAGGCTCATAGAAGTTTAATGACCTGAAGTTTCCTAAATAGATGCTAGGACCCAAAGCCAATCTTTGACTCTAATTCCAGGGCTCCTTCTATTATGTTAGTCAAGTCTTCCCAGAAAGACATTACTTCCTCAGTGATCTCCAAGCTTTGGGTCACAGCCCCCTGGGGAACCAGTGATTACAACGATTGGGAGTTCATTCATATGTCAGCATCAGCTGAAGCCTGAAATGGTAATATATATTTGCACCTCCCAAAGATACACAGGAGCCGATGTGATTTAACGTGCAGTTTCCTTTGCTGAGGTACTGCCTTTACAGCAGCATCTTGACATTTCATTTTCTAAATAAATGGATACTAAAAGTAAAACTGCTGTTGAATGACCATCTGAAATATAAATACATATATTTATATTATACACATCTATATATTTCTCCTTTACAATTAAGCTCTCAATTTTGAAAAAGTTGGGAATCGTTGTTCTCTCTCATTTTATTTGACAAAACATTGTGAAAGCTAGGATCTAGAAGAGAAACATGACTCGGATTTCTTATGTTATTCCTTCCTCTCTCTTTCCAAAGGCACATAAAGCCTGTTTTACTTGCTCTAAACCTCTTTTCGTGCCATTCTAGCTTCTGCTCATCCTTCTCTCCAATCACTACTGTTCAGGAACATCAGGAAGTTAAATGGATGGTAAGTTTGGAGAAGGAAAATTGTAGGTTGTACTGGAGTTGTGAATCACAGTGCTTGCCATGCCTCCAGAAAAATGCCCCTCCCAGCACAGATACTAAATGGGTAGCACTAGTGGCTTATTTCATGAAAGCAGTAGTTTACCAACTGTTTGGATCAGCAGTATCTGGGACCTTGTTAGGAATGCAAATTCTCAGGCCCCACCCCAAGACCTGCTGAATCTGGGGGTGAGCCCACCAATCACTGCCTTAAGTGATTCTGATGCACATTACAGTTTTACCTGGACTTCTAATTATAGCTGATTGGACCCAGAGATGACTGTCTGACTCAAGGGCAGCTAAACCCTTGGTAGGTTCCCCTTGGCCTACAGTATGCTACGGCGTGAGAAAGTAGAGCTGGGCAAACCAGGCTTCCCGTTTTTAGCAGCTGAACAGGGAAACAGTGATACCTTGAGTGTTCACAGCACGGCTGAAGCTGAATGAGGCTGTGCCCCAGTGTTGAGGCCACGAAGAGTCAAGAGCATACTGGAAACAGGAACTGTACTGTGACTAAGCAGAAGCTGTGAAGCTGGGGGTGGGGGGAACGGGACAGATATTGAGGAGAGAGTGAGGAAGGCAAAACAATTGGAGGAGAAGGAATGAGTGTACAGGAACAGCAGACCTTGGAGAAGTGGGGAGTGGACTGAGAGAGCACCTGAATGAAGATCAAGAACACTGTCAGCAGTCCTTGGAACTGCTGCAGACGCTCCAGGATGTGCTTCTGTTCTTGACAGTGTTCCCGTCCCTTCGGAAATAGAATCATTCCATTTTCTGCAGCTCCTCTTCTCTCTGCGTACCCTTAAAACTTATCTCTTTTTTGCATTTTCTTTAAGGAAGACTTTTTTTGCGGGGGAGGGAGGGTGATTTCAAGGAGGAAGAGAAAACCAAACCCTTTGAACAAGAAAAGAAGAAAAAAACAAACAAAAATGAAAAGTTCTTTCTATAAGTTTTTCTCATTGGCTACAGCACAAATTAGCAAAACTAGAAAGCTTCAATTAATAGGCTTTCCAATCAGGTGATTTCAGTACACAGTGACTCTGAAGAACGCCTAAGGAACGAGCCACAGGGCAAAATGTTTCTGCCCCTTTGGACTTCTCATTTTTACTATCTAAATATACAGAGGAAAGTATCCCATTAAAAAAAAAAACACTTTGGAATGCTCATTTTAGATATTAAATAGGTTGATAATCATAATCATCATAATAACTAATAATTCTTAAGCTATTTCTATGTACTAAGCAACGTTCTAAGTATTTCACTTTTTAGGTTATTTCATGTCAGTTCCACAAGGTCGAGAATTTTCATTTGTTTTGTTTGCTGTTGTATCCGCGGTGTCTGGACTCACGCTTGGCAACTAGTCGGTACTCAATAAAGACTTGTTGAATGAATTAAAGTGGATCTTCACAAAACCCTTGGGTGGAGGTGCTGTTATATCCATCTCGCAGATCCTCCTGGCTACAAAGATGGAAAGTCACATCTTGAATGTCTATGGCAGCATAACACTGTCAGGCAGCAAGCTTTTGCTGAGACAAAGACCCAGATCTCCAGGGTTGGTCTCGCAAATGTTTTGAAGCACTATTTCAGGAATGTTGATGTTCAGATTTAATCCTTTCCAGTTTGAAGGTTTTTATTCTTTCAATGATTCATTCATTTATTCTACAAATATTTACTTAGCACTTATACATACCCTGTGTTGTTCTAGGAGGATAGAGCATTGAACACTAAAGTTGTTGTACCTGCCCCCATGGGAATAGAGATAAATAAACAAAGTAATTTGACATAGTGAGAAGGGCATGAAGACAATAAAAGAGGTGATGTGTCAGAGCATAATGGGGAAGGATTACTTTCTATTTGGGGATCAGAGAAAACTTCTCTGAGGAGGAAGCATTTGTGTCAAGACCTGAATGACCAGAAAGAGCCAGCCATGAAAAGCGTAGAGCATCGCAGGTGGAAGGAGCAGCAAGTGCAAAGAGCTCATGGCGGGATTTTGCTGCTGTGTTCTAGGAGCAGTAAGAATAATACCTCGACTGGAACATGGTGAGCACAGCACAAATGATGGAAGATGAAATGAGAGGGAGGCAAGGCCATAGTGGTAGCCAGGAAGTGTGTGCTCAGATCCCCCTTCAAGAGCAAACCTACTGCAAGGACAGTCAACTGACAGCCTCTAGCAGCAGCCCCTGTGGGATCAGCCACAGTGTTCAAACTGAGGACATGCTCTTCCTGGGCAGCTCCAACCAATGAGTGAACATGGTGGGAGGATTAAGGTTTAGCCATTTTCGCTCAATGCAAGACTCCTGTAATGAGCAATCTTTACTCTCGAGCTTCCTGTTGGACTGGCCTAGACATCTGTGTATAGGTTCTCCAGAGAAGTAGAACCAGCAGGAGATACATATATACAAAATGAGACTTATTATAAGGAACTGGCTCACGTGATTATGGAGGCTGAAAAGTGCTACAATCTGCCATCTGCTACCTAGAGACCCAGGAAAGCCAGTGGTGTCGTTCCAAGGCCTGAGGGCCGATGTTGTAGATTCTAGTCTGGGTCTGAAGAACTGAGAACCAGGAATGCTGAAGGCAAGAAAAGATCAACGTCCCAGTTCAAGTAGTCAGGCAGAGAACAAATTCAACCTTCCTCTACCTTTTTGTTCTTTTCAGACCCTCAAAGGATTAAATGATTCCCACCCACATTGGAGAGGGCCATCTGTTTTAACCAGTCCAGCCAGCGATTCAGATGCTCATCTCTTCCGGAAACACCCTCACAGACATACCCACAGACAATGTTTATCCAGATATCCAGGCGTTCCACGGCCCAGTCAAGTTGACACATAAATTAACCATCCTGAGCCCCAGGCTCCCAGGCATTTCCTGCCCAGTGCTCCTCCCTGCCGCCTTCCTTTCTCGGGCCTCAGACCTGAGTTGCAGTCTAGAACCTTTCGCTGCCTGCTCCCTCTTATTTCCTCTCCCCTTTAGTTTTCACAGGTGTTATCACCAATTAATCTCCTGCCTTTCTAATTGCATTTTGGCATCTGTTTTGGAGAGGAATGGCACTGCCACAGTTCATACTAGAAGTGGTCTAAAAAAGCGGGTGATAAGATGGGGTTTGGGGACCGGGTCAACCACTGCTTGGCTGGCAATGAGGATTCATCTTTGAGTGGTGTGTAGGGTATGGATAGTCCCATGCACAAGGTGGCAGCCTAGTTGCTAAAAATTTTACTGGTGGTGACCTGGGAAAATATCCATGTGGAAAGGAATGTCTGTGCCAGTGTGTTGATTCAGAAATTTGAAAAGTATAGAGGAACAATGCATCCAAGGATAATGGGATTGGCTGGTTATTACCAAGTTGCATTGACCCCCTACAGAGGGATAATGAGAAACTGAGGGCAGTTCACAAACAGTTAAGAATTAAGTGTGAGAGCCAGAGGGCCTCTTTGGTAGCTTGCAAAAAGGCCTTTACCTACTGCAGTGCAAGAGCAGACCCAGCTAAGTGGCAGACTGATGATCTAACTGTTAGAAACCAGAGTTCCCCAGATGTCTGGATGCTCAGCCAAGGCAGGTCTCCCAGGCTAAAGTCAGGGATCAGGTTGGAAAAACCTGGGACCTGAAATGTGGCTCAGGGACATCTAGGTGGACGCCCCTGAGAAGTATGGCTCTGCAGACTTCCCTGAGCCCCCAGAGCCTGTGGAGGTGGCCTATCCCTTCTATGAGAACTAACAGTTCCCCCAAGTGGGAAGACACGGCAGAGCCCCCTCTCTTACAAGGCAACAGGTTTCCCCCCACCACCCCCAGGAGCTGCCACCACCTCCTCTGTGGCTGCCAGGCTATAAGGAGGGTTCAATCCCAGTATAGCCAAATGGAGTAAATGCTAGGCCTGATAAAGGAGCAAAGAGATTTTATTCTAAAGGAGATGCAAGAATTAATCACATGGTGGAGAAATTACAACCCTTTGTGCGTTGTTGATGGGAATGTAAAATGGTACAGCCACTTTGGAAAACAGTTTTGGCAGTTCCCTCAAAAAGTTAAACATAGAGTTACCATATGAGCAAACAACCCCATGCTAGTATATACCCAAGAGAAATGGAAACACATGTCCACACAAAACTTATACACGGATGCTCATATGCTGTTCATAGCAGTATTATTCATAATAGCCAAAAAGTGGAAACAATCCAAATGCCCATCAACTGATGAATGGATAAATAAAATTGGGTATTTTGGCCATAAAAAGGAAAGTACTGATTCATGCTTCAACATGGATGAACCTCAGACACATTATTTCATGTGAAAGAAGCAGTCATAAAAAGTCACATTTTGTATGATGCCATTTATAAGAAATGTTCAGAATAGGCCAGTCTATAGAGACAGAAAGTAGATTAGGTGTTATCTAGGGCTGAGATGAAAGAATGAGGAAATAAGAAGTGATTATTAATGAGGTTTAGAGTTTCTTTTGGGGGTGATAAAAATGTTCCAAAATTAGATTGTGGTGATGGTCATACCATACTGTGACTATATTAAAAAAACATTGAATTATATACCTTAAAAGGGTGAATTTTATGGTGTGGGAATTATATCTCAATAAAGCTGTTTAAAAAAAGAATTACCTAGTACGTACACATAACCCTGGACTGGGACCATGTGGGTTTGTTTTTTTTAAGATTTTTTTTATTTTTCCTTTTTCTCCCCAACACCTCCCGGTACACAGTTGTGTATTTTTAGTCGTGGGTCCTTCTAGCTGTGGCATGTGGGATGCCGCCTCAGCATGGCTTGATGAGCCGTGCTGCGTCCGCGTCCAGGATTCAAACTGGCGAAAGCTTGGGCCGACGAAGTGGAGCGCGTGAACTTCACCTCTCGGCCACAGGGCCTGCTCCTGGGTTTTTGATTAAAGGTCCAAAACATAAGACTGGATGAGCAAGAATGTATCGACTTTGAGGGACTCACTTGGGACATGGGATTTCATGCCTTGGCAAGAACCCCAGGGAAAGGGGAAAACTCAGTGGCAGGGTGGCTCACAGAACCCAGGAGAAAGCAGTGGCTCGCTCTGAATGAAGGTGAAATGCAGGGTTGCTGAGGCCAATGGAGGAAAGGACTCGATAGCTCAGGGAAGTAGGAATGCTGTTTGGATTTGTTCTGAGAGGCCAGGAGACCCACTGAAGACTATGTTCCACAGGAGAGCCCAGAGGACACATGTTCCCCAAGGCCATCAGGTGTGCATGGAGCAGAGGGGTGCGAGCACAACTGGGCAGTTCAGCCAAGGCTTGTCCCTGCAGGCCGTGCTGACTAGGAGAGGCGGCCACTGAGCTGGAGCTTGCTAATAGTGATGGAGATGGCAGGGCCTGGAGCAATATAAGCCAGCTGGTGGCATTTACCATGAGCAGCCAGGGGGCTACAAAGGGTATAACAGCAGACAAGCTAGGCAGGTCGCCAAGGAAACTTGACCTGCAGGGCATGTGCAGATGGTAAAACAGGCGAGTAACCAAGAAGGGTGCTGCTTAACATCTGCAGTCAGAGAGAGGCTATGGGTGGTGAGCCCACTAAAAAGAGTGCCTGTAGACGTCGGCAAGCTCAGCCAACACAGTCCCCAATCTTAGCGCTGTGCCGGATATGGCATTGTTACCAGAGGAGAGTAGTAAAGCTTCAGGCATATAGTGCATCGCCATGGATTGGGTAAAAGTGTTTTTTTCTATCCTAGTCAGGAAGAAGAATCAGAAAGTGTTCGCATTAAGATGGAACAGGTAAAATATCACTTTACTGCAGGGGCTAAATGCCTCCAACAGTTGCCCATAGCCTGTTTTCCTATGGCCATTGAGTTAAGAACAGTTTTTACATTTTTAAAGATTTTTTTTTTAAAGATTTTTATTTATTTATTTAATTTTTCCTTCTCCCCAAATCCCCCCCAGTACATAGTTGTATATTTTAGTTGTGGGTCCTTCTAGTTGTGGCATATGGGACGCCGTCTCAGCACGGTGCTCAGCTGATGAGCAGGGCTAGGTCCGCACCCAGGATCTGAACTGGCAAAATCCTGGGCCATGGAAGTGGAGGGCGCAAACTTAACCACTCGACCACGGGGCCGGCCCCTTTAAAGGTTTATAAAATAATGATAACAACAAAATCAAAGAAGAATATGCAACAGAGATCATACGTGTCCCACAAAGCCTAAAATAGTTGTTATCTGGCCCTTTATAGAAAAAGTTCATCAACTCCTGCTTTACGGTTTTGCCCCAGGGCCATGTCACTGCTCCTGCCCTCTGTGATAATGTAGTTTGAGAAGAGCTGGACTAAACTATCTGGACATCTAGCAGAATATTATAACGCTCTCTTACATTGACGATATTGTTAGGCAGGCAGGATGAGCAGGTGGAGGCTAGAACGCTGGGGGCCTTTGTAAGAAACACACACTCCAGAGATGGGAGATAAACCCATGAAGATTCAAAGACTTTCCACCTCAGTAAGGGTGGGTTCAGTGGTCAAGTCTGTGCTGAGGAAAAGGAAAGGAAAAGAAAAAGACAAAATGCTGCATTGTGCATCCCTACTACAAAGAAGGAAGCACGAGGTCTTTTCAGGTTCTGGGGGCAACATATTCCACACCTAGGAATACTGCTCCAGCCCATACACCAGGCGACATGGAAGGCCACGTTTGAGTGGGGCTGAGAGAAGGAAAAGGCTCTACAGCAGGTCCAGGATGTGGTGCAAGCAGCCTGCTGCTGGGGTCATACAATGGCAGCCCTCCTGGTGTTGGAGGTATCAGTGATGCAGAAGATGCAGAATGGAGATGATAGCAAGCCCCACTGGGAGAATCATAACAGCAGGCCCCTGGGATTCTGGAGCAAAGCTGTGCCATCCACAACAAAGAACTACTGTGATGGTTGAATTTATGTCAACTCAACTGGTCCATGGGGTGCCCAGACATTTGGTCAAACGTTATTCTGGTGTTTCTGTGAGAGTGTTTTTGGATGAGACTAACATCTAAATTGGTAGACTGAACAGGGCAGATTGTTCTCCCTAATGTGGGTGGGCCTCATCCAATCAGTTGAAGGCCTGAATAGAATGAAACAGCTGACTCTCCCCCGAGTAAGAGAGAATTCTTCCTGACTGCCTTTGAACTGGGACATTGGCTTTTTTCCTGCCTTCAGGCTCCAACTGAAACATTGACTCTTCCCGGGTCTTGAGCCTGCCAGGCTTCCAACTGAAACTAGACCATCAGCTCTTCTGGTTCTTGAGCCTTTGGACTCAGGCTGGTACTTACACCACTGGTTCTCTTGGGTCTCCATCTTGCCAACTCACCCTGCAGATCTTGGGACTTGCCCACCTCTATAATCATGTGTGCCAATTCTTTATAATAAATCTCTTCCTCTATATAAATATATATACATCCTATTAGTTCTACTTCTCTGGAGAATCCTGACTAATACAATTATGCACCTTATAAAAGACAGCTGTTTATGTGCCACTGGACCCTGGTAGAGATAGAATGGTTGGCTACAAAACACAGAGTAACCATGTATCTAGAACTGCCATCATTGGATGGTTCTGTCACCGAGTCCCAAAGTTAGGCAGGCTCAGCAGCAATGTGTTATAAGATGGAAATACTACATTCAATATCAAGCCCGAGAAAGACCTGAGAACCTGAGTAAGCTGCTTATAACCACCATTGCACCAGTGCCCCACCCTCTGCTCACATCTATGGTCTTGAAGGGGGTCCCGTAAGCCCAGCAGAAGGAGGAGGAAAAAGCCCAAGCTGGGTTTATGAATGGGTGGGCTCAGGATGAGGATGCAAACCAAAAATGGATGGTAACTGTGTCACAGCCAAGCTTAGGAGCTGCCTTGAAAAACAGTGGCAATGGAGAATCTTCACAATGAATAAAGTTTGAACTGCGCCTTTCCTATTTCAAGAGCCTCAGCCAGAACCACTGTCTGGGAACTTGCAGAATACCTTATCCACAAGCATATATTCCCACACTGCATAGCATTTGATCAGGGGACCCACTTCATAGTGAGGAATTTGCAGGGGTAGATCATGGCCATGGGATCCAATGGTCTTATCCCATACTACACCAACCAAAAGCAGCTGGCTTCACAGAGAGTAGGAATAACTTAATGAAGGCACAGTGGAAATGCCAAGTTGGAGGCCATCCTCTGCAAGGATGGGGTCATCTCTAAGAATGCAGTATGTGTATTCAATCAGAGATGTCTATACGGCACTGTATTCCCAAGTAGGACGAATACATGGGCTCATGAACCAAAGGGTGGAAGTAGAAGCGGTCCCACTTATTACCACTCCTAACAACTCACTGGGGACTTTGTTCTTCCCATCCCTGAAACTTTGGGCTCTGTAGAGTTGGAGTTCCTGGTCCCCAAGAGAGCGCACACTTTCTATGGACACAGGAAGAGCTCATTGAACTAGAAGCCATGGCTGCCATCAGGGCACTTTCGACTTGACAGGGAAATTGCCCACGAGTAGCAGGAAAAGTGTCAGGTGTCTTCTCAAAACTGTATAATAGCACTTCCTGTCACTAAGAGTAGAGTCTTACCAGATCCTACATAATCTGGTCCTCTGTTACCTTTCTAACCTCCCTTCCTTTTTCCCTGTCCCTCACTCTACTGTAGCTATATTGGCCTCCTCGCTGTTTAGTGAACACACACAAGTCACCTTCAGGCCTAGAGTCTTTCAGCCAGCTTCATTATATGGCAAGAAGACCAGCAGGAGGATCTCAAATGGGAAATGGAGGGTGGGAGAAATTCTAGATAAATTGCCCTAATTTATGGAGAGTTGATTACTGAGCTGTACTTTTTTTTTTCGAAGATTGGCACCTGTGTTAATATCTGTTGCCAATCTTTTTTTTTTTCTTCTTCTTCTCCCCAAAGCCCCCAGGTACATAGTTGTATATACTAGTTGTGAGTGCCTCTGGCTGTGCCATATGGGATGCCACCTCAACAAGACCTGATGTGTGGCGCCATGTCTGCACCCAGGATCCGAACCTGCGGAACCCTGGGCCGCTGAAGCAGAGCGTGCGAACTTAATCACTCGGCCATGGGGCGGCCCCTGAGCTGTACTTTTAACTCTAATTCCTAGCACAGGCCTCCTCACCTAGAGATTTCTCATCAATTTTTTCCACTTACTCATTGCTTAGTGACCAATAAGAAATTATTTAATGGATTGAGTGATAAGGTTGATACCGCCTGGAAAATTCACAAAATTTCCATCTTTGATAATGACTGCTAATAATAGGAATTTTTTTGAGCTATTGTTAAATGCTAAGCTTTTTACATACTTTATCTCATTTAATCCTCGTAAAATCTTTAAGAAGGTGCTATTATAATCCCTCTTTCACACATGAAGAAACAGAGGATCAGAAGGGTAAAGTAATTTACCTGGTCATACCTCTCGCAAGTGGCCTCCTTTAAACTCGGCTCTTTCTGAGTCTAAAATCTGTATTATTTTCTCAACAATTTGCTTCCCTTTAAGAGAAAGAGGTCTTGATTACTGCCATTCATTCATTTATCTATTAATTCAATAAATATTCACGGCGTGTTTATTATGTGCCAGGCCTTGGCCTAATTTTGCTGACACAGTGATGCACAAATAGGCAGGACCTGTGCCTTCATGGGGCTTCCTGCCTAAAAGTGTAGCAGGACCACGAATCAGAGGAGTTCGGGTCTCGGAAGGGCAGAAGACACAGAACATGCTGTGACTGAACCTTTGCAATGAGACTAACAAAGATTGTCTCTAACCTAGACCCTAGAAGCTGTATTGTGCACAGTAAATATATAAAACCTTGGTTAAAGCATTGACCTTCTAGCCTCATCAATTATAAATGGGTATGGTAATAATAGGTTTTCTTGCCAAGTGGTTGTGATCTCAAATGAGAAAATGTGTGAAAGCTCTTGACAAACTGTAAAACAGTCAACAAGGAGGAGAAGACTTTTAAATTTCACCTGTTTTAAAAATTGAGATATGATTGACATATAACATTATATTAGTTTTAGGTATACAACATAATAAATTGATGTTTGTATATATTGCAAAATGATCAGGACTTTTCTTTATATTAAAAAAATTCAAACATGAACTAGGGAGACTAGTACAATAAACACTCAACTACCCATAAACCAGGTTCAACAATGATCAACTCACGGCCAACTATGCTTCATCTCCAGCTACCCCTTGATCATCCATATTTTGGGAAGCAAATCCTTGATGGCATATCTTTTTATCCATATATATATTTCAATACATATATCTCAAAGGAAGGGATGCCTTTAGTAAACATAACCACAAATATCATTATCACTCCTAAAAAACTAAAAACAAATTGACAGTAATTCCTTAATTTTAGCAAATATCATAATTTGATTCAGTGGCCATATTTCCCTGATTATCCTAAAAGTTTTGAGATCAGTAGGTTTGAATCAGTATTTAGATAAGGTTCATATATTACAGTTGGCTGAGACGTTATTTTTAACCTACAAGTTCCCCCTTCATCTTCTGTCTGTTTTGCGTTTATTTTTTTGCTGAAGAAATTTGGTCCTATAAAACAGTGGTTCTTAAACTTCAGTGTGCATCAGTATGCATTAGAATCATCTGTGGAAGTAGTTAAAAACACAGATTGCTATGTCCTGTCCTCAGAGATTCTGACTCAGTACTGCATTTCTAACAAGTTCCTAAGTGATGCTGCTGGTCTGGGACAGCACTTTGAGCGTCACTGTTGTACATATTCCATAGTTTGGATTTCTCTCACTGTATCCCTTGGCGAAGCGTCCTTCAACACATCCATCTTCCATTTTCCTTTCCCTAAGGGAAGCTTATTTAATCACATACAATGCAGCATAATGGTTAAAACTCAAGAGTTCGAAGCTATATGTTAGAGACACTGAGATCCAATGTGGCTGGGTTTAAATCTCGTTTTTGACACTTATTTGCCACGTGAGCTTGGGCAAGTCACTTAATTGCTCTGTGAACCCAATATCAATAGGGACGTTGTGAGGATGAAATGACATTCAAAAAGTGAAGTGCTTACTTAGCATAGTGAATGGCATATAGCAAATGCTCAATAAATTCGATTGTAATTTTTTCAATGCAGCAATAATAATGGGGTCCACAGTCTGTCGAAAGCCATGAGTTTTGTAGGGTATTGTTGTGTTTTTACGTCAGCAGAGTCAAGGAGGCGCGCTCAAAAGACAGGTACCTGGAGAGAGGTGGATTGGGGGCAACTTTCTTAAGTCACTCAAGTCAACCTGGGGTCTGGCCCCTTTAAGGAGGGAGGGCCACGTGACCCAAAGGGTCACATGGCTCGCGGGACAACATGGCTGCGCCCGCGCGAGGGCCGGCTCGTGGCCGCTGCACCGGCCTAGGTTTCGTCCTGTTGCTGCCGCTGCTCCTGCTGCCGGTCCAGGCGGCAGGGAGCGAAGAGGCCGGGGCCGGCTCGGGCGCGGCGTCCCTCGGGGGCTCGTGCGGTTGCGGCACTCCCCAGCGGTCCGGGGCCCACGGCAGCTCGGCGGCCGCGCACCGGTACTCGCGGGAGGCGAACGCCCCGGGCTCGGGCCCCGGAGAGCGGCCTCTCGCGCCCACCAAGGTGCTTTCTCGATTCCCAGGAGGCGGGTGGGGGCCACCAGGTTCCTGGACAGGATTGGAATGGGCAAGGCAAGGGATTGGTCGGAAGTAAAGATGATACCCGCACACTAGATCGCGCACCTGCTGATCCGATTTGATGGGGAGTTCCTCCTCCCTCCTCGCCCCCGAAAACGGCTGGGTCTTGGGGCTCAGCTTAATTTTGAGCATCAGGGAGTTTGGTTTGAGGACAGTTGTCACTCTTTTTTCTTACCTCTTACCTCCTCCTTCCACCCTATCTTCTTGATGAGGTTCTTATAATTCTAAGTCAGATAGATTCGGGTTTAAGTCCTGGGTTCCTCTCGTTATCTGTGAAGGAATCAGGACACTGGGTCTCAGTGTCTCTCACATTGTTGCACACTTACCGGTAGTCTCTTCCAATAGATTTTGTTTCTTGAGGACAAGGACATGTCTTATTTATCCTGCTATCCCCAGCACTTCAGCACATAGGAAGGACTAAGTTAACAGTAGCTTTATTACTATTTTTTATCTATGCCTGGCATAGTGCCTGAATGTGTTATGTGCGACGACGATATATAAATAACAACATTAAGAACGAGTATTATGTACATCGTCCTGTCTGCCAAGTACTTTGCATATTGGTCTGGTTGTGGAAACAAACTAGAACCTAGGTCTTCTGACTCTTAAAGAAGTGCCCTTTCTGTATACATAGGACACCCTTTCCTCCTCCTTTTTCCATCCCACTTTTCTTTTCTCTGGATTAATTCTGACAGGTTTCAGGATTTAGGTGAGGTAACATCCTCCGACAAGCCTTGCCTGGGCTTCTCCCCTTCCTTCCTTTTCGGTATTTGCATATGCTACCACAGCAGTAAGGATTTACTCTGACATCACAATTATTAAAGATGTTTGTCTGCTAATGTCTCTCCCCAGTAGGCTGTGAGGGTGGTGGGGGGTCAGGATGATAAATTTGTGTCTCAGGTAAAGACTGTTAGGAGGTTGGAAGCTGGTCTTCTCATTGTTTCTCCATCTTATATAATTATTAGCCTTTTAGCTTTTTCCTATTGTTCCTCAGAGGGTGACCTGCATTATTAGTGTTTATCTTTTGTGTGGTGGGGAGCCCTGGTTACTATTGTAGTGTGTATTGGCCATAATTGGTTTTAATTCATCTGTAACTTGCATGGTAATTGATAATCAGTTTCTCCCCTCTTCCAGAGAGAGAGAGCCCTGTATCTGTTTATCTGCTTTGTAACCAACAGGGTAGCTGTTTATTTGCATGTGCACATTGGTCTGTCTCAAAATTTTGCCTAGAACCTTCTGGCCCGTGCTGAACATTGCTCATTTTAAATGCTCCAACTTCCTGTTGGTTCCAGAATAGGATGTGGGTGGCAGTATCTTTTGAATCACATTTATAAGATATACGTTTTTTCATCCGTTTAGAGTGGTTTTGTGTCCAGACTGGATATTGTAGGGGTCACTTTGGCTAGTTCCTGCAGTCACTTTCTATAATATGTGGAGGCATCCCAAGCTGTTAGTAAACTAGGGGTTGCTGAGAACACAGCCCACAAGCCTTCAAGGACTTTTAACCTAATGACTGAACTTGAAGTAGCCTTCTTATCAAGACAAAAGACTTCATAGCAGGCAGTTCTTTATCTCTCTGTTTACCTTCTTTTCAAAGACTTTAGTTTATGTGCAGATGACTTTGGTCTAATTCTGACACTTAGTCATTTATTCTAAATTCGGGAAGTCCAATATTATGGGAGAGGTACATCGTTGTAGTGATAGCCTCTTTTTTCCCCTTTCTTTCTTTTAGAGCAGTTTTAGGTTCATAAAATTGAAAGGAAGGTACAGAGATTTCTCATATACCCCCAAACCCCACACATGCATAGCCTCCCCCATTATCAACTTTCCCCCCCAGAATGCTACAGGTTACAATTGATGAACCTTCATTGGTACATCATAATTTCCCAAAGTCCATAGTTTTCCTTTGGGTTCACTCTTTTTTTGAAGAAGAAGAAGATTAGCCCCAAGCTAACATCTGCTGCCTATCCTTCTCTTTCTCTGAGGAAGACTGGCCCTGAGCTAACATCCATGCCCATCTTCCTCTACTTTATATGTGGGACGCCTACCACATCATGGCTTGCCAAGCGGTGCCATGTCCGCACCTGGGATCCCAAGCAGCGAACCCTGGGTTGCCGAAGCGGAACGCGGGCACTTACCTGCTGCGCCACTGGGCTGGCCCCCTGGGTTCACTCTTGATGTTGTACATTCTATGGGTTTGGACAAATGTCTAATGATATATATCCACCATTATAATATCGTAGAGTATTTTCATTGCCCTAAAAATCTTCTGTGCTCTGCCTATTCATTCCTCCCCCTCTGCACTGGCAACTACTAATTTTTTTATTGTCTCCGTAGTTTTGCCTTTTCCAGAATGTTCTATAGTTGGAATCATATAGTATGTAGCCTTTTTAGATTTGCTTCTTTCACTTAGTAATATGCATTTAAGATTCCTTCATGTCTTTTCATGACTTGATAGCTCATTTCTTTTTAGTGCTGATAATCTTCCTTTGTCTAGATGTACCACAGTTTATTAATCTATTCACTTACTAAAGGGCATCTTGCTTGCTTCTGAGTTTTGGCAATTATGAATAAAACTGCTATAAACATTCGTGTGCAGGTTTTTTTATGGAGATAAGTTTACAACTCCTTTGGGTAAATACCAAGGAGCTTGATTGCTGGATTGAATGGCAAGTGTGAGTTGAGTTTTGTAAGAAACTGCCAAGCTGTCTCCCAAAGTGGCTGTACCATTTTGTATTCCCATTAGCAATGTATGAGAATTCGTGTTCCTCCGCTTCCTCACTTGCATTTGGTATTGTCAGTGTTCCAGATTTTGGCCATTCTAATAGGTATGTGGTGGTATCTCATTGTTGTTTTAATTTGCATTTTTTTGGTTGACATATGATGTGGAGCATCTTTGGCATCTGTCTATCATCTTTGGTGAGGTATCTATCAAGATCTTTGGCCCATTTTTTAACTGGATTTTTTTTTCTTATTGTTGAGTTTTAAGAGTTTTTGTATATGTTGGATAACAGTCCTTTATCAGATGTGTCTTCTACAGATATTTTCTCCCAGTCTGTGGCTTGTCTTCTTGTTTTCTTGACATTGTCGTTTGCAGAGCAGAAGTTTTTAGTTTTAATAAAGTCCAGCTTAGCAGTTTCCTTCATGGATGTTGCCTTTGATGTTGTATCTAAAAGGTCATCACCATGCCCAAGGTCATCTGTTTTCTCCTATGTTATCTTCTAGAAGTTTTATAGTTTTGTGTTTTACATTTAGGTCTATGATCCATTTTGAGTTAGTTTTTGTGAAGGGTGTAAGGTCTGTGTTTAGATTCATTTTTTTTGCATATGGATGTCTGGTTCCAGCATTTGTTGAAGAGACTGTCTTTGCCCCAGTGTGTTACCTTTGTTCCTTTGTCATTGATCCAAAGATCAATTGACCATATTTATGGAGGTTTGTTTCTGGGCTCGCTGTGCTGTTCCATGGATATATTTGTCTGTTCTTTCACTAATCCACACTGTCTTGATTGCTGTAGCTTTATAGTAAGTCTTGAAGTTGGAGAGCGCCATTCCCTCAACTTTGTTTTCCACTTTCAGCATCATGTTGGCTATTCTGGGTCTTCTGCCTCTCCACGTATACTTTAGAATCAGTTTGTTGATATCCCTAAAATAACTTGCTGGGATTTTGATTGGGCTTGTATTGAATCCATTTTTTCTCTGTTTCCTGTTTATTTAGTTTAATTCAACAGATGTTTATTTGGCACATAGGACCCTGTCCTATGCCCTGGGCGTAAAGAAAAGAAAAAGACCTATGCCGTACCCTCAAGGCATTTCCCCTCTGGTGGGTCTCTTTTTTTCTCTCTCTCTCTCATACACACACACACACAATCACAATCACATGTAAGCATCATTTTTCTATAGTGACAATACTATAGGAGGAGGGTATACAGAGCACTTGGAGAGGAAAAAAGGATTTATTCTTCCTGGACAAGTCAGGAAGTGCCTCAGAGAAAAGGTCACATTTGGCTGGGCTTTGGAGGAGACATTTTCAGGAGCTAGGGATGGAAGGAGAAGGAAGGACATTCCCAGAAGGAAAATAGCATGGGCACAAACAAAGCATTGTGCAAGCGCGTGGTGTGTTCTGGGAAACATGAGTAAGGTTTCTGGGGGACGTTTTCACACTTTTTAATGTGACACTTTACAAGTGTGAGTCTTTTTTTGTATTTTAATTCATTTAGTGAGCACTTGGCAAGATGAGGGATACGAAGAAATAAATAGCGCTGGGCTTTACACTCAAGGAATTTACAGTTTCACTGGAAAGTTATGGCAGTAAAAATTGTCTGGGAAAAATATAGATATTTAAAAATTTTACTTAACTTCTCTCTGGTTAAATAATACAGAATTCTCATTGAGAAAATTATCCCAACAATTTTCTATGCAGCTTATTATTTTGTAACAAGGTAGCAAAACGTTTTAATCTCCATGTACCTTTCAAAACAGTTGTTTGAAAGGCATTTAGAATCATGGGATGCTAAACTTGTATGTGGTGTGTCTGTGTGTATACCTAATTTCAACTTGATTTCCTGTCTGAGGAACTTTCTGTTTGAGTAATGTGTACCCAGGTGTCAAGACACGATTGAATCACATCTCTTCCATGAAACTTTTCCTCCAGGAAGAAGTGGTTTTTCTGTCATCTAAATTCCCATAGCATTTTGTTGTTGTCTGATGGCAACTTGTCATATATATATATGTATTTTAAATTGAGGTCACATTGGTTTGTAACATTGTATAAATTTCAGATGTACATCTTTGCATTTTGACTTCTGTATAGACTGCATCGCGTTCACCACAAAAGTCTGAGTGCCGTCTTTCACCATATACATGTGCCCATTTACCCCTCTTGCCCTCCTCCTGTCTCCTTCTCCTCTGGTAACCACCTATCTGGTCTCTCTATCTATGTGTTCGTTTATCTTCCACATATGAGTGATATCATGTAATATTTGTCTTTCTCCATCTGACTTATTTCACTGAGCATAATACCTTCAAGGACTATCTATGTTGTTGCAAATGGCAAGATTTCATCCTTTTTATGGCTGAGTAATATTCCATTGTATATATGTGTGTGTGTGTGTATATACACATATATAATATATATAGTATACATTGTACATATACATATGTATATATACTATATATATATATAGTATATATACACATTGTATACACACACACACACACACACACACACACACACATACACCCCACATCTTCTTTATCCATTCATCCATTAATGGGCACTTAGGTTTCTTCCAAGTCTTAGGTGTTGTGAATAGTGCTGCAGTGAACGCAGGGGTGCATGTATCTCTTCAAATTAGCATTTTCATGTTCTTTGGATAAATATCCACATGTGGAATAGCTGGATCATCTGGTATTTCTATTTTTAATTTTTGAGGAGTCTCCATGCTGTTTTTCATAGTGGCTGCACCAATTTACATTCCCACCAGCAGCGTATGAGGGTTCCTTTTCAACACATCCTCTCCAACGCTTAGTATTTCTTGTGTTTTTAATAATAACCATTCTGATGGGCATGAAGTGATATCTCATTGTAGTTTTGATTTGCATTTCCCTAATAATTCCCACATCTTTTCGTGTGCCTGTTGGCCATTTGTATGTCTTGTTTGGAAAAATGTCACTTCATATCCTCTGCTCAATTTTTGATTGTGTTGTATTTTTGTTGTTGAGTTGTATGAGTTCTTTATATATTTTGGATGTTAACTCCTTATTGCATAATGATTGCAAACATTTTATCCCAGTTGGTAGATTGTCTCCTTGTTTTGTTGATGGTTTCCTTTGCCGTGCAGAAGCTTTTTAGTTTGATATAGTCCCATTTGTTTATTTTTTCTTTTGTTTCCCTTGCCTGGGGAGACATGATATTCATAAAGATACTGCTGAGACTCATGTCAAAGAGCATACTGCCTGTGTTTTTTTCTGGGAGTTTTATGGTTTCAGGTCTTACATTCAAGTCTTTGGTCCATTTGATTTAATTTTTGTGTATGGTGTAAGATAATGGTCTAATTTCATTCTTTTGCATGTGGCTGTCCAGTTTTCCCAACACCATTCATTGAAGAGACTTTCCTTTCTCCATTGTGTGTTCTTGGCTCCTTTGTCCAAAATTAGCTGTCCATAGATGTGTGGGTTTATTTCTGGGCTCTCAATTCTGTTCCATTGATCTGTGTGTCTGTTTTTGTGCCAGGACCATGCTGATTTGATTATTATAGCTTTGAAACCAGCAATTGTGATGCCTCCAGCTTTGTTCTTTTTTCTCAGGATTCCTTTGGCTATTCAGGGTCTTTGGTTATTCCATATAAATTTTAGAATTCTCTGTTCTGTTTCCGTGAAAAATGTCATTGTAATTCTTTTTTTTTTTTTAAGAGATTGGCACCTGAGGTAACAACTGTTGCCAATCTTCTTCTTCTTTTTTCTTTTACCTTCTCCCCAAAGCCCTCCAGTATATAGTTGTATATTCTAGTTGTGAGTGCCTCTGGCTGTGCTGTGTAGGATGCCTCCCCATCAGGGCCCGATGAGTGGTGCCATGTCCATGCCTGAGATCCGAACCAGCAAACCCCCGGCTGCCAAAGCAGAGTGGGTGAACCTAACCACTCCGCCACGGGGCCGGCCCCTGTCATTGTAATTCTGGTTGGGATTGCATTGAATCTGTAGATTGCTTTAGGTAGTATGGACGTTTTAACTATGTTAATTATTCCAATCCATAAGCATGGAATATCTTTCCATTTTTTTATGTTTTCAATTTCTTTCAACAATATTTTATAGTTTTCAGTGTATAGGTCTTTCACCTCCTTGGTTAAATTTGTTCCTAGGTATTTTATTCATTGTGTTGTGATTGTAAATGGGATTGTTCTTGATATCTTTTTCTGTTAGTTTGTTGTTTGTGTATAGAAATGCAACTGATTTTTGTATATTGATTTTGTAACCTGCAACTTTACTGTATTCATTAATTATTTCTAATAGTTTTTTTGGTGAGTTCTGTAGGGTTTTCTATATATGTAGTCATGTCATCCACAAATAGGTACAGTTTTACTTCTTCTGTGTATTTTCTTTAATGTAGTGTTATTTGTGTAGTTGTCTGATACCTCATTCTACATGGGGAGCATTTTTAGATATGTTTTAATCTCTGTATTACACATTTTAAGCATTCTGTAACAATTTCTTGAGTGATCTGTCACCCTTTTTTGGTGGATGCAATATTGAGAAACTGAGTGGGAGTAATGGATATCAGATACTTTTTTAAAGAAGCCTTTGCAAAATGTTCTTTTGCTGTATCTCATCCTCCCAAGAATCTGGTGAGAGATGTTATCCTCCACTTTACAGGTGAGGCAACTGAGGCTTAATAGAATCATAAATCACAGGGCTTGAAGGAACTGTAATGCTGTTGCATCTGAGATTAGTCTGTGCGGGCCGTGGAGTGAGAGAATGGTATCGATAGACAAGCCCTGTATAACAAATAAGGCAGCACTTTGTGGACAGATCCACAGAGCATGCTTCTCTTGTTATTCACCTGGCTTTCTCCTGAGCCTTTAGCTTTTTATATTAGGTTTGAAGAGAGGAAAGAAGGAAAAGGGAGAAGAGCTACACAAAAGAGTTGCATATAAACATTTCATTTTTGTGTATGACAAAAATTTCACAATAGTGAGTGAAAGAAAAGACAGTTAAAAGTGGCTTAAGGGGCCGGCTCCGTGGCCGAGTGGTTAAGTTCGCGCGCTCTGCTGCGGCGGCCCAGGGTTCGGGTCCTGGGCGCGGACATGGCACCGTTCGTCAGGCCACATTGAGGCAGAGTCCCACATCCCACAACTAGAAGGACCTGCAACTAAGATATACAACTGTGTACGGGGGGGTTTGGGGAGATAAAGCAGAAAAAAAAAAAAAAAGATTGGCAACAGTTGCTAGCCCAGGTGCCAATCTTAAAAAAAATAAAGTAGAAAAAAATAAAACTGGCTTAAGTAGAAAAAAATTGGGGGAGGGGACATTTATGGGCTCTCATAGTAGGGGTTCAGTGGTAGTGTGGCCCCAGACATAGCTCTCTCTTTGGCTATCTCTTGACTCTTCTTCAGTGTTATCTCTGTTTTCAGGTAATGTCCCTTCTCCTGCTGATTAAATAGCTGGAAGACAAAGAGAGTTCCCCTTTCCTCATAGCTCCAGCAAAAGTTCTGAGATTAACTTTGATTGGGTTATGGGCCTATCCCCAGTTATGTCTCTGAGGTCAAAAGGGTGCCATGATTCACCAGGCCTGAGTCTCAGGAAGGTGGAGTCATCCACCTGAGCCACATACACTTAGAGAGTTGAAGAAGTGGTTCTCAAAGGGGTGTCAGAGGCTTTCACAAGAACAAGGGGGAATGGGTGTCGGGTGGGCAAAAATGGTAGAAGCCCACTGCACCTGGCTCTCAAGTGTGCAGCCCCAGTATGGGTCTAGTGATAATAGAGGCATTCTTGACTTCAGCTGTGCCTCTGGGTTGAGTGGCAGTGGCAGAAACTGGTGTGGCAGAGGGGGTTTTGACTTAACTTTTGAGGAGAAATGTATTGTTTGAATCTGGACCTTCAGTGAAGACTTGATTAAAATGGTTCTTTTTATTTGGCTCAGGACCCTTTAGAGTGATGAGATGCTCTAGATTTCCATAGAATGATATTTTACATTTGTAGGACAAAAAACTTCACTTCATTAGTGAAAATGGGAAATTAGGATCCACTCAGATCAATGCAAACTATTTTTATCTGTAGCCTCCAGAATGGAAACTTGGCTTATTCAGTGCTGGCTATCTCTGATGGTTAATGAAAGAATTAAAAAAAACTAGGCCAGGAGGCCACAGTGGAAGTCGTGATTGTATTAGCCGTGATTGTGTTGTTGGTACTCACCTTAATTGTCAAACTTCATTAGATGCAATGGGCACAGCTTCCTGTGGGCCTTGTCTTCACACTGGGACGAGCAGCTGTTCTCAGAATAGGGCCTACTTGTCTGCTGCCAGAAAGCTTTTTTTTTTTCCTTTAAGTCCTTTATGAAACCTTTCATTAGATCGTTTTAATAATCATTTTAAGACTACTCTTGAAGCTTTTGTCTGAATTCTGTTTTTCTGTTCCTTTGCAGAGCTGCTTAAAATTCTGACTTCTCTTCTAAGGACTGAGGAATCTTGTGTCTCAGACATTTGGAGAATAATGAGAATAATGCATGAACCTAGTTCAGTCTTTGAGCAGAATCTATTAAACAGATTTCACTGTGATGCAGACATGCTAACCATGTCTGGGACTGTGTTATAAGTGAAATAGAATTTTTGTAATTATAATTATGAATAATTCATGATAGATTCCTTATTATATTCATGATCTCACTCATTCAGGCAATAAAGATTTTTTGAGTGTCTGCTGTGAACTATGCACCATATTAGGCACTGGGGGTATAGAAATGAAGACTTTATTTCTGATTCCCAAGGAATCTAGAATCTAGAGAAGGTGAAAACATGTCATTAAAATACTGTGTGTGTCCGTTGTTAGGACAGATAGAGGTCTGCATCAGAGGAACCCAAATGAGGGGCATATGACCCAGCCAGGGAAATGCAGGCAGGAAAGGCCTCCTGGAGGAGGTGATTCTCAAACACTGACATTCTTTACAAAGAGACAAAGAAAGTGCAGGTGGAGTACAGGGTGAGAGAGATGGTGAGAGATTAGGTACTGAGTTTAGATATTTTATTTTACCTTGAAAGGTGATGAGGACCCCTGAAGGATTTAAGTAGGAAAGTGGTATGATCAGATTGACACTTTATTTTATTGTTTATTTTGTTGAATAGACAGTATGTTTATGATTTAAAATAAAAATAATATAGAAGGGTGTGTAGTGAAAAATTTTCCGCTTACCTAATGACCTTCCCCTCAAACAACCCCTGCATGAGTTTCTTGTATATGTTCTCAGAGCTGTGTTCTGCAAATAAAAGCGAATACAAAAATATGTGATTCTATTCTCCCTCTACCTCCTTTCACACAGATGGTAGTACACTACGCTTACTGTGGTGCACGTACTGTGTTCCCTTAGCTCTTTATCTTGGCGAGATCTCTCCATATCAATATATTAAAAGTATCTTTTCTTTCTCTTGTTTCCATTCTTTTTCTTTTCTTATGGCTGATTAATTTTCCAATGGCGTACAATTTACTTAGCCAGTCCACTACTGATGGACATTTAGGTTGATTCCAGTTTTTTTCTGTTACACACAGAGCTGTAACAAATTGCACTGGATACAGAAGACTGGCATTTTGGAAAGTTCAGTAGGGGCTTAAATATTTGTTGAATGAACAATTGAATGGAAAGTAGATGGCTTAGGAGCAGCAAGGGATGTGAAAGGATGAGACTGGAGACAGGGAGTCCAATTGTGAGGTTACTGCAGTTATCTGGGAATAGAAAAGAGGAGACTGATTAGAGGGATATATATTTAGGAGATCTAGTGAGACTAGGTGACCTGTGTAATGTGATTAGGGGACGGGAGTAGTCAAGCGTGGTTTCTTAGAATAATAGTAATACATTGGACAAATAATAAGACATTTGTGACCCATATGTCCTAGAAAAAATACCTCCATTTTCATTGGGAAATACATGCACAGAATTGAAGGCAACTACTAGCAGAGACAGCCAGTGGAAATAGAAAGTAGCAATCAATGATTGTTGATTGCTATTTTCTTTTGATCTGGTTTTTCTAACTCTTCTGCTCTTATTGCTAAGCCATATTCTCTTTTTATTCCAACTGGTTGTCTTCTTTGACTTCTTTTCTTTCCTCCCTTAATTTGAACCCTTGTTTTATAAATCAGAGATTTGACAATTCGTAAGGTGCTGAGAAGTCAGTGAATTGACTTCTCACTCAAAGGATTAGAAAGTAAGACATTGTGTCTGCAGAGTATATTTCTGACAGATGATGTGATTGTGTTCTTTTTTAAAAAATTGAGATAGAAGTGACATACAATAAAATTCACCCTTTAAAGCGTACAATTCAGTGGTTTTTAGTATACTCACAAAGTTTCACAACCATCCTCATTAATTCCAGAACATTTCATAACTCCCAAAAGAAATCCCATACCCGTTGGCAGTCATTCCCCATTCTCACCTTCCTTTCTGTCTCTTTGGATTTCCCTATTCTGGGCATTTCATATGAATGCAATCATACAATATGTGGCCTTTTGTGAGTGAATTCTTTCACTTAGCATAATTTTTTCAGGGTTCATCTGTTTTGTAGCATATATTGATACTTCATTCCTTTTTATGGCTGAATAATATTCCATTTTATGGATATACCACATTTTGTCTGTTCATCAGTTGATGGACATTTGGGTTGTTTCTCCTTTTTGGCTATTATGAATAATGCTGCTATGAACATTCCTGTAAAGATTTTTTCGTGGACATAGGTTTTCATTTATCTTGGATATATACCTATAATTGGAATTTCAGAGTCATATGGTAATTCTTTATTTAGCTTTTGGAAGAACTGAGAGACTGTTTTCTAAAGCAACTGCACCATTTCCTAAGCCTACCAGCAATGAATCAGGGTTCTAATTTTCCCACATCCTCATCAACACTTGTTATTGTCCATCTTTTTGGTTATAGCCGTGCTAGTGGGTGTGAAGTAGAATCTCTTTGTAGTTTTGATTTGCATTTCCCTAGTGACTCATGAGGTTGAACATGGGCTTGTGTTTTTAACTAAAAGTTTTGGTGCAACGTTCAGACCCCCTGTTCAGTGCTGGGAATACAGGTGTGAACAAGGCAGCCTCAGTCACTGCTCTCTTGGAGTTTAGAGTTTATATGGGACAGTAGATAGGAACAAAGTAATTGCAGTTTGAACCTTAATAAGGAATTAATTAAGGACAAGGATGTAATAAGGACAAGACATGGTCCTTTAGTAAACTCTTTAGATTTTCTATTTCAGTGAGTTAAGTCTTTTTCCATTATCATTGGAGGCCCAAAATCATTCAGTGGGTTTTTAAAGATAGTATGTATGGCATTTTTGCATTTGTAAAAGATAATTCAAAAGAAATGAGAGCATATTAAAGGAAAAGCACACACAAATGTGTAAAGAAGTAGAATATTCTCCCTGCCTCTGAACTCCAGCCATTAGCAGCCTGGTGACTTTTGCTCCAGACCTGTTTCCATAGCATGTACAAATTTGTATCACGTAGAGTTTTGACTAAAGAAACTGCTTTCCTAAAGAATTTTCACTTCTTTTTGTGACTAGTCATTCACTTCGGAGTATGGAGTGACTTCACTGATTTTACAGTGATTTCTGTGGTGGGGGTTTACTTAACTATTGGGTGCTTCCTGTGTGCTGGCACTCTGCACTTCACACAGGTTCACATTGGCTGTGATGGCATGACTTCCCCTGTTTCCGCTTTTACTGCAGATGGTCCCCATCCCTGCTGGAGTATTTACCATGGGTACAGACGATCCTCAGATAAAGCAGGATGGGGAAGCACCTGCGAGGAGAGTCGCTATTGATGCCTTTTACATGGATGCCTATGAAGTCAGTAATGCTGAATTTGAGAAGTTTGTGAACTCAACTGGCTATTTGACAGAGGTAATGGGGTTAGGATGGGGAGGGAGAACTTGTTCTTTTCTAACGTCAATTAACCGCTTTTTACTCTGTGCTAAGCACTTTATGTATATTTCATCTAATTTAATTCTCATAGCAACCCCCTGAGGCAGATTACTTTTCAGGTAGCAAATTGAGGATTAAGAAAGTGATTTGCCTTGAGTCGCATAGCTAGTTAGTAGTGGAGCTGGGATTCAAGCCTGGCCAGTGTGACCCCAGGGCCTGTACTCTTAACCATTATGCTCTGTTGTGTCAGTGCTTTAATATGCCAGAGAGTACCACTAGCACTCTGGCTTTGAGAAAACAGCATGCAAAGTAAGGCCACTCTTCCAACTCAAAACACTGCAGTTTGGCTGTTCCAGAAGCATTACGTATTTCCTAAGTGACAGACACTGAAGTGCAGCCTTTCATTTTTGTGGTTTTATTCCAGTGCCTCACGACTCATAAGCTTTCCTGTGGCAGTTCCAGGCTTTCTCTTGTGGTCACTGAGTCACAAAGCGTGGTGCTGAGATTGGATGTCTGTTCTCAGTGGCCATAAGAAGAGGGAGGGTTTTTAGTTTGTGAAAGTTTCTGTAAGTGTCTAAAATGTACTTGTTCTCTAGGCTTCCCGTTTTCTCTCGCGGAAGGACTTTACCCTTGCCTTCATTTGTGGAGTTCTTGTTTTTGTTTTCAGACCAAAACCATCTGTTTTTATTCAAAAAATAACTTGAGAGTGAATGCTGAAAGCAAAACAACATTCAAATTTGGTCTTGCATTGTTACGTTTCTTTGGAATTTCCTAAAATATACAAAGTGGTTGTTTTTTTTGTACCTGTTTGTCCCTGTTCTTGAAACTCTCAGATCAAGTTCCTCGATGGTCTGCTTAAGTTAGAAGAAGGCTTCCGAGGGAAGAGCCTCTCTTAGACTAGAGTTCTCCGTGAAGATAAGGTGGAATAAGCGGAATTTAGGGCATCCAGGAACTTGGATGGGGGAAAATTACATACTCATTTTTACTACCCTCTAACTGAAATTTGGCATTTCCTTCAGTTATGAAGCAAACAACAAACCATAGTAGTAGTAGCAATACTTGTGATTTTGTCACCAGTAGAAATTAGAGACATTTTTTGTCACATTATTGTTGTAGATATCTTGAAGTGTTGTTTGCATTAACCCCCACTTTAAA
The DNA here is from genome assembly GCF_041296265.1 of Equus caballus. NCBI lineage: Eukaryota > Metazoa > Chordata > Mammalia > Perissodactyla > Equidae > Equus > Equus caballus. The sequence continues at coordinate 22,938,515 of NC_091699.1, forward strand.
GTGATAACTATGAGACCTGCCACTAGATCTTATTTAATATATTAAGAAAGAGCATATATATATATATATATTATTATAGCAGAAATTTGTTTTATTACTATTTTGATGTAACGCTTGTTCTTTGTAATTGTATTGATTTTGTTTTGTACATTTAAACCTATCATTCTGAGAAGGAGGTCTTTCACCATACTGTTAAAGGGGTCCAGGGCACAAAAAGGGTTAAGAAGCCCTGCTTTGGATAAAATGCTTCATATTTTTATGGCACTTTATGGTTTTTTCCTGTCCCTCCAACCTCATTTTATATCACACTCTACTTGCTTACTGTGTTCTGGCCTGGCTGGTTTTGGTTCTATTCCTTGAAAACTCAACACTCTTTTCTGTCTTGGGGGCTCAGCCCGTATTTTCCCCCTGCTTGGAATTTCCTGCTCCCTTGCCTGTCTTTTTTGCATGGCTGGCTCCTCTCATTCTTGAGTCGTCTCAGCTTATGTCCCTTTCTCAAGGAGGCTTCCTCTGCCTGCTCTATCAAAAGGAGCCTTTTCTTGGTCAAGTAAAGTTGTGATTATTTTCATCTTTTCTTTGACTTGATTTTTGTCTGTACCCTCAAATGTAAGCACTGCAAGGACAGGGACCATGCCTGCCTAGTATTGACCTCGTATCTCCATCATTTAGCCCAAGGCTGGGTACATGGTAGGGGTTTGATACATGTTGTTGAATGAAGGAATGGTTTAAGTACTCAGGAATGGTGGTGCCACAGGGGAATACAGGAAGAAGAGTAGGGTGAAGAAAAGATGATGAGCTGTCTATTCAGGAAAAAGAGTTTGAGGTGCTTGTAAGGCCTGAAATATAGGGATCCAGTAGGCAGGTAATATCATCTAGCAAGGACAGGACTGGCCTGGAGGTAGAGATGTGAGAGTCATTTGAAGTGCTGGTGGTTGTTAAAGTGATGAGATTGAAAGAGGTTGTCCAGCAGTAGGTCAGTGTATCTTAAAGTGTGATCTCATGGACCACCTGTCTTAAGAATCACCAGCTGAGCTGATCATACATGAAGGATCCTTGGCCTCACCCAAGACCTCCAGAACCAGAATCTCTGGGGTTAGGGAGCAGTACTCTACTGTTAGCTGCCTTAACTGCTAACAATCTGGCCAGGTGATCTCAGCTGCACAAAGCCCAAGAGCCCTGGTGTAGAGTAAGAAGAGCAGAGAGCCAGCAGCAGAGTGCTGGGAAGCAGCAGTGTTTCAGGGGCTAGAAGAAGAGCCCGTGTATTTCAGGAGATGAGTAAGAAGAGTCACAAACAGAGCAGGAAAACTAGAAGAGTAGAATCATGAGACCAAGGGACTAGGGTGGCTGTTTGCAGAATGTAGTTGCATGCAACACAGAGAAGCAGATGAGAACTTGAGATAGTAATGTTAAATAAAAATAACTAAAAAGCAGATTTCCATCTGATGCTTGAATTGGCCACTCAATATTTATAGGCACAGTTGACACCTTAGTGGAGCTAGAATGTGTCAGAATATCAGCAAACAATGCCATTTAATTCTTTTAGCTAGATTCCAGGAGCAGAACAAAGGACAAAGTTTGATTATATAATCTGACATGTAAAGAATACTGTTATTTTCCAAAGTCATTTGTAATACTTGGGAAGATGTGTTTCCATCAACAGGAACAATCACATTCTCAAAGGCTAATGTCTTCCAGTCTGCATTCTTATCAGCTAAATGGGCTTAAATGAAAATAATCTCATGTAAGTGACATTAACTTGTCTTAATAGAAAGCCGCATGCTTTTAAGTCATTTCTGAATCCTCTGGGAAGTCATAAGAAAAACTCACGTTCGTTTGAACAAGAAGAATCACTTTAATAGTATGCAGAGCCAGCCCTGATGGCGTAGTAGTTAAAGTTCGGCACATTCCATTTCAGTGACCTGGGTTCAGTTCCTGGGCGCAGAACCACATCACTCATCTGTCAGTAGCCATGCTGTGGCAGTGGCTCACATAGAAGAACTTGAAGGACTTACAGCTAGACTATACAATTATGTACTGGGGCTTAGGGGAAGAAAAAAAGAAAGAGGAAGATTGGCAACAGATGTTAGCTTAGGGCAAATCTTCCCCAGCAAAAGAACCCCAACTTGTTTAAAAAAAAGAATAGTGTGCAAAGAAAATGGCACATGCGAAACACATCACTACAACTTTTTCTGGATTTTTATTTCCTTCCTTCCTTCTAGGCTGAGAAGTTTGGTGACTCCTTTGTCTTTGAAGGCATGTTGAGTGAGCAGGTGAAGAGTGATATCCAACAGGCAGTAAGTAATGTTTAAACAGGCTCTCGTATTTCTCTACTGCTCATTGGAAAGGGCTTGGGTGAAAAATCCAAACTACAAGCGCCACCCTCCTCTTCCCTGCAACACCCAACCATTCTCCCGCTATAGAATTGCCCCTAAAGGCAGGCCCATGGACGAGGACACCTTATCTTGAGGAAAATGGCATGAGTTCAGGATGGTATCTGAAGAAGTGTTGAGTTGGACTTGAGCTGCTGTGTTGTGCACCCCAGTAACACATTGTGTTGCTAAGTAGAGCTCACCTGGGCTCTAGACACTTCTGGATTTCTTTGACTTATAGCCATGTCTAGAATAGTGGGTTAAATGTGGATATTTTTTTACTTCTGTTCTTAAAGTCTTAAACTCATCAGGTGTTGATATGGAGAGAGAACGTCCTATTTGAACATTTATGCATTCACGTGATCAGAGGGGTATTCATGAAAGGGGCTCTTCACTTTGGATGTTGGTAGGGAATTGAGCCAGGGAACTGGTCCTTGCCACCAAGGGGTGTACCTGCTCTCAGAGAGAGGATCCAGGGAATGTGGTTAGGTGTGTTTTTCTCAGAAATCATGGAAACAGTGGACTGGGCCTCCATAAGCATGCATGTGGTGTGTGGAACTTGGGATTTCCGTTGCAGACATTTTAGCAGGTCTGTGTATGTTTGAGTGTGTGTCTGCATACATGTCTCATGAGAAGGCAGAAAATAAAAGAACAAGGGAAGGAATGAGAGTAAGCTGGGAAGTTGAGGGTTCACAAGACAAGGAGGGCAGAGAATGCAGAAGAGGCAGGAGGTGGTGAGAAGGAAAAGAAGCGGGTCAGCCGGCTCCAGGGAGACTGATGAAGATGCAGACGTCGAGGACAGGAGTCCAACCCTGATCTTCCTTTGTTACACAAGTTCGCTTTCAATTCCTGCCTGAACTTCATCTTTATGGATTGGCATGACTGTTCTTCTCTCTCGTGAGCAGCAGTGCCAGAAAAATTAAACTGTCTTGGCTTGTGTTTTTTTTCTTTTCAAATGAATTATAGCAAAATTTGGGTGGGGGAAAGATGAGGTAAAACTAGACTTGTTCTCAAGTCATTTATAGGAGAATCAGGCCACTTTTTTGTGTGTGTTTTAGCTAAATGTTTTAAAAGCATGACTGAGCTCCATATGAATTTCACAGTTTTCTTTCCTCATTACAAGTTTATATTACAAGTCTATTATATAATCTGATGTACCTTTTTTTTTTTTTAAAGGGCTTTGAGGTCAGATTGGCCTAGTTGATGAGCTAGCAACTCAAGATGTGGTGCCTTGTTTTAAGAAACAGAGTTCAGATGAGCGAGGGCTTTGCTCTTATTTTTGTAATGTGCGCTTTCAGATATAGGGCCTCTTGTCACTTGAGACCCTCCGAGCACATTAGGTGTAAAGTCAGAGGCAGACTATTGCTGGGCTCTGAAAGGGCCTGGTAAGTACACAGTGAAGTGTGTGTCCTCGTTACTAGGATGAGAGCAAGCAGCTGTCACTGGATCGTAGTGTTGGTCACTTGCTCAAATGCTCATAATGGAAAAACAAACCTTTTAAGCGTGTTTGGAAAGGATTGGAACGAATAAAGTGAATCTGTTGATGATCTGAGAGAGGTAGGTTTTTGTTTTTTCAATGCCCTCTTAGGTCTGACATACCTTCATCCACCAGACCTGTTTTTAACCCAATGTTTCCAGACGTGTAGGACGTGAGATGGTCCATGTGGTGACTTTGAGTGAAACAGGAGATGAGTTAAGGTGGTACATGGCCAAGCATAAAATAATCCTGAATCACGAAGTGAGAAAGTTGTTCCCTTTTCGGGGAAGTCTCCTTTAGGTGCTAGCATGTCATTAACACTCCATAACACTTGTCAGTCTCCTTTTTAACATAAAAATTGGGCCTCGGAAACGTCCTCAGGCTACAGGAGCTAGCTAGAATTTAATAATATTGTTTACTTTCATGTAATTATTTTAAATGTTTCATATAATTTAAATAAATGTTGTAATTATTTTAAATGTTCTATTTATGACAGGTTACCCTAGTGATATAAATTTTCCTTTTAGAAGAAGTCTTTTTTTGTAAAGTAAAACACAAATACAGAAAATCACACAAAGCAAATTTATAGCTTACTGAGTTATCTTAAGGTGATTGTGCTTGTAACCATCACCTAAGTCAGGAATTAGAACTTGGCTACCTGCCTTGGAGCCCCATCCATGTGCCACATCCTATCACCACCGCCACTGTCCCTAAAGTAGCCACTATCTTGCTTTTTAAAGTGGACATTGCCCTGAATTTCTTTCTACTGTTATCACCAGGTGTGCACCCCAAGACTACTGTAGTTTATCTTGCCCATTTAAAGGAAAGTTGTGTCTTTTAAGACCCTTTTAATCTACAGGTTTCCCTTTCATTTCCCCTTCCCCACCCACACTGCCCCCCTCCCCCTACCTTTTTTCCCTAACGGTTTATCTCTGGAAGAATCCTGAGCTGGGGTTTAACCTGTAGACATTCCCACAGTCTGAGTTTTGCTGCTGGCCCTCTCAGTGCTGCTCAGCTCTTCTCTCTGTCTTCTGCGTTTCTTGCAGAGGTAGCTGGATCCACAGGCCTGATCAGACTCATGTTTGAACCCTACGGCAAGACCTTAGCTAGTGGTGCGTTCTTTCACCAGGAGGCACCGAATGTCTGCTTCTCCCTTTTTTTGTGATGTTCCCTGCTGTTAATGCTTAGTGCCGAGAACCATTAATTCATTGGGAGTTGTAAGATGGTGATAATCTAATAGGTTTTTTCTTTCATTAATTGAGGTACTTTTATAAAGAGATCATTCCCTCCGTCTGCTATTTTCTTAACCATTGGTACAGTTCATACAGGAAAGATAGAGTAAATGCTTGATTCTTTACTAGCTTTTAGGAAAATGGGTTGGCTCCCTACTACTCTCCCTAAGGGACCAATTAGATTTTTTTTGTAAAACATTTAAAGATAATTTTAGATTCGCATGCAATTGTAAGAAATAACAGAGAGAGATCCTGTGTGCCGTTCTCCTGGTTTCCTCCAATTCTTGTACAACCATAGTACAGTTTCACAACCAGGAAGTTGACAACTGATACAATCCACTATCTTTGTCTGATTTCACCAGTTTTATGTATTCATGTGTGCATGTGCATGTATTTAGTTCTATGCAGTTTTATCACAAATATACATTTGAGTAATCACCAGATTTTTAAAAAATATCCTCATGAGCTTATGGATTTAAAAATATTTTATGGGTTTATTCACTTAGGATCATACCCTTTGAAGGTCAAATTTTCCTATTTTTAGGTATTGAGTGCCTCTTCGAGTTCTTGTGAGTCCTATTTTCCCTCTCTTTTTTAAACAGCTTTATTGAGATATAATTTATAACTCATAAAATTCACCAGTTTAAGTGTACAATTCATTCAGGTTTTTTGTATATTTATATTGTTGTGCAATCATCACCACAATCTAACTTTAGAACATACTAGCCCAAAAAGAAACCATGTACCCATTTGCAGTTGCTCCCCATTCCCACCCCTAACCTTAGGCAGCTGTGCTGAGTCCTTTTGAAGTGACCCTGGTAGTCTTTCATAGCTTCTTTGCTTTCCTTAATGGCAGGGTCTAACCCTCCACCCCCACTTCCCAGCCTGGAATCAGCCATTTTTCTAAGAAGCGCTGGTAACTTTTAGTAGAAAATAGTCTTTCAAGGACTGTAACCAGGTTCTAGGTGTGCTTATTGCCTTAGGTTGGTTCATTGTTTGTAGGCCTCTGTGGTGGACAGAGCTAAGATAAAATGCTCTAGGAGTTCACGCCGGTGTTTCTAGTTCAGGATTTGTAAATTAGCCTGTTTTGTATTATAGTCAGCCCTCCCTGTCATGGATCCAAAGGCCTAGGATGGTTGCATCTGTACTGAACATATACAGACTTTTTTTCTTGTTGTTATTCCCGAAACAATACAGTATGACAACTATTTACATAGCATTTAGATTGTATTAGGTATGATAAGTACTCTAGAGATGATTGAAAGTATATGGGAAGATGTGGGTAGGATATGCAAATACTGTGTTGTTTTATATAAGGGACTTGAACATCTGTGGATTTTGGTATCCATAGGGGTCCTGGAACCAATCCTCACGGATATCGAGGGATGACTATACACGTGTCTCCTTTTTCTACAACCAGGAATCCTGGTTCTCGAGGGCATAGGGGATGATAGAATAGCCTACAATTACTCATTTATTTTATCCCAGGTTACATATAGAGTAGGCTCAAAATAACAAGACTAACGCTACCATCACCAATGTAATTACTGAGAACAGGTAGGGGGAAAAACACCTTTTACATATGCTTTCCCATTTTTCTCCAGTTTAAAAGTTGTTGTACTATTTCTGTATTATTGGAGCATGTGTCCATTGTGTGGAGTACTCAGTTTTACCAGTAACTGCATGTTTAATGCTTTCTGTATTCAATATCTCTCTAGTGATTTGGATTAGAGACTCTCTACTCGATTCTTCAGGAACTGGTCATGGGTACAATATTCCCCAAGTTTTTGAGTGTTGCTAACAGTTTGTCAGTGCCCTTTGTACTTTAAAGTCAATTTTGCTGGATGTGAAATCTTTGGTTCACATTTTTTTTTCATGAGTATCTTGTACACGTTGTTTTGTTTTCTTTTGGAATAAAGCATTGCTGTTGAAATTTTCTTTCCCTTGAAAGTTACCTCCTGTTAGTGCCTGGATACCCAAAGGTGTTTTTTTTCTTTTTTCTTTTGTATCCAGTGATTTTACTAGAATATATGTTTGTGTTGGTCATTATGGGTCAATACTGTCAGGTATAGGGTATGTCCTTTCAATATGTAGTTTCACAACTTTTTTTTTCCAATTTCAGGAAAATTTTCTTATAGTTTTTGCTATTTTTTCTGTGCCCTTACTTTTGTTTTCTCCTTCAGGAACTTTTAATATATCTATTTGTAGGATCCTTTTTATCCATTTTCACTGTTTATCACTTTATTTTGAATCATTGCCATCTCTTTTTGTATTTTACAATTTTCTTCCTTTTCATCTTCTGTGTCTCTTGAGTAATCTTGTGTTGGTTCTAAAATGACTTTTTATTTTCAGTTGTTCCTTGACTTCTCTACCTCATCTGGGTTTGCAGATTCTGATTTATTTTGTTCTCTTATGTATCATTTTCTAAATGCTGTTTACTTCATTTTGAAATAGTATGCTGCGGGGTTTTTTTGAGCATGTCTTTCTGACTGCATTTGTTGTCTGTAGGTACGTTGTTCTGTTTCTCTTTTTCCTTAAAGTAACTTTGGATGGAATTTGACCTTGAGTCTCTTCTGGTGCTCACTTTTGTGTGAATTAAGTTTTTCTGAACCTTTAGAAGGAGGCGTGGTTTAGGGTAACTTTTGTAACTTCATAGTTTTACTCACATAGTGTTCACAAATATGGCCTACTGTTTCCTCACATTTCCTATTCTCTTGCCCTTCACCACTTCTCTCTCTTTTTCTCTCTTGTCCCTCGTTTTCCAGAGTTGATTTTGTTCCCTGAGGATTCTCCCTGGAGAGGGACTCTATTCTGGAAGAGAACCCTGGCAGGTCAGTTTCAAGAGATGGAGGGGCAAGACTCCTCCAGGGCTTTCAGTCTCTCTCACTCTAGGCCCCTTACGCTCACTTGTTACTGGAGTGGGCATAATTCCTTCAAGTTTTAGCTGCTTTCTCACATTGTCCTTCCCTGCTTTCCAATGCAATCTATTGGCTAGTTTCAGATTTTCCTTTTCACAGGTCTGATGCTCTGTTGCTTTCTTCTTCTGCCCAGCCACAGATACCATGCAGGTTGTATGGCTGTTAGCATTTTTCCCTCACTTGCTTGTATTCTGGTTTTGGTGAGGATACCTGTCACATAGATTGGTTGTGCACATTTTTCTTGGGTTTTGATGTTCCTATCCAGTTGTCCTCTCTGGTTTTATGCATAGGTTTGGAGAGATTAAAAAATTATGCTGATTCTGTTGTCATCTTAGCAAGTTTTATATATATATATAAAGTTTTCAGACAAAACATTGAGCTAGCTTTAGGGTTTGCATGTAAAAATATCTGAAACTGCCTGAATTTAATGGTTTAAAACAGAGCACATATGCATGCTGAAATTTACTTAGGCGTAAATTATTATTTTTATTTGGATGCTCAATTTGAAGTGAGGGTCTTAAAAGCTATAGGTATTAAGTCCTAGAAAGGATTAAGTCTAGTTTTTGTTATTGCGTTGTTTTTTTATTTGGGGGTATTTTACTCTAGATAACCTACAATTGTTGAAAAAGATAGTATTTAAAATATTTAATATCTAAAAAATTATGTTTTGTTTTTGTAATTTTGTTATTAGTGTGTCTCATAAATCTTTGACACAAGGAATGGCCATGGAGTGGGGAGAAAACAGCAGGTCTTGGTGGGAGCCTGAGAAACAATGATTCTCTCGTCATTTGTAGTTTGGCACTTTCTAAATTGTTAACAGTTTAAGGAAACAAATTCTTGAATAGGTGTCCTTGATAAAGGAGGAGGGTAGGCTATTTTGAGAAGCTCTTTTCAACTGAAAGCCAATTTCAGTGAGGAATCAGAATTACCATGGCATCGTCGTCTTCTTTTTTTAAAGTAAAAATTTCCAGACAGTCATATCCAGCCCAAGTAATGCTGGGTGCTTTGTTATTTGGATGATGCTGGGCCAGGATGAAAGGCAAGGAATAAGGCAGCCTGACCCTCTCTTATATAATCACACTGGATAAAGACTAAGCTAGAAATGGAGCCATTAGCAAGGATGTGGTTCAGTTCCCTAAATGTGCATGGGTTATAATGAGAAATGCCTTGAGGCCCAGCAAGATTCTGAGGTCACATCCCAGAAATAATTCTTAGGAAAGCTTTAGTAAGTGAACTACAGCATCAGCCAAGCCAGAAAGTATTCAGAAAGGCAATTCCGGTACCTAGGAAAAGTAAATGAAAATAACTCAAAACATGTGCCTGATGGATAAATTGCTTGGCATCATTTTGGATGTTAGAAGTTTTACTTTTCTAGAAGCTTAACCAAGATTTTCCTGAACAACCTCCATTCGGCTTCTTTTATACGACCACCAGGACTTTTCTTTCCCGAACTGATTTTGGGACTTATTTATTCAGAAAATCCTTAAGGAAAATATCACAGCCTTTGAATCAGAGAGACCTGGTTTTGAATCTAAGCTCTGCTGTTCACCAGCTGGTTTTGGGAAAAGTCACTTAACTTCTCGGCTACTCTTTTTGACTTCTTAAGTTTGATACTTAGTTTAAAGCATTTAAATCTTCTTTTTAAATGGAAGCATTTTAGTCTACAGATTTCTTTCTAAGTGATCCTTTTAGTTCAATAAGTTTTGTAGTGTATTTGTAATTGTTTATGGCTAAATATTTTCTAATGTCCACTATAATTTCTTCTTTAACCTGTACATTGTTTGTAAGTTTTATTTTTCAACTTGCAGTTATTTTATCATCATTTTGGGTACTGATTTGAACTTGATTGCACTGTAGTCAGATAATGTGATCTGTCTGATATTAGTCCTTGAAATTGGTTGAGTGTATCTTTATCGCCTACTGGGGTTTGGCTTTCATAAATGCACCAAGTATATTTGAAAAGAACACGCCTTTTTTATTAGTTGGGTGCAATAGTTTATTAGTTGTTGATTGTGTTGTTCAAATTTTCTACATCCTTACTGATTTTTTTTCCTATGCTTGATCTTAGTAATTACTCACAAAGATGTTTAAATCTCCATTTAAGATGGTAGATTTGATCATTTCTCTTAGCGATTCTGTCCATTTTTGCTTTATATATTTCAAAGCTGTGCTATTGAGCTTAGAAGTATAAGTGCATACGTTTAGAAGTCTATCTTCCTCTTGAATTGAACTTTTTATCATTATATAGGGATTCTCTTTTTCTCTAATGATTTTTATCTTAAAGTCGATTTTGTCTGATACCTACATAGGTGCATCAGCTTTGTTTTGGTTACTATTTGTGTAATATATACTTTTTAATCTTTTCATTTTCAATTTTTCTGTGTCTTTATGTTTTTAGATATATCTCTATAAATAGGATATAGCTGCGTTTTTAAAAAGTCCATTCTAACACTCTTTGTCTTTCAGTCAAAAGTTTAGTTCATTTATATTTATTATGATTAGTGATATATTTGGATTTATTTCTACCATTTTATTCTTTACTTTCTCTTTATCCCATTTTCTCCTCTTCTTTTTTCTTCAATTCCTTGACTCTTTTTTCTATTCTTTTCCTCATTCCAACTTTGCCTGTCTTCTTAGAAGTAATATACTTTATATCTCTTCATTGAATAGTTAAACTATGTACTTTAATACTCATATTTAAAATTTAGTCCATTAACTTTGCTGTATAATACTAGGACCTTGCTCTAATCATCTCCATTCAACTTGTATACTATGTAGCCAGAAGTCCACTATTTCATTCTAATTTGTTTTCTTCTTCCACTAATTAGATATTATTAACAAATTTCTATGTAATCAATATTTGTTTACCCCATAATTACTAATATCTGTGCCCTCCATTCCTTTCTGCATCTCAGAGCGAATTTCTCTTTGGCTTAAAGGACATCCTTTGATAGTAAATGTTTTTCTAATTAATTATTTGGAAATATCTTTAATTTTGCTTAATTATTGAAAGATATTTTTACTAAGTAAAAATTTTAGGTTAGCAGTTATTTTCTCTGAGTACACTGAAGGGATGATTTCGCTGTCTTCTGGATTGTATTGTTGCATTGAGAAGTAGGCATCAATCTATTGCTGTTGCTTTTAGGTGATCTGGCTTTGGCTGCTTTTAAGAATATCTTCTGCCTTTTTTATTCTATGGTTTCACTTTGATATGTCTAGGTGTTGATTTCTTTCATTTATCCTGCTTGAGTTTCATTGGGTTTCCTGGACCTGAGGACTGGTATTTTTAAAACAACTCTGGGCTATTCTTAACCATTATCTTTTTGAACTGTGCCCTTTTCCCGTTCTCGCTTATCTCCCTCTGGGGTTCCAGTTAGGTGTTGGTTAGACTTTGTCACTCTCTCTTCCATGTCTCTTCACCTCATTTCTGAATATATGTATTCCATATATATATATATTTATACTCTATATATCTTATACTATATATATTTTATACTATATATATTTAATGTTTGTTTATAGTATATATTCTCTCTCTCTCCACCATTTTTAATTTCTGTTGGCTTTTGGCTCTATCTTTGGTAGTATTTTTTAGCCATTGCTCTAAGGCTTACAATATGCATACCTAACTTCTCACGATCTACTGTAGAGTCAACATTTTAACACTTCAAGTAAGTATAGATGCCTTATAACCATATAGGTTCCTTTACCCTTTATGTGATAGTTGTCATATACACTACATCTACAGACATTGAAAAAACCCAAGACAATGTTAGAATTTTTGCTTGCAATACTTAGACATACTTTCTTTTAATTTATAGAAGAAAAATAATGTATTTACCCAAACCATTTCTGTTGTTTTTCCTACATTCCTGAAACATCCTTCATTCCGTGTTTCCCTCTGGTATCATTTCCCTTCAGCCTAAAAGACTTCCTTTAGCATTTCTTTTAGAGCAAGCCTTATGTTAGTGAATTCATTAGTTTTTCTTTATCTGAGAATATACTGCCACATTTTGTTTAGCCATTCATCTGTCAATGGACATTTGGGTTGTTTCCAGCTATTTAACAGCTAATAGCTGTTTTGGCTATTGTGAATAATGTTGCCATGAACTTTGGTGGACAACTATCCGACTGAGTCCCTGCTTTTAATTCTTTGAGGTGTGCACATGACATATATTTTGAGCTGTTGTTTGGGTTCATGCCTTCTTGATTGTCTGTCGTCCATCACTGGGGTCTGTTCTTTGACTTCTTCTAGTGATGGAAATGAGTCTAGCTCCCTCTGTTTGAAGATTTGCTTTCTGGTCTGTTTGTGTAGCCAACAGTCAGAGATGTCCTACTGTCTGCTAGATACTATGCTACTCCTGAGAATACAGGGGTGAAAGATACCCTTCCTGCTCTTTAGCTGCTTAAAGTCTAGGGGAATGCAGTAACATGGACTCTGAACCAAAATTAGATTTTTTCCAGATTTATGAATTTCTATATCAAATATGTTAGAGAAATAAAAATGAAAACACATATATCATCTGTTTAAAAATTATCAAGAAGAATACGAGTATATGAAATCCATATCATCCTGGAGTGTCCAGGTAGTATGAAATAACAAATTGAGAAAAGTGTTAGAAAGGACATCAGCAGGTGCTGTGGTAACAAGTACGGTGAGAAGTTGGGGGAGAGCATGGAAAGCTGAATTTGTTAGGTTGATCAGAGAAGCCCTGTGTGAGGAAGCGGCATTATGGAATCCTTGCAGACAAGGAAGAACTCCTCTTGGGATCAGTTAGGGCAAAGCATCTGGTGGTGGGCCTGCTATGTCTCTGTGCTCTGACTACCCACCTGCAGCTTTGTATGGTCAAGTCTCAGCTAAACTTACTCTGGGAAGTCCATTTAAAATTCCCTTCTGTTGTCCCACATTCTAGATGTAGATTCTTCCATTTATTTGTTCTTGTGCCTTCCTTTCATGTCATTTATCTCACTTATAATTATTTGTGTAGGTATTTGTTGAATGCCTTTCCCTTTAATGGATATGTTCTATAATGGAGAGTGGGAATGCACCTGTGTTACCACCACCATATCCTCATCATAGTAACTGTCACTTAATAAGCACTTAATAAACATTTGTCAAAAAATGGAAGAATGCCATCTGGGTATCATCTGTTGGAACATTTAGTATTTGAAAGAGCTCAGACCTGGTATGACCCGTCTCATGTTGGAAAGTTAGCTTTTTCTTGGCAAGAGAACACTGGCCTGGTCAGCAGGGTTGAGGTGGGTTCACAGTCACTGCTTTATTTGGAAAGAGGGGTCCAGGGCTGGCTGATTGGATAAGATAAGAAGGGAACATGGTCACACAACCATATTTTGTGTCTGTGTTTGAAAAGAGTAGTTGTCCTCCTGACTTAGGAGTCACTGTGTGGTTTAGGCTCAGGAAGCAAAGCATGATAACCCTGGAAGGTGAGAGCCCAACATAATAGGACAACAGGGAACAATCTTTTTTCCTAACCTGTGCCAAAATAAGGCACCTGATCAGAATGAGTGTGAGTGAGGCATCCTGGGTCGCAGAGGCTCAGATTTGAAATATCTGTTTAAGGTGTTCTTAAGTTTCTTTTCAAGTCATGAATCTTTTGAGGTCTGACTTGGATTAAGAAATAAAAACAATTCTGACATCCCTTTTCTCCCAAATGTTGGTGTTTGCGCTGTAAACCTTCATGGTGAGACAAAGATAGACTATCGTATAGGGAGTCATGGCCAGGCACTATCCAGTTTTAAGAAAAAACCATGCAAAAATGAGAATTTAGGATGGATGAAACTTTCAGAATCATCTGGCAAAAATCCTTCCTCTTATAGTTGAGGCAACCATGGCCTGGGAGGGGAAATGACTTGCCTCACTTCTAAGTAATGTTAAGGGTGGCACCTTTTAGTACTGAGAACCGGCCTAGAACCTTTCCCACTGTAGACCCCTGTGGAAAACCCATAAGTCAGGGTCTGATTCTCTCTCTCTACAAAAGAACGTCCCACTAAAGACTATAGTTAACATTGATGTTTATCCAGAAGAGGGTCACCCAAGGTCGGGAGGGGTTTGGATACCACGGAAATCTCAGGAACAGGTGAATTTATTCATTAAACAAATGTTTATCCCGTATGTGCTGTTTGCCAAGCAGTGTAAGCGCTGTGGATACAACAGGGAACCAGATATAAGTCCTCACTCTCATGGAGGTTATAACTACTAAGAATCAGATTCTAAACAAGTGAATTTTTAAGTGACTGTGCCAGTGACTTGTGAATAAAAGAAGAAATAGTAATGTGATAGAACGTGATTGGAGTGTAGAGTGGTTGGACTGTTGGCTCTTTTATTTGTGGGGTCCGAGCTGAAACCTAAATGATGAGTAGGAGCCTGTATGACCAGTAATGAGGGAGTGATAAACAAGGGGAATTGTGATATGGGGTTAGGTTGGACAAGTAGACAGCAAGTGAATTACATAGGGCTTCCTAGACCTCAGAGAAGTTTGAGTTTCTTCTTCAGTTAGAAGCCACTGAATCTAATTAACATTTTAAAGAGACGACTCTGGCTTCTGTGTGGGTTTTGTCACAGTCCAGGTGAGACATGATTGGTCTGTGGAGCAGGGTGGTAGAAGTAGAGATGCTGAAAGTGTTCTGGTGTTTGGAAGTACATCTGAGAGCGTCGGGGGAAAGGAGAGAGGAACCAAGTAGTGTTCTGGTGTTTGGAAGTACATCTGAGAGCGTCGGGGGAAAGGAGAGAGGAACCAAGTATGACTCCTAGGTTTTGGCCTGAGCAGCTAGCGAGGTGGTGATTCCCTTAACTTGAGATGGTAGAGCCTGGGGAAGGTTGAATAAATTACCGAACCTTGAAAAGTCTAAGAGGTGAATGAATTAGGATTATTCTACAAAAGTCTGAAAGATGATCCAAAGAGAATTTGATTTATTCCATGTGATCCTTGGGAGATCTCTAGGAGGCATTTCAGTTTAGCTACTGATTAGGAACTCTCTTTTGGTTAGAATGATCTGAACAGGAGAGACTGCCTGCAAGGAAGAGATGTCTGCTACCCAAATTGTTCAAGCTGAGATGGCGGGGGCAGGGTGGGGCATCTGTTGGTAGAGTGTGTGTGATTTATTGTCTAAATTGTTGAGGGAAATGTCCAAATCAAGAGTGAAATGGTATGCTCTTAATTATGCTGGGATAGCACGTGTAAATCTAGACTACCCAGGTCAAGTGGGGACCAATGTTTATCCTTCCTTACATGTTCATCCTAGGGACTCTGTAGAGAAGATGCCTTCGAGTATAGGTTGAAGCAAGGTGACCTCTTGGCATCCTTCCAGTTCCAAGTTCTGAAGATCTTTGGTATATTTTATTTAACAAAAAATATTGATGCTCAACTTTTCTGGATTAAGCGAAGTACACTTATGATACAGGTAGATTAACTGAAGTATACCTATAGTACAGGCAGCTTCCCATGTGGAATGCCCTACTCATCCCTGTGCTACCTCAGTCGCTCCTCTTCACCTCCTCTGGGAAGCATTTGCAGAGTAGCGCCCCCTGACTTTGGGTGGGTGCCCCTCCTTGGGCTCCCATAGCTCAGTGAGCTCCTGTTGGCCACAGTACTTACTGCAGACTTGAAATCATCTGCTCATTTGTCTGTCTTCACCCCTAGATTGTGTGCTTTGCTTCTCTACCCCCCAGGCTTAGCACAGGGCTGGCAAGGGCAGATGCTCATCAAATGTTTCTTGAATGAATGAATGGCATCATGAATTGGTTCTGTAGATTTCTAGTAATGTACTAACCTCTACATATACGTACCTATCTATTGAGTGCTTATTATGCTAAATCCGCACAATACGTAAGTTCTATTAGGTAAGTTCTCTTAGTATACTAATTTTACTGATTGAAGACACCAAAGCTCAGAGAAGCTTGATAGCTTGCCCAGTGTTACATAGCTAGGATGTAGTAGGAGAGTCAGGGTTGGAACCCACTAATCTTTTGGCAACCACTCGGCTGAAGTATGTGCTACATCCCCTTACTCAAAACTTAACCACACATTACATTAGCAGTTAAAGATTTTGAAAAGTTCTGCAATAAAAAAACTAGTTTAACTTGATTAACCCAGTGCTTTCCTGACTACTTTGACCTCAGAACCTTTTTTCCCCCCTGTACCTACTAACATCTTATGGAAGACTGTTAGGAAACAGCAGTTGGGAAATGCTTGGACAGAAGAAAAGAGTTATGAATTGAAAATCTGCAGCTGTGGGTTCTTTTCCTGGCTCTGCCACTACCTGCCATTCAAGGCTTATTTTTCCATTTGTAAAATGAGGGAGTTCAAATAGATGGCCTCTGAGATCCTTCCCGTCTTTAAAATTCTGTGGCACTGTAAGCATGCCTGTGTTAAGCATGCAGCCATGCTGGGAAAACATCGAATACCTAAGGTTAGAGCGGGCTTTCCACCCTCCTGCCAAGCCTGTGTTTGCTTTACCAGCTTTCATGGAACTTTGCAAGATTCACAGTATTGTTAAAAAATATGCAAATGTCTCCTGCACAGTGTGCTGTCATCAGGAGGAGAATCAGCAGTCACTGTCCTGCCTCACCATTCTGCCACTGACACAGTGTCCAGCCACAGGGTGAAGTGTGTGGACCAGGCCGGTGACCTGAGGAAGTGAGCCCTGGGGAGTGTTCAGAATTTGTTCTTACTCCTGCAGCCCTGGGCTGAGATTGGCTGGTCCAGTGCCAGCCTTTGGTTTAAGTGGGTGGCAGTTGAGCCATGGTGCTATGTGACCCTCTGCAGAGCGTGTCTCTAACCACAGGCAGGAAGTAGATCATCTCTGACTGTGAGCCTGGGCTGCCTTTGCAGCAGGAGTCCCTGTCCCTTTATTGTGATGTTCTATGAGGTGATGCCAATCCTCTTTTTCCTCTTTTACAAATAATAGGTGGGATTATTCATATTGTGATTTACCTCCAGAACAGCCTGCATGAGAGAATTTCCTGTTTTTAGGATGCCTTTTCTATGTTCTGTCTTCTGTTTGACCTTTTTTCTCAGAAGCTTCAGAGCTTGTAAGGTATGAAAAAGAAAAGTATAGAGTTGATCAAATGGCCTTCAGACTTTCTGTGATTTCCCTGTTTTATACATTGAAAAAGATCTCTAAGTAAGCCAGTAGTAATTTAAGGAGCCTAACTGGAGCCTCTGTGTAAAGAGTTGTAATAAATACCTTGTTCTGGGAGCCGAGATTTTTATATACTCAGCCCTTTGGCCAGAGGGAAACTGGCCATACCGTCTATTAATTTTGTTGATTTTTAAAAATCCATTGTGGATTTTTTAAAAGTGGTGATTTAAAAATGATGATTTTTAGCAAGAGCTGTACAGACATGCTGTTAGGTATAGTGATGCCACTTCTGGAAATTTAGCAGAAGCAAAAACTGTACATGAAGTGTTTGAAGATGTTCACCGTCGTGTTATCTATAATAGCAAAAAGAGCAACAAAGTTGAACATAACCTGAGTGGTTCGATGTTAGGAGATTAGTAAATTGCGGTACGTCAACATGACAGAATATTGTGTAGCCACTAGATGCGTTTGTTGTGAAGTCCAGATATAACACAGGGAAGTATGTAATAAAATCAATGAAAACAATCAATATACAATTTGGAAAAAATATGTAAAAATGTGTATGCTTATTGATGAAATTAAAATGAATATAAAAATAAAGTTTGCATTAGAATGGTGAATGTAAATAATTTTTTTTTTTTAAAGATTTTATTTTTTCCTTTTTCTCCCCAAAGCCCCCCAGTACATAGTTGTATATTCTTTGTTGTGGGTCCTTCTAGTTGTGGCATGTGGGACGCTGCCTCAGCGTGGTTTGATGAGCAGTGCCATGTCCGCGCCCAGGATTCGAACCAACGAAACACTGGGCCGCCTGCAGCGGAGCGCGCGAACTTAACCACTCGGCCACGGGGCCAGCCCCCGAATGTAAATAATTTTTAATTAAATATTTCATTTATTTAATATTGCTTACTTTTGTTTTTTCAATGTAAAGTTAAGTCTCAGTTCAGTTAAAATAAAAAAACTTAGAAAATCTGAATTAAAAAAATAACATATTCACTGTAGATAATTTATGGCACAAAAAAAGAACATTAAATATCACCCATAATCTCACCACCCCAAAATAACCATTGTGGTCATTTCGATATAAGTACTACTAATCTTTTCTTGGGGGGGGGGTGTGTATCTATATGTAGAATATATTTGAGGAGACTTGTACAGACATACGTGTAACTGGCTTTTCTCACTTTCTATGGAGGGTGAACATTTCTCCAAGTAATTACAATTTTTCCTGCATATAATTTTTAATGACTATGTTGTATTCCTTCATATGGATATACTGTAAGAGACTCAACCAGTCTCCTCGCTAGGTATGCATGTGATGTAGCCTTTTACTGGGTGTTGTCAAATTGCTTTCAAGATAGGTTTTATCAATTTACACAGTCACCTCTTTGCCTAAAGAAGTACAGAGTTATTTGTAAACAATAAAAATCCTTTTCTCTTGTTTCTATTAATTTTTCGGAAAGCCCCAAATCAAGTTTCTCCATATTTATATAGGTCTCAACTGAGAATGAGTAAACCAGATCACTTTTAAGGGTTCTTTGAGCCCAGAAACTTCTTGGGCCATTTTTGCCCATTGTCTATAATGAATGACTAGGCATAAGGTCTCCCCTCCTCTCATAAGGACATGTAGTGAATGTTTAGAGTGTACCGATTGATGCATTGGGAATATAGTGGATTCCAACATGAGGAATTTCACCCAGAACTGAAGCAAAAAGTATTGAAAAATTTCTGATTTGCCTTAAATTTCATAAATATTTGTACTCTATTTGAAAAAGCATGCATTTTTCTCTCACACACATTCTATTAAGTAGTCAAGGTACCTGATGCAGGATTTAATTTGAAATAAGCTGTCAGACTTGCCTACCTATCTATTTTAATGATAAATTTGTTTTTACTCTATATTCAAGCCTAGTTTTCTGCTTTCCACATTTATATTGGGTGCTGAAGAAAGATTTTTACTGTCTGTGTGCTTTCTATTCCATTTAATTCCTTTAGTTGCTAGATTCTCCTCCAGTTTTATGTATACTTCATGAATTTGAACAGATGTGCAATTTCTCATTGTTCACTGGTGCCAGTTGAAAAATTCTCCCAGGGCTGTTTTTATAGGGGTAACTGTCATGTTTATACTATGTTTCAAGAAACGTCCATCTTTTTAATTTGCTTGTCTAAAAGCATTTAATTTTTAAGAGAACATTTGTAAAGTTGTGAAGTTGACGTCTTTACACTTGAATATGCGTAATTACACAGTGCTCTTTTTCCTTTGCTGACTTTATTCTAGGCTGTGTGGGTATAAGAAGCATAATTTACCACTTCTGGCAAGAATAAAGGCACCTTTGCTATCATCCCCTTTTCTTTTCTTGAAGCTGTTACTACAAGTCTGGTTATGTCCCCAGGGGCAGGTGGGAAAAGATGTCTTTGCTTTCCGAAGTCCATTTCTCAAGGGGACGTCAATACTCACATGGATCCTATTTACATTGTAGTTGGTCGCTAGCTGTCTGGTACAGCTGTTTCAACTTAAACCCAAGACAGTTGCTATGGAGATGGTTGACTAGAAATAGGTCAAGTTAAAGTCCTTTTCCCCCTGGATACGAGGGAGTGCTGTAACTCTGGAAGTGTCTCAGTCGAACAGAAAATGTGTAGGTGGGCAACCACATCCCCCCAATTTTTCTTCTCAGGATGAGGCTTATCATAGATTCCAGTCCGCTCGTGTTGCTGCTTTTTTTTTACTCATAAACAACACACCTGAAGACTATTCTTGTTAAAGAAAAGCAGTTAGAGATGTCATAATTTGCATTGTAACCTTGATTAACTGGCTCATGTATGGCTCTCAAAAACTGCTTATTTCATAAGTTCCTAAACATAGTAGAATAGTGTTTATTTTCAAGACACAACCATGAGTTCAAGAACAAGTTTTTAAAAACATGGAGTTAACAGTGACATTTGGAAAAGGAAAGCATTTGGTTACATTGGATGAGATTTGCCATAAATTTGGCCAGAAAACATCATGGTTTTCCCAGGGCAACTTGGCTAGGATAAATGATGTCCTACCACTTATTTCATCACTCCTCTCTTATGAGGTGACTAATTACTTGTCTTTCTTTCTTCATGTGTGTCAGAGCGGGAAATGGTCCCTGACCCTGTGTCTGACAATTACAGTGGGGAGTTATGGTCTCTCTCACAGATGGGCATGTGGTGTGGTACTCTTACAGGCCCCTAAGCTTTGTCGAGTTTGGGGCTTGGTGAATGTGGATTCCTCCTGCTTTCTATTAACCCCTCACACCGTCCCCTTCTCCCTACCACCGCCCCACTTTCATGGTGCCACTTGCTTCAGGAAATGAGTTAGTTTACGTGTAGATAGTTTTCACATCATGACAGGGATGGAAGATGGGAACTACACACTCTTCTTGAGAATTCTTTGGGAATGACATATTCTAACACTTTTCTCAGCCTATCAATCTTCTGAAAAGGGTGAACTGGTGAGTGCTTGGGGCTCATGCTGAAAAAGTTTTACGGGGCAGATTTTCACTAATTAGAATATGTGTTCTTTGAAAGTTCTAAGAGAAAAATTGCAACATGCAGTAACATGAATCAATACTACTACTCATGATAGCCAACACTTGTGTAATTCTTACTCTGTACCGGGTACTGTTCTAAACTCTTTACATGTATTTCCTTATTTAATCCCCACAACAACCCAAGGAAGTAGACAGTAGAATTATTATCCCCATTTTACAGGCAAGTAATCTGAGGCCTAGGAAGATTAGATAAGGAGCCCAAAATCATGCAGCTTGTAAACGGTAGTGCTATTATTCAAACTCAGGTAGGCTGTCCAGGGTTGGATACCTTACCGCTATGCGACTATGAACTATATAATAACATTTAAGAAAAACAGTCTGTTTTTTTCCCTGATTATCATAGTGCAGTAGGTTATTTTGCTCCTCCCAGGGGATATTTGGCAATGTGTGGAGACATTTTTGGTTGCCACGGTTGGGTGGGGGGAGGGTGCTACTGGCGTTCAGCCAGGAGACGTCAGGGATGCTGCTAAACATCCTACAGTGCACATCCTATAGGGACAGCCCGCCTACGACAAGGAATTATCTGACCTAATGTGTCAGTAGTGCTGAGGCTGAGAAATCCTGTAATAGTAACACATACTCATTCTAAAGAAGTATATTACTCCCCAATCCTTGGCACCTGTTAAGTACATGTATATTCTTGCAAATTTTTCTTCTGATTATACTAACATACATTCATATGCATATATTTCACAGAAACAGAATCAAATATGTAATTCTATAGGTTATCTTTATAACATATTATATACATATTTTCACATTGGAGTGTATTTTTATAACTATATAGTATTCCTTTGGATGGATGGATGCCAAGGATGGGTTATGTTGTAATTTTTAATTAGAAATAATATTATAATACTGTACACATATCTTTAAATGCTTACTTCAGGTCTTACTATTTTGGAGAAAAACTAGGTTGTGTCCTGTGGACAAGGATGGTGTTATCATGGTGTCCGCCTCTCCATGCTCGAGCCAAAGTCTGTTCTTCCTGTTTCACTGTGCACATCACTGAGACAGGTGATCATTGTGTAGCTCCATGATGCCAAGTCATGTAAGCTAGTAGGCTATTTTGGATGGGTTGCTAAGATAATGTGAAAGATTTCAGAAAAGAGACATACTGGGAGAAATGAAAAGTAGATATCTAGAATGAGAGAAAGTGTGTGTGTATGGTGGGGAGGAAACTGAGTCAGAACTAAAGCACTCGTGTGTAAGGTGGTACCTGGACCCACTAATTTGAGGGTTTTTTTGTATGTGTGTGTGTGAGGAAGATTGGCCCTGAGCTAACATCTGTGCCAATCTTCCTCTATTTTATATGTGGGATGCCAACACAGCATGGCTTGATGAGCGGTGTGTAGGTCTGTGACCAGGATCCAAACCCATGAACCTTAGGCCACTAAGCAGAGTGTGCAAACTTAACCACTATGCCACTGGGCTGGCCCCCCAACTTGAGTTTTACAGACATCTTTGAAGGTCAGTGAGGTGACTAGGTTCACACTTTGTACCCCACTTTGTGCAATTAACCATGAGGATAAATATGTAAAATAAATAATTTAAAAACTGTCAATATGCCAACTGTCTTAATCATATTCTGAGAGTTGCAGATCCCCTTTAGGAACTAGGCTTAGCACCTGGCAGATAGTGGGTGCCCAATAAATATTTGTAACCAGAGTGAATTGAGGGTCAGAGGCAAGGAAATGGAATGGACTAAGAGGCCCCAGGAGCAGTGGCACAGGGTCTACTGTACATAAGCCAACTCTGTAATGGCGCAGAGTCTACTGTACAAAGCCAACTTTGAAGAAGGGGTAGAAAACCTTGAGGGCTTCTGTCGTTAAGGCTTGTGTTTGGCTGTCCTTACTAAGACTGCATATGTATATCCTGTGATCCAGCAGTTCTGCTCCATGGTGTACGATCAACAGAGATGCACATGCATGTTTAACCAAACATCATGAGCTCTTAAGAATGTTCACAGAAGTAGCTCTATTCGTAATAGCCCCAAACTGGAAGCTACCCCAACGCCTATCAGTAATAGAATAGATAAATAACTCAGACCTTTTAAAAAAAATTGCTAATATTTCAAAACACAAAAGGGTACAAGAAAAACAGGCATTCTAGTTTCTACCACCCAGATTTAACAAAGGTTAACATTTTGCCATATTTGTCTTCTTTAGTTCTTTTTTTTTTTTTAAATCTAAGAAATAGAACCTTCTGGTGGCCTATCTTATCAGTGTTTGGGGCCGGGTAGGCTTGGGTGAGTGATCTGAAGAACTGAAACACAAGAGAGGGATGACCTGGGCTTTCTGTGCACGTCCTCCCTTGACACGGAGTGAATTACCTGTCACTGGCACCTCACATCAAGTCTAGTCAGTGAGAACATCCCCAGATTAAAGTTCCTGCAGTGGCGCAGAGGAAATAGAAAGGAGCCCTGCCTTTCACCTCTCCTGCTGTCTGAAAAAGAAAACGCCTTGCAGTGGTGTCCTTTAAGGACACAGTGCCTCTTTCGTTGAAATAGAAAAGAATTTGGCTTTTTCCATCAAATTGCGATTGGAATACCATGAATGTTTTGATTGTGCTGATGTGAAAAAAGAACAGGAACAGGGTTTTCAGTGATTGCTGTAATTGTTAGTGGGAACACATCCCCCTTCTTTTCCATTCAGCCCAGCTCATCGGGATGCAAATGTTTCAGAGTAACATTGTCGTGGGGATAACCTTGAGTCTGCTCTAGTTTATGGTAGAAGGATCATCTGCAAACTTCTGTTCTTTAGTTAGTATTAGCAACAATGATGATGATGATTTTTTGGGCTCTGCTCCTGACTATCGTGAGGCCGTGGTTGAGACTGGTTCCCTTTACTGAGTGCTTGCTAAGTGCTAGGCATAGTCATAAGCCCTTTATGTGTGCTATATTTCCTCCTTGTAGTAACTCATGAGGTAGGTATTGTTACTGTCTCCATCTACAAATAGGAAAACAGGCTTAGGGAGGTTCAGTAGATTGCCAAGGGTCACACCATGAGTGACAGCCATGATTCAGATCTCATTTTGACTGGCTCCCAAACCAAGTTCTTAATCAGTCACTAAATGAGAGCTACTTGCTATTGTTGTTTGGGTTAAGGGAACTGTAAAGTAGGATTAAGGTCCTGGGAACAGGTGGCTGAACATTTCCCAATCTTATGTAATTCGACCTCCTCTGTAGTCTGAGGTAGGTGAGGCAGGGGGACCTGCTCCCATTTCACAGATGAGGACTCTGAGGAGCCAGATAAGCAGTGAACTTGCCCAGGGCCACACAGCTAATGTTGGGCTGGAAATTGAACCAGGATCTTTTGAAAACACACTCCAGCTTTTTACCTTGTGCTTCAGCTTGATCTCTGACCACCCTGACTGACCTTCAGCCCAGCACTTAATTGTCGAGTTAACTCTGTTTCCCCATCTTTTAAAGAGGAGCAGTGCTGCCTGTCTCTCTTGTTAGGGATTCTAGAGGGTTAGCCAGCAGTTCATCTTTTTAAAATTCTTGGAGACATATACCATTTAAATACATACTTACGTAGTCACTGTGGTGCTTTATGATATGAAATAATATTTTTTTGTTAAAGCTTTATTTACATACAAATCTTTATTTTTGATATTCTGGTAAAGGTAATTGGGATAAGTCAAATGCAAGTTGAAGACCATAAGTGAGATTTTTTTCCTGCACGTGCTGAGTCAGTGTTTTTCTAGAATCATCGTAGCTAAACTCAGCTGCTTCTGTGTTGCTTTGAGGTTGCAGCTGCTCCCTGGTGGTTACCTGTTAAAGGCGCTAACTGGAGACACCCAGAAGGGCCCGACTCTACAGTTCTGCACAGGTGAGGCTGGTGGTTCTTTCCTTGGTTGACATGTTTTATTCCAAATAGATTCCCATGCTGTTGAAAAGGAACTCAGTGGCCATCTTCATCTGTAAAGGCGTGAGAATGAAAAATTCCAATTGGTTGGTAGGAAAATAAAATGGCAGGAAATAATGTATGTAAAGAGCAAACACTGTGCCTAGCTCATAGAAGGCTCGTAATAAGTGGCCTCTTTCCTTCCTTGTTTGGCCTGTCAGAGTTCCTTCTTGCTGATTTTTGTTCCTGCTTTGACAGGCCTATTACAAATCTGTGACATGTTTAGTCTTCACAACCTGTCTGTCTGCTCTCTCTCATGAGTGGGTCATTAACTGGAAGAAGCCTGTCGTGTGTATAAGTAGTTGTGTCCTGCCAGGCAGCCACTGTTGAAGTTCAGGCCTTGGCTATAGGATCCATGTTATCTCCAGTCCTGGACTGACATACTTTGAAGCCACCATCTGACTGGAAAACCACAGAGCGGCAAGTCGGTCAGCAAGTCTCCAGGGTGGCAAGGAAATAATTATCTCAAGCAAAAATAGAGTAGCACTTTAAGCCCTGGGGATGGAGAAAGGTTTGGGTCAGGACTCAGCATCTCAATAGCCCAAGAAAACTGTTCTCCTAACCCAGTTTTTCAGACGGGATTTTTGAGCCTCTATTTTTGACAACATTCCTGGTTATTGCCCTCATTGTCAGGGAGCTGGAAGCACATTAAGTTCAGCTTTAGGGCTATGCCCCTTGACAGATGTCAGAAGTCTTTCAAAGCCTGTGTTGGCAGCCACTGTGGTGGAAATAGACTGCAAGGCAGAAAGTCATAGGATTCTTGGGTACCACAAGTTGACTGGGCCTCTTAGCTCCCAATGAATATCTTATTTACTTACTTACTTAATTAATTATTTTAAGATTTACACCTGAGCTAACAACTGTTGCCAATCTTCTTTTCTTTTTTTTCCCCTTCTCCCTAAAGCCCCCCACTACATAGCTGTATATTCTAGTTGTGAGTGCCTCTGGTTGTGCCCTGTGGAACGTTGCCCCAACATGGCCTGACGCTTCAGCATGGGTGCCATGTCCGCGCCTGGGACCCGAATCAGTGAAACCCCGGGCCGCTGAAGCCGAGTGCGCCGACTTAACCACTTGGCCACGGGGCAGCCCCTCTTTCCTTAATGTAATAGTGAAAGAAAAAGCTAAGGGAAGAAGAAAAACCCAGAGGGGAATGTATTTTATCCACTGACTGAGTCTATCTTCTGAGAAAAGTGCATCTCTTATCAGTGCTAAAAACAGTGACTAGCACACAATAGATACTCAGTAAGCATTTGTTGAAAGAATCAATGAAAGTTACGGTGTAATTACTGTAGGGAATTCAAAGATGTTTAAGGAATGGACTAGGAATGTGTGGTCTACTTGAAAAAGAGTAAACAGGGTACTAAAGTTATCTGGTGCTGGGTAAATGTGTATATCCTCTTATTGTCAAATTTTCCCCCTAACCTTTCCTACTCCTCTATACCCTTAGAAAAAATAAAGACTTACTTGGAGTCTGCTAGAGTGAGGCAAATACAGCTGGCTGATCTGTAGTAGAAAGATGCGAAGTGTAAAGCCAAGTATCACTGCTTGGGCTCTCTGGAAACAGAGATAACCGTATCGCAGGAAACTGTGATAGAGTTTGGTGTGCAGAATATTTGTTAGGGATCCATACCTATGGAAGGGTAGGCAGGAAGCAGGATTGGGTAGAGGGAGATGCCAAGACCACAGTGCAGGCCCGGTGAGTCCCAGCCAATCCCGCAGAGAGCTCTGGGGTATACATGGCCCGTAGGGTTGAGCTGCCGGGTGCCGACATGGCTGGGCCTTTATGCTTCTGCTGTGCTTCATCATTGATGGCTCTGAGGTGGGCTGTCTGCAGCTGTGGGAAAGCCTTGAAGGAGCCGACAGCTGGAAGCTTCTGCCGACAGCACTCCCAGCAGCTGGAACAGCACTCGTTCCTTAAAGGGGGATCTGAGGGGTGCATCTCCACATCCACAGTACCAGCTGAGATTCTGTGGGGGGCCAGGCCTGCCTGCAAAGTGAAGAAATGTTTTGAGTCTAGTTCCAAGAGGAATTATAACCCTTTTGGGAGCCTGGGATGTGAGAAACCTGTGGTGGAGGGTGACAGATGTGACATGGCTGGGGCTTGAGTTGGGGACCAGGACCACTCAGTGTCACAGAGTGAACTGAAGGTGATAGTGGGTGCTTTGCTGAAGCTGGTTCACAGTTCCCGTTCCACTTTGTGCCCCCTTCACTCTGCTCTCGCTCTTCCCCAGGCCTGATCATCCCGTTCTCCATGTCTCCTGGAACGATGCCGTCGCCTACTGTGCATGGGCGGGAAAGCGGTTGCCCACAGAAGCTGAGTGGGAATACAGTTGTCGCGGAGGTCTGCAAAATAGGTACTGGAGGGGGGTGGGTCTCATCCTGCCCAACGATATGTTGACCTTTCTCTAAATCTGTGGAACTGAATTTGGTTAGAAAGTTGATTTAAAACAGCAGCAGCAACAACCGCTCTTTCTTACTGGGCCTTCCTCTTCTCCACGATGGTGCTTAGGAGACACTGACGCGTGGTCACCAGCCCCTCACAGCCCCCTAAAGCCAAGAGTCTGGTGAAGTGGGCTCCGTGCAGCTCCACTTACTCTGCCCCCTGGTGTTACGCAGTCCTCTTAGAGCCTCTTGGCAGGCTGCCTTGCTTTTCATATTTCCTTATTTTCAGCATCCCCTGAAGCTGCGGTATTTCTCAGCTTCTAGAGCCACGAGGCAGAAAACTCATGTTTGGGTCACATCTTCTAGGAAGGGCTCCTTAAAATAGCGAAGGCTGTGTAAAACAGTGTGGCGTGATGGTGCCCGATCCTGCTACCATATAAGTCCCGAATGATGTCTGCTTTCCCAGCCTTCTATCAGGCCTTCTTTTAGTTATGTCATTTATTTCAGGCCTCCTGAGTACTCGGGAGAGACTGAGGTTGTTGTGAACCTGACATGAGCTAGTTATGTGGAAGTTAAAAAAAAAATCCAGATTAAAAGCTTTGTTTATTTATATATTAAAAATTTTGAAAAATAGCTCACTCAGAACAACATTGCATTCCTTCTCTTGACTTTAATCCAGAAGCCTGTGCCTGTTTGACAGGCTGATGCCTGTGTCTCTTCTGACAGACTTTTCCCCTGGGGCAACAAACTGCAGCCGAAAGGCCAACATTATGCCAACATTTGGCAGGGCGAGTTTCCTGTGACCAACACTGGAGAGGATGGCTTCCGAGGAACCGCGCCTGTGAGTAGCGAGGCGTCTGAAGGACGGCAGCCCCAGAGGGCTGAGAAATGAGTAGAAATGAGTGGAAGGCATTGCTCACTCCCTGACCAGTGTTGCCACTTCTTGCGTTCATCCACTACCGCACACGGCAGATACTAATAATTAATCAAGCGTTCTTTTTTATAACACATTTTTCTTTCTGATTCCATAATACTTATTGTAGAAACTTAGGAAAAACAAGAAGAGTATAAAGGAGAAAATTAGAAAGATCTGGAATTCGACTGCCCAGAGATAACCCTTGTTAGCATTTTGGTGTGTTTCCTCCTGTTCGTTTTGATGCTAATAATGGCTGGTGGGTAGTGAGTGCTCACGGTGTGCCAGGCATGGTGCTAAGCCATTAGCATGAATTACCTCATTTAATGTCCATTCAACTCTGTAAGGCACAGAGAAGTTAATTAACTTGCCCAAGGTTACACAGCTGGAAAGCAGTGGAGCTGGGATTTGAACCAGGTCGGTTTGTTTCCAAAGCCCGTGCTCTTAAATAGCATACATGTCAGCATATGTGTTTCCGGTGTATACGTACCTGTATATTTTTTACATATTGCTTTGGGGTCATATTGAATACAATATTTAAAATCCTACTATTTTTCCCTGCTTAATAACAGGAACATTTTATCTGTCATTAACAGTTCTCCACAAATACCTTGTCTCTGAGCAGCTGGGTAACCAACCTGTCATTCGAATGAACCCTAATTTATTTACCTCTTATTGTTGCGAATTTAGGTTATATCTGTTTTTTTTCTAAACAATACACCAATGAACGTCTTGAATATAAACATAAGATTGTATCTCTGATGATTTTTTTAAGGTGGATTCCCAGCTGTGAAATCAATGAGTCAAAGGCTAGAAACCTTTCTTGGTAAGAGTGTTAGGTGTGTGGCCAGATCGTTTTCCGGAGAGCCTGTGGCGTGTTTCCCTCCATGAGTGCGCGATTGCTCCTCTCTCACTGTTCTCTGCGAGCAAATCATACACTACTGAGGCACTGTTAAAGACACTTCATTTCTCTCAGTACAGTGAGGAAGGAAGTCCTGTGGTGGGGAAACAGCACCTCACTGGGTCTATTGTTACAGAGAATAATTTTCTTTCAACAGTCTTTCAAATAGTTGTCGTTTTTTTTGATATTTGTATTTTTGTTTCACACAAAAATAGTTCCTCCAAAGTTGATTTCTAAATGTAACACAGATACATTATTTAGAACATGACCAAATGATTCCAGAATTTCAACTGAAATAATAAACAAGTGAGAGAGACAGATCAAGACATTTTTGGAAAAAATGAAGAGTAAGGAGACACTTGGTCTACCAGAAATTTAAAAATATTTTGAGCTATCGTAGTTAAAGCATTATAGTTTTATTTCTGGCAGAATTAATGTAAAAAATAAATTACATAAGGATATGTAGCCCTTAAATGGGTATATGAGTGAATATGTGTGTGCATATAAAATTCTGTGTATATGCATTAGGAATGTGATAAAGGAACCACGACAGACCAAAGGGAAAAGGATGCATTATTCAGTAGAGACAAAGGACTAATCAGATCATCTTGTAGTTGGTTCCTCCAAAGTCTCCTTCAGGATACTGGTGTTCTTGTAGGTACATAGTTTTATTCAGTAAAACAAGTGATTAGAGGTCTTGGGGACTAAACTCAAACTTCATATGGGTAAGAAGCCCAGCTGGTACCTCGTGGGCCACTTTTGGTCCTGAGAACTGGTGCTGCAGGATGAACAGAAAGTATCAGTTAAGGTGCCTGATGGGGAGGCTGCCCATGAGACCCTAGCAAAGATGTTGATTGATGCACACAGCAGGACAGTGGCTGTCCAAGTGTTACACACTGCTAAGGAGTGGTCAACAACTCACCTGTGATGCACTAACCCTGAACATGGATGGCCCTGGAGTGATGGGCCCATACCTTCTTTGGCAGTGGACACATGAGAGAGACTAGTACGAGAAGCACCTCAGCAGCCTGGATCCCCCTCAGGGATGCTAGGCTGTGAGAAGTAGGGCCACTGCAGTAAGCCTTGAGGCTTAAGGCGTGGGCTTCTGATGGACCAGACACATTTTATAAGCGCCTGTCAGTTTTAGTAGAGGGCCACAAGAAGGCTATATTGGACAGGTATGAATATTTTACTGCATTTACTGCTGCAGAGTTTCATATCACTAATTAAGTGCCTAAGCCTCCAAGGAAAGTAGTCATTTATTCTCAAGTCAGTCCACCTTTTCAGAAAACACAAAATTCCATATGAAATAAGGACACTTTACAGATGTTTAGAGTTAGAACATTTAACTGGGAGTTTAGCAGATGTCTACTTGGAATATATTTAACAGAACTTTCCTGAAGAAGTTGCCGTGGAAGTTCCTGAGACAAAATTGGAATGGTTACCAGGAGCCCTCAGAGAACCAATTTGAGAAACAAGACCCGAGGAGAAAGCAGCAGCAAGCCACTTCCGCTTGTGTTTGATTGAGATTTAACAAGATCTCTGTCTTTAATTGGGGCGGTTTACTCAGAGAATCATTTCAAGTCCACCTCAGCTGCCCTGTGTGTCCACATTCTCTGGTCAGCGGAGAGCAGGAATTCAGCTTCAGTGATGGGATGGACCACAACGAAATAGCTCCCTCACCTGCTGTTTTATGTATTTTATTATTTCCGATCTGATTTTAAACTGAGCAAACTATTCTGACCACAGTGAACCTAAAGAATTGGATTCATATTTTGCTTGGCTGCTGTTACACAGTTATTAGTGTGTTTTGGTTTTAATGCCTACCAGCTCATTCACCTGAAAATAAGTGTGTTTGAAGTATTTTTCATATATTGTGCATTTGTTTCCTTTTGAGGTTCCTGGACGGAAGCTTTGGTTAGTGTGATTAACGTAACAATAAGCAGTTACAATTTTTATTCTCCTTAGTGGCATGCTCACATATGGTAGTTTTGGAGGAGTGACCTTCACATTTTGCCTCACTTAAACATCAAATTATTTAAAGGGGAAAAAAAACCCCAAACCTTTGTGTAGATACTATTATTTCCTCATCTTCTGGTTTAACAGGACCAGATAGGTTAAATTGCGTGTGCAACAGCTGCTGAGTGTTGGCACATAAAGAGGACCTCAGGCAGACTGCCTTGAGAGTTCCAGAAACCTGGGAAAGGGCTGCTTCCTCCAGAAGGTTTGTTTCATCTTTAATTGCTCTTGCACCCCGGCTTCTTCCCTTCTTTCCCTGAGACAAATAAGTTTCTTCTTTCTTTCCTACTCCTTCCAGCTATTATCCCACCTTGCTCTTTCTGGTCATCTCCACATTCTTGAAAGAACAGTTTATGCCTGTGGCCTCCCCTCCTTTACTGTCCCTCTAATCTTTGAACTCTGACCTCGATTCCCAAGAGATACTTCTGCTTTTGTGGAGGATACAACACCAGCCAGAAATCTCTCCCTCTTGGGAATTTCTGCAGCATTTTCTTTCACACTCTTCCCTACTCATCCCACTCTGCCTTTAAGAACTGGATTTTTTGTTTTTGGTATATTCTTCTTTTCTCCCTCATTAAGCTCTTCGATGTCTTCTGTCATTGAACCCCTTCCTGCCTTTAGTTGACATGCGTGGAATTACTGAATGAACCAGTCAATAAGTACTGCCGTTTTCTTAATGGATGCTGAGTGTGGAAGCAGAGTGGTAAAATTTTTCAGCTTTCTACTTTATCCAGAGTAAGTTCTTTTTGGAGTAGCTTCATAACTTTGACTGAAGTGCTCTGAATTGAAGTGCCCAGGTCTCAGATGTTTCCATATTCATGTGTAAGACCTGAAACCTTCTTCAAGGCAAATAGAGATGAATTTTAGTTTATTCATTCCTTAAGTCCTGCTTCATTAGTATGGGAAAAAATAAGAATTTATAAAAAGATTTTTTGAAAACCCCAAGGATAACTTGATTTTTTTAATTTTAAAAATGAAATTTTTCTTTATGTTTGAGCATTTCCATTAAAAAAGGTTGGAAAAAAATTTGTCACTAAAATAACAAAACTGTTCTGCATGTACTATTGTTTAAAGTTTTTTCTCTTGCTCCCCTCCCCATCCTCCTTCTTATAAAAGCTTTATGCTTTGGTTCTGTGTCTGTGACAATATGATGTGGCAGACTGTCTGACCTGCCTTTGGAATGTGATATAATTGCTTGCTGAAGCACGTGTACACTTTGCCTCATACTTCCAGATTCCAGAGACTGCAAACCCTCCCTTACAAATATGCTAGATAGTGAATTCACATTTCTTTATAAAAACAAATCCCCTCAGTGTTTTGATGATGATGACTGAGGCTTAAAGATAAGATGGTGAGTTGGAGGGGGCTGGTGGAGAGGAAAGAATTGGCTTGGGGTCTCTCAGGGCTAAAAGACAGTGTGTGGGCAGCGTAGCTCAGTTCTGATGACAAGACTCATATTGGGTCTAATAGGATGTTCCTGTTATGCTTTTGAAGGTCTAAGTGTCATCAACCCCCACCCTTCCCATCAGGTACAGATTTGATTTATGATCACTATTAGTCTCTCTATTAGGAATAATTTCACTGGCTTTCCTACATGTAATATAAACTCTCCTTAGGTTTTTAAACTTCCTTTGAGAGCTCAAAGCCAAAAAGTGTCTTTTCCTTTGAGAACTCAAAGCCAAAAAATGTCTCTTTCTTTGTATTTACATTGGCCAAATTATATTTAGACTGTTGGAATGAAAATAAATATTCATACTTTGAAGTTATAGCTCTTAGTGCAATTCTGTACCTAAGAGGTTTTCTAAACAAGGTGAGTAGTTTGACAGCATTTTTCCTTTTTTTATTTCTAGGTTGATGCCTTTCCTCCCAATGGTTATGGCTTATACAATATAGTAGGGAATGCATGGGAGTGGACTTCAGACTGGTGGACTGTTCACCATTCTGTTGAAGAGACGCTTAACCCAGTGAGTATCATTCTCAGAGTACATAGTCTGAAAAGGCTACATCCATCCCCTGGGCAGTCTGTGGCAAGAATTTCTTGTGTTTCTGAGGAGTATTTATATACTCTTGAAATTAATCTTGGAATTTCCCCAAAGGGATATTAAACACGTCTCTTATCTTAACTTAAAGCATTGTATAAAAGTGTCTATGAGCATTTTATGTGCTGCTGGATTGTGATGGTGATAATTATTTGAGGAATCTGTCTATAACTTTAGAAATTATCTTCATCTCATAAATTTGATCAGAGTGAGATATATAAATAACTATGCAAAATTCATTAATGTTTTATTAATAATTAGTGAGATCGGCTAGATGATATTTATCATGCATCTGGTTGCCTGAGTTTTCATAGGTTGAAATTTTGATTCAGGAGCGTTATTTGGAGAAAACGAGAAAGGGTACTTTCTGAGTGAATGTTGAGTCAGGAAGTTGAATCATTTAGTGATTATTTCCTGACCTCCGCAGTATGTCAGTTCAATGCGTCATATGCCTTAGGAACCTAAGACAACCATGTTTGTCTAAGTTGTACCTGTTTTGGTATGGGAAGAATGTTGAATGCAGCTAGTATACTGCTTTGTTTCTAAAGCCAAGCTCTCTCAACAGAATATACAAAAATTGAGACACTGTGTGGAAAATACTTCCTTTAAAAAGAATGTCTCTGAATATTTTTTGTTGCGTGAACAGATTGGGGGAAAAATACCACATAAAAATCCTATCTCTAGCAAACTAGACATTCATAAGTCAGATCCAAGAATGTATATTTATATCAAAACCAGCTAGACTGGGAACTTGATATGCTTAATATTAAACCTTAACCTTTTGAAAAAGCACAAAGGGTAATAATAAAGGAAACTAATTCTTCAACTCTTCTCGGAGAGTTAAACAGCTCAGAGTAATTGAAGAAATTGTCAGACTCTGTGCCTCAGGCCATTTTTCAGAATGTAGGGATAAATTTGTTTGATATGCATGATTTTTCTTTACAGAATAACACGTGGGCTGCTCATGAATAATCTAGAGACACAGATCTACTTCTTTGGGTGCAGATGAAAAAGCTGAGTTGTTCAGAAACTGTCATTCCGCCTTCATTTTCCTTGTACTTTCTGGCAGGGCTGGTGGAAGTAGTGGTCAAAGACAGTCCATCTCTCCAAAATGAGACTAAGGTTGTGAAATTCTTGGTGGGTTTGTGGTTGGGAGATACCATTCTCTACTGGCAAGATGTGACTTGGTATTTGCTGTCAGAACCAGAAATAGAATTTTCTTCCCCTCAGATCAAAGCATCTGCATGTTTGGAAGGGGGTGCACAAGGCTTCAGAATTCTGGCAAGTTGTGAATGTATCTATCTGGCCATCTGTTGTCGAGCTGAGTGCTTATTAGCGTTCAGTTTTATAACGGCTTGTGTTTCTTCTAAGGATTTGCAGAAAAATTCACATTTTTCTTGTTTTCACCCATCTCAGGCTGTATCTTGGATGTTGTTCTTACTCTACAAATTGTTCTCATTTTAGGTTTCTCTTTGTCACAGTGGCCTCATTTGCTTCCTGATTTGACTCAGGTGAAATTCAACAGTTTTGAGAACTAAACCCCAATGCCCTAGAAAACTCAGACTCCATCTTTCAAATCTTTCAACTTTCCCTCATTTCCTTCCTCTCTCATCTGAGTTACTGCATCAGCCTCCCAGTTGGGCCCCCTGCCTTCACTCTCTTGGCTCTAATGCAGCTAGAATGATCTCTCTAGAGATCAGATCGAATACTGTCACTCCTCTGTTCAAAATCCATCAGTGGCTCCTTCTTGTCTAAAGAATAAGGTACAATCTCTTGAACATGACTTCAAAGGCTAAAATAATTTAGCCCTTGCTTGTTTCTCTCTGGCCATACTCTTTTTTCTTCTTTGAACCTTTAATTATGAAATGTTGCAAAAATTCAGAAAAGTACAGAAAATAGTATAACAGATATGTATGTACCTACCATTTAGATTTAAAAAATGTTAACAGTTTACTGTATTTACTGTATTTTTTTAACCAAAGAAAAGGGACAAAAACTATTCTCCTAGTCAACAATTGGAATTATCAATATTTTTAATTTAAGCTGTTCTGGTCAGTGTATAGTACTATCTCATTGTGATTTTTTTTTTTTTAAGATTTTATTTTTCCTTTTTCTCCCCAAAGCCCCCCGGTACATAGTTGTATATCTTTAGCTGTGGGTCCTGCTAGTTGTGCCATGTGGGATGCCGCCTCAGCATGGCTTGATGAGCAGTGCCATGTTGGTGCCCAGGATCCGAACCGGTGAAACCCTGGGCCTCTGAAGTGGAACACGCGAACTTAACCACTTGGCCACGGGGCCGGCCCCTCACTGTGATTTTTTAGTCGTCATGTTTTAAAGTCTGCATCTGATAACTCTGATATCCAGCTGCCCTGTTGATCTGCTTCTGTGTCTGTCATTCTTAGTTTTTGGTTACCTCTTGTTTTCTCACATGCCTGGTTATTTTTGATTGAGTACTAGACATTGTATGTGAAAAACTGTAGAGAATATTTGAGATCTGGATAGTATGAACGTTCTCTAGAGAGGATTTACCTTTGCTTCTGGAAACTTTTATTTCAGATTAGTTTATTTCAGTCAGGAATTGAGATTATTTGAATCTGAACTTCAGTCACTGTGGAGACCAGTCTGGGTGTAGTTCTTTAGTGTGCCAACCAAAAGTCTGGGGGTTTTACCATGACTCTTCTTCCTTGAAGGGCCCTGAACTCCAATTTTTTATTGCCTTAGGCCATGAGTCTGTTGAAAGTTCTGTTCAGCTTCTCAGCCTTATAGCGACTGCCATTTGAATTCACAGGCTTCTAGGGAAAACAGGTTCACTTCTCTGACTTTACCTTCTCTCTGGGATTTGAGCTCTGCAGTTCATCGCAATTATGGTAGTTCTCACCTCTTCTGGTTAAAACTCCTCCTTCTTTGAGGTCTTAATTTCTTTGCCTTCCTTCCCTAATGACATCTCTATCTCCTGTGCCTAGCAAAGAACCTGGTACATAATCGTTGGTCCTGTAAAGCCAATTCTAGATACCTAGAGTTGAGGGAGTTTGATCATTGTTCATATTCCAGGTGTTTCAAAAGGAAAGGCTGGATAGAAGCAGACATTTTCAGGGAAAGTTTTGAACCAAAATATCCATGTGATTAGTAAACATTTCAACCCAAGAACTGACCTCTTCAGTGTTATATATATATGTTAGCTTCAAGAGTAACTTAAAATGACAAATCATTTTAAAACTTCTTTGCAAAGCTTGGAAAAGGTTAGTGCTCTGTATGCAAAGGCTATTTAGAGAATATATTTTTCTTACTCAGTGACTTCCAGGGAGCAAAAGTTAATCATTAGTGTTTATTTTATTCAGCAGTCATTTATGGCAAAAGCAAGTGGTAGAAACACCTTGTGTGCTTTGTACACACAATCCTGAGAGAGGCTGAGGTATTTGTACGAAGTGAGGGTCGGTTTGGTCTTAGCTGGTAGGAGGTTGTGGGGAGCATGCATGCATGCATGCTCACGTGCATGTGTATGTGTTTTCTAGAGCTGCTTAAGATGTATCACCCCTTCAACAGACACCATCTGGAGTGTGGCCATTACGGCTTCTAAATTTTTTTTTAAGCAAATAATCCAAAAAAAAGATGATTTGTGCTTTTTTTCCTTTTCAGTTACTTAACCCCAAGACCCATATTAATCTGTGGCAGTATGTAGTGATTTCAGTAAAAGAATGTATGGACTTATATAGCTTCCTAATTTCCCATACCTGCATACTCATTCGCTCTCACTATCCAGGTACCATCCATAGTGAATAGTGTGTTAGGTGAAAGGATGGAGTGATCTATAATATCCTTCCCACTCTAACTTAGAGGGACACAGTCTCATTTGGGCAGCTTTTTTTCTAAGGGAAAGAACTCCAGTTTGGAATTTGTCAAAGTAACTTGGATTATAGCTCTGCTACTTAATATTAAAGGAATCCCTCTAAACTTAGAATATATCTTAAGTTTCCTTCTCTACAAATTGGGAATCATTATACCTATCTCATAAAATTATTGTGAAATTAAATTTGATAATGTTGTATGTGAAATTACTTTATTCCTCAAAAGTGCTTTTGTTGTTGTTTACTATTTTTGTTTGAATTACATTTTGGCTACCTAATTCAGATAATATATGCTTCTACTGAGCAGAGTTAATGAGGAATGTTGGCCTTTGGAAGCAGAGGAGAAGTGGTATTTATAAATAATGAGGGCTTGGTATTCTTCCTATACTTAGCCTTTGGTGGCATATCACATAGTCATCCTTACAATGAAAAACTCACTTGTGCTTCATGGCTCCTTAAGGTCCAGTGGGAATAAAGTTTCCAAAAAGTATTCCTCCTCTGAATGAATCCCTGCTGCTTGCCAAATTCTTTTAGCCAAAGATTCTGTTTGTTTTGTTTTTGTCATTGTGGAATTTGATTGTATAATTAGATTGTATAGCTCTAGACATTTTGGGAAGTGTGTTATTTCACGAGGCTGTTTTGACATTGTATAGAATTGACCGGGGAGGTTATACACCTTCCTTGTCTGTCCTCCATGGTTTGCAGAGTTTGTACTCTGCTTGTTTTGAAGGGCACTCCTCTGAGCCCTTGCCCATCGCACATGGCACACTGGTCAGCCCTCTGACCTGAGGTCAGCATGTACAGCATGCTGGTAGGTGTTGACCTTATCAGTCCTGCTCGGACTTCTTTGCCCTTGGATGATTGGACTTGGGTTACTTTTGTCCATCTTCTACACACCACACTTGATCGTTTCTCTTCCTAATAACCCTTCCTCTGGCCTTCCACCACTGCATGTGCTACAAAATGGTAGTATGTGCAACATAATGTAGAACAGTGTGCAGCAAAAATGGTAGACTCCTGCTTAGCCTGTCTCCTGGTCCTCCTCTGCCTTATGGCAGGCATGAGACTGCCCTTGTCTGAGCCTGGCAAAACCCAGCAAATATCACATTGTCCTTAGTTGGGACTGCTACACCCATTGACTACCCCATAGGTAGCCTCATCAATTCAGCAAGCATTCATTGAGTACTTAGTGCTAGGAGGAGGAGTTGATTGATAATTATTACCTGCTATAAGGCCTTCGTTCACGTATTTTTAATGAGCACATTTTATGAATGTGAATAAATTAGTTTGATGGAGAAGTAACCTAGTATTCAAAATGAAGAAGGCATGAAAGTGGTAATGAAGTTGACTTAAACTTGATAATGGGTTAATATAGTTGCAAATTGTACTTAGTAAAGTGCTAAGAGGAAGGCAGGGTGATCAAAATGTCAGCCTCCTGGGACTATGTTTAGGAAAAGAATTTTATCTTCTTCCCCCTAATGGAAGATGGAAATTTTCCTGGAGGAAGAGCTAATGTTTATCCATTGCCACTTTTCTTTGTGGTTCTGGAGCGAGATTAATCATCCAGAAACAGCAACAACAAAAAACAATTGAGAAATAGAAGTAAGCGTGAATGTATATGGCTCAGATATTTAGATCCTGGAAACATATTTCTGAATACATGCTTCTTGCTTGAAAAGAGTGAATGCTAATTCCAACTGCTATTCAAAGATCGTAAAAACACTATTTCTACTTCACAATAAAATTACCTTCAAAGCTTCACATTATCACGATTGACTCTTCTTGAGCAAATAGAGCAGGACACTCAAATGTATCATGGCCTCCTCTCTTAGTTTAGAGGATCAGTGGATCTTAAAGGTGGGAAATGGAAACTTCCAGCCTCTATCCCCGCAGGAATCGCTTCATTGATATCCCTGACAGCTGCGGTCCTGTATCCTCTAGCTAAAAACTTGCTGGGGAGCAAGAACTCTCTAACACCTAGAGCAACATGTTGTGTTATCAGATGTTCTCACCATTTGAAGGTTCCTATGGCCAACCAAAATATTCCTCCCTGGAGCTTCAACCCACTGGTCCTCATTCTGGAGCTGGTGAGAACACAGAACACGTCTTCTTTCTGTCTTGTACATGAAAGCTTTTCAGATACCTAAAGAGTCACAGCATGTGTTCCTTTGCCTTTCTCTTTCTAGATAAGCATCTCCATCCCTTCAGCTGCATTCTGGATAACTTGGTTTCCAATCTGGGGCAGCCTGGGTTACATTCCTCTGAATAACAGGAGTGAAAAAAAAAGTCCCTTTCTCTAAATGGCACCCAGAATTATACACAATGTTCTAGATGTTCCCTGATAGGTACCAGTAATAGTAAGGCTGTCCTTTTGCATCATTCTCTCTCATCAAGTCTCAGATTGTGTTAGCAGTTAAGAGTTGAGCCAGTGTAATCCAATAGAGCTAGGTTTGAATTTCGTTGCTGTAACTGTGGCTTAGCGGTTGTGTGACCCTGAGCAAGTCACTTAACTACTCTGGGACTCAGTTTGCTTCTTTCTTAAATGGAGATGAAGATTCCTGCCTCGTAGAGTTGTGAGGAACTGAGAGAGTGTTTGTAGTCACTTAGCATAGTATTTGGCAGATAGCAAGCACACAGTACATGACAGCTTCTGTTTTAATCATTATTAGTACTATACTACTCCTGCGTGTCCTAGTACTGTTATTATGAGGAGCAGCAGCAGCAACAGGAAGAGCAGCCTCTCATTGTTGGCCCCTAATCAGCTTGTAGCCAAATAAAAGTTCCCTTTTAATTAATTAATTTATTATTTGTGTATTATTTTTATCCCTTTTATCTTATTGTCCTCTGTATATATTGATTTTAGGCCAAGACTCCCCAAATATTGTTGCTATGCAGCTATTTTGTATGCAGCTATTTTTTAAAAAGTAGTTTAAAAAAAACTCTCTGGAATTTTCTCTTTATGTTTTGTAGCTGCATTTTGAAACTTAATGCAGAGCCTATCTCTTCTCACCATCAAATTCAAATTTTTTATGGGTTTCAACCTTGAGAGACAGCTTATAAACATCATTGCCACTATCAGTGCTGTGATTTATGGTAGTAGCTGTCCCTTCCAGCTTATTATAATCGACAGATTTGGCTGGGTTTTTGTCATTCATACAATGTGAATGGGACAAGGTTCATAGCAGAGCCCAGCAGCCCTAGGGTCAGCCCACGTTTGCTGAGGACTTCCTGTGTTATCAGACTGTATCTGTTCTTGCGAATGTAAGAGGCATGAGACAGGCCTGGCTGTTAGGAAGCTGGAGTTCCCGGGAGAAGCTGGGTAGTGATAGATAAGTCAGAAGGCGCTGTGCTGAGAATTGTTGCTGATACAGTTGAGGTGGGAGCCTCTGCCAGCTCTCTGCTGGTTGGAGCTGGGAAGCCTTCTCCAAGGAGGCGCCCTTAGAAAGGATGGCAGCAGTTGGAGAAGCCACTCTGCTAGGTCCTTGACATCCAGACATAAGAAAAGACAGGGCACAGCCTTTTGAGAAATTCTTGGTAAGCGGAGAAAGGGTTTTCGTCCTTTCTCTCCCTGCTGCTTTGTTTCTTTTCTTTTTCTTTTTTTAATTGGGTTCATAATAGTTTACATCAATGTGAGATTTCAGTTGTACATTATTT
Organism: Equus caballus; assembly: GCF_041296265.1. Taxonomy (NCBI): domain Eukaryota; kingdom Metazoa; phylum Chordata; class Mammalia; order Perissodactyla; family Equidae; genus Equus; species Equus caballus. Next base: position 22,978,846 of record NC_091699.1, read on the forward strand.
CTTGACTGTCACCACGTAAGTGTTCCCCTTCACCCCCTGTGCCTGCCCCCTACTCCCCTTCCCCTGGTAACCACTGAACTGTTTTCTTTGTCCATGTGTTTGTTTATACTCCACATATGAGTGAAATTATCTGGTGTTTGTCTTTCTCAGACTGGCTTATTTCGCTTAGCATAATTCCCTCCAGGTCCTTCCATGTTATTGCAAATGGGATGATTTTGTCTTTTTTATGGCTGAGTAGTATTCCATTGTGTGAACATGTATATATATATATATACACACACACCGCATCTTCTTTATGCAATCATCAGTCGACGGGTACTTGGATTGTTTCCATGTCTTAGCTATTGTGAATAGTGCTGCAACGAACATAGGGGCGCTTATGTTACTCTGGATTGTTGATTCCAAATTGTTTGGGTAGATACCCAGTAGTGGCATAGCTGGGTCATATGATATTTCTATTTTTAGTTTTTTGAGGAATCTCCATACTGTTTTCCATAGTGGCTGCACCAGTTTGCATTCCCACCAGCAGTGTATGAGGGTTCCCTTCTCTCCACACCCTCTCCAACATTTCTTATTTTTAGTCTTACTGATTATTGCCATTTTAACACGCGTAAAGTGGTATCTCAGTGTAGTTTTGATTTGCATTTCCCTGATGATTAGTGATGTTGAACATCTTTTCATGTGTTTATTGGCCATCTGTATATCTTCTTTGGAAAAATACCTGTTCATATCCTCTGCCCATTATTTGATCAGTTTGTTTTTTTATTGTTCAGTTGTATGAGTTCCTCATGTATTATGGAGATTAATCCCTTGGCAGATATATGATTTGCAAATATTTTCTCCCAATTGGTGAGTTGTCTCTTTGTTTTGATTCTAGTTTCTTTTGCCTTGCAGAAGCTCTTTAGTCTGATGAACTCCCACTTGTTTATTTTTTCTTTTGTTTCCCTTATCTGAGACGACATGGTATTCGAAAAGATCCTTTTTAGTTCGATGTCAAAGAGTGTACTACCAATATTATCTTCCAGAAGTTTTATAGTTTCAGGACTTATCTTCAAGTCTTTGATCCATTTTGAGTTTATTTTTGTGTATGGCATGAGATAATGGTCTACTTTCATTCTTTTGCATGTGGCTGTCCAGTTTTCCCAACACCATTTATTGAAGAGACTGTCTTTTCTCCATTGTGTGTGCTTGGCACCTTTGTCGAAGATGTGTGGTTTTATTTCTGGGCTTTCAGTTCTGTTCCATTGATGTGTGTGCCTGTTTTTGTACCAGTACCATGCCTGCTTTCAGTTTCTTGAAGTAAATGTCTAGCCATCGGTATCCTAAGCCACAGCTGCCCTCAACTTGCCCTTCAGTCCTGAAGTGTCGTGGCTTTTCCATGCTCGAAGTAAAAGTAAAAGCAGTGAGAGGAGAGTGTGTGTGCATGTCTGTATGTGTGCATGCACTCGTGCCCTTGTTTCTTTCAGTTTTGCTGCAGTGTATTCTTTCCCTCCTCATGGGAGTGTTAGAACTGCCTAAACAATTTCTGTTAGCTCAGCGGCTAGGGGCTTTGGAGAGTGACTTGTAAATTGTCTTGCTTCCTTTGGTATGCTCAATAAAACGGCTTTTATGAGCTATCTTTTGTCACAGTGTATGGCACTCCTGGGAAGGGAGAACCACGTGTTCTAAGATTGTGGTAGCAGAAGGTGGGTTGGGGTTATAACAGAAACGTTAAATGGAAGGAGTGAAGAGTCTGCTAATGTGGTTATTTGCTGTCCTTAGTCAAGTTCTTCCTGCTGCACTGAATACCAGAACCGTTGTTACGTGATGAAAGCAGAGGCCGGTAGCCTGGGTTTCCATCTGAGATTTAGCTTTAAAATGTTGTAGGGCTGTAGGTGAGTCATCTCTCCCTTGTTCGGCTTAGTGCTTCATCTGTAAATTTTGCGAGGGATGTAGCAGGCCATTCGTGGGCACAGTAAATCTGGACAAGTGCCCTGGGGTCTGGTGCTGGCTTGGAAAGTAGGCAAAGATGGATGAGGAAGCTGGTAGTAACATGGTTAAGAGGACTAGTTTTAAAATGATTCAGACCTAGGTCCACATCTTAGTTCTGCTACTTGATGGCATGGTGGCCTTGGAGGAAGGAGATGACATCTTTTGATTCTGTTTCCTCATCTATAATATGGGAGGAACAATAAAATTTAAGGACATTGGGTTGTTCTGAGGATTAAGAAGAGGTTAGAGCACTTCGCACTGTGCCTGCCCCATAGTAAGCACTCTGTAAACGAAAGCTAGCTCTCTTTTTCTAAGCACCTCTCGGTCAGAATGTTTCCTTCTTGAAAATCCTCTCCCCTTCAGCACTTCCTCGTGTTGTTTGTTAGACCAGATTGTGTTATTTTTCTTTCATTTATTTAATAAGCATTTACTGAGGGCTTGCTCTGTGCTAGGGGCAGACATAAACATCCAATAGTGTGCCTACAGGGAGTTTGAATTTCAAAATCCCTAATTATGGTTCCTTACTTTCATGGTAAGGTTTCATGGTTTTTGCCCCACTGATGCTTAGGGAGTCAGAACCAAAGCCTGGGTTTTTGGTTTCCTTTCAAAGGTTGTTTATTCCTTCCCTTGTACCTCTGTTTACCTGGAAAGGGCCTTGGGGAAAGGAGAGTGGGAGGGCTTGCGGAGTCTCTGTCACTTGGCTCCCTTATTTATTTGGGTCCACAACTGACAGGCCAGGTCTGAGCAGCTTTGCTGGGCAGAGGAGGGGTACTTGCCAAATTCTAGGTGGAAGTAGGCCACCATTATGGGTCAGTTGCTTGAGGATTTTATCTCCTGTCTTGGTGTGGTTTGAGGTATGAATTGACAGCCATAAGCTTAGGCAGTGCTTCCAGGGCCAAACCCTCTCAACCAGGCATGGCATCCTGTCTTCCACCTCTGGGGGCCTCCCTTCCCATCTTCTTCATACTCCGAGGTTTCCCTGGACAGACTTTTTTCTTGGTATTACAATTAATATCTCAGCCCCTAATCTATGCTTAACATTTTCAGCTAAGGCCTCTATCTCATCAACTTTGGCAGTCAACAAAGGCTAACTTAACATACATGTATCTTCCAACGCACAGAATAATTCTCCTATTTACAGGTTTTCACTGACAATAGTCCGTATTCGTAAAGTTTTCTCACTGCACTCCTAAATCAGAAGTGGAATCGTTACAAATTGTTTGGGAAGAAAAAGTGTGGTTTCTGTCAACTTGAAGACGGTCCCCCAGGCCCTTCTCCACTCTAGTTTTCTATATTATTAGTGTAAAATGTGTTCTGGGTTACTAAAGAAGAGAGATGCCTCAGACCTTGCATCCTTGTGTAACAGCTGACTTTACCCAGACTGCCTAGTGCTTTTGTGAGGAGTCAAGTCTAAGTGCTTATACTCTACATTTATAGAGGCTTTTCCCCCCGCTGAAGAGCTCAAAGTGTTTTCTCTGTCTGTCTGTCTCTCTTTATTTCTCACATCCTCCAAATATTCCTGATTGTGCAAAAGGAGGCATGTGGTCTTAGTCTCATTTCTTATGGTAATTCTTGGAGTGGAGAGAGGTCTTAACTTTGCCCCAGATTTTGAGTTTGATTTGCAGAGTCAAGACTGAATCCTAGTTCTTCTGATCTCGAGACTTGTCCGCTGTGCTGGACTCCAGATGTTATTTGAAATACAAAATGTGAAAGGCTACTTAACTTCCTTGTAGTATTTTATCACAAACTGCATACGTTAAGTCAGGAATTTCAGGAAGTGTTATAAATATGAAAGATAAATTTAAGACGTGAATTGCTGTGTCATGCAGTAGCTTCTTCCAAAAGCACGGGAGAGGCAGTGAATTATGCCTATGGTTTTTTATATCTTGAGATTTTACGTCAGTTTCTTGTCCTTCTTACCTTTCTCATCTCTTATTTCCACTAAACTGTTCTTAAAAATTATTGATTTGGCAAGTCGATTTTTGTACCTAACATTTTGACTTGTTAATGAACTGTAAAATAATGTAATGTCATTTTCCATTTCCATAGCTTTACCTTTCATGACTCCCTATGCTATAGTGTGACTCATTTGTTCTTTCCCTAAGGATCTGGAAATAAAACCATGTTATTGAGAAGAGAAAAATAGAACAGTTAAATCATCTTTTTTATCAGGTTATTCTGGGGATTTTTTTTCATCTGGTTATGTGGACACATTTATAATAGAGGTATATACATATCCACATGTGTGATTTCTCTATCAGTATATACTTTTATCCATTCAGCAAAATTCACTGGCAGTCTACTGAATGCCAGACTCGTGTTATTGGGTTCTGGATATCCCAGAACACACACGATCCCCTTGCACTCCTGGAGCTTACAGATGTTAAGGAGTCAAGCAAATGCATCTAATTATATATGCATGCATATGTATTTAATGATATGTAAGAAGGAAGTATAGCATGATGATTGAAAGCATGCAGATTTGGAGTTGGACCTGGTTTCCTAGTTCCGCTGCCTACTAGCTAAATAACCTGGGACAAGTCACTTAAACTCTCACTCAGCTTCCTCATTTGTAAGTGAGGAAATAGTAGTATCCTTTGTGGAGTTATTGAGAGGTTTCAGTGAGATGCTACAAAGAAAATGTTTAGTGTAGTGGCTGGTATGTAGTAAGCACTTTAAATCTTAATTATGACTCCTGTATTTTAGGTGTAATGAAAATTTAAATACAATAAGCTAACAAGCTACGAAATGACGTCTCATTCTGAAACCTAATCCACGTTTATTCTAGACCTTTTGAGGGATGTGGAAAGGGGATAAGTCATCTAGTAGCCTGCAGTTATAAATACTGCTTCTAAGGAAGCAGCAGAACGTCCAGAATTGGGCACTTAGCCCTTGTCCACTTTCAGAACATCCAAAATGAAATCATGAAAGTCTTTAAGTATTCTTTGAAAAGAATGTTTAACTAAAAATACCATTTGGTATCAGCTAATTGCTTTACTCTCATAACTTGCTAATGAGTTGTCACTGAAGAACACAGAAGATTGTGAGTATAAGAGAATGTGATAAATGAAATCCTTAGGAAGACTAAATTGTGTTTATTTTTCTCACTTCAAGCAATGCTTAGAGCCATATGTGGCTTTGCCAGCAGGACTGAACAGTTTTACATCATTGTTCTGAGAGATGGAAGTGATTGGGTCTGGAGCAAACCTTTCAGCAAATGTGGTCTGTACCCTGCCATATTGGTGGCTTGGTTTCAGTTGACCCAGAAGTTACCTTTCTTTAGGTTGCTGCTGCTATATACCATGCATTATTTAGGATGAAACAAACTGATTTCTCTGTACTTTAGAACTAATCCATCCAGGATTCGATAGACTGTGAATGTTCTTTTGTGTTGTACGTTAGCATATTAAGCTTTCTGAAATTAAAGAACCATCTGCATTATTTGACGACAAATTTCATTTAGCAGTATATGGCTATTTGCAGGTGATGAGAAAGCTAGTTCTTTGTGGCAGAAATGCAGTGTGCTACTTCTTTTCTCTTAATAGTTGCTTCTTCTGTGTTTAGGTTGACTAGTTTTCAGCACCCAGATGTTTCATGGCCTTGTATTGAAAAACTACTATTTCTTTTCACAATTATTATAGCCCATGCCTCTTAAATAGATCGTATGTATCTACCATTGTAGAGATCAGAGTTTTAACCATTTTCCTCGACCTCACTGCTTTTTCTTCTCTCTCTCCTGCCTGCCTGGAAGTTGGATAGTGTGGTTGTAAAAGTTGAGGCCCTTGGCCACCTCATACCTAGTATGATGGCTACTATTTTAAAAAGTAAAATAACAAGTGTTGGTAAGGATGTGGAGAAATTGGAAGTTTTATGCACTGTGATGGGAATGTAAAATGGTGCAGCTGCTATGGAAAACAGCCTAGTGGTTCTTCAGAATATTAAAAATAGAACTGTATGCTCCAGCAATTCCACTTCTGGGTATGTACTCAAAAGAACTGAAAGCAGGGTCTTGAAGAGATATTTGTACACCCTTGTTTATAGCAGCAGCATTCACAATAGCCAAAAGGTGAAGCAACCTAAGTGTCCATCGATGGATGAATGGATGATGAAAATTTGGTATATACATACAATGGAATATTATTCAGCCTTAAAAAGGAAGGAAATTCTGACACATGTGACAACATGGATGAACCCTGAGGGCATTATGCTAAGTGAAATAAGCCATTCACAAAAAGACAAATACTGTATGATTCCACTTATATGAGGTACCTAGAGCAGTTAAATTCATAGAGATAGAAAGTTTGCCAGGAGCTATGGAGAGGGGAGAATGGGGAGTTAGTATTTAATGGATAGAGTTTCAGTTTTGCAAGATGAAAAGAGTGCTGGAGGTGGGTGGTGATGTTGATTGGATGGCAATCTAAATGTACTTAATACTTAAAAGTGGTTAAAATGGTAAGTTTTATGTTATATGTATTTCACCACAATTTAAAAAAAGTTGAGGTCCTTGAATGAGGCACCTGAAAGAAAATTATAGTTGCTTATCTCCCATCTTGGCAAGGATCTGTGGAAAGGATCCCTGGAGGAAGTGAAGTGATTGGGATGGGGAAGCTTCAAGATGGAAGGATCTGAGGATGTATCCACCAGCTCGTGTAGAAGGATGATGAAGGGTGGGCCTCATAAGGTCTCTAGTGCAGAATCCGCATTTCACAAATGAGAAAACTCAGGCCAAGAGTAAAGTGACAGAGCCAGAACTAGATGCTGGTTCTCCTACCTTCTTGGCCTGTGTAGTGGCTCCTTGGTGATGCTCCCTTGCCTTGGCTCATCCTGTTGGGTCTCTGCAGTTTTTTCACTGTTATTTTCTACTCACAGTTGATCTTAAGCTCAGGACTTTTTATTTTGTGCTTTTATATTGATGAATCATAAATGGGCTGAACTGTTTTTACTTAGAATACTTCTGCCACCAAGTGTATGGTTTTTTCCCACACCAACAACCAACTCTTCAACTCTCTGGACATCAACTAGGTGTCCTGCAATTCAGTTCAATTCTGACATAACCACCCAGCTTTAGCATCAGATTCCACAGGTTTAAGGGCTCAGTCCCACAAGTCTGCCCCCACTTCAATGCCAATCACAAGTATTGGGTGCCCAGAGTACCCACTTCTGTCCGAGTTGGCTCAAAGTCAGGAGTTTCCACAACATCCCTTTTAGGTTCAGTAATTTGCCAGAACAGCTCACAGAACTCAGGAAGTTACTTTACTTACTATCACTGGTTTATTATAAAGGATACAGATGAACAACTGGATGAAGAGGTAGATAGGGCAAGGTCCAGAAGGGTCTCAAGAACAGGAGCTCTGTCCCCATGAAGTTGAGAGGTACTACCATTCTGGTAGTACCTCTGAAACTTTCCAAGCCCAACACTTAGGGTTTTTTATGGAGGTTTCATTACGTAGGTATGATTGATTAAATCATTTGCCATTGGTGATTAACTCCAATCACCAGCCCCTCTCCCCTCCCTGGAGGTCAGGGTGGAGCTGAAAGTTCCAACCCACTACTAAGGGAGGCTGGTCATTATTATTGGTCTTTCTGGTTGACCAGCCTCCATCCTGAAGCTCTCTAGGGACCTTTAACTACCAGCCATCTTATTAGCACACAGAAGACACTCATCACTCCAGAGATTCTAAGGGTTTTACGAGCTATGTAACAGGAGCCTGTACAAAGATTAAATATGTATTTCCCATTGTACCACAGGGACCTTTCCCATCTTTCTCTTCCTTCTATCTTTCTCCCCTTTCTTTGCTGAATCTCTACTCTCTGGCTAAGAGTCATTACATAGAAACTAAAGTTCAGGGTGATCATCCACTAATTCAGCAAATAGTTATTGATATCTATAATCTCAGACACTATTTAAGGCTCCAGCAATAAAGCAGTGAACAGAGCAAAGTCGGTGCTGTCGAGGTGCCTGCCTTCTAGTGGGAGAAAGAAATCAATCTGTGGTTTGTCACAAGGTGCTAAGTGCTAGTGTACTTCGTTTTTTCTGGCACTATTCTGACACCAAATGTGTGGTTTTTTCTGACACCAAATACGTGCCATTTTTCCACATTTAATTCTTCAACACCAACTGGGTGTCGAGCAGTTCAATCCGGTTTTGATACTAACTCTTGGGGTTAGCGCAGACATCACAGATTAAGGGCTCAGTGCTACACGATTGCCCCCATTTCAGATGCCAGCTGCAAATGGGTTACCCAGTCCAGCCACACTTCTGCCTGGCAGACGATGAATTTGAGGGTTCTCATGATCCCTTCCTCAGGTTTGGCACTTCTCCAGAACAACTCACTCTAGAATTCAGGAAAGCATTTTTCTTATGATTACTGGTTAATTATAAAGGATAAAGCTCAGGAATAGCCAGAAAAGAAAGACAGTCCTCGCTCAGGACATTCCAAGAGTTTCACGAGCTCTGTTCCAGGAACCAAGGACAAAACCAAATATGTATTTTTTGATACCACAGCTAGGAAGAAGGGGAGATAGTGGGTAAGCGGAGATAGTGATGGGGGCGGAGGGAGGGTAGATCTTTTAGCCTCTCTGGTGAAGTGTCACTTGACAGAGACACCAAATGGAGTGATGAAGCAAGCCTTGTAGTGTCTGAGGGAAGATGCAGAAAGAACTGTAAGACAAAGGACAGTGATGTCACTGAGGGACTCAAGAAACAGGATAATGTGAAACACACCAACATCATGTTGCCTTATGAAGCATGTCTACAAGCAGTCTCATATATACAACAAAAACACTTTCTACCTACCTGACATGGTGGCTCATTGAGGTTTTATGATGCCTATAGTTTATTTTGCAGTGAAAGGAAAATGTTGAACTGTATCACTTTATTTCTGGGGCATAATTTTTCCTTGGAGGTTTTTGAAAACCATTCCAGTAATACACAAGAGAAGATGAGACTTTACAAGCAGGTCTATGAAATGGAACAGTTGCTTCCATGGTATGAGGTTGAGCGACCCAGAAACCTAGTGGGGTTTGAGCCAGCACCACTGAAGGCATCTGTGGTACCAGTCTAAGTATGGATGTCTGTTTAACTGGTAGGTGTTGCTGTTTTAAATGTATATTTATTCCTAAGTGAAATAAGCCATGCCATATGCTGAGAGAAGTACATTAGGAGAAGCACATCTAACAAGGGACATATTTCAACTCTATTCAAAAGCTAATGAATGTCTTTATTGTTAAAAATACAAACTCTTGACTCACAGTTCTCCTTGGGTTTTAGCCATTTTCTTGCAGTGAACTTGTGAAATACAGAAAAGTTTGTGCACTTCAAGCTGGAACAGTGGAATGCTTTATTTAAAAAATATGATACTATATCAGCTCACAAGGTGCCCATGGCAGAGTGGCTGAGTGTGAGCCCAGAGCCAGATGGCCTGGGCTTGAACCCTGGCTCCTCGGCTTGCCAGCTATGTGACCTTGGATAGGCTATTTTACCTTTCTGTTCCTCAATTCTCCGTTTGCAACCTGGGGCTAATGATTGGGTGTCCAAACATTGCTGGTTTATGCCTGTGCCTGGCATGATTGTTGATAGCTCCCCTTTCTCTCCCAAAAGCATCTGTATTTGGACAATAAATTATATGGTTGCCCTACCACTAATAGAACCTACGTCAAAGGATCACTTTACAGATTAAAAACATTAAAAACAATACTTGATTATAGTATGTGCTCAGTAAATGTTAGCTGCTACAACTGAAATTGGTGTTTTAAATACCAGGTTTTATGTATTACTCGTAAAGCAAGAATTGTTACTGTAGACCTTGGGCTATGAAAGTGACATTTTTTTATTGGAAAATGGAGAACCATCCCAGTGTGAGCAAGTTTAATACAGTTTTGAAAATTCCCTTCTTTTTTAACCCAACGTGGGTGAAACAAGTAGCGTGGAGGAAATGACTGTTTTCATTCATTTCACTAACAGGATAATCACCACACAGGGCATGCTGGTTTTACAGAGAAAATTCTGCGGGGGTTGTTAATTTGGTTTGTGTGTTTAATGTGCTATTCTTTCCAATTTGATCTCTATTTTTCTTTCTTTGACCTTTCTTTGGGCGTCACCTTCCTTTTCCTCTCCCCGTGCAATGTCTAAAGCTAATTGCAGTTTCTTCTTCATTGGTCTTTGTGCTAGGGGATAAATAAAATCACACAGAATTGAAAATGCTTTATTTGAAGTAATGGTTTCATCTACCCACTTTTAAAATCCTTTGTCATGTTTGACATTGGGTAAAAAGAACTGAATTGTTGGGATTTTGACTTTTTTTCACTTATGCACCTTGGTCTGAGTTGCTTCTACACCTAGAAGGTAGTCAGCTGGACAGGCAGAGAGATGGATGGACCTCGATGCCTGGTTTTGTCACTTGCTAGCTGTGTGACCTTGGATAGTCCATTTCTTTTGTCTCTCTCAGTTTCATTATTATTATTTTTTTTTTTGAGGAAGATTAGCCCTGAGCCGACATCTGCTGCCAATCCTCCTCTTTTTGCTGAGGAAGACTGGCCCTGAGCTAACATCCATGCCCATCTTCCTCTACTTTATACGTGGGATGCCTACCACAGCGTGGCTTGCCATGTGGTGCCATGTCCACACCCAGGATCCAAACGGGTGAACCCTGGGCCTCCGGAGTGGAACGTGCACACTTAACTGCTGCACCACCAGGCCAGCCCATCAGTTTCATTATTCTTCATCCTTAAAATGAGGATAATGATACTTCCTGCTTCCTAAGGTTATTGTGAGGATCAAATGAGATGATAAGAGTTAGTATGCTTTAAACAAAGGTAGGCAGAGAGTTCCTTTTCTTAAAAATGGTTAAGGTGATGGAAATGAGACTCCTTTTAGGAGATACGTGAGCAGAAGCTTGAAGAAAAAGAAGATAAAATGCTGCTCCTGTTTGTGTGTTTCTGAGCTGCCCATTGCCGTAGTACCTGGTGACTTAACAAGGATGCCACTTCAGCAAGCAGGGAGTGCTTCAGATGGGCAAGATCTTTTCTTTTTTATCCTAAACTTCAGGCTGCCGGGCCCATTCCCGTGGGAGCCCGGGTGATCTGACAGTTTGAAGACTTCACTAGAAGTCAAGTGTGCAAGAGAGCCCAGCTTTTAGCCAACCAGGGCAAAGATGACTTAGCTCTTACAGGAACATACGTGCTTCTCAGGGGTATAGCGTTTAAAATAAAATCTGTCCTTTTAAACTCCACATTTCCCTGCACTTAAACTTCCAAGGAAGTCTTTGACTCCTAGCTCTGGAAGCTATAGTTGTTTTTCTTCTTGTAGTTTATCCTGGCTTATGATTTTCTATCTGCTAACTTAAAAATTGTTTTTATTGGGGCTGGCCTGGTGGTGTGGTGGTTAAGTTCTCACTTTGGCAGCCTGGGGTTTGCAGGTTCAGATCCTGGGCCCAAACCTACACGCTGCTTATCAAGCCATGCTATGGTGGCGTCCCACATACAAAACAGAGGAGGACTGGCAACAGCTGTTAGCTCAGCAACAGTCTTCCTCAAGTAAAAAGGGGGAGATTGAATAGATGTTAGCTCAGGGCCAATCTTCCTCACACACACAGACACAAATTGTTTTTATTATAGGACATTTCAAGTATGCAAAAGTAGAGAGAATAATGCATTAAACTCCCATGTCCTTAGAACCCAGGTCTAATAATTATCAACTCACGGCTAATCTTGTTTTCATCTATAGTTCTACCCACTCATCCCCGCTCCCATTCCTCCCCTGGATTATTTGAAGCAAATGCCACACTTTATATTTTATTAAAAATACCACAGCTTTTTTGTTTATTTTCATTTTAAAAAACAGCTTTATTGTGGTACAATTGGCATACAATAAATTTCACATATCTAAAGTGTACAGTTTGATTAGTTTATATATATAAATATATATATCAAATTGTATATGTGTAAACTGTATATATAAATTTGATCAAATTATATATATATAACTGATCGAGATATATATGTATATAAACAGATATATGAATATACACATATATATATAAACTGATCAAATATATATATATATATATACACACACTCACACACATCCATGAAACCTCCACAATCTAGACAGTGAACATGTACATCCCCCAAAAGTTACCCAGCGCCCAGTGGTAATCCCTCCACTCTGCCCCTCTGCCTCCCATACCCAAACAACCACTAACCCTCCTTCTATCACAGTAGACTAATTTGTATTTTTTAGAGTTGAGATAAATGGAATCATACAGTCTGTACTCTTCTTTGTCTGGCTTCTTTCACAATATCATAGTCTTTTATTTATTCTACAAATATATATTGTGTTCCTACTAGGTACCATTCTGGAAGCTGCAAGACCTGTTAGGAGGCTCTTGTAATAATCCAGGTGAGAAATGGTGGTTTGGACCAAGGTGGTTACCATGGAGATAATGAGCCACCATCAATTAGAGATCAGCTTTGGAGGTAGAGCTAATCAGACCAGCTGGACATGGGGGTGAGGGAGAGGGAGGAATGGAGAATTACTCCTCAGGATTCTGGCGAGCAGCTGGATAGAGTGTAATGAAATGGAGGAAGGCTCAGTGAGAAGTAGGTATGATCTTTGGGTGTCCATTGCTTTTTCAAAGCTATTATTGTTATCGTTGGTTTGTCTTAAGCAGTACCTAATCTGTAGATGAAAATAATGTTTAAAACACTTTAAGATATTCATAGGATTGTTGGGTCTCCTCAGAAATGTTCCTAAATAAAGGCTAGCTACCATTGTCAAATTGAAAAAAAGGAATTTCAATTTTCTCCTCAGGTGTTTGTGCATCATTTGGACCTGGCAAAGGGAGAGAAAGTAGTGCAAAGGCAAATCACATTTTCAGACTTTTAAAAGCTTCTTGGGGTGAAGTTCACTCTACTCTTTCTATGGCCCCCAGAATGTTTTTGTGTTGGTTTTACATTAAAAATGTTCATGCTCTTCTAAGTGATGCTGTGGTGACAGCCTCTCCACACTGTGACTAGCTATGTGAATTTCATTGCAACATGCAATAGTCTGTCTTCCTTCTACAAGGTTATTAACATGTCAGCTATTTTATTAGAATTTGGACTCCGTCTGGGGGTTTGTCCTTAGGAAAACTGGATCAGTGATCTCTGTGGTTTTGGAATTTTAGGAGTTATGTACCACACCTAGATTATTAAGTTAATGGCCATCTTCGGGAAACCTGAGTTAGTTATGAGCTAATAATGTGTAGTAGTAACAACAACAACAACAACTGTGTATTTATTGTTTATTACTTGTTAAGTGCTTTGTATGCATTAGCTCATTTAATCCCTACATCAGTCCAATGAAGTACGTACTGTTATCATCTCCATTTTACAGAGGAGGAACCTGGGACATAGAGGGGTTACCTAATTAGACCTCTCTCACAGTCAGTGTCAGAGCCATGATTTGAACCCAGGCATGTAATGTGACTCCAGAGCCCGTGCTCTTCATTAAGAGATAGCAGTCAAAGTGGATCTTGCAAGATGAATAAGAGTTTAATGAACAGTGGGGTTGGGCATATTAGGCAGAGAGAATCAAGTGTCTCGTTGGAGGACATGAAAAATTTGTTGTCCTGTGGCTTCATGGTAGCAGGTGATGTTAAGAAATGATGTTAATAAGATAGGAAGGACTGACTAGGGCCTAAAAAACATCTGATTTGGTTAGCCAGAGCAACTTTTTCATAGATAAATGTATGAGGTCTTTAAAAAGTCTCTTTGAAATCTTGAACAAGTTCAAGAGATCTCATTTTGTTTTCTCAGATCCAAAGAGCTCAGATGGGGAGCTTTTGGACTAGCTGATCACAAAGGCATCTTCCGATTTCGAACAACCTGGATCTTGTCATCCAGGAGTAAATCCACTGCTCCCACCTTTTCTGTTTAGCTCTGATTCCCTTTAGTGTTAAAAGGAATAGTCTTAAGAGTTTTAAACCAAATAGTCTTTCCAAAGCTGCCCACACTGACAGTAGCTGAAAGGCTAGCAGCTAGCATCTGAATACCAGTGGAGTGATCCCTCACTTACTTGATTCTTAAAGGGCTGATGCGTATGAACAGGAAAGTCTACGATGTGGTGGTCACTCCTTATACAGAGGCTCTTATTCCCTGCTTTGAGAAATGTGTTGTGCTATTTAGTAGTAAGAATTGATTATAATGAGGAGATAGTATACACAAAATAAAAGATTTTTTTAAGCTTCAATAAAGTGTTATTTCTGAGTGTCACTGAAGCAGGACCAATACATGCCAGAGCATTTTAGTTTTTATTGCAGTTAATGCATTTCTTTTTTTTCACTGGAAAAATGAATAGGTAGTTCAGGAATGTGAATTTCAAAAGGTACAAAACTCCTAGCTTTGTCTTTCAACCCCTTCCTTCTTTTCTCTTTAGGCCACATTGTCAATAGTTCTTTAGTGAATCCTTTTATAAAGATAGTCTATGCTTACACTAGCATATATAAATATATGGGGTTTTTTTTAGGATTTTGTTATGGAAATGCTAATTAGTAAGAGTTAAGAGAACGTAACTGTAACTCAGCTTCAACAGCTATTAACTCTGTCAGTCATGGTTCAATCAGAAGTAGAACTACTAGCATGTGTGTGTGTGTGTGTGTGTGTCTACTTGTGTACGTGTGTGTGTATTAAGCAATATATTAGAGATATGACCTTACACAATGATTCTGAAGTTGCTATTTTTTGTATATATATGTGTGTGTGTGTGCATGTGTGGCGTGTATATATATATATATATATATATATATATACATGGTATATATATGCATGATATATATATATTTTCTTTTTTAAAGATTGGCACCTGAGCTAACAACCGTTGCCAGTCTTTTTTTTTTTTCTGCTTTTTCCCCCCAAACACCCCCATATAGTTGTATATTTTTTAGTTATGGGTCCCTCTAGTTGTGGCATGTGGGACATTGCCTCAATATGAGTGATGCCATGTCCACGCCCAGGATCTGAACCCGTGAAACCCTGGGCTGCCAAAGCGGAGCTCGTGAACTTAACCACTTGGCTGTGGGGCCGGCCCCGAGATATATATTTTTATATAGATGTAGGTATGTGTATGTATGTGGGTGTGTGTATATATAATCCAAATGTCTAGTTTTCACCTAAAAAGTAATAAACATGCAAACTAACAGGAAAGTGTCAGCCATACTAAGGAAAAAAGTTAGATAAAGAGAAACTGACTCTGAGTAGGCCCAGATATTGGATTTAACAAAGACCTAAAAGCACCTACTATAATTATATTTAAGAACTAAAGGAAAATGTATTCAAAGAATTAGAACACATGATGTGAGTCAACAACTAGAGAATCACAACAGACAAATGAAAATGATAAAAAAAGAACCAAGTGAAATTTCTAGAATCGAAAACTATGATAACTGAAATGAAAAGTTTTCTAGATGGAGTCAATAGCAGATTAGAAATGGTAGAAGAAAGAATCAGTGAATGTGAAGGTAAATCAAGAGAAAATTCCAAACCAAAGAACAGAGAGGAAAAAAGATTTGGAGAAAAATCAACAAAGCCCTGTGTGACAATATTGAGCATCTCAACATAATTCCAAAACATGTGTGATGGGAATCCCAGATGGAGAGGAGAGAGAGAAAGGGACAAAATGGTTTTTTTTTTTAAGATTGACACCTGAGCTAACATCTGTTACCAATCTTTTTTTTTCTTCTTTTTCTCCCCAAAGCCCCCTAGGACATAGTTGTATACTGTAGTTGTGGTCCCTCTGGTTGTGCTATGTGGGACACTACCTCAGCATGGCCTGATGAGCGGTGTCATGTCCGTGTCCAGGATCTGAACTGGTGAAACCCTGGACCACCGAAGCTGAGCGTGCAAACTTAACCACTTGGCCATGGGGCTGGCCCTCAAAATATTTTTGAAGAAATGATCTAAATACTTTTCAAACTTGATGAAAATTATCTACAGATCCAAGAAGTTCAATGAACTTTAGGATGAACACAAAGAGAAATCTTCCTAGACAAAACATAGTCACATGGTTGATAAACAAAGAGAAAATCTTGAAAGCAGCAGGAGAAAAAGAACTCATCACATTCAGGGCAACAACAATGTGATTAATGGCTGATTTCTCATAAAGAAACCATAGAAGCCAGAAGACTGTAAAATGACATAGTCAAGTGCTGGAAAAAAAAATCACCAAATGACTATCAACCAGGAATTCTATATCCGATACAACTATCCTTCAAAAATGAAGGTGAAGGAGCTTTGATTTCTGGTTCTGGGAAAATGCAGTAGACATACATTTCCCTATTTCTGTCACTAAATACCACTAAAACTCAGGACACTATGTATAAAAGAAACATAAGAAGATGCTGAAAAGTGAAAAGAAGACAGAGTAGCTGCAGACCTTGGGATCTTAAGAATGAGATGGTGGTGAGTTCCATGGATTTTCTTTTTGCCCCATATATCCCAGACTTGGAGCAGAAGAAGCCACCAACCCAGTCAGTAACCCCTCTACTCCAGCCAAACACCACAGAAAAAACTGTATCCCCAGTCATGCCTGCAAAGGCCAAATGAGGAGCCTAGACTTGCACCCTCATGAGGCTCTATTGAAGTGCCATGATACCTCTGCCAGGGTGGTGTCAGAGAAGGCCAAATAGGGAACCAGGCCTTTCATCATTGCCCAGCAATCATGAGGCTACCTTCACCATGGTGTCAGTGGAGACCAGTTGTAGAGCCGAAACTCACCTCCATCCAGCAATAAGAAACAAGAGTCTCTCCTGAGGTATCAGTGGAGTCTGAGTGGGGAACCTGAACTTCTACTTCCACCAGGCAGTAATGAGATGGCTCCCTCCCTTCCCCTGCCATGTGGTGTCAGAGAAAGTCAGTGAAAACAGGATGTTTAAATAAGATCCAGAGTCTTGTAACATAACAAAAGTATATCCAGGTTTTGATTGAATAATGATTCATCATACCAAGAACCATGAAGGAACTAAATGAAAAAGGATAATCAATAGATGCTAACACTGAGATGACAGAGATGTTAGAATTATCCACCAAAAATTTTAAAGCAGCCATGATAAAAATACACGTGAGCAATTATGAACCTTGAAACTTGTGAAACAAC
This sequence comes from Equus caballus, assembly GCF_041296265.1. Classification (NCBI taxonomy): domain Eukaryota; kingdom Metazoa; phylum Chordata; class Mammalia; order Perissodactyla; family Equidae; genus Equus; species Equus caballus. The sequence goes on from NC_091699.1 coordinate 22,995,947, forward strand.
CTAAAAACAAATGAAAAAAATAGAATGTTCAGAAAAAAATAGAAGTTATAACTAAGAACTAAATACAAATTTTAGAACTGAAAAATAGAATAACCAAAATAAAAGCTTTGTGAATGGGTTCAACAGCAGAATGGAAAGGACAGAAGGAAAAAGAAAAAATTAATGAACAGGAAACTAGAACAAAAAAAAGTTACCCAATCTGAACAACAGAGAGAAAATGGAAAATAAATGAGTGAATGAATGAACAAACGAATGAATGAATGAATGAACGAATAGAGCTTCAGGGATGTATATGACTATAACAAAAGAGCTAACATTTGTGTTATGGGAGTCCTGGAGGAGAGGAGAAAGAGGTGGGGCTGAAAGAATACTCAAAGAAATAATGGCTGAAAACTTCCCAAATTTGGGAACAGACTTAAATCTGTAGATTCAAGAAGCTAAGCAAACCCAACATAGCATCATCCCAAAGAAATCCACATCAAGACACATCATAATTAAACTGCTGAAAACTAAAGACAGAAAGCTTGAAAACAGCCAACATGACACCTTGCCTATAGGGAAAACAACCCCAATGCAAATGACAGTGGATTTCTCATCAGAGAACATAAAAGGCTGAGGAAAGGGTACCATATTTTTCAAGTGTTGAAAGGAAAGAACTGCCAGCCCAGAATTCTTTACCTAGCGAAGTATCTTTCAGAAATAAGAGAAAATTAAGAAATTCTCAAATGAAAGAAAACTGAGAGAATCTGTCACCAGCAGATCTACCCTAAAAGAATGGCTAGAGAAAGTTCTCTTAACAGAAAGGAAATGATTAAAGAAGGAAGCTTTGAACATCACAATGGAAGAAAGAACACAGTAAGCAAAATATGGGTATATACCATAGGCTTTCCTTCTCTTGAGTTTTCTAAATTTTGTTTGATAGTTAAAGCAGAAATTATAACATTATCTGATGTGGTTCTAAATGTATTCAGAGGAAATATTTCATAGAATTATAACCAAGGGAGGCTAAAGGGAGGTAAGTTTTCTATACTTCACTGGAACTGGTAAAATAACACCAGTAGACTGATAAGTTTTATATCTTATCACAGTTTTATATATATATGTATAAGTACCTAGAGCAACCACTAAAAAAGCTATATAAAGAGATGCACTCAAGAGCATTCTAGGTAAATAAAAATGAATTTCTTAAAACGAAAGTTCAAGTAACAGGAAGGCAGGAAAAAGAAAACAGAAACAAAAATCATAGAGAACAGACAGAAAACAAAAAGTAAAATGACAGACTTAATCCTGTCGTATCAATAATTTCATTAAGAGTACATCGTCTAAATAAATCAATTAAAAGACAGATTGGCAGAGTGGATTAAAAAACATAATGTATGGGACCGGCCCAGTGGTGTAGTGGTTAGGTTCGTATGCTCCGTTTTGGCAGCCTGAGATCTGCAAGTTCGGATCCCAGGTGCAGACCTACACACTGCTCATCAAGTCATGCTGTGGTGGCATCCCACATACAAAAACATAGAGGAGAATTGGCACACATGTTAGCTTGGGGACAATCTTCCTCAAGCAAAAAGAGGAAGATTGGTGACAGATGTTAGCTCAGGGCCAGTCTTCTTAACACACACACACAAATAATAGTAATCTAACTATATGCTGTCTACACAAAACTCACTTCAAGTATAATGATATAAGTGGGTTGAAAACAAAATGGTGGAAAAAGATTCATCATGCAAACATTAATCAAGGGCAAGCAGGAAGGGCTGTATTAATACAATATAAAGTAGACTTCAAAGCAAAGAAAATTACCAGTCAGGGAAGGACATTCTTTAATGATAAAAGTAATCCACCAAGAGGACATGGTAATACTAAATGTGTATGCCCCAATGAATAGAACTGAAACATATGAAGCAAAAACTAATAAAACTGAAAGGAGAAACAGACCAATTTGCAATTGTAGTTGAAGACTTTAAGGTCTCCTTCAAGAATTGATAGTATAGTTAGGTAGAAAATCAATAAGGATATAGAAGGACTCAACAATGCTATCAACCAACAGGATCTAATTGACACTTCTAGAACACTCTGCCCTACAACAGCAGAATATCCTTTCTTTTTAAGTCCTCATGGAACATATACCAAGATAGACCATATCCTGAACCATCACATAAACCTCAACAAATTTTTAAAAATCGTATCGTAATAGAGTGTGTTCTCTAACCACAATGGAATCAAACTAGAAATCAATAACAGAAATAAAATAGGAAAATCTCCAAACACTTGGAAACTAAACAACACAGTTCTAAATCATCCATGAGTCACAAGGGAAGTCCCAAGGTAAATCAAACAATACATTGGACTGAATGAAAATGAAAGTGAAAATGAAAAGATATAGATGAGTGCACAGCGGGCAAGGAACAGCCGTGTGGCTTTTCTCGTGCTCTGTGCCATATGGCACCCTCCTGCGCCCCCAGGTGCAGACACTCCCTCCAGGTAACCAACTCCCCATCGGTACACAATGTATCAGAAAATCTGAATAAATGCTGGATTCAGTGTTATTTTCTAAGTGAAAGTGATAGTACAATACTCATAAAGAAGTGCCTCATATTTTTTTAACATGCTTTATTCTTTTTAATGGCTGCTTAGTGTTCCATACTATGGATTGCATCAAATAACATATTTAAAAGTAGTGCTTTTGACTCTCTGCTGATTGATGAAAATTTGTCATATTCTCTGTCCCTTCTTGTGCTTTCCTTGTCATTGTGTTGGGTATGGCAAGGAGGGAGACGGAAGTGTCTCTCCTGACCACACAGAGTGCCATTGTTGATGCTCCTGTGGAAGTGTCCTGGCAGCCCTGAGCGGATTGGTCACCCCTCTTCCTGCAGGCTTATTCCCCCTTCAACAAACCGGTCTTGCTGATGCTTGGTTCTGTGGCATCTACTGTAAATTTGCTTCATCGTTTAGGACTTTCATGCCTTCCAGGGTATTTAAAATGAGGGTCTATTTCCCTGCACTAACACTCAGAGCATTGCATCTTTATCTCTTTTCTTGAGAACTTCAGCTGAGATTATTGGGGCTGTCATTTAGAAACTTGTGTTATTTGCTGTTCCTTGCAATCATCCAAGCAGTAGAGACCTGCTAGTATTTTGGTGTCTTGGAGTAGAGCAGTTTGGAGTGGTGGTACCTTTGGAGAAAAAATTTACGTGGCTTCTTGCCTGTTTCTGGGCAGAGTCCCTATGTTCCCTGTGTGTGTTTTACTTAGACTCTTGAGTACTGGTGGTTGAGGTCATGGGGCACTTTTGCCTCTTTTCTTGTGAGATATGTAGGCAGGAAGATGAGGTATTCAGACACTACCTATGGTAGCTGCTTAAGTTGTTTTAACCTGCAGTGACAAATTGATCATGAGAGGCAATATTAATTTTGCTCATCGATCCTTTCTTTAACAAATAGAACGGAGACATTTATCCCTTGGATTAGTTTCCTAGGGCTGCCATAATAAGTTACTGCAAACTTGGTGGCTTGAAACAACAGAAATGTGTTCTCTCACAATTCCGGAGGCTAGAAGTCTGAGATCAAGGTTTGGGCAGGGCCATTCTACCTCGAGAGTCTCTAGGGGAGAATCTTTCCTTGCCTCTTCCAGCTTCTGCCAGCTCCCAGGAATCCTTGGTGATCCTTGGCCTGTAGCTGCATCACTCCTGTCTCTGCCTCCATCATCACGTGGCCTTCTCTGTGTGCGTCTCTGTGTCCTCTCCACCAGTCATTGGGTTTAGGGCTCGCCATAATCCAGTATGACCTCATCTTAACTAGTTACAAAAATCTTGCATGATAGCAGATACTATGAGAGACTTTAATCAGCATTTAACTGTCTTTTGGCACATTGTAACATGGCACATGGAGAACTGCCAGAAGCAGTGTAATACAAGAATTCCCAAGCAAAAAATTTAATGTAGGAGAGTAACCATTGTGTGGGATAGCTACACAGTTATCAATGCTTTCACTTCTGCTTCAGTGAATTCTTAGTGATTGTCTTACTTTTATAGAGTAATAAACGCACCCAACAAGTACTGATGCAATGTCTGTCAGATTCCAGATATTCCTAGGAAGAAAGCTGTGCTGTTAGTTGTTATTTCTACGTGTAGCTTTTCACGTTTACAGCTTGCCCGTTTATAATCAGTAGGTTTATTAGTATAACATTAAGCATTTAAGACCATGGAAATACTGTGGCCCTGCAGGGGAATGAAGAATGGCCAGTGGCTTGGTCTGTGACAGTTTCCTGGAAAAGCTTAGAAGAAAACATGAACTTCTGCCCACATCGTTAACACTTGCAAATCAGTGTGTTAGCCATTCTTGGAGAAAATATGGTTCTTTTAACTTCTGCCATTTATGTCTGGGCCCTTGACAATAGGTGGTTGACAAGAAAAGGGAAAACTAAGATAGGAGGGGCATTGTCCAACCTTCTCTTGTTTTCAGTAAACAAAGAGCACAGCTGTGTGGTTGTTTTTCTGAATAACAAAGGAAATACAAAATCGCCCACAACCTTACCTGATGCCGTTCAGGTTTGTGGGAGTTTATTGGTACCTCTCAGATGCTCTTTGCATGACTTACCTGATGTTGAAGCTCTTATTCTGGCAACTAAAGCTTTAAGGGGTTCATTTCCATTGTACCTTTGTCCAGAGCCCTCCCTAGAAGAAATAGTCTTACCTCTTGGCTGCTGTTTCTGGCTCCAGTTCTCATTACAGCGATAGCCACTCTTCCTTCTTGCCTTCTTTTAGGCACTACCTAATTTCCTGCCCTCCTAGTCTCTAAACTGAGAACACAGTGGACTCAGGAGCCAGGTTGCCTGGGTGTGAATCCTCGTTCCGCCACTTGCTTAACCTACTTCGGAAGTTGTTACAGAGATTACATGAGTTAATATTTGCAAAGTACATAGAGCCATGCTTGGTTCATAGTAAGCACTATATAAATCTTTTTGAAAAAGATAAACTATATTCTAGATCTTCATTGTGGTAGTGGTTACATGACTATATATTTGTCAAAAGTCATCAGAAATGTGCATTTAAAAAGAATTAAAAAGGTTAAAAGCGTTACTGTATGTAAATTATGCCTCAATAAACCTGACAAAAAAATTTTTAAAAACAGAAAAGGAAATTCCTTCATTCAGTCAGCAAAGGGTTTTTTAGGTGTTGCACATTAGGATTATAAAAACATAATTCAAGGAGGCTTGCCAGTCTAGTTGAGCAAGCCAATTATAACACAGGATAAATTTGCATATCAGCATGAGAAGGTGATTTAAGAGATGCTGCCAAGCAGCTTATTAGTCATCTAGGCAAGAAATGCTATAGGGGCTTAGAGGCAGGATTGCTTATGGTAGTCATGAAGATTTCATGGAAGAGTGGGAACTTGACTTGGACCCTAGAGGGTGGGTAGGATTTGGAGAGGTGGGCATTCAGGAGGATGCATGGATGCAGGTACATGGCCCAGGGGCAGAAGTGCATGTGGAGAGTTTAGGCAACCATGCGAGAGCTGGTTGGATTAAACTGGACTCTCCTACTGTGTGAAGAGCACCTGTACTCTCTGGACTAATGAGTTCTCTTCTTTTCATCCACAGAAAGGGCCCCCTTCTGGGAAAGACCGGGTGAAGAAAGGTGGATCCTACATGTGCCATAAGGTAAGTCATGTCACTAAACTCTGATTTTGTCTTCTAACAGCAGCGTTATGGATCCATTATAAACAGTAGCCCCAAAATGTCCCATCTACTTCTGCTAGTACATACCTATCCCCATCAAAGCCAGAAAAAAAATAGGATAATCATCTGAAGTTTGAGCACAGGCATGAGGAAAAGTGGCCCAAGAAGTAGAGGTTGTGAATGACCTATTGTTAACCAAATTCCATCTGTCAAATCTGGCCCCTTTGAGAGACCTTTTGTGTCCCGTGAACCAGGGCGGGCTATATACTTTTCCAACGTGTAAGTCTGGAAGCACACCCTTAATTTATTTGAGACTCCTGTAAATTTCTGGGTTCTCTGTTGAGATTAAGGGAGAGTTATAACATTAATAGAAACATCCCAAGTGTTGTAGGTATAAGTATCCGCTTTGTGAAATAAGCATCAATTTCAGAGAGTGTTTCTGTTCTTTGGGCTACGATTTCAGAATCAGAACTGGCTGTTCTTGGTTAGTCGGAGTGACTCAGTGTTCCATGAGTAAACGTTATAAGGAATTTGGAAATCAAATACCACCACTCTCCCTTTTTCCTTCAGAGCATATATTTTTAGTGTCTCCAGCACTTCAGCTTCTGTCTTTCTATCACTATACAAAAATGGCATTTTGCAGATTGTTATTGCAAGAAGCACCCATGGTAATTCATTCAATCCAGGCAGTTAGAGACTTAAAATGACCTATAATGGCTCCAAATTAAGTCACTAATTTGATAATGGAGATATTGTCAAACTTTGCCCTAAAGCAGTGGTTCTCAAACTTTATTGCACATTAGAATCATCTGGGATCTATAAAAACTACTGATGCCTGTTTCCCCACTTGCCTCATTCTGATTTGATTTTTCTGGAGTGTGACCTGGGCATCAGAATTTTAAAGCTCTTAAGGTGATGATAACATACAGCAAAGTTTAGAAACCACTGGCCTAAAGAGAATCTCTTTAGATTACGTATATGTGTGAATTTGTAGTGTGTTTGTCTTCTGCATGTCTTAGAATTTTTAATCCACTCCACTGACTTAGGTGGAACTTCATGGAGTTGAGTTTACTTTATGCCTTACACCTACATTTATAACAAGATGTACACAAATTTATCTTTAAAATTCTACTTTTAATATTACGTTAAAAACATTGCCCCAGGTCACCCAGTATATTTAAATGTTCATATACATATCAGTTTTTAGTCCCAGATTGTTTCTCTAATTCAAGCTGTTACTACAAGTATATCTGCATCCTCATGCTGGGGAACCAGACTTCCATGAAAAACAGATGAATCTCAAAACCTTAATTGCCATCAGTTATGTCTCTTACATATGATACTTTTCTTAATTGGGAATTCATTTGCTCTGTAAGAATTGAGGACCAGAAGATTTTTTCCGTAAGAGTAAATGGTGAAAATGAAGGTTGTGAAAATTATTTTAAGCACGAACACTAAAACCTCCCAATGCCATGCATATGGATGTGTCTACTTTAAGAACATTTCATACTTTTTGCTTATTTTTAACCTGTATTTTCACAAGCTTCCTAGTTTATTCTTTTAAAATGTCTGTTAACATAATAGATGTTTTTAATAAATACATTTATATGGTACAGTTGATTTTTGTATATTTATCTTATATCCTGCAACCTTGTTAAATTCATCTATTCTAGTAATATTTTTGTAGATTCTATTGGATTTTCTACATGGGTGGTCATCCATCTGTGAATATAGACTATTTTGTTTATTATTTTTTTAATCTGGATGCCATTTATTTTTCTTGCTATATTGCATTGGCTAGAACCTCCAGTGTAGTCGTGAATAAGAGTGGTGAGAACAAACATTCTTACCTCATTTTTAATCTTAGGGGATAAGCATTCAACTTTTCAAAATTAGGTATGATATTAGCTGTAGTGTTTCCAAAGATACTGTTTATCAGCTTGAGGAAGTTTCCTTCTATTCCTAGCTTTTTCAGAGGCTTTATCCACAATGGGTATGGATTTTGCCAGATGCTTTTTCTGCATCTATTGCAATGTTTATATGGTCTTCCTTTTTCTGTCTGTTAATATGGTGAATTACACTCATTGATTTTTAATTTTCAAATATTTTTAATTTTCAAATATTAAACAATCTTTGCATTCCTGGAATACATCCACTTAATCCTTTTTATATATTTTGGATTTGATTTGCTAAAAGTGTTGAGCGCTTTTGTGTCTATGTTCATGATGGATATTGATCTGTTGTTTTCTTATCTGGTTTTGGTATCAGGGTATCACTGGCTTCATAGATTGAATTGGAAAATACCCGCTCATCTTGAATTTTATGGAAGAGTTTGTGTAGAATTAGCATTAGCTCTTAAATATTTGATAGAATTCCCCCAAGGAAACTATTTGGTGCCTCGAGTTGTAACCATAAATTTAATTTAGTTAATAGCTGCAGGGCTGTGCAGATTATGTGTTTTTTCTTGATTAAGCTCTGGGAGTTTGTGTCTTTCAAAGAGTTTATCCATTTCATCTGAGTTGTTGAATTTATTGGCATAATATCTGGCTTTTTATTGGCTTTTAACATGATTTAATGTGATTATTGATATGGTTGGGTTTAAATTTGTCATCTTGATACTTGTTTTTCTCTTTGTCTCATCTGTTCTTTCTTTCTTTTTCTCTCTTTTTTGGACTTCTTTTGGATTAAGTATTTTTTATTACTCCATTTTTTTCTTCTTTAGTTTATTACCTATAACTTTCTGTTTTAAAATTTTAGTGGTTGATCCAGAGTTTATATTACACATCTTTATTCCTAGTCTACCTGACTAGGTTTAGTCAGGCTCAGAGTAATAGAATATTCTAGAAGAGATAATAGCAGAGTGACAAAACTGAGTGGAATACACAGGATTTCCCAGAGAAAAACAGCAGCTCCAGGATCTTGGTCAAGTTAATTGTAGATGATGTGGGTCTTTAACATTAGTCTAGTTATTTTCTTGAGGTCAGAAAAATAGCACAGTGTTGGTTGTGAGTTACTTTCAGAGTGCTTATCCTTTCCACAAGATTAAGAGTGGCAACTATAACTAAATTATTAAGATATGGACTCTGGAGTTAGATCTGGGTTGGAGTTCTGTAACTGCTCCTTGCTAGTACATGACCTTGGGCAAATTACTTAACCTTTCTAAGCCTCAGTTTTCACATTTGTAAAATGCACATCATAATTGCATCTGCTCTGAGGTTCTTCTGAGGAATAAATGGACCAAAATATATAAGCACTTTGTACACTGTCTAGCTCATGGTAAAGACTCCGTAAAAGTCATTTGCTGCTAACACTATCATCCTTAACCTTCATCTTTATTATAATTAGCTATTTTTCCCCTTCTTCTCTTTTGAATAAGGGACCAGCTAATGAACTTCTAACTAGATAGGCAGAATCCAGGAAATGATTCTTATGGCATAGGTGAAAATCAATAAAAGGAAACCAATCAAAAGCAAGAAAGAATAATGTTATAATTCATTTTGAAAAAAATCACCTTGCTTAGAAGGTAGACTTTTGACCTTGGGCCAGGGCCATTTTGCATGACTAAAGTAAACTGATGATTATTCATAACTTTTTGAAAGTCCATACAAAGTACAGCTTCAATAAGGAGATGATGGCATAGAAAGAGAAACTATGAGGCAACGTGACGTCAGGTTAGGAGCACAGACTCTGGAATGGGATTAAAAAGGCTGTAATCCTGGATCCACAATTTATAAGGCATGTGACCTTAGGCACACTATTAGCATCCTTGTGCCTCAATTTTTCCTCATCTAAACAATACAGATACTAATAATACCTACTTCATAGGACTATTGGGAGGATTAAGTGAATTAATACATGTGAACTTGTTCTGATCATTCACATAGTAAGTACTCAAGAAATATTAGTTGTTACTGAATATTGTTAGATTAATCCCCTTGGGGTCTTTAGCTCAACCAACAGCATTGAGGAAATCCTCACCCCCCTGCCATTTTACACCAGGATTGCTAGCAAAAGGTGTTGATCTAGTGTTAGTGGCAAGAGCAATGGATGAGAAGTCAAGACACCTGAGTTCTGCTGTGTGATTTTCTATAATAATTTTGTTCATAATCAACTATAGTTACCTTAAAACTTCTCTTTATCCCTAAAAACCTTCCTGTCATAAAAACCATATTCCTTTTTTGCTTGACTTTGAAGCCCCAAGGCTGGTAAGTCATTTTCTGAAATCGATTGTTCCTGAGTCCAGGATCACATTGTTAACACAGATATTGAGATCAATTTCACACCTTAATTAGCCATTTTGATGAAATAGGGCTAAAACAGACCCTTCTCCCTACGTCTGTTCTTAATTAATAGAATGACCCATATTTCAGCCACTCAAAGAGCTAATATCATTAATAACCATTTTTCGTGCTAAAAGTAGAGTTGGAACAAAAGAAACAGTAATGAGGGCATTTATAATTAGGCCATTAACCTCTTTAATTACGTTTTCCATTAGTTGCCCATTTTGGAATTTAAAATGAACTACTTATTAATAAATGTTTGCTAAGTGAATGAAAGCATTTGAAATGGAATGATGATGTGAATTGACTTTTCTCATATGATGGTCCAAATCTCTCCACACCAACTTGTAGTGAGACTTGCTTTTAGGGTTTAGTTCTTCATAGTCATTTAGGTTAATGAAAGGTTTTAGGGACTGCTATGATCTAATAAAGGACTAGCTCTTCTGTTGTCACTGATTTTAAGCTTTTTTGTTATACAAACAAAACATTTTCATTCCATAAAAATGAGAAAATAAATAATAAACATAAAAATGAAAATAAAAATCATTTGTTCTTCTTCCTAAAGAAAACTGTTGATAGTATTCTACCAAACTTTTTGGTGCACTTTTATTTTTTCTTTCCAAAATGGAATTATTTTGTATGTATCAATGTCTTCAAATATAGCTATAGTAAAAATCTCTTATACATCATGGATTTCTTTTCTACTATCTTATGTCACAGCCTCAGAATCCTTCTGAACACACTGCTCCAGGCAAGCACAGTTTGTCTGAGTTGTTACAACCTGTGTTTTGTGGCATATGAACAACTTATTTTAAAATAGTTTGTTATGTAATTTGAGAGATAAGTTGCATATAGACATACACCATTCAACAAAGACCTCAGTCCTATGCCTTATCTCCAGAGATATCCCTCAGCTTTCCCATTTATGTAGCAAATAACTTTCTCGTTTATGTAGTAAATGTATATCCACATTCAGATGCTGGCAGGGATATTATCATCTTTCCAACACAAGATCTCTAAGACCTGTGGAGAAGCTGGTTAATGCTTTTGTTTTAGTGAGGAAGCAGGTTAACCCAAAGAGGTCAGATAAGACAGGCAAAGTTCGTTTCTGTAATTAAGAGTGTTATGATCATTATAAAGTAACAGTTATAATGCCTTCCACGTGTCTAGTGCTTTACTTTTTTTTTTCTTGGTGAGGAAGATCAGCCCTGAGCTAACATCTGTTGCTAATCTTCCTCTTTTTCACTTGAGGAACATTGTCTCTGAGCTAACACCCATGCCTGTCTTCCTCTATTTTGTATGTGGGATGCTGCCACAGCATGGCTTGATGAGTGGTGTGTAGGTCTGAGCCCAGATCTGAACCCTGGGCCACTGAAGTGGAGTATGCCACTGGCTGGCCCCTAGTGCTTTGCTATTTTTATGTAAAGATAAGGTGAAGCATTTGGACATTATTCCATTAATAGCCCCATTTTATTGATGAAGGAACAGATTCAGAAAGGCTTTGCCTGAGGTTAAATAGCTAATGAGTCTTGGATTTTGAGCAAATTAGCAAAATGTTTGTCATGATTTCTATTTGTATCAATCAAGTCCAAATTCCTCTTTCTGTTGAGAAGATAGCCTATAATATGAGTTCATCCTGTTTATCTACCCACCTTTCCTGCTTCTTGGCATTAACCATCTTTGTACCAATCATTCTTTTGCCTGAAATTCTTGTTCTCCAAATCTTTGGCCAACTCAGCTCATGTGTCGTCTCCCAAGAGGCCTTCCCAGGCCACCCTATCTACAGTAGTCACTTAGTCACGCTCAGTCCTCCTTTATTTTCTTCCAAGCTGACCACTACTAGAAACAATCTTGGATTTATCAGTTTATTTATTGTCTGACTACTCCCTGTTGAATGTAAGGTACCTGATAAAGGTACCTTGTCTGTCTTGTTCCGTGTTGTATCCCTCATGCCTAGAATAGCACCTAGCATATTGTAAGCTCTCAAGTATTTAATGAATAAATAAACCATGCTCTGACATGATCAGGCCATGGTATTGCTATCCTCTTAAGCTTTCTGAAGTTTTCTGTTTTTAAGCCTCTGATGTCATTGTTTTCTCAACGTAACATACCTTCTTTCCTTTTTTTTGAATCCTATAAATCAGTGCTTTTCAAAGTGTGGCCCATGGGCCCATAGCATGAACAGCACCGAGAAGCTTGTTAGAAATACATATTGGACCCCACGCCAGACTTACTGAATCAGAATCTCTAGGTGTGTGGCCTAGGAATATGTATTAAACAAGCTCTCCAGGCTATTCCTATGTGCATTCAAGTCAGAGAACCGCTGCCAGAATCATGTAAATCCCACCCAGCCAAGTTCTGCCTTCCAAAAGGCGGTCCTAAAGACTCGGGCACTCCACAAGGGATGGGTTCTTATCTGAATCAGTCATAACCTCAAAATGTTTTAACCCTAGCATGTTTTGTAGCTGTTTGATGTGAAATCATTGTTTTCTCAACCAGCCTCTGATCTCCAGCAAGACAAGACCATGCCTAGCCTCGGGTTTCCTCTCCGGGTGTACACAGTAGGAATCAGGAAACGCTTGATTGTTGTTGTCACTTGTGGGACAGTTGTGGACAAGGATGTCCTTGTCTGCCTGCCTGCCTCCCTCTAAACTGAACTCTTGCTCTAGTGTAGAATTCACTACACACGCTTGGGAGCATGGGCCCTAGGTTCTCCATAGGAGCTTGGTTTGTGGAGTAACCAAAGCACTGTTGCTTCCCAGCAGCCTAGTGCATCGGCCCTGCGTGGAACGAGGTTTCTACTGCGTCTTCCTGCATGGTCCCCTCTACTCATTTTAGAGCTTCCACTGCATGCTGACCACAGGGAGTAGCAGACGTGACTGATTTTTTAAAATTATTTGTTCAGGCATATTTCTTATTCATCTTGCCTCTGCCTGCCTGAACATTGGTAATATGGTGTATTCCTCACTGGCCACAGGGAAAATGAGAAAATTGGTTGCTATAGTTTCATTATCTATAGAAGACAAAGCACTGTGTCTTTCTTTTTATAGTGGAAGTGCTCCCAAGAATTTGTGTTAGCTTTAGAGATAATTTTATGAAGATTAGAAACATTCAACTTTTGTGAGAGAAAGGGGAATAATAAGAATTAAGGGGAAAAAAACTCCTCTTTTGCGCTGACCTATTCCCCCACCCCTCCCACCAAATTCTCTCTTTTTTATGAGTTCCAAAGTTATTCTACATGATTCTCTGTGCAGTTTCTTTAACCAGCTGGCAGGGACTTGAGTTTCACCAGCCAACTCAGAGTTAATGCTCATGGTACACAGGATAATTAGTTTATTTTCATTCTCTGTTATTTTGGATCAAAGAGCAGTCCTAGGACATAAGGGTTCCATGCATGGCTATTTTTGGAATATGGAAGCTTTTGAAGTATTTGAATTAAGTAATCTGTGGTTATTCACTGAATACATAGTAGGTGGCCCTGGATATGTGTTAGGCTTTCTTATCTGTGCAAGTATGTGTGTGTGTGCAGGACGAGTGTATGGGGGGCTGGGAAAGAGGCATGAGATGTGATACTTTTCCATCTAGGAGCCTAGAATCTTGCTATCGAGGCAAGCGCAGCAGTTAGATCTGGGTTCAAATTCTGCTTCCTTTAACAACAACTTTGTCATCTTGGGTAACTCATTCAATTTCTCTGGGCTGTTATGATCAAATAAAATAACAGGTGGAGGTGCCTGGCACATGCCTGGGGTGTACTGGGTGCTCAATGTCTGTGTGTGTTTGTGCACATGGTTCTACTCTGCTCCTATAAAGTAAAACAGAAAACAAATCCCACCCCCACAAATGTATATCTTTATGAGTTAGTATGATTTACACTCCAAAAGCAATGTATTAAAAAAATGTTTTCCACTGCCTTTCCTACTCTTGGTGTTTATAGGCTTGCTGATTAATTTTTGCCAGTCTGCTGGATGTTGAATAATACATTAATGTTGGTCTTAGTTACTGTTTGCTCGATTGCCATTTACCTTTGTCACTTGGTTTAATGTCAAATACTATTCTAAATGTAAAAGTAACTTTTCAAATTATAAAAGTTAATTGTACTTATTGTGTGAAGTTGAAACCCCATTGCTTGAGGATTAACAACTGTTCATATTGTAGTGCATTGTGACTCTCCCAGTCTTTTTTTACTTGGTGTTCCTAATTATCTCGATTGAGATCATACCACATATACAGTTTTGTATTTTGACTTTCTCATTTAACATTTTATCATGAAAATTTCCTGTCATGAAATATTACATCAAAACATAATTTTCCATGGTTTTATGATTTTTAATGGATTTTTACTAGTCTGTCATATAGATATGCCATAACTTATGTAACTATTGATTGTTACTTTTTTTTTTTTACTGTTAAAAGTAATGCTGACACGAACATCTTTGTACAATATCTATGTTTATAGGGTAAAACACTGCATAGCATGTGGCGAACTCTGAATGTGCTGCCCTTTCAAGACATGCATGCTCAGTGTGTGTGAGGGGTGTTTGTCGGGGAAGCTCTGTCTACAGGTGGGCAACTTCTCTACAGCTGGTGCTGGGTACAACATGCATCTGACAGGGTAGAGCCTTCAGCTGAGAGTCTGAAAGCGCTGACCTTTCTTTTTCTTTCTGCCCAGTCCTACTGCTATAGGTACCGCTGTGCTGCTCGAAGCCAGAATACCCCTGACAGCTCTGCTTCGAATCTGGGATTCCGCTGTGCAGCCGACCGCCTGCCCACCTCGGGCTAAGAACCAAGAAGAGCCTTCCCGAGTCCAAGAAGAAGTCGTGTCGACCCTGCACTCGGCTTCCCTCAGAACGCTGAACAACCTCGTGTGAATTCCCACCCCGAGGTGGGTTCCATACCTGCCCGGTGGCCAAAGGAACTGCCTTGTGAGACCAAATCGCTGACCTGCATCAGCATATGCGCTTTATTGTGTGGTGCATCTCTGGAGATCATCGCCATGTTTGACTTTGAGAGTCTTTTAAAGAGGAAGGGGCGTGGAGGGAACCCTGAGCTTGGCTGCAGGAGGCCTACCTTCTGCCTGGGGTCTGCCACAGGGTCAGATCCCAGGGTCCCACACTTGACCTTCCTGGGCCTCAGTGACCTCATCTATCGAGTGAGGGGATGCACAGCATGATGTCTGAGGCTCACTCCAACTCCCAAATTCTATGAGTATATCAGATTCTATCGTGATTTCATAGTGAGAATTTATGACAGATTATTTTTTAGCTATTTTTTTCCATGTGTGAACCTTGGTGATACTAATCATGTAAGATAAGAGTTCTCTTGTGTATTATTTTCAGAAGAGGATAGTGGGGTGCTGGTGATGAGTCTTTATATTCATACTGCACTTTGTTTTTTCAAGGAAATCAGTGTCTTTTACATTGTTATGATGAATCCCACATGGGCCAGTGATGGTGCACTCAAGTTCAGCAATCTGAACACGCAGGAATGTCTGTGGGGTGATTCTACTGTGCTTTATCTTTTAACATTAAGTGCCTTTGGTTCAGGGGGGCAATTATAAGCCGAGTTTTCCCCTTTCCCCAAAGCCTTTGGTGAATGTGAAATGTGGGCTAAACAGAGAAACCTGTTTAATTCTAGATGTAGGAGAAAAGAATGAGAACCTTGAATTAACTATATTCAGGGTACACAGTGTTTTGTAATAGGGAAGTAGGAAATCTTGTTGGCTGTGGAAAATCAGATGCTTTGAATCATGCATAATATAGAATAAACTGGTATCTGCTAAATCAGGCTTCACTCTCATGGGTTCCTTTTTTCTGTGTCCCTCCATTGTGTTTTATTTTAAAGAAATGACTTTGTAGGGCAGGCCCCGTGGTGTAGTGGTTAAATTCGGCGCACTCTGCTTCAGCTGCCTGGGTTCACGGGTTCGGATCCTGAGTGCAGATCTACACTACTCGTCAGCCATGCTGTGGTGGTGACCCACGTATAAAGTGGACGAAGATGGGCACAGATGTTATTAGCTCAGGGCTAATCTTCCTCAGCAAAAAAGAAAAAGAAAAGAAATGACTTTGTGGTGTGTACGTGTTTTGTTTGCTAGAAACTTTCATGTCCATTAGCTACTTGATAACTTTGATGCTTGAGCAGTTTTGGGGAATTTTTATTCCAAAACCCAAGGCTCTTCTGCTGGGAACCCGATTATGACCTTGCTTCTTTGTGCCTCAGTAGATGAGTCAGAGACAAGAACACTGCCTCTGTTGGTGGTCCTGTACAACCCGGCAGCTGCTTCACATGTCAGGTAAGCCTCTTGTTTTAGAGTGATGGCTTTCAACCTGAGGTCCCTGTCATCAGAATCCCATCCTGATTTTTCAGTCCTTGAAGACCCCTAAGACATTTCTAATGGGTAATTTGAAAGAAATGGGTTGTCTTTATGTTGGTTGTTCAAAAAGTAAGTAATATTCTCATGAACTTATGAAATAAGATTCATAAGTGTTCGACTAACACTTGATTGCTTCTTTCATACATAGCCTCCTAACATTAAAACATGTCTTGGGGGCTGGCCCCGTGGCCGAGTGGTTAAGTTCGCGTGCTCCGCTGCAGGCGGCCCAGTGTTTCGTTGGTTCGAATCCTGGGCGCGGACATGGCACTGCTCATCAAACCACGCTGAGGCAGCGTCCCACATGGCACAACTAGAAGGAACCACAACGAAGAATATACAACTGTGTACTGGGGGGCTTTCGGGAGAAAAGGAAAAAAATAAAATTAAAAAAAAAAAAACATGTCTTGAAAAATAGTCATGTTGCTAAAGTGTTTAGCCGCATTTGTTAATCTGTTATTTTGTGGATATAAAATGTTTCTCTACAAACTCTTACCAATTGATGATTAACTCCAAGCAAAACAAACCAAAAAAGCATTCACTTAATTGAAAAAGCTGATGTAGGAAATAAGGTATTTTATTCTTAAAGTCACCACTACTCAAGTACAGTTTTTGTTTTTACTGTTACCTCCCACCTGCTTATATTTTTTTACATAGTTATATTTTTAGTGTATATATTTGGAATTCTTCTTGCTAATTAATGTTTTATGGCATAAATATTTTTGGGGGTGTATTGGCTTAGTCTTTTTTTTTTTTTTTTTGTGGGAGATTAGCCCTGAGCTAACATCTGCTGCCAATCCTCCTCTTTTTGCTGAGGAAGATTGGCCCTGAGCTAACATCCATGCCCATCTTCCTCTACTTTATATGTGGGATGCCTGCCACAGCATGGCTTGCCAAGTGGTGCCTAGGTCCACACCTGGGATCCAAAGCGAACCCCGGGCCACCGAAGCAGAACGTGTGAACTTAACCACTGCACCACCGGGCTTGCCCCTTGGTTTAGTATTTAGAACTGCATTTTTAGCAGCAGCATAATTTTGGAAAGCATTTAAAAAGAAATCCTAACAAGGCTTTTGTTTAAGAACCACATTTCCAGGTTAGCAACTAAAGAGTGCCCCAAAATCCAGCCACCTCACCACTACACTTTATAATATTGCATATTGACTTATGAACAGACCACCAAGATGGCTGTATAATAATTTCAGCTTTAATGCCATATATGCATTCCTGAGAAACCTCACCTGCAAAATTGCACATAAAAAATAGGGGATAGAGGGGAAAAATAAGGCTGGGGCAGATGACTCAAAACTTAAGGAACTTTGTAACCAGAGCACTAACAAAAATAATAACTATTCTAATAAAACTAGTAGCTCAATTAAATCTCCAATGGCATTTGTAGCCGGCATCACAGCCAGCCAGTCCTTTGCAGCCTTGAGCCCCGGGGTCCCTTCTTCCTTCTCCAAGATGTAAGTCCTTGATGACATTTGCCTTTTTTTTTTTTAAGGTATACTTTTTGGTGAGGAAGATTGCCCCTGAGCTAACATCTGTTGCCCATCTTCCTCTTTTTTTTTCTCCCCAAAGCCCCAGGACAGATGTATATCCTGGTTGTAAGTCCTTCTAGTTCTATGTGGGATGCCGCCACAGCATGGCTTGATGAGCAGCATGTAGGTCCACACCCAGGATCTGAACCAGCAAACCCTAGACTGCTGAAGTGGAGCACGCAAACTTAACCACTTGGCCACGGGGCTGTCCCTGGCATTTGCTTTTAATGGAGACCGCTTCCATCAAAAGTAAAGATCTGATTGGAATGTAGACTTCTTCATCAAATGTTTTTTTTGGGGGGGGGGTGGGGCAGTATCTTTGTAGCATCTTTATCTGAACTCTCAGCTTTTCAGAGAGTTTAATTAACCTGGTAGAAAGGGTGGCAATTCTTGAAACCACTAAATAAACCATTACTTGCACATCCATAGGATTTTTAATTTCTTTTTTCTGAAGGTTTTCATATATGCTAAGGTTTTCTCTTAAATTGCAAGAAAGTTCACCCCAATTGTTTTAAAACATGTTTCAAATTGCATATGCCCTGACATGACTTCTGTCCTCCATTTTCTGTTTACTAATCACTTATGAGCTATTCTTAAATTAAAGAAATACATATTATAGCAAAACAGATATTTGGTTGATGTGCCAATACCAGTATTGAAGATCTGTTTTTTCGTTTTTTTTCAGGAGCTCTTATATGGGGTCTATACTTTTAACTCTTATTTCTTGCCCCATCAAGGCGTGGAGGGAATGTGAAGTTTGTTCTCAGATTGGCTTTGGTCTTGAATCCTGAACAATCTTACTTTGTTTTCAGGGGTGTACATGACGGGATGAGTGGGAAGCAAGTCATATCTTCTTTTTTAAAGCCTTGTAAACATGATTAGAAGGGAGTAGGGGATGGGGCATGATGGTGGTGGTGGTCCAGAGTGACATTTCCTTCTTGGAAAATATCACATTACAGAGATGCCACAAACTTTGCCTGGATCAGCCTACAGCTTAAAATGGAATACAGATTTGCATTAATTGAGAGGTTTTTTTCTCCCCTACCCCTTCTTTTTTTTTGGCCAAGAACTCTGTTGTCCCTATGACCTTTCAGGAAAAAAAGAAATGGAAGATGCTGTTTATTTTAGTAAGTGTTGATTTGGGGCTGGGGTGTGGTGGGGTCTTGTCTCCAAACTAGTGTATTGGTAAATTCTATTTTCCATAAACTTCTTTACTGAGAATTCTGTTGTTGACATAAAATAAAGCAATGGGCCTTTCGTCCATGAGAAGCTCAGAATTCTAGTCCTTTGCTAATTGCCTTTTCAAAACAGGTGATGTTTTCAAGCTATACATAGAACTGTTGCATGTAGTAAAATCCATGCTTGACTTACTGAAAGGAATATTTTGAAAAAAAGAAAGATAGAAATATGGTGTTTTCTGTTCTGAGACTTCAGATAGTTCATATAAGAGACTAGTGTGGGGTTTATTCTTTTCTTTATAAGGTGGTATTTTGCATGCATTTCTTCTTCCCTCCTTCCTTCCAACAAATACTAACCTTACCATTGGCAATATTCTCATAAGAGAGTTACCTGCAGGCCAGCTCTGAGGAGGAAGACAGGAGGTACAGACCCTGGGAACAGGGGCCAGGCAAGATGCAGGCTGAGTGTGAGTGATGCCCATTCTAAAGGAGCAGCCATACAAAAATGTGAGCCCAGAGTTGCTCATTCGGCCAGTTTCTGAGAGTAGCTGGATATCTGCATTTTCATGTGAAGTCTTCTGAGTTTTTAATATTGGCAACCAATTCAGATTTGAAAAAAAACAAACACTAGGGGCCGGCCCTGTGGCATAGCAGTTAAGTTCACATGCTCTGCTTTGGCAGCCCAGGGTCCCCAGGTTCGGATCCCAGGCATAAACCTATATACTGCCCATCAAGCCATGCTGTGGTGGTGTCCTACATACAAAATAGATGAGGATTGGCACCGATATTAGCTCAGAGCCAATCTTCCTCACCAAAGAAAGAAAAACCAAGAACCAAACACTGTGAAGACCTAATAAATTGCTTCTACAGCCAGATTGGGCTTATGGGGTGCTGCTTTTCAACCTAGATTATGAAAAGTTGATGCATTTCGTGGAGCACAAAATCTCTTGTTTTTCTATCTGAAAAATGACTGGTCAAGTAAGTCATGTACTATTTAGAAATATCCAAGTGTGAGAAAGGGCCATGGCTTGCCCAAGGACATCACCTTACCCAGAAATGCCTTCTGAGCCTCCTCTCCTCCATCCCCACCCCATGCCACCTAAAATCATTTAACAGCCACAGGTAATCTCAGCAGCGCCATTCACAGTCCCTTTTCATTAACTTTAGCTACTCTTTACTAATTTTGCAGATTAACATGTATCAGAGAATAGCAGAAAGGTCAGTTTCTTGACTATTAGTTTCATTTCATTTACTAAAACTTAATTCTCTCTAATACAAACTACCCCAGAGCAGGCCTTGTTTTTATAGGTTTGCCAGAATCAGTCGTGCTATCCGTGAAAGCAGGCCTTTGCTCTTTCAAACACTTAAAACGCCATAGAAATGATTAACTCCAAGAGCCTCAGATGGAGCCTTGGCAGCTGCCAGGACTGCTTCCTTCCTCTGACTCTTATATTTAGAGTTAGGAGCAGGAGTTTAATTAATTTTTTGATTAAGCAAATTTATTACAGATAATATTCAGGTAGGCTATAAAATGAAAAATGCTCTTTTCTGAAACTTGCCCTATTTAGGATTGGAAAGTTCAGAAGATTAGCATGAAGGGCTGGAATCTTTCAGCTTTAGATCAGATTCTAATCTGCCCCCAAATGGTAATTGACCCCCAAGTCATCCTTATGAGAAGGCTGCTTGGGCCTTTGGAATTAGTCACAGTTGTCAGGCAAGAAGGCGATTCCATTTCAGAATAATTGCAGGTCGGATAGGATTTCTCTCCCGCCCCTGGGTTTGGGCCATGTTTGACAAACTCCTTGTTTTCTTTGCTGAGGGAATGGAAGACTGATCAGAGCAACTCTCTTCCAACATGTCAGCTTGGCACCTCAATAGGGTAACCTTAGAAGCTCTGAATCAACGCTAAGGGGGAAGTGAAACCAGCTAACAGACTATCAGGGGAAAAGAGATAAGCCGGTCCTTGTCAGGGGGCACTGATAAGAGGTTCACCTGCATTTGGTTTGGTGCTTGTGAGGGGGCCCTTTGTGGTTGTTGTTTTGAAGTGTGCAATTTTTCTCTGCTCCAGACACTTGCCAAATAAAATTTGATTTATTTACTTTTAAATGACTTGGAAAGATGCCCCTTTAATCTCTTCAGCTGCTGTCTTTAAAAAGCCATTTAGCATTGTGAGAAGAGAGCGTTGGAATGAGATTGTCTGGGATCATATCCCCACCCCGCCACACACTTAACTATGTGAGCTTTAGGCAAGGAATGTCCTCTCAGGTAAAATGGGGATAGTAAGAGTACCCATCTCTGGGGTTGTGGAGAGGTATGAAATAGTGCAAACGTAAAGAGTTTAGCACAAAGTACTTGGGTAAGTGCTTGTTACTAGGTATTTGTTCCTGTTATAAGTATGATTATCAGAGGCAGAAGAGCAGGAAGGTGCTACACAATGGTTCTGGTCAGCCAGGGTTTACAGCTGTGGAACCGAGAGCATCATGGGCTAAGAGTAAGGAAGAAGAGGCTGAACATAAAAGCATGAACTTGGCCTCTACGTCAAACGTTAAAATAAACAAATAAATAAAAGAGCTCACATAATTGATCCCCAAACCTCTGTTAATACTTGAATTTGAAAATGCCCTGATACTATATGCTCCATCTGTCCCACAGAATTCTCATTCAAGGGGAAAATTAGATCTGATTATGGCTACATACGTTGTATAATTCTGAAGCTTTTCCTCTTGAATCCACCTCACAAAGAACCTCTGCTGGTTTAATACCAATGAAAATGTCATTCTTGGGCATAACAATAATTAAAAAGAAGGAAAACAAAAGGAGGGCAGTCTGTTGGCCCATAATATGTTGATCAGTCTGTTAATGTTTTCTGTGGTGCTTTTAAGGCTAATTTGTTTTCGGTTTTAGAGAATAGTTGTTTAGCTAATTCTGCTTAGTCACTTAAATTTTTCCGTCTCATTTAGTCCTCTTGTGAGATTATTGGTCCAGAATATAATTCTAACTTCATAAATTACCAGATTTAAAAATCAAGATGATGGGGGCCGGCCCAGTGGTGCAGTAGTTAAGTTCGCATGTTCCGCTTCGGCGGCCCGGGGTTCGCCAGTTCGGATCCCGGGAACAGACATGGCACCGCTTGTCAAGCCATGCTGTGGTAGGCGTCTCACTTCTAAAGTGGAGGAAGATGGACACAGGTGTTAGCTCAGGGCCAGTCGTCCTCAGCAAAAAAGAGAAGGATTGGTGGCAGATGTTAGCTCAGGGCTAACCTTCCTCAAAAAAAAAAAAAAATCAAGATGATGTCCAAAGGAGAATAGTTTAGGGTTTGGCAGACAGTGTTCGTAGGGATCGGGGTAGTGAGCAGTTCTCAAAGTGCGGTCTGGGGACCCTGGGGATCTCCAAGACCCCTGAAGGGGGTTGAGTCAAAACTACTTTCATAACAATATTAAGATGCTATTTGCCTTTTTTATTCTCATTATTTCATGAGTGTGAGGTGGGATTTTCCAGAGACTACATGATATATAGCCTGATCGCTCATAGAATATAAGCTTGTATATTTTCATGTTTTAAAATTTTCCCAGCCTTAATTTTTAATATGCTAAATGTCTCTAGATATAACGCACATTACAAAAGCTCTTTGGGGTTTTCAGTAATTTCTAGGTGTGTTATGGGGTCCAGAGAGCAAAAACTTTGAGAGCTCCTGATCTAGGAGAAAAGCAAAGTCTGACGGTGACTGAATTTGTCTTGGGAATAGTGACCAGCCCTTCTCTAGCTCTTCTGAAGACGGTCATGAAGAACTGAGTTTAAATGACCACAAAAGAAAGTAAAATGAACTGTTAAGAAGCACTGCCTTGCTTTCCACTTCAGAAGACCTATTAAATGCAGAAGTGATAACGGACCCAGGTCCTCTGAAAACAGGTCTGTGCACGGACTGCCCTAAATAGTCCTGTGGTTGGAATCACTTCGATATTGAAGGACTCCCCAAAAGGGCTTTGCAATGTTAGGGACGTGTAGTATAAGATCCCCCACTGTTGCACCCCCTGCTCAAAGTGACATGGTGGTGGGACCCTGCATGTCACCAATGTCCGACCCCTCAGATGGTGGGTGTATTATAAAGCCAGTGAGAAGGGTCAAAGTGTTACTTTCATGACACAGCTCACTTTCTCCTAGGGAATTTTGTCTTCCTTTTGCTGTAAATTGTGACTGTTCTACGTCTTCTCTTAGCTGGTTTGTCTTCCAGCCAGCAATTTTGGGCACCCCTTAGTCAGTCAGGCACGGTGCTGGCTGCTTTATGTACGTGATCTAATTTAATCTGCAGGCAATCTTGGAGGAACCGGTTGTTTTGGGTATTTCCAGTGTGCTCTTGGAAACCAGGACTTAGAGTGCTTGCAAGGTGCCCAGGCGACGCGGCGGAGCGAGGCAGAACCAGGACTCAACACCATTTTTGTGACTTCTGTTCTGTCTACTATATCATTAAACCCGCAGTTTTATTTTGAGTTTGGGGTGAGGACAGATGGACTGACGAGGGAGATTACTGGGGCAAGAGAGAGCCTCCAGGAGAAAGAAGACAAAGAGCCAGGAGGTAGAATGGACTCTTGCTTAAGAGCGTGGACTCTGGAGCCAGGCTGTCTAGGTTTTAAATTCTTGTCCTACTGCTTTCTGGTATTGCGATTTGGGGCAAGTTACTAAACCTATTTGTTCTTCAGATTTTCAAAATTAAGTGGAAGTACTTCTAGAAAAGGTAGAATTGAGTCAGGAGGGTTAAAATGGTCATATAGGGTGACGTGTGTGTAAACCTTTGACCTGTTTTATATCCATTCCAAACTTTGAAAGTCGATGCCGTAATTATTCCCAATATGGTAATGAGATATCCAAGGTTAAGACTACATATTTTCAAAAGGCGTGATTTCATCACATCCTTTGTTTCCCCAGAATGTGCTGTTTCTTTTTACAAAATGGTTACGTTCCCATAAAGAAGAGGATTTTTTTTTTAGGGGTGAGGTGGGAGAAGGCTGGGTTTATGGGAAACATTCATCCGCTGGAAGTAATGAAGATCAAAAGGTGCGTTATCAGCTCATTTGTACCAGGCTCGAATCCATGAAAAGAATACAGCTGATAAAGACAACTGAGATCATGTGTGAAGAACGAAAGGCATAGCGTCCCTCATGCTTGTTAAATAGCATTCTGAGAAGGCACATGGGAAGGCTTCCTTGATAAGATTAAATCCCCTCGTCTTTGTGAATCTAGACTAAAGTTTCTCACTCTCTTCTCCTAACTCTGCTGCTGGACTAAAAACTGGGCATTGTTTCTTAAGACACAGTTTCAGGGCAGCTTCCAGCTCAACATTTGCCTCTGTTCCAGACCATTTGTAAATATTCAGTTCAGCGGGGAAGGAAAAAACCTCACTAATATGAGAACCACAGTCACATTTGTAATTTCCTATTTATTAACGAAACCTTTTGCTGCAGGACATATTGGGCAAGCCAAAGGCTGAATCACACTGATTATTGCTTGTGGGCTGTTAGCTTTGGACAATCTCTTTTGGAGCCAGCCCTTGTACCTCCATCTGTGGGCATGTTTTCCTATGAAGTGCCAACTTAAAATGGTTTCATGTGTAATGTTCCCCCTCTAGTGGCCAGATTGTTTTTGGTTTTTGCTGCTTTTGTACAAATGACCCCCAGAGTTGGAGAACCTTTATTTAGGGGTACTGTGGATTTAGGAAGGCTGGAGGAGGGGATAGAAAAGGGGCATGCAAACCTTTATTCCATAGGAAAAATATTGTTCGGAAGTATTTGTTCATTCCAATCTCTAGCTTGTTAGAGAGGAGATGGAGACGGAGAATGTAACCTGCAGAAGGGAGGAGAGGCTCTGGAAGGATCTCTCATCTTTTTATTCTGATTATGTTCTGAATTTCTACTGCCTTTATTAATAATTATCTTATTCATGACCATCCATCAAGTTTCATTAGAAAACTCTTTCTTTTCTTTTTTTTTAATTATAAGAGCAATAAAATGTATAGGCTAAAACCTAGAAACTGTAAAAAATATGCAAAGTATCCTTAGAAGCCATTCATTCTTTGAGTTCTATTCTTCTCCCGAATCTGTGCCAGCAGGTGAATACTATCAACAGTTAGTGTATCTTTCCAGACTTTTTTCTGTGCATTTACAAACATATATTATACATGTGTGTATTGTTATATATCGAATACAGATGATTTATAAATAATAACATATATACACACACAGAAATCATATACAATATATACAACTTATATTTGGTTTTTATAAAAAATATGGAATCATGCTATAAATAGTATTCACTTAATATATTTTGTACACTTCATGAAAGTGCTGTATAGGTCTAGCTCTTTTTAAAATAGTAGAATTAATTAAGTTCAATTAATTTAATCATTCCCCTTTTGATGAATAGTTGGGCTATTTTCAGTTTTTACTGTTAAAAAAAAGTTTCAATAAACCTATTTGTACCTGCTTCTATCTTTACCAGTTTGTGCAGAGACTTCTGTAGGATAAATTCCTGGGAGTCTAACACCTGTATCAGAGCATATGGGTATTTTGAATTGTGATGGATATTGACAGCCCTCCAACAAGGCTGTACCAGTTTACATTCCCAAGCGCGGTGAATCTGCAGCTTTTCAATGGTTTTTTGTCTAAAATGAATCTGAGAACAACCAAGGTAGCTCAGCATAGGGGACATTCTTCTGTAGAATTCATGGATCGTTGTCAGGGGAGATGAAGGAAATCAACCTGAGGTCTTCATCTGGCCTCAGCACTAGAGCATCCCCCACCCTCTGTGGCTGAAATAGTACCCCGGGGTCTGCTAATTGGTCCAGTCCTGATCGCAAATGACTCCTGTCTGCAAAAGTGACTTACTGTTAATGAAATCAGTCTTCAGGAGTAAATTGTTTCCACTCCCCACCCCTGCCCACAACCCGCAGTGATCTCTTAACTGCCTGTAATTACCATGTCATAGTCCTTGTGGTTTGGTGATCTGGAGCCTCTCTTTGAGTTAATAATTCTGACCTTTCCTACTTATGGCTTGGTTGGGGATGCTTCTGACCTCACCAGGAATTTCTTCTTAGTTAAAAAAGTTAAAAAATCATAGTTTGAAGGTCAGGAACCTCACATGTTATCTAGTCTCATCAGCCTCCTCTCCCCCATCCCCCTACTCCATTGATGTCTTCGGAGCTGGTCCCTGGACCTCGCCTGGCTTGTTGAGTCCTGAGCCCTGCCCTCAGAAGACTAAGTGAATAGAGCTAAAATGAGGCCTGAGATTAGATACTTTTCAAAGTCCTCATTTTCACCCCCTGAGCTCTTGGGCCTCCTACCTCTTGGGAGCTTTTTTGCATTATCTGTAAGCTGAGAGCTTGAATTACTTGAGCTCTCCTAAAGGGGAAAGGAGGAGGGTTGTCAGGAAAATTCTACCTGGAGACTTTAGATTGGGAGAGTTGCTCCTAGGAGTCACTAGAGTGCCCACCTTGGTGGCCCTGTTACTGGAAACACTAGTGGGTGCTGCTTCTGCTTTAGGCTCTATTTCTTGACTCCCTTCTGGAATGACATAAAACCAGTTGGGAGGAAGGCAAGACTAAAAAATATGTGCGCCTCCGTTGGCATAGACCTGTTGTCCACCTCTCATTTTGCAATCTTTAAGGACCCTTCCACTCCAGAATTCTATGACTGGGGTCCCTGGGTGAAGTAAACCCAAAATTGAAACCAGCCACATAAAACTGAGTAGTTTTTGCTTTATATTACCTTTAAAAAACAACACCAACAGAAAGCTTACTGTAGTATTGAAGCACCTAAACAATATCTCGTATGTAATGAGTGCTGTATAAATGTTGGCTAAATGACCTGAGTCTCTGACAGTCCCTGGAACTGAGGACCTACAGTCAGCCTGCTAGCAGCTTCTCGATGGTGTGTGGCCTTTTCCTTACCCTTGGCAAGTGCTCGCTTTGTTGGGACCTATGAGTTTTGGAGTATGGACTCGGAGCTTTGGAACTTTTATGTCCCATAATGTTTGCAAGACTCTTATAATCAAGTTGGCTTTGTAAGGGATAAATTATTACTTTTTGCCTTATACGTCCTCAGAGTGGCACTGTTTATAAATGAATAAGCTGAAACTGCAATTGGAGAATCCCAACTGAATTTCTTCTTAGTTAAAAAAAAGTGTGAATAACATTTGTTATCACCTTTGATGTTTTGTAGCAGTGTCGGGGGAGGTGGAGAAGGTTTCTAACCAGCCACAAAAGTATAGGTGTATTGGTAAAGAAATTGTCTTTTTAAAGGAAATAAAAATTTTAAAAATGTTAGTGAATCCATTTGATCTCTGTCCAGTAACAAATGCCTAATGAATGCTTGTTAGACCATAAAGCATTTCAAATAACAGGTGCCAAAAAGTCTCCCTTGCTTTAGCCTTCTAAGTCCCCAAAATTTCTGAAATTTTTAAAACTCTATTTTTATTTGGTATAATAATGAAAAAATAAAGAAAATCTATATATTCATTCACAGCAGGACAAGAAAAAGACTCCTAAATCTTCAAAGTTAACGTCTAGGCTTTAGATGAATAAACTCTGGAGAGCTAGTGCACGGCATTGTGATTATAGTCAACAGAACTGTATCGTATACTGCAAAGTTGCTAAGAGAGTAGATTTGAAATGTTCTCACCACAAAAAGGAAATGGTAATTATGTGATGTGATGGAGGTGTTAGCTAACACTATGGTGATAATCCTACTGCAGTATTTAAGTGTATCAAATCAACACATTGTACACCTTAAACTTATACATTGTTATATGTCAATTACTTCTCAAAAAAAAAAAGAAAAGACCACAAAGTGGGATAAAAGGCTAGATCTAAAAGTTACTACAGAATGTTATTTATGTTTTTGAAGCAAATATAAAGGTAATATGAGGCACATTCATTTTCTAAAACCTTCTCATGTTAAAATATACTCCGCAAAATATTAAACACTAACATATTAAATAAAAATTAAAAACATTTGAACATATTCTCTACAAAAATAATAATAGTAATAAAAACTGACTTTAATGGGAAAGAATAATAAAAACTGATTTAAATGGGAAACAAATTCCTTTTAAAAAACCAAAATACCCTTTACCTCCCAGAAGTATCATTGTTCTAAGCACCTCTGCTTCGTGATAGGAGGCGTGCTTGAATTGAATCGCAACGGCTACTCCGTTTGACCGTATTCTCCTTTATGTCATTCTTCTTATTATTCTCCTTTTTATCTTGTCATCAGAATGGCCAGAGCTGTGTCTGAGGTGGGAGAACAAACTTGGCAAGATGCTGATGTACTGTATGGCAGTAACGCCAGCCCATGTGTTGTTGTCACTTTTTTTGGGTACAGCAAGTTCAGAACAGGATGTTCTCTTATGAGACTTCAAATTGGTTTTTGATGGTCAAATATTCAAAGAAGCATTCCTGAAAGCAAAAGCTACAGCACATACATCTCCTCACGCTGGGAATATTGTGCAGAAAAATCGAGTTTATGTGGAAGAAGAAAAATGAAGCAAGTTAACGTTATGTTTTTTTTTAAGCATGTGCAACTTGATACTTTTGGAAATAGACAAACCCCCTCAAATTTTTCAGAACTCTGTATCTGAAAGCCTGGTGTCCTACAAGCTGTTTCTCTTGCAGTGTTCAGGAAATGGTGCCTCAGCACATCCAGTTGCAAAGCCAGAAACAGCAACGTCATTCTTGACCTCTCCTCTCTCTCATCTCCTGCAGCTAGTCCATCTCCAGGGCCTGTCACTACTGTCTCCCAGATTCCCCTTGAATCCCTCCCTTTCTCTCCATCTTCTATAGTCCAAGCTGCAGATCTTCCCCGGGCCACTATAAACAATCTTCTAATTGGTCTACCTGAATCCTCTCTGACAACAACTCTCTGTCCCCCAACCTCAGTCGGTTCTCCCAACTACAGTCATTTCTTTTTGAAATATAAATATGATCACGTCCCCATTCTGTTCAAACTCCACTAGTGGCTTTCCATTTACTTTCATGAAGAATATTGTCTCAGTTAGCTTGGGTTGCTATAACAACTTACCACAGTTCTGGAGGCTGGGAAGTCCAAGATCAAGGTGCTGGCTGGATCAGTGTCTGGTGAGACTCTCTTTCTGGCTTCTACACAGCTGCCTTCTCTCTGTGTGCTCACATGGCTTTACCTGGTGCAAATTGTGGAGAGAGAGAGAGAGAAAGAGAGGGAGAGATCTTTTCCTTTTTTTGTGAGGGAGAGAGACCTTTTCCTCTTCCTATAAGGGCACTAATTCCATCATGAGAGCCCCACCCTCATGACCTCATCTAGACCTAATTATCACCCAAAGCTTCCACTTCCCAGTACCATCACATTAGGGGTTAAGGCTTCAAGGTATGAATTCTGGTGGGACACAAACATCAGTCCATAACAAACATAAACCACCACATGGCCTATGGAGCTTTGCACCCTCAAAAGAATGTGACTCAGAAAAAGACACACAAATAACACAGCACAAGGCGGCAAGTGGTAAGTGCAATGTGAGTGGTTAGAAATTACATGGGTTGGGGCTTTACGTGGTTACAGTGTATTGTGTAGTGGTCCTCAAAGTGTGGTTCCCAGCTCAGCAGCATCAGCATCACCTGGCAACTTATTAGAAATGTAACTTCTCTGGGCCCCACCCCAGATGCACTAACTCAAAAACTCTGGAGTTGGAGCCAAACAATCCGTGTTTCAACAAGTAACCCTGAATGATGTGGATGGGTGCTAGAATTTGAGAACATTGGTGTAGTGAACACTATGTACACTGCCCAGACCCCCCGAAGGACTGAAGACTTTCTTCCTTTAGCTGCTGGGAGTGTTGTTAGCCCTCTCACCCAAGACTGTGCCCCCTTTCCAGAGGCGGTCTGCATCCAATGACTGGTTGATGCAGGAATATAAAGCCCCACCTCTCACTACAATGAGAAGAGAAACCTTGAAAGGCCACCTCAGCTTCAGAGCTCCCGGTGGGTTGGCTGCAATCTTTGTTGAAATTTCATTGCAGCCCAACTTCCCCTTTGCCCAGTCTGCTTCCTTTCCTTCCATTCCACAGGGGTTACTCCAAACAGTTAACAATCTTCCTGCACTCCAACCTTCCTCTCAGAGTATGCTTCCCAGGGAACCTACTCACAGTGCTGCACAGAGGAAATGGGATTTGAGTTGAGACTTTAAAGAAAGGTGGGAAAGAAGTCAATAAGCAATGAAGGGAGGGGTGGAAGGATTGGAGATGGGAATTGTCCCGAGGGAGGAAAGCAGCATGAGCCAAATTTATCTTCAGCCTTTTTAGGAAATGGAGAGTGACCCAGATGGGCTAGATCATAGAATGAGAAGGGAGCAGTGGGGTTTTGCTGAAGAGGTAGATTGCGGAAGGCATTAAGGTGCTTCAGTTGAGTTTGGACTTGATCCTAAAGGTAATGTCAGGTTCATTACACTGATGTTTATTAGTTCAATCATTCAACAATACCCATTAAGTGCTGGAGAGACACTGGTGAGCAAAAGCAGACCTGGTCCCAGTCCTCAAGGAGTTTACAGACTAATAGGGGCGCTGGACACAAATGAATCACACAAATGCCAAGTTTGCACCCCCATACTAAAGTAAAGGGTTTTGGTAAAGTATGGCATAGTACATGGACCCTAAGTTAGGACCCTCTCACTCTAACTTTTTGGGGTTTTTGCCTATTGGCTTACGAATGCTTTGAGAATGCAGGTTGCTTGTGGTCCGGATTTCTCTAGAATGTAGCATAGTAGGTGCTCAGGAACAATTGCTGAATTAACCATAAGTTTAGAGACTTGACTTCACACCACCTAGCGTGTACCAGATACTTGACAGACATTGGTGAGTGAGTGAATGAGTAACAGAATTGACTAGGTGACCAGGTGGCTCAACCAGAACTACCTCCCAAGTGCTGGTCTTTGCAAAGAAAACATGAGGGCAAGGTGTCATGTTGTTTATAAGCTACACTGACTTCATTTTAAGAACTGCTGAGAGGTTTTAAGTGATTATGCGCCCCCCTTCTCTGTGTTAAAATGGCTTGTCTTTCTGAAAGGATGGTGATAGTAAATATTAATTTATTGTAAATTACTCTTACTAGGCAAAATAGTCAACAATTTAGTAGCTAAAACTGTTTTAAACTAGTCAAAAAATTGGGAGCAAGTTTTGCAAGGCAAGTTAGGATAGCGGGAGGGTCTGACGTCTGTTGAAGATCAAGGGTTAGTCTTTGAGCTGTCCTTGATTTCCACCTTCGAAAGAGTTAAGGATGTATACCAATGAGTCTACGGTTGGGGATGGGGTGGGGAAGAGGTGAGTTGGTTACTAAAGCAGGCAGGGGAAAGAGGTATTTTCAAGAGGTTACATTCAAGGGAAGACAGGAGAAACAGATTGGCAAGCAAGCAAACATTTCCAAAAAAACAACAAAAACAAACCCACTTTGCAAAACTCCTTGAGGGCAAATGGAAGCTCTACTCAAGGGGATTCAATTATGTTCAAATACAAGCTAGGAGAAATAGGTTTTAGATTCGTTTGGTAGCAGTTTTCTGTGTCCACTTACTATACACAAATGCTTCAAGGTGATGGCAGTTTAGGAAAAAGGACAAAAGTGGTCAACAAGTGGAGGGAGGGTGGAGTGTGGGCTGGTCAGAGGGGGCCATAGTGAGCAGAGGCTGTGGGACATGTGGGGCTGGAATTAGTGGCATCAGCACTTTGTAATTGGCTGCACTAATAAGCAGGGAACCTTGAATATGTCTGGAACAGAGGACTAAGAAAAGTTAGCAAAGTGGTACATGGCAGGGATGGTTATCCAGGAGATCACATAATTTGTATTTTCCCTGTTCAACAACAGGTATGTGGCAGTGAGGACAAGGAGACAGCAGACTGATGGAAGTGATGGATAGCCAGAAACAGAAACAGAAGGAGGGAAGGCAGGAAGAAGAGACAGGGAAATAGAATATGTTGCTGGCTCTCTTGTTAATTTAGCTGTCTAGCAGCCATGTAAACAAAGTATCATAAAAGATGGAGTATAAGACATCCCAACAATATCCAAGAAAGACATCAGGATGAAGAAAATCCAGAGTATTCTGCGAAGAAAGCAAGGGTAACAACAATTTAAAGTAAAAACATCTCTCTCTCTTTCTCCCCTCACCCCCTACGTCTTCTGATGCCCTCTGAAGGCAAAGTTAACCAACCTGCCTCCTTATGCTTCTTCCAGAAGGGAACACCACTGTCAAGGCTAGGGATGAGAGAGCTTGGCTTTTCCAGGTGGACCTCAGAGAAATAAAAGAGAAGAGTGAGAGATGAGGTGGAGAGGTAGGCAGGGGCCTTATGGTCATGTTAGGAGGTTTGCGCTCCATCCTCATTTGATGAGATGTTGCTGAGGGGTTTAAAGGTGGAGAATGCTATGTGGAGATGCCAAGACTGGAGGCAGAGGCTGGTGCAGGGAAGAAATGATAGAAGCGCAGCATAAAAAGATATTGGGTGAATAAAATGGAACAGATTTGAGAGTTGTGTAAGGCAAGGAATTTATAGGACTTAGTGATTGATTAGCTGTGGGCAGGAGAAGGAAGAGTTAGGGATGACTCATAGCTTTGGGCAATGAGGTAGTAATGCTATTAGCTGAGTAACAATTTACACAAGAATAGGGAGGATTTCTATCACCACAGGGAAGTCCCAAATAGTCATAAGGTAAAAGGGAACTCCAAGGATATTCTTCAGATTCTGCTTATAATTTTGGCTCTACTTAAATGATCAAAGACAGGTATCTTTTTATGTAAATGACTCAGAGACCTCCTTCGGGAGCTTATTCTAATACATCCACAACCTTTACCACCAAGTAAGGCCTACCATTATATAGAATCTGATTGAATCTAAATGAATCTCGATGTAACCAAAGACAACTTCTATGATGATATGCTGTGTGTTCTGTTCTGTGTAGCACAGTGTAAAACCAGAAATATGCCTGTAATGATAACTAAATTTATATGGTACTTAGCTTACATAAATTCATTATTTTATTTGAGTCCCATAACAGCCTTGCCAGGGAAGCTAGTTCCTTCCCTTCCTTGTAAGCATCAAGGCCAGGACAGCTTGCGGGAGAGCCACAGGCAATATCTAGAAATATTTAAAAGTTATAAGTCAAGTTATCTTCCTACTTCGACAAAAATGTCTTTCATAACCACAAGAATGGAAAACATGTATAAAGTTAGGGTTTTTATTTGACCAAAAGTTGGCAGAATATCAAATATGACTAAATTTAATTATCCTTGCTCCTGCCTGGGCATCCAACTGACCTGGAAATGTTTGGATGGATAATAAAATAACGACCTATCTGATTCATAAATTATTACATATTTATTCCAAAAAATCTATTTTTCTTGTTTTCCTTTCAGTAAAATCATAAATTGTCTTGTTATGAACAAGATTTTTCACATAGTTGGTGTTCTGTTAACAATGATACCAAATGAGACCATCTTTCTTAAGTCAGTGTAGCTCTCTGGTAGTTTTTTTTTAATTAATTTCAGTTTGAGAAAGCTTTACTCTGCTGAGACAGAGTTGAAAATAAATCATGAAATTTACTTATCATGTTCAAACATTGTAATGAGATCACATTGAATGAATTATTATTGCAGAATATTTTAATTTCATCACATAAACTGCTATCACTTATATTGCCGTTTTCATTACCTCTTAAATGTAGTGTAATGAGAAGAACCAAGTAGTGTGAGGTCATGTGAAGAACCAATATCAAGCTTCTAGACCCATACATCTACAACTTTAAAAGTAATATGAATTGTTTAATATTGCAAAATATTTCTGTCTCCATGTGCAACTGTAATAAATACTGTGCTAATTCCTGAGTACCTCTGGAACCACAAACTGGAACAGAAAGAGAAACAAGAAAATTGACATTCAACACTCAAGGAAACTATACTTTGTTATTTTTTCTTTGGTGAGGAAGATTGGCCTTGAGCAAACATCTGTGCCAATCTTCCTCTATTTTGTATGTGGGATGCTGCCACAGCATGACTTAATGCGTGGTGTGTAGGTCTGTGCCCGGGATCCAAACCTGCAAACCCTGGGCCACCCAAGTGGAGCGCACAAACTTAACTACTATACTACCAGGCTGGTCCTGGAAACTATACTTTGTTATTCAAGACTTGCATTCATGCTATCTGAGAGGAAGGCTCTGACAAGTTAGTTAATTCATCTATGTTTTTAGCAGACTAAGAACTTCTGATGTTCAAAATCTCGCTGCACTGGGAAGCAGTGTCCATCTCTGATGGTGGTAATGGCTACGATCACAGCATTGGGCACAGTCATGTTGTGTTTCGAGGGCCTAAAGCAAGTGGAGAAGCATTTCTCTGGGAACTGAATAGTGTTATTCCTGAGAGCAATGTTCAGAGCTGCAGGTTACCAGTTTCCAAGTGAGAGGCACACGTCTTCTTTCTTTTTCTTAGAATAGCTTTATGGAGATAGAATTCATGTAACATAAAACACACTCCTTCAGGCTGAAAAGAAACCCTGTACCCGTTAGCAATCTTTTCCTATACCTCCCTCTCCACCAGCCCCTGGCAACCATTAATTTACTTTATGTCTCTACGGAATTGCCTATTCTGGATATTTCATATAAATAGGAATCCTACAATCTGTAAAAGTTTATGTCTGGCTTCTTTCATTTAGCATATTTTCAAGGTTTATCTGTGTTGTGGCATGTGGCCATGGCTTTTATTTTCCCTCCATCCCTTTTTATGGCTGGATAATATTCCATGGTACAGATGCCACATTTTGTTTATTGATTCATCAGTTGATGGACATTTGGATTGTGTTTACTTTTTGGTTATTATGAATAAAGCCACTATGAATATTTGCATAAAGTTTTTGTATGGACATCTTTTCATTTCTCTTGGGTCTATACCTAGGAACAGATTTACTGGGACATGTGGTTACTTTAACATTTTAAGGAACTAACCAAATGGCTTTACAAAGTACTTGTGCAATTTTACAACTCCACTAGTAATATGTGAAGATTCCCAATTTGCCACCTCCTTGTCAACACTTGTAATTGTTTCCTTTGTTGTTGCTGTTGAGGAAGATTCACCCTGAGCTAACATCTGTGCCAGTCTTCCTCTATTTTGTATGTGGGTCGCTGCCACAGCATTGCTGATGAGTGGTGTAGGTCTATGCCTGGGATCGAAACCCGTGAACCCGGGCTGCCGAAGCTGAGCGTGCTGAACTTAACCACTATGCCATGGGGCTGGCCCCAATTGTCTTTTTGATTATAGTTATCCTAGTGCTGAGTCATTGTTCTAAATGCTTTATAAGAGTTAACTCCTTCGATCTGCCCAATAATGCTATATCCAGAAAAGGGAATTCAGACTCAGAGTGGCTGAGTAACTTGCTCAACACTAACACCCTGGAGAGTGGCAGAGATATAATTAGGAACATGTTACACAAAGAAAACACTATTTTAACATTCAAGGGAATAAAAACAACTTGGGGGGATTTTCCCCCCTTTTTTAAATAAGACCTTCCTGAGTTTAAGATAAAATCCTCTGTTCTATGCAAGTTAGTCTCCTGTTGCTGAACTAAATCCACTCCTGTCTTATGCTTCAGAGCTAGCCAGCACTGGGGCTTAATATTGAAAACAAGGGGAAAAAAGAAAAAAATCTCTGAATATTCATTTCAATTAAGGCAAAATTTTCCATTTAGTCAAGAACAAATAGCAGCCACTGATACTTTGTGAATATTAATTTGAAATTTAAAAAATTCCTTCTTTAAAGAGGATTTGAAAAGCTTTGTTCTCCAAGTATGATCTTTATTATTCTTGGGCCCAAACAGTTTCCAAGGTACACATTTTCACATTCTTAATGAAGTCAGTGGAAATTGACTTCAAAGCCAATTTTCATGAATGTTTTAATTGCATGAAGATACATGCATCTTTTAAAATTCCGATTTTTTTTTTTAAAGATTTTTTTTTAAATTTTTTTCCTTTTTCTCCCTAAAGCCCCCCGGTACATAGTTGCACATTCTTCATTGTGGGTCCTTCTAGTTGTGGCATGTGGGACGCTGCCTCAGTGTGGCTTGATGAGCAGTGCCATGTCCACGCCCAGGATTCGAACCAACGAAGCACTGGGCCGCCTGCAGCAGAGCACGTGAACTAAACCACTCGGCCACGGGGCCAGCCCCTAAAATTCTGATTTTATAGTAACTTATAATTGTAAAAGATTTATATATTAGGATAATAGTCAGGCAGAAGTATATTGTTTAATGTTTGCTCTCAAAAGTAGAACTGTTAACATTCTTAAGAACATGGCAATAAAGTAAATGCAGTTATAACTTAGTGCCTAGGAAAAATAGAGTCTTCAACTTTGACCTTAGGAATCTGATTTCCAAGACTATGTGCTATTTAAGAATAAACTTGTGCATGAATACAAAACATTCCGAGGGTCTATATTCACTGAGTTCTGTCTCTGGCAGAGGCACCAAGATGGAGGGTGCTGCTCACGTCCATGCCTCCTAAGGAGGCTGTCCTCTGTACCTCTGATTCACAGACAGTGATAGTCAATAGAGAAAGGGCCAAAGGAAGAAGGAAAGAGTATCTGTAGAACCAAACAGGGAGCCATTCATTTTCCTGCTGACCCTCTCCTTATTGCTTCTGGAGTAGCTTAGTTCTTACAAGAGTCTGTGAGGAGGAAAAGACTTTTGAAAGGAGGGATACAAGCTGCCTTAGAAAAAGCAGGACTGCTTCAGAGAAATCAGTTATAGAAGAAGTTTGGGAGGGAGAAATGATTAGTTTGGAAGAAAAATCTGTTCTGTTTTAGACATTGCACATTGGTGGTTTGGGCCATTTTATGAGCACTCTAGCATCTTCTATTCACATGGAACCCTTCCAGATAATAATGTTATATGAAAATGCAAACCCTAGCATACTTATTAACAGTTTTACTGAGATCTAATTTACATACCATACATTCCATTCAAAGTGTACAACTATCCTACTTATGATATCATACAGGAGTGTTATATATAATATGGGTCCCTATGATATAAGTTTTAAAGTGCAGGGTCTCCAGGTCGTAGGGTACTAAAAGATAAATATAGGGCCCAAATAATTATTTTAGCTTTCAAAAAGTCTAATAAACCTCCATAGTAACTTTGTGTTTGCAACATCCTTACTTTAAGGAAGCTAGAGACGTTTACCTATCCAGAAGTTTAAATGGCATTATAAAACTCCCACCCCCTTCTGTGGTGTTGACAGGGTTATTTTTATGTTACTAATACATGAGTAAGTGAGGCTGTTTGAGGTTTTGAAGCATAAATTCACAAGCTTCAGAGTATAGCCAAGTGTGTAGTGAAAATTTCACAATTTGTTTCCTTTTATGACTCTTGGTTATATACATGGAAGTCATTCTCATGGTTCTATTTTTCACTATTGGTGGTAATTATTAGGATTTTCACAGGTGATAGTCATGCCCTTTCCTTGATTTGTGTTTAGAAACAAATGAGAAATGAGATGCAGGAGTCAGACAGACAGAAATCAAACTATCAGTTTTATTACTGATAAAATTGACTGGAAAGCAGGGCTTAGCTATGCAGCCACAAGGTTTCCTTGGATCATTATGATTAGGTTCAATGCTAATGCTAGAAACCTCAAAATAACAGTGGCATAAATGAGGGAGAGACTATTTCTCAGCTAAAGTCCAGAGGTGTCAGATCAGCACTGAGAGAGTGTTCCGCAGTATGTAGCGCTCAGACTCCTTTCAATTTTGTTGATTTGCTATGTGTGGCTTCTTTTTCCAAAGTCATCTTGGGGTCTAGGATGGATGCTCGAGCTCCAGCCATCATGTATACATTCCAGCCAACAGGAAGAAAGAGGAGGATAAGACAGGGACATCTCCATTTAAGGACACACCATTTTTGCTTATATCCCATTAGCTAGAACATAATCCCTGAGCCACATCTAACCATGAACAGTGCCCAGTTTTTAGCTGGCTGGTCATGTACCCAGTTAAAAACTAGGAATTCCATTACAGAAGGGGAGAGGAGGTACTGCTGGACAACTTGTAATCTTTGCCACATTCCTGAGTTACACAGCCAGGCAGAGACAGAGCTGGACAATCACGGGCCTCCCCTAGAGTGAGGGGCCAGCTGCATACCACAGAGCAGAACTGTACCTCCAGGAGAAGTCTCTGGTAAGAGGGGAAGCCGCAGGGGCTGGGCCAAGCATGCTCGGTTCCTTCTCGTTCTCAGCCACTGAGCGAGGCCGGACATGTTTCTCCTATGCTGTTCCTTCCTAACTGACGTTTGGCTTTTCTGAGGGACAGTACAGTGAACTGTCATAAGGCAGGAAAGCAGCACACGATTTGGCACCACAATAACAAGGTTTTCTTGGTTTCCCATTACCTAGTCTTTCTTTGTTTTTGCTGTCCATTAGATTAAGAAATCTTCCTGAATAGTCATAAGAAAGCTCTTCTTCTGGCAAAATGTCTTTGGCTGCAAAAAGTGCCAATTTTGGTACCATTGAGTCAATTCGGACAGGAATCATCAACAGGTTTGGCTCACAAGAATGGTTAAGGAACCTGCCAATATTTCCTATGTGGGCAGGATCAACAAATGTTTCTATTACCTGCCCATTATAAACATGTTCTCTGACCGCTATAATGTAATTCGAATCGTGTATTGTTTGTAACTGAATTCTTCTCTGTACTTCAGCGAATCCTAAAACCTCGCCAGCATATTCACAGACAAACTGTCCTTTTGGTATAAATTCCAAGGTGCGAAGTCCCCAGCCCTTTTTCTCCGTCTTGAACACCTGGAGGTGGAACTGCAGACCCCGCTGGACCACCCTGTTCTTGCACTGGTCACTGCACTGGCACAGGATGTTGCATTCAAAAACCGGCTCGGCACGCTCTGTTTCCGATCCTATGGCCCTGAGGCGTAAATTAGCATCGTAGTTCTCCTTGTTACGGAGACAGGAGCAGGTCCCAGGGAGGCAGGGAGTTTGGAGACAACTGCATCCAGGAAAGGTTATTTGAGTGGGATCAGTGTCTGCTCCGGGTCCTGCCACGTGATCAGGAGTATACTGCAAAAAATAGAAGTACTTTAAGTCAGCAGGACACGTCACAGATTCCATATATATTTCAAGCAGCTTTTGGCTGAGACACTTCCTAATTCTAACACATAAAAAGAACAAAACAAAATGACAAAACATTCTATATTAAAATATTGTCTGACAACATCTCTTTCCAATTTAAAGAATAAAATTAATTTTTAAGATTTAAAATTCTGTGGTTTCATTTTAGATATAAGGATTACAATGGGAAAAATATGTATTCTTTTCCCTTAAAAATTGAAACCTACATAACCATTTTGTTTTTGTCTTAGCTTTGGATGTGAGGAAAATCAGTGCTGGATTTAGTTTCTGAATGCAGTTAAGTGTTCTCTCCTTGGCCTTTGATCTCTTTTACATTTATCTGATACTACAAACACGTATATGTAGTTTTATTGTGAGTTCCCTCAGATTCTTTTCGGGAATAAGAAAGTCATAAATGATAAATCAATGAAAAATGGCCTTTGTAAGAGAGTCTTTCATTGATTTTTTTAAAGAATTTTTTACATGAAGATTATTTAAATTTTTAAATATTCTCTCATGTTTTAAAAAAAACACTATTACCTCATAGTTCTATTTGAGTCTTCATAATGTTAAAAACAGGCATTTGGCCAAAAAATTGCAGACAGAATTCCAAAAATTATATTTCTTACATAGATATTAATGGGTATTTAAACTTGTAGTTATATTGTATACGTGTAAGAAATCCTGTTCTTATTAAAGAAAGGGATAATATGAAAAAGTTTCTCAGTCTTTTAAATATCCCTGTATTTTCAAAATGTTACATTTATAAAATGTTACAGAAAAAGAAGTCCTAGGTCTAAAATCTCTATGTGAGCCTGACCTCTGGGTATTTCCTTACTGGCATAATGAAGCTTATTTTCAACCCTGAAGATTAAAGTCTCTCTCATGAGCCCAGCATGTTTCCTTATTTGTGGAATAATTCTTGCTTATATGGAATCTAATTCATTTATTCTTACTTGCTTTGTTCCATAAAAGATTTAGTGAGGCTTACAAAGAAGTGAGATAAATGAACAATGGTAAGAAAAGTAAGGCAAAGGGGAAGATGACAGCAAGCTAGTCAAGTGAGCTTAGACACACTAACATGTGTCTAAGTAGAGTGGACATGTGGCTCTGCCTGAGAGCAGCCACTTCAAACAGGTCAAAGACACTCAGATGCATAGTTTGCGCTGCCCATAAGGAACCACCTCACTGTTCAGAAGCACTGACTTTTTTCAATACAGAGACTAGAGACAAATTTCACCAATGTGTGCATCCTAAACCATTCTTTTCCAGGAAGCCGTTTCATGGGCTGTTTTTCATTTCATTCATTTCTGAGCCTCAGTAACGGCTGTCGGCATGCTGCCACAGCAAGTCAGTAAGAGCAGTTCTGAGGGACCAGTCGCACAGCCTTTAATTCAGGGACAGATTTTAGAGTACCTAGAGGAATGTTCCAACCTCATATCTTTCAGTCAATCCTCCATTAATATTGTGTCTCCCGGCCAAGCCAGCGAAAGGTATTGAACAGCATGTACTTACACTCCCCGAGGAGGCCTTGGTGGAGCTTTGCAGTTAGGAGCAAAACCCTATACTTTAAAAACGCTGAGCTTGAGGGAAGGATTGACATCCTCTTGTGAAAGATGAGGAGGATGATGAGTGGGAGTACCTGTGGGGAAAGGCCAACACTGCTTAAAAAGTGATTTGGGGGTGGAGAGCAGAAATAGCTTCTCCTGTTTGTGTCATTTCTTACAGCTTCAGCTTAGCAGAGATGTCCTAACGGGATAAAGAATGGCTTAGAAAAAGATGCTCTATCACTCAAATTCAATGACTGCTGTCTCATACAGAATCCATCTCCAGCTTTTAAGTCATCGCTGAAATGTAAATGGTTATCGAGACATTTTAAGAAGTACTTGTAAAATGAAGATCTTACTATCTTTTTGTTAAACTTTTCATGAAGAATTCTTTTAAATTGATTGGTCTTAAAGGCGCACATATTTTTAATGTACTATAGAAATCACTAAACTTTAAAGTGAGTTTTTTGACACAGATAATTCCTTTTAAAATCAAGTGTGACTGACTGCAGTTTTCTTACCTTGTGGAACTTATTTGCACGTGGATAGGTTTGGAAAAATCCTTTTATTTGCTTATTTTTACTTATATAATTAAAAAAGATTTTGGAGAACGTAGTGATATATATGTATTTTTAAATTCTGCAATTTAAACTTGATGCACAATCTAAGATCCTTTAGAGATTTAGATTACAAATGGTAGCTAATCCCAAATGAGCTGCAGGTACCTCCCAAAGGATAACAGAAACTTCTGGATAAAATTTTCTGTTTAAAGAGGACATTTGTTTTTTCCTTTCATGGGTGTAATCATTGACCCTGATACCAATAATCATCACAAATCATTTTAGGTCCATGTTTCCATTTTCTCCTCCACAAAAGGTTAACAAAATACCATTCCAGAAAGATATTTTACTTGACTTAGAAAAATGGCTGTACTAAAGAATAATCTTATTTTTTTTTTAAAGATTGGCACTTGAGCTAACACCTGTTGCCAATCTTCTTATCTTTTCCCTTTTCTTCTTCTTCTCCCCAAAGCCCCCCAGTACACAGTTGTATATTCTAGTTGTGAAGCCTCTGGCTGTGCTATGTGGGACACCACCTCAACATGGCCTGATGAGCGGTGCCATGTCGGCGCCCAGGATCTGAACCCGTGAAACCCTGGGCCACCAAAGTGGAGTGTGCTAACTTAACCACTCGGCCACAGGGCCATCCCCTAAAGAATAATCTTTTAAAAACCATGGTCTAATTTAATATATGATTATGTAATTATCCATCTTTTCAGGTATGATCTGTCACTGACATGATTCAAATATTGATATGCTATGCAAACCATTAAATTTTGAGTATCTGAAAGCTAATGGAAAGCTTGTTACAAATTGGGAGCCAGCTGACCTGAGGGTAAATGCTCCCCATTTGTAACACTCTTTCCATAATCTCTACCCTACTTCCAGGTACAAAGCCCAGGACCAAACTGATCCCCAAAGGGTGTTACCCTGAGGTTTTTTGTACCTACCCCAAGCCAAGGAGAGATCAAAGCTTGAGGGATGCAACCACAGAGGACATATGTTTTTACCTACCCAGCATCCATTCCTTTTCTTCTGATAATAGCACCCCAACTCTTCCTTCCCACTCTCGTCTCAGTAGTTTGGATGGGAGTACAGGGTGAGCAGGGATCTAAGCCAGATCAATGAAATATAATTCTGGAACTTTGGCTGAAGCAATTAGGGAAGAGGCATTCTCTTTCTACTTGGGTTGCTAAACTGTAGTGTTCATGTGGCACTCCCAAATTCTGCCACACCCTTAAGACCTACTGAGTGTGTAGCCATACACAGGAAAGGGGAGCAGAGAGGAGGGAAGGGTGTAGGTGGTAGAAAGAAATAATCTGATGACACTATTAGAGTTCTTGGATCCAGACACGCCTATAGTCACCACTCTTGGCCTTTGGTGTTATGTGAGGCAATTCTTTCCCTTTTTCACTTGGGTTAGTTTGTGTTGTATTTATGTGTCTTGCAAACAAACAAGTCTTGACTGATACACCCAGAGTGGAAGCTGAGAATGGTGGCAGGAAATGGCTGGAAAATTTAATCAAAGATAATAAATGGCCAATGAGCAATGAGGTCTCCAAATGGGAGGTGAGACTGGAGCAGTGTGCAGGAGGCCATACAGGAAAACTGACTGTGGCCCGCAACACTAGGCAAGCAGCGGAGAACATCTTGATGCAGAACATGGAATGTTCCAAAGGAGACACATACAGAGCCAGGCTCTTATTAGCATTGTGACTTAGGGAAGTGACTTGCTAAACTTTGGGTTAGCAACTATAAAACAGGGAAAATTTGACAGAAAACTTAAAAGAGACAATTTCTTTTAATAAAACTTAACTTACCCAAGAAGCCAAAATAGAAACAGGAGACAGCATGTGGAAGAACAAATATACCTCCTTGGCTATTCTCATCCACAATTTCTCCCTTTTCTCAACTAGACCTGTACTTACATGAATAGCATGAACTTTGGGATCTAAATGGCATAGACTGTAGGACTCTCTAGTTATACAAAATACGTAGGTCTTATCTTTCTAACAAATATATGTCTCCAGGAAAGACATGATCATGAGGTTTCGGGTGTGGCATGGTGGTAGGGGTGGGGTTCCTATCCATAGTTCTAGGTACAGAGCAGGCACTCAAGAAGTAGCTTTTGATTGACTGACTGCAGCTCTTGATAACTTCTGATTGGAAGTCTGACTTTTCTTAAGCACATTCTGTATCGAAGCCCCAGAAACTAAAATATGACACTGCATAAAACTCTGGGCTTAAAACCTAGGACTTGATTCTGAATTTTAAGGAAGTGCTGTGAAAATCTTCATTCCTTTTTTGGTTGTTTTGAAACACCAGCTACAAGAATCTCTGTACTTGGCCTCTAGCCCCATGAGTTTGTTTTTGCTCCAAGCAGCTATTAGGAGACTGTGAGCCAGATAATTCTCGTCAAGGCCAAGTTGAAATCTTAAAAAGGATGTTTGAAGCTGATTTCAGTGACCTGAAAAATGGTTAGATCCAACTCTACGCTCAAGAAAATCAGTTTATTTTCTACTTGGCCTTCAACACTGATGGCATTATGATATGCTTGTTCCCAATCTGAACATTTGAATGTTCTTTTTGCCTTTTCACCCAGTACCCCAAAGCAGACTAGACACAAAGTTATTTTTACCTTGAGTTTTACAATGCCTAAATTCTTACCTGCGGATTTGCCTGTGAAGGCAGGGTATGGGGCAAGCAAGCTATTTTGACCTTTTATAAGACTGGTTCTGTGCTCCATGAATACATGGAAGCAAACTAGTTGAAGGCACTTTTAGGCTTGTCCTTTAAATGTTTCAAGCATGTTTTATCTTCTTGGTAAGACTATAAGCTCTTTGGGGAAGGGATCTTGTCTTCTTTCTGTAGCTCCAACTCTACCCAGAGGTGTGCATATAGCCAGGCAGCTAGAACACTGTGAAACTGAGTCTTACACTCCTGATTTTCACTTATGCCCATCAGCTCCAGGTAAGGATCAATCACAAAGTTTGCTTCCCTGGCTTTTTATAGCAACCAAGTGCTTTCCATAGGCACTTGTAAACTCAAGGGCAGGAGGTGTATCTTGTCACCATTTTATCTTCTATGCCGAGCTTAACATGGTGCCTAGAACATTACAGGCACTCAATTATTTGTTGAATAAAGAAAACATATATCAGGGGCTGGCCCCATGGCTGATTGGTTAAGTTCATGCTCTC
Organism: Equus caballus; assembly: GCF_041296265.1. Taxonomy (NCBI): domain Eukaryota; kingdom Metazoa; phylum Chordata; class Mammalia; order Perissodactyla; family Equidae; genus Equus; species Equus caballus. The sequence goes on from NC_091699.1 coordinate 23,040,452, forward strand.
CGCTGCAGGCGGCCCACTGTTTCGTTGGTTCGAATCCTGGGTGTGGACATGGCACTGCTCATCAAACCACGGTGAGGCAGCGTCCCACATGGCACAACTAGAAGGACCCACAACGAAGAATATACACCTATGTACCGGGGGGCTTTGGGGAGAAAAAGGAAAAAAAATAAAAAATAAAATCTTTAAAAAAAAAAAGAAAACATATATCAGTGTTTTTGATATTCGGCAATGTTTGGTCTTGAATAAGCTTTTAGGGATCAGAGTTTGATTTGGTGCCAGGCAACCGTATTATTAACCATAAACTGCCTAAGGCAGTTTGAGCAAAAACAACCATTTCTGATGTTAATATCCTGCTCTACACTTTGAGAACTGCTACTGAGTCTATTGTCTCATCTGATCCCCATAACAAACCTAGGAAGAAGGAAGGACAGCTAGGGTTCAATTCAATATTGATAAAGGATGTGAAATGGGCTATACATTTTTAACTATTTTCATTTTGTAGAGGAAGAAACTCAGGCTCTGAGACATAGCTAAGATGGCTAAGCCCTGAACCTCGCTCTCCCACCTCCAGGTCCAGGGCTTTTTCCACTCTAAGATCCTTGTTTTTTTTTGGTCATTCCTTATTCCTTAGGCAACACGCAGGTCAGAGGGGTGAGAAAGCAGAAAGGGCTTTGAGGTAATAACAGTAATGAACATTTGAGTTCTTTCAGCAAAACAACAACTGTATTTTACTTGTAATTCTCAAAGCAATCCGGAGACAGGTACTATTATTTTAATCGTACTGGGGAGAACTTCAAGGCTTACCTGAGGCTAGTTTATATTGCCCAAGAGCTCACTCACAGCCTGAGGAAGACCTCAACTAAGTCTGACTCCAAGAGCTAGGATGCCTTAATAGGCCCCATGCCTTATGTTACATAGGAGATACCTAAGACCGCAAGGCGAACTGATTTGCCCCAATCCCTGAATGAGTTCCGTTGTCAGAACCAGAACAAAAAGACAGGTTCTCAGGCCGCTTTCCAAGGGACCTCAGAACACCTCTGGTTTTGCCCTAGAGGGAACTGCCAGTCCATGCGCAGAAAAGAGAAACACTCTTGCTAACGTCATTACAGAAGATTAATAGAAAAAGATCAAAACCTGTGCATTTAAGAGTTACCGGCGCGCGCAAATAGCTGTGCGACAAGGCAAGTGAAAAGATGGAGAATTCTGGAGACAACCTGCAGTATGAGAGTCATCCACAGACATAAACGCGCGCCTGGGCTAGATGCACACCCAGAACCCCGGGGTCACCTAGCCTCTCGCCCTACCTGGAAGGGCGCCAGCCTGGGCCCTCAGGCTGCGCGCGCAGCGCTCGTGACCGCCTAGCCCCGCCCCGTACAGAATGATGCCGGCCCCGCCCCCCGGGGCTGCGCGCAGGTCTCGCGCCGGCTGAGCCCCGCCCCCTACCTGGAAGGGTTCTGGCCACGCCCCCGGGGGCCACGCGCTCACGGGCAAGTTCTCCAAGCCGCGCGCGACATCTTCCGGGGCCTCAGCCTTCTCCTCACGCGCTGCCATCCCGCAAGGCCACTGCTCCACGGCTTTAGCGGACATTTCGCCGCGTTACGACACACCTACCACCTAGGCTAGCTTGAGCCTCGCAGAGGATGCCGGGAGTCGTGGATCCCGCGGCCCTGCTGCCTTATGGGAGTCGTAGTTGTTTTCTCTGCTTTGACGAGTGGCCTGTGAGGGCGTCTCCTTCATTGACCCTCACGTTTCCTTAACTTTTTGGTCTGGCTCGCTGTTTGTTTTGAGCCAGAAGCACAACAAATAATGCAAAACCTTGTAAGGTACGGACAAAGCTTTGGGAGCACATAATGAAGTACTTTAAATTTTCCTGTGAGCCTCAGGGAGGGCTTTGGAGGCCGGGGCATTTGTCCACGTGTCCGAGGGCTTAGACGGTCGCCGGAGTGGGGGAGGGGCGCGCTCTAAGCTGCGGGGGGAAATGCACACCGGGTTCTAAAGACCAGAAACCTGCCTGAAGGTTGCCTGACGTGTGATAGGGTTCGCGCTCAGGCGGCCCAGTAACCTTACAGGGTTTGTAGGGCGCCGCAAGGAATGCGTGTTGGATACGCCTGCTCCCTGATCAGGTATCTGTGCCCTATCGGCTTCCCCTTCCCTAAAAAAACAAACCCTGCTCGGCAAAGCAATCTGATAACCTCGAAATTGCTGAGTCCAGGGGGATATTTTCAGCCTTGCCAGAGCGCTCTGACCCGATGGTCCTGCTGCTTCTACTTGAAACCCTGAGTCCTCACAGCTTCTGCGGGCCCCTGTCCTGGGTGCGCTTTCCTCTTGCAGACTGTCCTCCTTAGTATCCTTATGTGGGTGGGTGTCACTCAGATTTCTGCCCCGGGTCCTTTTCTCACCTCCTCCGGGCTTCCTCAGTCACAGCGTCTACCTACTCCCGTGGCTTCAAATACTAATATAAAATACTACTATATACTATAAAGTATTAGGTCATCCCTCTCCAGCCCAGAAGTTATGGATATCCGGTTTGCATATCCTCTCAGTTCCGGTTTGGATATCCAACCAATTATTGGACATTTCTACTTTCTGTCTTATATGCACCTCAAGCTCAAAATCACCTGAGTTGACTTATTCTTCTGCAAATCATCCTTTTCTCCTTTAAAATAAACTGGGAGAATAATTTGTTCGTGATCTCCAGAGTTACCAAAGCAACAAACCAAAGCGTTTCCCTGTATTCCTTCCTCGAGGCCCTTAGACCTCCATAGCTAAGAACTTCCTGGCCAAATCTTGTTGATTCTGCTTTCATCATGTTTTTCATTTTCATTTCTTCTCACTTAGTCTCAGGCTCTCTTTTCTTGCTTGGACTCTTAAAACAACTTTTTTCAAGTCTGACGTACTCCAAACCAGCAGATCACCCTTACCGCTGCTTCTACAGTGATCTTTTGAGGATGTACATCCAGTTGTTATACTGCACTGCTTAAAATCCTCTGTTTGCTCTATGTTTCTCTCAAAGTCCACCTTCAAAATCCTGGCTTATAAGGCCGTTGAAGAGCCAGACCCTACCTATTTATTTGGCCTCTGTTTTGAACCTCTTGTTCTGTTCAGATTTTTCTCAACAAGCCGTACTACTTGGGCCTCTGTCCCTTTGTTCGCATTGTTCTTGTGTCTCCAGTGCCTTTTCCTCATACTGTCTGTCCACTCAGCTTGTGTTCCCTTCTCTATATCTTTCCTAACCCTGTTTCCTATAGCCTTGGTTACCCTTTTCTTTGTGCTTCCATTTTACTATATAAGCCATTTCTCCTTGTCCCTGCAGCTCTTTAGTATACTCATAGTATACTATTGAAGTCATAAAAATTATGTATACATGGGAAGAAACAGAGACAGAGAGAGAAAGGAACATTTTGTTTTAGCTTAAATAATCTTGGTACATTTATTTGTAAGTCTTTAGTATAGGGCCAAGTCTTTTTCTGTATATGGATCTACTGATTAGAATTCCATGTCATGCTTGCTCTGAGTTCTACTTTGGGTGTCTTCAAAGTGGGGCAGGAACTAGAAGATAGTGAAGCAATCTGAGTTCATGATCTGTTTTTTTCACCTAGTCTTTTATACTTTTCTTACATCCATTTCAATGGCAGCATTTTTTAGTGACTCGACTTTCTTCCAAGTCTTTTTTTTTTTTTAAAGATTGGCACCTGAGCTAACAACTGTTGCTAATCTTTTTTTTTTCTTTTTTTCTGCTTTATCTTCCCAAATCCCCCAGGTACATAGTTGTATATCTTAGTTGCAGGTCCTTCTAGTTGTGGCATGTGGGACGCCGCCTCAGTGTGGCCTGATGAGCAGTGCCATGTCCGCGCCCAGGATCTGAACTGGTGAAACTTTGGGCTGCTGAAGCGAAGCGCGCAAACTTAACCACTTGGCCATGGTGCTGGCCCCTCCAAGTCTTTCCAGAGTGTTTCACTTAAGTTTTCCAAGAGGGGAGAAACTCTTTACACCAATAGTTCATCATCATTTCCTCAGATAATTATAATAAGTTGTACCGGGCATTAATAGTGTCTTAGTTCCAGCTGCTATGACAGAATACCATAGGCTCGGTGGCTTAAAGAACAAACATTTGTTTCTCACAGTTCTGGAGGCTAGAAGTCAGAGATCTGCATGCCGGTATAGTTGGGGTCTTGCTGAAGGCCTTCTTCCTGGCTTGCAGATGGCTGTCCTTGTATCCTTACTTGGGGGAAACAGAGAAAGGGCTAGCTCTCCTCCTCTTATAAGGATGCTAATCCCACCATGGGGGCTCCACACTCATGACCTAATTACCTCCCAAAGGCCCCACTTATGAATACCATCACATTAGGCCTTCAACATACGAACTTTAGGGGGAGACAAACATTTGGTCCATAGCAAATAGGGTATAGACACTGAGATCAGGCTTATAATGTGTATTCATGAAGAGGTAATACAGTCACTTAATTTTGCGCTGAAGTACACGTTTAATATAAAAACACGTTTTTGAGAGCCCATTTAGATGGGAAGGTGGGAAGTTGACTCTGTAGGAAAGTACCAAAGAGTAATGGGGCATAGGATCTGGAATCAGACATGCTTACATTCATGATTCTACTTGGCCATTTTCTGACCATGGGCCACAATTGCTAACATTCATTGAATTGTTATTATGTGCTAGAACCATTTAGGAACTTTACAAGCACTAGTTCATTTAATTTCCATAATAAGGTTCCTGAAAGCTTATTGAAATGACTCATGAAGGGACATTTTAGATTCGACTAAACGTTCAGATTGTAGGACTCTCATAGGCCACACTTGGCATTAGGTTCACTTTGAAGGTCATAGGATAGGAGCCACAGCCTCAGGAGAGAGGCTGCAGATGTTCTTCTGTGGAAATAGTGACTGCACCTGTCACACAGCGGGTCACAATGTTGCTTCAGAGCATTCTTTGTCTTCCCAGAGGATGGCTCAAGTGCAAGGAGAAGAGATCCCCATTGATAGGGTGTGAGAGCATCCTGAATTAGGAGCCTTACACTCCATGGGAGCCACAGGCTTTACGGTAGTCCCCTGGTCAATATTTTATCAGACATGGCTGTGTACTTGCTCTTACTTAAAAAACGAGATAGTCACTTATGTAGTACAATTGGCTATAGTGTAATTAAGAGATGTGAGGAAGGTTCAGGTAGAGTGCTATGGAACTTCAACTGAGGGAAAGGTGACTTCTAGCTGGGGAGATTAGAAAGCTTCATGGAGAATGGGCTATTTGCCATAGGCCTTGAAGAATGGATAGGATTTAGGAAAGGGTGTTTCAGGCAGAAGAAACAGCAGGAGCAGAGGGATAAAGAGAAAGGTGTGTATAGGAAAGAGTAATTTCAGATTGGCTGGAGATCACGTTCCTTTGATTTTTCAGAAATTGTAAACAATGAAGAAATTTTGCAAATATCCAAAGAACATGAAGTGCTTTCATTTTAAGAAAAGTTTTTAAACAGTGATTACATGCACAGTACTATGTTTACCAGTTTGGGGAATGTACCCATGAAGAAGACATGGTGCCTGAGGACAGCTTCCAAACCAGTAAATAAATAAATATAAACATCCAGAAATTAATAAGAACTGTAAGAATGGCTCTTTTTTTTTAAAGATTGGCACCTGAGCTAACATCTGTTGCTGATCTTCTTTTTTTTTCTTCCTTCTTCTCCCAAAGCCCCCTAGTACATAGTTGTCTTCTAGTTGTAGGTCCTTCTGGCTCTGCTATGTGGGATGTCACCTCAGCATGGCTTGATGAGTGGTGTTAGGTCTGCGCCCAGGATTGAACCGGCGAAACCCTAGGCCACCAAAGTGGAGTGCACGAATTTAACTACTCTACCACAGGGCCGACCCCATAAGAATGTTTTGAAAGAATTATAAGAGCAATGAGGAGAACCACACTTTTATATTTGTGGATTATTATGCTGTTTTTATTTTTGACTCTTTCTTGGTAATATTGTTTGCCCTTTGGAAAAATGTTTTGAAAGATCCATTCTGTTTTTTTTTTTTTCCTGAAACTGTCAGTGATGGTGCTTCCAGAATAAAATATTCAGTTCATGTCAGCCCTTCAGTTTAATTGTTTTTATCTTGCTGGTGAAAGATCCAAAAATATTTTATATAGTGTGAGATTAAAATAATGAGAGGATTCTTCCAAGATGGCGCCGTGAGTAGTCCTCTTTGTCTCTCGCCCTTCGAGTCTACAATTATTTGGACACTTATCGCTTGACAAAGGATATCCAGACAGCATCTCAGGACGTCTGAGACACCCACGCGACTATACATCGGAAGGCGGACGGACTTTCCTCCGGGAGGATGTGGAAATAGGTGAAAACTCTCCGACCCCGACGGGCAGCCTAGTACCCGCAAGCGGCTTTCTTCCAACGGACGCCCCCAGAGGATCCACACACATCTAGGGCAGGAGCGAGAACACAACAGAGGAGCGACGGTGGAAACAGGTGACCAGAACCCTACTTAAACCCCCCGCAATTACTCCTAAACGCAGAGGGAAACTTTGGAGTTGCACACCTGAGCCCGCGGGGAGAGTCTCTCCCCGCCATTGGCGGGGAGACCCGGCCTGGTGCTCGGGGCGCCCGGAGGGTCCCAGAGAGAGACACGGTGGGCACGGAGGTCTCCCAGCTGCCGTTGCCCGCCCCGTGGGACTAGGGATTGCCGGAGATCTCGGAGAGGACCGGGGCGGGGGATCTTTCAAAGGCGGGTCCGGCGACCCGGTGGGGAAGCGCCGGAGCTCCGCCAGGCAGCAGACAAAACTCTCTGTCTGCCGGTAGCAGAGGGGCCACGCTGAGCATTCAGAGCTCCCGGCAGAGGCCCGGACAGAAGCCCAGAGGGCGGGGCGACCCCCAGCTGCCGTTGCCCGCCCCGTGGGACTAGGGATTGCCGGAGATCTCGGAGAGGACCGGGGCGGGGGAATTTTCAAAGGCCGGATCGGCGACCCGGAGGGGAAGTGCCGGAGCTCCCCCAGGCAGCAGACAAAACTCTCTGTCTGTCGGTAGCAGAGGGGCCACGCTGAGCACTCAGGGCTCCCGGCAGAAGCCCGGACAGAAGCCCAGAGGGCGGGGCGACCCCCAGCTGCCGTTGCCCGCCCCGTGGGACTAGGGATTGCCGGAGATCTCGGAGAGGACCGGGGCGGGGGAACTTTCAAAGGCGGGTCCGGCGATCCGGTGGAGAAGCGCCGGAGCTCCGCCCGGGCAGCAGACAAAACTCTCTGTCTGCCGGTAGCAGAGGGGCCACGCTGAGCATTCAGAGCTCCCGGCAGAGGCCCGGAGAGAAGCCCAGAGGGCGGGGCGACCCCCAGCTGCCGTTGTCCGCCCCGTGGGACTAGGGATTGCCGGAGATCTCGGAGAGGACCGGGGCGGGGGATCTTTCAAAGGCGGGTCCGGCGACCCGGTGGGGAAGCGCCGGAGCTCCACCAGGCAGCAGACAAAACTCTCTGTCTGCCGGTAGCAGAGGGGCCACGCTGAGCATTCAGAGCTCCCGGCAGAGGCCCGGACAGAAGCCCAGAGGGCGGGGCGACCCCCAGCTGCCGTTGCCCGCCCCGTGGGACTAGGGATTGCCGGAGATCTCGGAGAGGACCGGGGCGGGGGAATTTTCAAAGGCCGGATCGGCGACCCGGAGGGGAAGTGCCGGAGCTCCCCCAGGCAGCAGACAAAACTCTCTGTCTGTCGGTAGCAGAGGGGCCACGCTGAGCACTCAGGGCTCCCGGCAGAGGCCCGGACAGAAGCCCAGAGGGCGGGGCGACCCCCAGCTGCCGTTGCCCGCCCCGTGGGACTAGGGATTGCCGGAGATCTCGGAGAGGACCGGGGCGGGGGAACTTTCAAAGGCGGGTCCGGCGATCCGGTGGAGAAGCGCCGGAGCTCCGCCCGGGCAGCAGACAAAACTCTCTGTCTGCCGGTAGCAGAGGGGCCACGCTGAGCATTCAGAGCTCCCGGCAGAGGCCCGGAGAGAAGCCCAGAGGGCGGGGCGACGCCCAGCTGCCGTTGCCCGCCCCGTGGGACTAGGGATTGCCGGAGATCTCGGAGAGGACCGGGGCGGGGGAACTTTCAAAGGCGGGTCCGAGGATCCGGTGGAGAAGCGCCGGAGCTCCGCCCGGGCAGCAGACAAAACTCTCTGTCTGCCGGTAGCAGAGGGGCCACGCTGAGCATTCAGAGCTCCCGGCAGAGGCCCGGAGAGAAGCCCAGAGGGCGGGGCGACCCCCAGCTGCCGTTGCCCACCAGGTGAGGCTAGGGATTGCCGGAGATCTCGGAGAGGACTGGGGCTGGAGAGAGTTCCAGAGACCCAGCTTAGTAGCCTAGGGGGAAACCCTACAGGCTCACAGAAGCCTTAGGGAAAGCCTCTGCACAGCACCAGTAGAAGGCACCCAGCCGCCAGCCACAAGGCTGGAAGACCCCAGGGCAAAAGCAGCATAGCTAGGTGTACTAAACACAGACTGTAGAAGATGCCAATAGCTCTCCTGCGACCCATAGAGGACAAGTGAGATTTGGTGGGTGCCGACAGCAACCGAGCGACAAATAAAAGTGATCCCACCCCTGGCCGCTGGAAAAGCCCATAACACCGTTGCAGACCCCAAGGAGAGAGCGCATCTAGGTGGGCAACAACAGTAGGCACCTGCAGTCTGAAGCCCCCCGTGACAGCCCCCACGGCAGAGGAGGGAATCCAAAGGGCCACTGTGGCTACGAAGAGGGGCCCAGGCCCAGTTAGCAACTACGGACAGGGTTCCTGGTTGGTGAAGTATAAACAGCTGCTCCCCCCACCGCAGCAGCTGAAACAAGTGAAAGGAGCAACTAAACTCTATCTCCATGCGGAGGCACAAATCAACATCATCAAGCAATATGAAAAAATACATCAAATCTCCAGAACAGAAAGAAAGTAACAAATACACAGAAAACAATCCCAAAGAAAATGAGATATATAACCTAAATGAAGATGACTTCAAAACAGCCATCATTAAAATACTCACTGAGTTAAGAGAGAATTCTGACCGACAACTCAACGAGTTCAGGAGCTATGTCACAAAAGAGTTTGATACGATAAAGAAGAACCAAACAGAAATACTGGAAATGAAGAACACAATAGAGGAGATTAAGAAAAATCTAGATGCTCTGAACAGTAGGGCCGATAATATGGAGGAAAGAATTAGCAATTTGGAAGATGGCAATATAGAATTGTTGCAGGCAGAGGAGGAGAGAGAAGCAAGACTTAAAAGAAATGAAGAAACTCTCCGAGAATTATCAGACACAATTAGGAGATGCAACGTAAGGATTATAGGTATACCAGAGGGAGAAGAGAAGGAGAAAGGGGCAGAAAACCTATTCAAAGAAATAATGGCTGAGAACTTCCCAAATCTGGTGAGGGAGATGGATCTTCAGGTGACAGAAGCCAATAGATCTCCAAACTTTATCAATGCAAGAAGACCAACTCCACGGCATATAGTAGTGAAGCTAGCAAAAGTCAACGACAAGGAGAAAATATTAAGGACAGCCAGGCAAAAGAAACTAACCTACAAAGGAACCCCCATCAGGCTATCAGCAGATTTCTCAGCAGAAACTTTACAGGCTAGAAGAGAGTGGAATGATATATTCAATAATCTGAAGGACAAAAACCTACAGCCGAGAATTCTCTACCCAGCGAAAATATCCTTCAAATACGATGGAGAAATAAAAACTTTCCCAGATAAACAAAAATTAAGGGAGTTCATTGCCACAAAACCTCCTCTTCAGGAAATCCTCAGGAAAACCCTCATTCCTGAAAAATCCAAAAAAGGAAAGGGACTACAAAACCAAGAGCAGAGGAGATAAGTAGAAGGACAACAACAGAGAGTAGCAGCTCTACATCAGAACAGATTAAACCATGGGACGAGAAACAAAGGAAACTGAAGAAAACCGGAAAACAAGACACAAAATGGTAGTGGTAGGCCACCACGTCTCAATAATCACTCTAAATGTAAACGGATTGAACTCCCCAATCAAAAGACACAGAGTGGCAGGATGGATCAAAGAACAAGATCCAACAATATGCTGCCTCCAGGAAACACACCTCAGCCCCAAAGACAAACACAGACTCAGAGTGAAGGGATGGAGAACAATACTCCAAGCTAATAATGAACAAAAGAAAGCAGGTGTCGCTATACTAATATCAGACAAGGTAGATTTCAAAGCAAAACAGATAAAGAAAGACAAAGAGGGACAGTATATAATGATAAAAGGGACTCTCCACCAAGAAGACATAACACTTATAAATATATACGCACCCAACACAGGAGCACCAAAATTTGTAAAGCAACTCTTAATAGAACTAAAAGAAGACATCAACAACAATACAATAATAGTAGGGGACCTCAACACACCATTAACACCAATGGACAGAACATCCAGACAGAAAATCAACAAGGAAATAATAGAATTAAATGAAAAATTAGACCAGATGGACCTAATAGATATATATAGAACACTTCATCCAAAAACAGCAGGTTACACATTCTTCTCAAGTGCACATGGAACATTCTCAAGGATTGACCATATTTTGGGAACCAAAGCAAACATCAATAAATACAAGAGAGTTGAAATAATATCAAGCATCTTTTCTGATCATAACGCTATTAAATTAGAAATCAACTACAAGAAAAAAGCAGAGAAAGGTGCAAAAATGTGGAGACTAAACAACACGCTTCTCAACAAACAATGGATCATTGAAGAAATTAAAGAAGAAATCAATTATTATCTGGAGACAAATGAAAATGAGAACACGACATACCAAATCATTTGGGATGCAGCAAAAGCAGTCCTAAGAGGGAAATTCATCGCAATACAGGCTCACCTCACTAAACAAGAAAAAGCTCACGTAAGCAACCTCAAACGACACCTAACAGAACTAGAAAAAGAAGAACAAACAAGGCCCAGAGTCAGTAGAAGGAGGGAAATAATAAAAATAAGAGCAGAAATAAACGATATTGAAACAAAAAAGACAATAGAAAGGATCAATGAAACAAAGAGTTGGTTCTTCGAAAGAATTAACAAAATTGACAAACCCCTAGCCAGACTCACCAAGAAAAGAAGAGAGAAATCGCAAATTAATAAAATCAGGAATGACAGAGGAGAAATCACAACAGATACCAATGAAATACAAGAGATCATAAGAGAATACTATGAAAAACTATATGCCAACAAATTGAACAACCTGGAAGAAATGGACAAATTCCTAGACTCCTACAATCTCCCCAAACTGAATCAGGAAGAAATGGAGAATCTGAATAGACCAATCACAAGTAAGGAAATAGAAACGGTAATCAAAAACCTCCCCAAAAACAAGAGTCCAGGACCAGACGGCTTCTCTGGAGAATTCTACCAAACATTCAAAGAAGACTTAATACCTATTCTCCTCAAACTGTTCCAGAAAATTGAGAAAGATGGAGAACTCCCTAACACATTCTATGAAGCCAACATCACTCTGATCCCCAAACCTGACAAGGACAACACAAAGAAGGAGAACTACAGGCCGATATCACTGATGAACATAGATGCAAAAATCCTCAACAAAATTTTGGCAAACCGATTACAGCAATACATCAAAAAGATTATACACCATGATCAAGTGGGATTTATACCAGGGACACAGGGATGGTTCAACATCCGCAAGTCAATCAACGTGATACACTACATTAACAAAATGAAAACCAAAAACCACATGATCATCTCAATAGATGCAGAGAAAGCATTCGACAAGATCCAACACCCATTTATGATAAAAACCCTCAGTAAAATGGGTATAGAAGGAAAGTACCTTAACATAATAAAGGCCATTTATGATAGACCCACAGCCAACATCATACTCAATGGACAAAAGCTGAAAGCCATCCCTCTGAGGACAGGAACAAGACAAGGGTGCCCACTTTCACCACTCCTATTCAACATAGTTCTGGAGGTGCTGGCCAGAGCAATTCGGCAGGAAAAAGAAATAAAAGGAATCCAAATAGGTAACGAAGAAGTAAAACTCTCGTTGTTTGCAGACGACATGATCTTATACATAGAAAACCCCAAAGAATCCACAGAAAAACTATTAGAAATAATCAACAACTACAGCAAAGTAGCAGGGTATAAAATTAACGTGCATAAATCAGTAGCATTTCTATACACTAACAATAAACTAACAGAAAAAGAACTCAAGAACTCTATCCCATTCACAATAGCAACGAAAAGAATAAAATACCTTGGGATAAACTTAACCAAGGAAGTGAAGGATCTATACAATGAAAACTACAAGACTCTCTTGAAAGAAATAGGCGATGACATAAAGAGATGGAAAGACATCCCTTGCACATGGATCGGAAGAATAAACATAGTTAAAATGTCCATACTACCTAAAGCAATATACAGATTCAATGCTATCCCAATCAGAATCCCAAGAACATTCTTCACAGAAATTGAACAAACAATCCTAAAATTCATATGGGGCAACAAAAGACCGCGAATTGCTAAAGCAATCCTGAGCAAGAAAAACAAAGCCGGCGGAATCACAATCCCCGATTTCAAAACATACTACAAAGCTACAGTGATCAAAACAGCAGGGTACTGGTACAAAAACAGGTCCACAGATCAATGGAACAGAATTGAAAGCCCAGAGATAAAACCACACATCTATGGACAGCTAATCTTCGACAAAGGAGCAGAGGGCCTACAATGGAGAAAAGAAAGTCTCTTCAACAAATGGTGCTGGGAAAACTGGACAGCCACATGCAAAAGATTGAAAATTGACCATTCTTTTTCTCCACACACCAAAATAAACTCAAAATGGATCAAAGACCTAAAGATTAGGCCTGAGACAATAAGTCTTTTGGAAGAGAATATAGGCAGTACACTCTTTGACATCAGTTTCAAAAGAATCTTTTCGGACACTGTAACTCCTCAGTTGAGGGAAACAATAGAAAGAATAAACAAATGGGACTTCATCAGACTAAAGAGCTTCTTCAAGGCAAGGGAAAACAGGATTGAAACAAAAAAACAGCTCACTAATTGGGAAAAAATATTTACAAGCCACTTATCCGACAAAGGGTTAATCTCCATAATATACAAAGAACTCACACTGCTTAACAACAAAAAAACAAACAACCCGATCAAAAAATGGGCAGAGGACATGAACAGACATTTCTCAAAAGAAGATATGAATATGGCCAATAGACACATGAAAAGATGTTCATCATCGCTAATCATCAGGGAAATGCAAATCAAAACTACACTAAGATATCACCTTACCCCCGTTAGATTGGCAAAAACATCCAAAACCAAGAACGACAAATGTTGGAGGGGTTGTGGAGAAAGAGGAACCCTCATACACTGTTGGTGGGAATGCAAACTGGTACAGCCACTATGGAAAACAGTATGGAGATTTCTCAAAAAGTTAAAAATAGAAATACCCTATGACCCAGCCATCCCATTACTGGGTATCTATCCTAAGAACTTGATATCAGATATCTCAAGAGTCCGTTGCACCCCTATGTTCATTGCAGCATTATTTACAATAGCCAAGACGTGGAACCAGCCTACATGCCCAGAAACTAATGATTGGATAAAGAAGATGTGGTATATATACACAATGGAATACTACTCAGCCATAAAAAAAGACGAAATTGGCCCATTCACAACAATGTGGATGGACCTCGAGGGTATTATGTTAAGCGAAATAAGTCAGTCAGAGAAAGACGAACTCTATATGACTCCACTCATAGGTGGAAATTAGTATATTGAGAAGGAGATCTGATTGGTGGTTACCAGGGAAAAGGGGGGGTGGGGGGAGGGTACGGAGGGGGAAGTGGTGTACCCACAACATGACTAACAAAAATGTACAACTGAAATCTCACAAGGTTGTAATCTATCATAACATTAATAAAAAAATTAAAAAAAAAAAAAAAAAAAAAAAAAAAATAATGAGAGGATGTTTGCAGGCTGATATAACCAATCTTTGGAGTGCCAAACAGTCAGTTTTCCATCTTTTCCAGGTCTCATAAACCTATCTTATTTTCTCTAGATACTTGCTCTTCACTGACCAGGAGCCTAGGTCTTCAAAATTTGTTCTGAAAACCATTATAGCTACATGGTGAAAAAAAGGTATCCCTGAACATTAATGAGTTGCCCAAGGTGACTTCTATAAATAAGCCTTGGACCTGAATATTACATTGATTATTCACATTTCTTTTGACTTTTTCACTGGTGGAAGAGAAACTAATCTGAGCAGTAATAAAGAAATATTAATGAAAAAGAAAATAATGCAGTATAGTAAATCTCTAGCATTCTATAGGTTCAATTATCTTTGGCTAAATTCTGGGGTGTGAGTATATGAGCTTCCCTTTTTTTTTTTTTTAAACAAAAATGGCCTTTAATTGAGATGTTTTTCTTATGTGTTTTCCCCAGTTTTAATGAAGTTCTGCATGATTTTTTCAGAATCCCTTCCTTCATCAAAGTCTCACTAACATTATCTGAGCTTAATCTGGGATATACTTTCTAGCCAGTGATGAAAGGTCTAAAATCAGCAGAAGTTATGTATTTATTGGTGTTAATGACAGCATCTTAGCTTTCCAATAATAACTATCATGGCTTGATATTAAGTAGGCCTAGCATAAGCACTGAATCCTCTCATCAAATAAGATTATGTAAATTAAATCATTTTGAAGAGAACAAAGCATAGTAGTTGATGCTTTTGGCAGTTTTTGCTCAACTTGTTAACTGTTTCCCTTCTGAGAAGATGCCAGCCCTCACACAGGCCATCCTGTGGGCTGGGCTCACTGGCAGTCATGTTTATATTACACAACCCCTAAGCCTTGGCCCATGCTTCTGACCTCTGGATGCACACTGATTCAAGCTAGGCCAATCAGATTCTCTTGATGAGTAGTTGAGACCAGAAAACTGCTAAAACTGTATTTACAACTTGGGAGCTGAGAGGTAGCTTTCTTCAGTATATTGCTGGAAAGGAGAGAAAAGTAAGTCTTCCAAGAGAAAAATAAAGCAGACAAGTGACAAGGAGAAAGGACTTCTTAGTTCCTGAACCTATCCATTTCTGGTTCCCAACCCTTTTTGATTCACATGACATATTTGTATTCTTACAACAAATTCTTCCTTTGGGTTTAGGTTAAGTCAGTGTGGTTTCTGTTACTTTAGTCAAAGAATTTTAACCAGTGAAGGTACCATTCACCTTATGATGGCATTATTACCATTGTTATTATTAGAAAGTGTGGGCTGGATAATCAGCTACTATGCCCTGTACAGAAGTTAGTCGATGTCTATGAGTTTTTGTTCATTTTAAAGGTTTGTAAGCTATGTTTTTTTTTCACACTTTGCCTTTCTGATATGTCTTCACTAAAGAATGCCTCCCCAAAATAATATGAATAGAAATGTACAAGAAAAAGTAGTAAAAAAGGAGCCAGCCCCGTGGCCGAGTGGTTTAAGTTCGCACACTCTGCTTCTGCGGCCCAGGGTTTCGCTCGTTTGGATCCTGGGCGTGGACAAGGCACCACTCATCAGGCCACGTTGAGGCGGCGTCCCACATGCCCCAACTAGAAGGATCTGCAACTAAGATATGCAACTATGTATTGGGGGGATTTGGGGAGAAAAAGCAGAAAACAAAAAAGAAGATCAGCAACAGTTGTTAGCTCAGGTGCCAATCTTAAAAAAAAAAGTAGTAAAAAATATGAAATTTCTATCTAGTGGAAGGGATAATAATACAGTAGTAAAGTTAATAGTTATATTGCACATAAAATGCACCGATTTGCTAGCTAAAAAGCTAGCAAAATAGAAAGTAAATTGGATGGAAAAAATGTCTTTTTAGTAGCTGAAATTTTATGTCAAAGTGTGTGGCATGTGGATTATTTTGCAACAAGAAAAAATATGCCAATTGATTAAAATAACTTGAGAGCTGTGTTTTACAAAATTATGATCCAGTGCTATTTATGCTTTCCAAAAGACGGTAGTTTATGTTTTTTGTGTTTAGACTGCTAGTAATATGTTTTCAGCAGAATAAAAAACTTGCGTCTTATCCTATGTTTTTCTCATTGCATTGTAGTTTAATGAAATCTATAATTTCCCCTGTTGATATGACAACAAAACACATCATGATATAATCACAATCTGAATATTGTTAGTGTAATACTTTAATTGTAAAGTAAATAACCAGGATTGATAATTATAGAGTAATAATTCATCATGGTATGCAGTCAAATAGGGATCGTTTGGTAATAGGTGAAGAGCTGAAAGAAGAGAATTATGTATTTATTTAACCTGAAATGTCACTAGCAAGGAATTAATTTCACTCATCAAAGTCATATCAAATTTATTACCAGGTGTATTCAAATACTATTACCAAGGCTGTAAGAACAGACTTGCTCTGTGTGTAACTTGATCTTGAAAGGCACAGCCTTTCAAGGAGTTGCGTTCACACGTTTTCATTTTGACTTGGGAAGGAAACTTTGCATATTACCTAGAAGGATACCACCTATGAGCAGAATGTCATGATTTTTAGAAAGTACTAGATCTTCCTTCTTGTCTATAAAAAGGCATGTGGGCCAGCCTCTTCTGCTTGTAGTTTTGAAAGCAAAGACGTGTATCCTTTGAAGTTTAGTCATAAATGTCCTGTTACAGAGAAATCTGCCTAGAACATTTAAGCTTAGATCTACAAGGGTCTACAGGATAATTTCACCAGATACCCCCAGGTATCATCTGAGACCAGAATTCTTCTTGGGGGATCACATTAAACTTCAGCTTCTTATGATTCTACATTCCTGCAACTTCTAGACCCCAATCAGCATTTTCACTGTTACCTTCCCAGCTCCAATTCCGACATTTGGAGGGGGAAAGGAAATGAAACCAAAGAAACAAAAAGACTAATGCAAAGAATTCTGCTCCAGTGCCCAAGACTAACTTGCTTAAAGTATCTCTGGAAGAATGTTGATGACTTATATTTATTTTTAGATATTTCAACCAGGAAAAATTTGGTGTGAGACTTCTTCAAAAGAAAAGGCCCTTTTCTTTTTCATTATCTCAGTAAGTATTAATGTGTTAAAGTCAATGTCCCTTCTGTGAGTAGGTGGATCTTTAGGTATGAGTTGAGGAGTCCTGTGGAGACCCTTTTTCTTTCTCCACACTCATAGTCCAAAAAGACCCTCCCCAACGCCCAACTGCAATGCCTGAAATCCCTATCATTAGAACTTGTCGCCTTTGTGGTAAGCATTGCTTTATCTCTGCAGTACTCTTTTATTTTATTTTTTTTTATTGAGGTAACATTGGTTTATAATATTATATAAATTTCAGGCGTACATCACTATATTTCAAGTTCTTTGTAGATTACACCTTGTTCACCACCCAAAGACTAATTACCATCTATCACCATACACATGTGCCCAGTCACCCCTGTTACCCTTGCCCCTTCCCCACTTGGAACCACCAATCTAATCTCTATCTGTGTGTTTGTTTGTTGTTGTTGTTGTTTTTATCTTCTGTTTATGAGTGAGATCATATGGTATTTGACTTTCTCCCTCTGACTTATTTTGCTCAGCATAATACCCTCAAGATCCATCCATTTTGTTGCAAATGGAAAGATTTTGTCTGTTTTTTTTGTTTTTTTTTTTGACAAAGATTAGTCCTGAGCTAACAGCTGCCACTAATTCTTCTCTTTTTGCTGAGGAAGACTGGCCCTGAGCTAACATCCATGCCCATCTTCCTCTACTTTATATGTGGGACCCCTGCCATAGCATGGCTTGATAAGTGCTGCATAAGTCCACACCTGGGATCCAAACCAGTGAACCTCGGGGCACTGAAGCAGAACGTGCAAACTTAACCGCTGTGCCACTGGGGTGGCCTCTTCATCTTTTTCTTATGGCTGAGTAGTATTCCATTGTGTATATACCACATCTTCTTTATCCATTTGTCCCTTGATGGGCACTTAGGTTGTTTTTAAGTCTTGGCTATTGTGAATAATGCTGCAATAAACATAGGAGTGCATATATCTTTACACATTTGTGTATTCATGTGCTTTGGCTAAATACCCAGCAGTGGAATAGCTGGATCATATGCCAGTTCTAGTCTTCATTTTTTAAGGAATTTCCATACTGTTTTCCATAGCAGCTGCACCAGTTTGCATTCCCACCAGCAGTGTATGAGAGTTCCCTTCTCTCCACATCTTCTCCAACACTTGTTATTTCTTTTCTTGTTAATTGTAGCCATTCTGACAGGCGTGAGGTGATATCTCGTTGTAGTTTTGATTTGCATTTCCCTAATAGTTAGTGACATTGAACATCTTTTCATGTACCTGTTGTCCATCTTTATATCTTCTTTGGAAAAATCTCTGTTCAGATCTGTTGCCCATTTTTTAATTGGGTTGTTAGTTTTTTTGTTGTTGAGATGTATGAGTTCTTTGTATATTTTGGATATTAACCCCTTATCAGATATATGGTTTGCAAATATCTTCTTCCAATTGTTAGGTTGTCTTTTCGTTTTGTTGGTTTCCTTTGCTGTGCAGAAGCTTTTTAGTTTGATGTACTCCCATTTTTTTTTTTTTTCTTTTGTTTCCCTTGCCTGGTCAGACATGGCATTTGAAAATATGCTGCAAAGACTGATGTCGAAGAGCGCAGTGCTCTTTCAGAACTCCAATGTTCCTAGGAGTGAAGAAGTGATAAACACATGCATCTTTTTTTTTTTAAAGATTGGCACCTGAGTTAACAACTGTTGCCAATCTTCTTTTTTTTGGTCTGCTTTTTCTTCCCAAATCCCCCCAGTTCATAGTTGTATATTTTAGTTGTGGGTCCTTCTAGTTGTGGCATGTGGGACACCACCTCAGCATGGCTTGGTGAGCAGTGCCATGTGTGTGCCCGGGATCCGAACCAGCGAAACCCTGGGCCACTGAAGCAGAGCTCGCAAACTTAACCACTCGGCCACGGGGCCGGCCCCTGTATATTTTATCATATTGCTTTCCTTCCTGAGAATGAGATACCTTGGGCAGCCTGAAAACTTAGGGAAATTGATGAAGAGGAGGAAAAAAATGCCAGACAGATCAAATGAACATTTATTGAGCACTTACTATATTCTCTAGGAATGTCCAAAAATTTCTGTGATGATG
Source organism: Equus caballus (assembly GCF_041296265.1). Lineage (NCBI taxonomy): Eukaryota > Metazoa > Chordata > Mammalia > Perissodactyla > Equidae > Equus > Equus caballus. Next base: position 23,059,586 of record NC_091699.1, read on the forward strand.
AAAATATTCTGTACCTATGCTGTTCAATACAGTAGCCACCAGCCACATGTGACTATTGATTACTTGAAATATGGCTAGTGTGAGTAAAGAACTGAGTTTTAAATTTTATTTAATTTTAATTAATTTAACTAGTCACATATAGCTAGTGGTTACTGTATTGGACAGCACATTTCTAGACTCTTTACTAAACACTACATACATTTCTTATTTAATCTTCATAACAGCTTCAACAAGTAGGTGATATTATCTCTATTGCACCCATCTAGGAACTGACATTCAGATGAATTAAGTCAGTTGTTTCACGTATCGCACATGTATAAGTGATAGAGTGGGATTTGGGCCCAGGTCTGAAACTCTGCTTCTCTGAAGACAAAATTTCTCACCGTTTGTGTCCCCAAGCTCTAGCCATATTCAGAGACTGCCTTCTTCTGGCTGCTGTAGAGAAAGTAAAGGATTAGAAATCATGAAATTAAAAAATATATGCAGTTTTTCTTCTTATTTGAAAGTACGGTAGTTTACGTAGGGAAACCTTATATAACTTGGGAGATGTTTTTCTTAAGGGCTGCGCCATTGGGCTTTGAAAAGACAATCAGCATAATTAGTCTGCCTCAAAAGAAATCTTGATCTCACTGCTGGGTATCAATCCTGGAGCCTGACTCCTGAGAGCAGTCTGTTAGGCTACTGAGGACCCTGCCTTGTGACAGTCAACTGTTATTCCTATCATTTTACTAATTTTGAGTTACCTGAGAGAGGGGGCTGGATAACAGAAACCTATTGCATATATGAGTGTGTGTGTCTCTCTCAGTAGTAGTAAAAATGCAGGGGAAAACACCAATTTATGAATGGTTGTAGAAGTGATTTCTAGTTCTACTCTCTTTATTTTTCAGGCATTTTTAATAAGTAAATGGAGGCAACAAATTACTTTATTCCTGTGCCACTCATGAGAGGCAAAATAGGTGGCTTTTTGAACTCTAGAATTTTTCAGCTTCAGAATGGAAGGCCAAAAGGTTATTTTTACGGGAGATCAAACTTTCTTTGCAATGGTAGGAGAGTTTTTTCAGTGTCGTTCTAATTCTAACTCTTCCACTTTCAGTCTTGTGTTATAATTACACTGTGTGGTTAGTGAATGACTGGTCACATCTTGCAGCTCTGATTCGCTTCTGTAATCCTGATTCTAGCTTTAATCTCTTCAGTAGGAAAGTCTCACCTTTCATTTAGCTGTTCCCTTGTAATTTTAATTTGCAGTATTTTTTTTAGTCAAATATTTTAAAACCTATTTGCTTTAGTAAAATTTCAACTCTGGAAGATTAAATTTCATGTTCTGAAATTCACCTGTGAGTTCAGCTTAGAAGAAAAGGAATATAATTTTCTTTTTTACAGAGCCCGGAAATTACAGGGTTGATGACATGGGAAACCACTTCTCACTGGAGATGAAATATGTGAGTCTTCTCTTCACCTCTTAGTAAATTAAATAAAGTTTTCCCCAAAGTGGATTGTTTTGTTTTCACTTGGTAAATTAAATAAGTTCCGATGATGCTTTCCAGACCCTAGATTTTGTAGGTATTTGCTGCTGGGACTTTTGCCTTAATGAAGTCTGGCGGTGCCTCTTCACGTGAAACAACCAGTTTCATCTTCCCTTTGCTCTGGCACTGAGTCCAGCCCTCTGCTCTCGGTCTGGCTTTCAAACACGAAGGGAAAATACAATGTATAGTCAACTTGGTGGTGACAGCTGGTGGGAAAAAGAATCATATTTGACAGTGTCCTCTGGAAGTGACCAGGAAGTGAATCAAATACAATATGTTGCCTCATCTTATAAATGCCTTCAGTTTAGTCGGGATTTTAATTTCTGACTCACCACCTTATTTCCACTTCTTGGAGGAAGCCCCTTCTTGTCACACACTGTGTCATCCATGTGTTCTTGGATAAGGACACTGTGTAGACCAACACTGAAGTAGATATTCCACTACACAAAGTGCCTTACATTTAACCACTGCCTTGTGGACATGCTATTTGTTTCAGCCTAGTATTTTTAAACCAGAAATGATCATGGACAGAATTTGTATATTCTAGGGCTAATAGTCATCTTAGAGATTTTACTATCCAATACTTTATTTTTTTCTCCATTAAAAAAATCTCTGTGCTAATTAATAGATAAGGAAGGAAAGTTTTATTTTAGATGATTAAATTTAAATTTGAACAATTGGAATTTTATTCCAAACCATCTGGAATAAATCATAAGTCTGTCTTTGCAACTAATTAGTTGCTTGAATTTTTTGGTTTTGTTTTTTAGTGAGTAAATGAAGCTATGGCAGATCTTAATCATAGGTAGTTACTGGAGCAGTCTTATATATAAAGAAATACCATATTAGGATTGGGGTGAGAAAGATGAAGAGATGTGAGAGTGACATCAGCCTTAAAGGACAAGGACATTTCTTGCTTCCTTTTTTGGAAAATGTCAGGAATTTACGGCAATTCGATTTTCAACTTTGTACTTGGAAACTTAATTTTGTCTTTCCATAAAGGTCAATATAAAGAACCCATTTTCTGCCAAGGGCCAATCAAACAGGAGCATGGGATCAATGAAAGAGGTGGTAAAAAGCTACTTCATTTTTTTCCCTTGGAGAAACATAAAATGCTTATTCGCTAAACATGAAACCAAGTTATCTATTATTCACTGCAAACCTTTTCTGGAACAAAGTGAGGCATAAATTATTTATTTTGCATTATGAAATAAAGTGAAAAGAGGAAGGAGAAAGGAAGGCACTTTAGAGTGAATCAGGATGGGAGAGAAATGCACAAGGAGACAAAGATCTATATCCATATCTATATCCAAATCTCTATCTACAGATATCTCTCTATATAGATCTCTCTCTCTAAAAATATAGATAGATATAGCTATAGACAAATCTATCTACCTATCTATCTACCTACCTACCCACCCACATATCTATCTAGAGAGAGATTGATTTAGAGCAGGAAGAGGGAAAGAAAGAAAACATCTGGATTATTTATAAATAAAGAGTTTATGTCTCTGGTAATGGTTTGTCCTATTGTTAACCTGGGACTACTATCAGTGTTAACATAGCTTAAAATTGCCCGTTAAAATTCTTGATTTTATTTGTCATTTAGCAATTGAGTATATTGAGGATTTACTACTTGCAAGGCACTGTGTTGGGGTATGGGGAATAATTATAGTATTGGTGAGCACATACTATATGCCAGACACTAGACAAAGCCTTTTACATCAGTTATTCTACTTAATCCTGAGAACAACCCTGTGAAGCAGGAGTGATCACCACCCCTCCTCGCTGCATATTACATGTAGAGAAAATGAGATGTGGAGAAGTTAAAGCTGGTAAATTTTTTTTGAAAGTGTCTTGATTTGTAGTGTTTCCCAATTTCTGCTGTGTAAATATACCTACCATGGCCTATTTCAAGCTACTAACAGTTTAACAATTGGCTTGCAAAATTTCTGAATGTTAAACTATCGGTAAGAGCAGGTATGAGCCAGCTTCAGTATACCACTGATGGTGATTGTTTGCATGTGCTCAAAATACTAATAGCCCAGTAGGGGAGATAAGACCAACTAGAAAAAAAGAGGAACTGTATAAGGTGGCATAGAAGTTTAGAACAGAGAGACATTTTCATTTAGCTGTCTTGTGTAATTTTAATTTGCAGTTAGAGAAGGCTCTGTGATGGGGACATTTAAACAGTGTTTTGAGGAATGGTTAAGATTTGAAGATGTGGAATTAGCGACAGAAGAGCTGGAGGGGATGGGAAAAGCATGAGCAGCCACTGTTCAATGTTCTCTACTCATTTTTAAAATATGATTTTGGCTCTGAAGCAGCAATATCCTAATGGTCCACAAGGTGGAGGGATAGCTCTATCCTTTTCTCCACTTAAATGGAAATGATAAAATACCCATTTTACATAAATTGGACGAGAAGTTTTTCTCTGTTGAAATAAGCAGAGAGTTCAAAAATGGTTGTAGGAATTGCAATGAGGAATTTCATTGAAATGCTTTCTTTTGCTGTGATGTGATAGATTATATACAATCTGAGAGAAATTCATGTTTAAGGTATAACTTGAGTAGGTTTGGAATTCTAAGATGACTCAGTGAATAAATTTGACAAAGATATAAAATGCTGTCCAGAGATACTAAACTTGGGAACATGTTGTATTTGTCTCAGAGTTAAGAATTTGGTATGTTTAAATTTCACTATGATTGAAAAACCAAAATCAACATAATTTAAATTCATTCACTGGATTTGAATGACTACAGTGTGCCAGTCATGATTTGCCTATTATGCTTTGTATCTGGATCTCATTATATCTAGATCTGCCAATAGTTGCATTTTTGCAACTATTGATCAATTATAGCACAAGTTTTAAAATGTGTTGTTTTTATTGATGACACAATTTATTTGATGCTGGGGTCGTTTACAATAAGAAATATTCACTTTTTGCATTTGTTCATTTAATCACTGAACACATGTTTATTGAGCATCTGCTGTGTGTTGGCCATTGTGCTAGGTGCTATTTTAAATGGTCATTTAATTCATAGAGTGCTCCAGCTAGAAACTTTACAACCATGCATTTTACTTCATATGGATGATAATACCAAAGAAAATGGATTTAAATTAACACAGATGGTAAATCTAGTCTACAATAGCAGAAGAAGCGCTGGAATGGGTAATGGAGGGAGGGTGAATGTAGAGGGTGGTGCTTCCCAGCAAATCTTCAAGAACAGAAGTGGTGTAATTAAGACACACATTTGCTTGAAGGCCAGAGCTTAAGCCCTGTTTTGTAGGTTCTTTCTAGTCTTATTTCACGTTTCTAAATGTTGGAGCAGTAATACAAGAACATGCCCCCAACACACCATTTGTAAGTGACCAGTTACCACCACAGTGGCCCAACATGGTCCTTGCTCTCCCATGGCGTTTCTTCACCTGATAATAATACCGGTCTCTTTGGACAGGCCTGAAGATTTAATTAGGCAGGAAATGTGGGATGCATTTTGGGAACTGGAAACTGCTTTTTAAGTGCTAAGTTGGGGAGGAGATCTGGAGATTCCTGCCCCCATCCCCAAGTGAGAGTGTCCTCGCCTCCAGCTTCTCTTTCACCTCCAGTCTGAGTTTTGCAGGCTGCCTTTCTTTCATGATCCTCCTCCCCATCTCCACCCAACCCCTCAGTTGCTTTTAATCTACTTCAGTTCTGGTTTGACTGGAGTAAGGTTAAAATAGCCCTCACTCTGAGTGTGATGCCATTATAGCCCACCAGGAGAAACTTATGCTCTGTACTGTAGCGTAAAAAGCTGGATAGCAATGAATAATGAGATAGAGTTGGTAGAAAGAACAATAACAGTCTGTAGGCATGAGGTCCTTCTTGATTCTCATAGATTAACAGTAAATAAGGAAGGAGTGAAATAAAAGGAAGTTTGCAAAGTTCCAAAACCATCTTCCTTGATAGGTGGAAATTAAACTTTATTTACAAATAGAGGGCTGCATAACTTCTAGTCTTTGAGTGAGATGATTATATTGCAATACTAAGCTAGGTTAGAGGGACTAACTAGATGCTAACCCTACAGGAAAAGCTGTTTTGGGATGGAGGTCAATCATAGTAATCCTTTCAGAATCCTTCCACATCCACCCAAAGGCTTTAGAATATTTATTTTTTTGAGTGGAAAGACACACAAAACCATAATTTCTGCATCTTAATTCTTTGCCTAAAGCTAATGATATTTTTGTGTTATGCCAAGAGGGAAATTCTGTCCATGCGTAGTTTTTCCACTTGTCAGTACTATTTGCATACTGCTCAGGTATATTCACTGAGTTTAGGAAAGTGATATTTATGCATCAACAATGAGACAATTAAGAACTTGGTTTATATCATTGTATATTCCACACCTTCCCTAGGTGTTTTCTGGTGAGATAGTTCTAAATGGTCGTAGACCTGTATTGAAGATAGCAGGTACCTGAAATCTCAGGGGTCATTATTTTGCTTTTACATGGAATCATCTTTAAATTTTTCAAGCCACTGTAGAGTTGGGAAAGGGAACTCAGAAGATGAGGAGAAAAGGAAGCATATTTGTCAGAGCAGCAGCATGAATTATCCAAATCCATGAATTATCAGAAAGGCTTCAAAAACATCCTATTTCCCTATACTAGAGGATTTACTAATTTGCTTTAAGCTTTGCTTAGTTGATAATAATGGAATTTTTAAAGCACAAACAACTTGCTAATGCAGAACTGACTGAGGAAAAGCACTCTATGCTTTAAATCTGTTGTTCCCAAAATGCACTGAAGTGCCTTGGGGCACCAAAGGGAACTCACAGGAGTGCTGCAGGATATTTAAGGGAAACAGTGATACTCAACATCTGTGCAAATTACTAGCTCTGGGAGAGTTCACATTTTCAACATTAGATCGTGCTCCATTCCTTTTGATTGGGTCATATCTTTGTGAAGCTGGGTTTTTGGTGATTACTGTGATACAAAGCAAGCACCAGCGACAATCAAAGTGGAACAGGAGGGGCCAGCCCTGGCGCCCAGTGGTGAAGTTTGCACGCTCTGCTTTGGTGGCCCGGGGTTTCATGGGTTCGAATCATGGGCGTGGACATGGCACTGCTCATCAGGCCACATTGAGGCAGCGTCCCACATGCCACAACTACAAGGACCCAACTAAAATATACAACTATGTACTGGGGGGATTTGGGGAGAAAAAGCAGGAAAAAAAAAAGAAGATTGGTAACAATCGTTAGCTCAGGTACCAATCTTAAAAAAAAAAGGAAAAAAAAGTGGAACAGGAAATGAGAGTGACAGTGTTCAACCTGATTCCAAGGTTTGAGAAGTTGTGCAGTGACCAGGAGGCACAGGCATGCCATTAATAAGTAAATGTGGTTAAGAATAAAATAAATCTTTTTTCAATTTATGTGACTTTTCCTTTCAAGTGGCTATTAAGTGGTTGAGACATAAATAGTTCTTAAGTTGTTTGGATCTCACAGAGCTCTTATGTATTTCTTCTGGCCTAGGGACGTCTTGAAAAAATTAGTCAGATATTAAAGGTCACCATGAATCAAAACAGTTTGGCAACCTATAGTTTAAATCATTTTAAAAAATTGTTTCTTAATGGCCTTTTTTCTTAAAAGCTTTTGTATTTTTTCCTCCATTTTATCTAAATGTACAAATTTAATGATACACCTATTTTTAAAAGTATCTTTTCTGTTTCTGCTAGCTTTCCTCTACCTCCTCCCTCTACTTCCCCAAACCCTATCAGATATTACCTAGTATGTATTCTTATATATTTTGAAAGGATGTGTTTCTATAAGACATATATACATATTAATTTATTCAAATATACGAGGCTAGGAGGGTCACTGTTTTCTGAAAATGAGATCATATTACTACATTGCATCTTGCCTTTTCAGTCAGTGTATCTGAGAGACTTCTAATATTTTCATTAAAAATTATATTTAGTAATTTTAGTACTTTCTAATTTTACAAGTGTTCTATACATAGTGTGGAAAAATTAGAAAAAGGAGATAAACAGAAAGAAAAAAGTTAAAATCACTCATAATTCTACTCCTTCCCCTTGTTAATCATTACTAATTTTGTAGTATTAGAACTTCCAGACTTTTTAAATAGGTGTATAGAAAACGTCTTAGTGGCTGACGCACATGTACATATGTTTCTTTCCATAAAATAAAAAGTGATATATACTTGCAAAAATTCAGTTATTGCAAAACACCAAAATTCTCCTTCTCACTTCCATCCCATATCTCAAAGTTATTTTCTAAAACTTTTCATTGCATATAGAAACATCTATATATACATATATGCTTTTTCCCCTCCCCAAAATGGAATCATGTTATGTTAATATGACCTGTAGACTACCTCATTCTTTTTAATGTTTGCGTAGAATTCCATTGGCTGTATCTACCATAATTTATTTAACCTATTTCCTTAATGGTGGAATTTAGGTTGTTTATAGCTTTTCATATTATAAATGATGTCTTAATAAATATTCCTATGTGTATAGCATGTATCTTTTTGTATAAGTGAGAGTATTTCGTTGGTCTAAATCCTAGAAGTAGAATTATTAGACAAAAAGATGTCATGCAATTTACATTTTGGTAGATGGTGCCAGTTTGTTTTCCAAAACAATGAACTGATTTCTAATCTAAATAAATAGAGAATTTTATTCATGTCGAAGATATTGTTCATGGTCTAAATTTTTTCTGCTGAACCAGCAGAATTTACATTAATTTTTCTAACTGTTGTAATACCATCCGAGATTTCTATATATTCAATATCAATGTTATCAAGTAAATCATGAAAATAATTTATTGGAAAGTCATATTTAATAAGTTGGCTTAATTTCATTTTTGATCACTTCTAGTCCATGGAGCTTAGCAAATATCATTTGACCAAGTTTTAGAATTCTATAAATTGAAAGAACTTAAAAAGTTCATTATGTCTTTCACTTTTCTCATCAAAAAACAATGCATTTTCACATTTAATGGTTATTCTCTTGAAACTGACACTTTATTTCTAGTGGTATATCATATTTCTTCATTTTTATTCTCTTTTCAGCTTTATAAATCACTTTCATTGTTGTCAAAATAATATGTTAACTATAATAATGGGAGACTTTAGCTGAAGGAGCTAAAATGAGTTCTGCTAGAACATTCTTTATTAAAGCCAAATCTCCAAAAAAAACAATTTACTTCCTAGATTTAATTGTTGCATTTCATAGTTTCCATCAAGGTGAATAAATAAAGTTTGATACAATTTCCAAATTGATCTTACAGTTCTAGAACTATGAGATGCTGGTGATCAAGGCCTAAATATTCTTCCATTTTTCATTTTTTTCAATTCTGAGCTCTTAAGATATATTATATAATTTTCTGCATGATGCATATTGAAGTATGATAATAAATAGAAAGCATATAAGAAAAAATTATAGTGAGAACTTGATTAATCCCTTTTCTTGAATCATCCAGAGGTAGTTGAACATGCTGACTTAGATAGCCTCAAATTAAAATTTCTGGAAAATTTTGGCTGAAATTCTGAACTTTCTCCCTAGAATTACACTATAAAAATCCAGTAAGATTTTTATGAGATATTATTCATTGAAACCATTTTCTTAAGAACTTACTAAATAATTTTGATATATTCTTTCAGATAGTATTCCTCCCAGCTCCACAAAATCAACAAAAACCATATTCAACAAAAAACAGTATTCAGAATTTTTAAATTTCATATGTAGTGTAATATATAACATTCAAAGCTTTGTTACTAATGACTGATGTTTTACTGCCTTGATTCTAAAAAGTTAACTTCTCATTTTGTTAGATCAGTGGTTCTCGACTCTGGTCTCAGGATTCCTTTATACTCTTAAAAATTATTGAGGATCCCAAAACATTTTTGTTCTGTGGTTATATCTAGCAATATTTAACACATGAGAAATGAAAACTGAGAACACTTAAAAACTCAGGAATACTCAAGCACATAATTCCGTTAGCTGTCAGAGAGATGATGTCATCACACATCACACAACCTCTGGAAAAACTTGTAAGAGAATGCGAGTTACAAGAGGCAAATGATGTCTGAGTACTATTATGAAAACAACTTTGACTTTGCAGCCTCCTGTAACTGTCTCAGGGATCCCCGAGGTCCCTGGGCCCCTCTTTGAGAACATTTGCAATAGATACGTTGTTTACAAGTAAAAACCTAAATCTGGATCACAGTGATACACCCATAGCAATGTCCTTTTTTTTTTTTAAGTTTTGTGTGAATATTCCATGTCTAAAAATACTTGATGATTTATATCTATAGTACGTAGTGTTACATGTGTTTTTTTTAATGATTGCAGTTCTTTTTCTAAATGTGTGTTGTGTTATGATATCACAGTGTTATGATGGATCTTAATATTTTTCATTTGCTTCACTGACACTGATAAAATATCTTTTGAACTTATAATTATTTTAAATACTTTAGTGTGTGAAGTTTATTTGTAACATTCTTTTATGTTTTCGTCATTGATGGTATTTTTTCTTTTGGTACCATGGGTTTTAACAGAACATAATTGCTATTCTGATGAAGATGAATTATAAACAATAACACTTTTGAGCATATTTTTATTCAACATTTTGTTAAGAAAATAAGACAATCACTTTTTGTTCAAGTAAGTCATTTTTCATTCTGGAAGAAAAATTTGTTTCACTTTGCACTGATTCCTGCTCAGATCAAAAGACATTCTAGGCTGTTATCACTTTGTACAGTATTAGAATATGTTCCCAGCCTTGGTTCTTTATTAATGTGATTTCTGCTTTGTTTTCCTATAGATTAAAAAAATTCATGTTTATGATATTCAAAAGGAACATTAAGAAACTATCCTAGTCTTTTTAGCTTAGTTTTTATTCTGAGTATTTGTTTTTAATATTTTATTATAAAGTCTTGCATTTATAAGTACCGAAAAACTGTACACTTATTACTTACACAAGAATGGTAATGCACTGACAATAAAACAAAAGAAGAAAACTAACCAATTTAGAAATAGAAGTAATTATGTAATTTGGGAATATTATACACTGGTGATGCTCTTAAGGTGTCTCATAAAATGTGCAGAGCCAGCCCTGATGCCTCTTGATTAAAGCTCGGCGCTCTCACTGCTTCAGAGGCCTGGGTTCCTTTCCCAGTCAGGGAACCGCACCAGCCGACTGTCAGTTGCCATGCTGCAGCAGTGGCTCACATAGAACTGGAAGGAATTACAACTAGGATATATAACCATGCACTGGGGCTTTGGGGAGGAAAAAAAAAAAGAGGAAAATTGGCCACAGATGCTAGCTCAGGGCGAATCTTTCCCTGTTTAATAAAAAAAAAAAGAATGTGCAGAATATTCTTGCTGCAGGCTGTGATGTGGGCCCAAGAAGTGGATGCTACAAATTGTTCTTATCTCTCACTAGTATGGCAGGCCCATTTAGGATTTATTTTCATGACGTGCCCTAACAATTAGCTTGAATTAATGAATTTAAATTGTGATTTATATTCTTGATTAATTTTTCTGCTTATTGCATAAGTGATATATTATTTACCAATCAGTATAGAAGTATTTCAATGTTTAACAGTTATGGTGTGTATTAGATGTATATATCAGCTCTAACCTTTTGCATTCTTAGAAGTATCATTCATTCCTCAGATAGGTACTGATCACTTACCAAATATGAGGCACTATGAGGCACCATGGGAGAGTACAGATCTGTATAAGACCCAAAATGTCTCCTCAGAGAGCTTGTAATCTATGCTGTATCTACACAAGGAAATAAAATATGTGGAAGAAAATGCTAAACACTAGAAAAGAAGTTAATAACATACAATTTACATTCACTGAGAGATACTAGTTTTGTTTTGAAAATTTCATTGTCAAAACTGAAATTAACCATATATATTTTTTCCTTATTATGATCATGTATTCTCATCATGAAAAATTCATAAACTCCACACAATCACAAAGAAGAAAAATTGCTTGTCATTTCACATACAATTACCGTCATTAACATTTTGGTGCTTGGCTTTAGCCACTTCATTATTTTAAGTAGACCTTTGTTTTGTTTTTTTTTTGAGGAAGAGTGACCCTGAGCTAACGTCTGTTGCGAATCCTCCTCTTTTTGCTTGAGGAAGAGTGTTGCTGAGCTAACATCTGTGTTGATCCTCCTCTATTTTATGTGGGATGCCACCACAATGTGGCTGGACGAGTGGTGCTAGGTCTGCACCTGGGATGTGAACCTGTGAACCCTGGGCTGCCAAAGCAAACATGTGAACTTAACCACTATGCCACCAGGCTGGCCCCTTAAGTAGTCCTTGTTGAAAAATGCTTTGGAAAGATACTCGTTTTTGAGTACAGTTCTAGGAGTAATGCAAATATTCTATGCAGTCCTTGTTATTAGTGATTTTGGAAGAGAAAATGTTTTTAGGTCAAGTTACTTTAAGTATAAGTTGTCTTATCGAAAATAGTAATTTGACCATGACTACAGGAGTAATTTTACAGTTGTGCCCAAGAGATCTGAAAGAGATAATGCAGCTCCTTCATTTGGTACCTTAAGGGACATGAGACTCTCGCTCATGGAGTTCTAAGAGTGTGATAGGTTCTACTCAGACGAAAAAGCAAGCCTCATTTTACTTCAGAGAAGAGGACTATCAGGTGATTCTTAGAAGATAGTATTACACATGAGAAGTGAAAGCTTAGCAAATCCACTATCAAAAGTATGTCCACATGAAAGTTATCAGTTAAATCTTTGTATTCGAAGTAGCATTTGCTTCTTAAGATATTTATTCCATTTACAGGAACAGCAATATATTAAACAATCCCTTTCTCTTACCTTTTTTTCGTTTAGAAGCACCATGGCACAGATGACCTAAAATAACACATGACCCCTGCTTCTTTAAATTTTGTGTTGGAATCTATTTTTCCCTCCAGTAGACTTGTCTCCCGTCCTTGTTTTTTAATTTTATGTAATTGCTGATACCATTGTTGATACTAGTGTGAATTCCTTGGAGGAGCAGCTTAAAGACATTTTTGGTGGCAAGAAAATACACGCTGGAGTGAAAGATATGTCAAAGAGAGTACTTAAAGTGGATCATTCACATCTAGGTAATGGAAAGTTGATAGCTGGGCCATCTGTGTGCAAAATGAAAAATGAGGGCAAACCCATTTCTTGTACTTTTACTTCTCTTTTAACACTTTCTATTATTAGCTCCCTTTGCTATTTTTTCTAGGGTCCCTTTCCTGTGGGTAACACCTACCCCTGCCCTCTTTAGGTGGTGCCCAGTGCTTAGACTTATCTTATGCTTTCTCCCTTCAACATTTACTCTATTCTCACATTAGAAATAAGCCAATGTACTGATTCCCACAAAGATGTTAGTTATTTAGGATAATTTGTTAACCTTTCACTCCTATTTGAATTTTGACAAAGAATTTCAGGAGAGGCCAAGCTTTAACCAATAAAGAACAAATATTTAATGTTAAATTTTCAGATGGTTTGGAGACAGTATTTGGAGAGGGGGTTAACATTATAGACCCCTCAGTTCATCCTACAGACAGACAGTTCCAGTCGAATATATACGTCTTTTGACAAGAATTGAAGAAGAGAGAGGTGCTATTTGTGTCTTTTAATGCAAATAGGCGTGTGGAAATTCCTTTTCCATGAGGTTTTGTAGACTTTATTGTTGCCTCCAGAAGTTGAATGTGGGGGCAATTTTCCTGAAGAGATTTAAACTAAAAGGAACAACTTGTAGCAAATTTGCAAACCTTCTCTCCTTAGCAATTTCTCTATCTCTAAGAGTCTAAAGATCCTCAAGGGAAAGACTCCAAATGCAGAACATCAATTACTTTCAGGTCTGCAGTCTGAGCTCCTAAAATGGCATAATATGCAATCTGAAAAGAGGTAGTCATCTAATTCATTTCGTTCTCAGAGTAGAGAAGTGTAGTACATGATTATAGATTGAGCCTTTAGGAGAGCTGTAAAAATAGCTCTGACAGCCATTTCCAATAAAAAATAATTTTTCATTGGGCAGAGTATCTAATCAATAAAAGCATTTTTGGAGCTTGGTTGGCAGTATGTTTGGACATATTATGTTTCCAAAGCAGTCACGGGAGAAAGGAATACATGATTGATGCAGGACAAAACCCAGACACCTTATTTTAGGAGAAGTGCTTTAAGTATTAAAATAAGATTTTCTTTTAAGATCTTTTTCTAAATAAGAACTGACTGAGCAACAGTTCTCTCACCTTCCACTCTTCTGCGGGTGTCATTATTTTCACTGAAAGTGCCACTTATTATAAAAGGGTTGAAATGGTAATAACTGTGGTTTAAGAGCCATTCATGTTGCCATAAGGATTTTCTCCCACTCTAGGTACCAAGTAGTTCTATTTCTTTGCTCTGATAAGGCAAGAATTGGGAAGTAGAGAAATTGTGGAAGGTTTGTGTGAATTAAGTTTTACTTCTAATTAATGACTGTAGAAATTAAATAAAATAACAGTGCCTTTGGTGGTCTAGTGGTTAAGATTCGGCACTCTCACCACTGTGGCCTGGTTTGTTTCATGGTTAGGGAACCCCACTACCCATCTGTTGTTGTCATACTACAGTGGCTGTGTGTTGCTGTGATGCTGAAAGCTATGCCACCTGTACTCCAAATACCAGCAGGGTCACCATGGTGGACAGGTTTCAGCGGAACTTCCAGACTAAGACATACTAGGAAGAAGGACATGGCCACCCACTTCCGGAAAAATTGGCCTTAAAAACCCTTTGAATAGCACTGGAGCATTGTCTGATACAGCACGGGAAGGTGAGGGAATGGCGGAAAAAGACCAGGCAGGGTTTCACTCTGCTGTATCAGGGTCATTAGGAGTGGCAATCAAATGGGCAGGCACGAACAACAGCAGTGCACTAACTGTACGTCCTTTCCCTCTGTATCTTTTTTCACTTCGAAAAGCAAGATTTGGGCCAGGCCTGATTGCCTAGTGGTTAAGTTCAGTGTGCTCTGCTTTGGCGGCCTGGGTTCAGTTCCTGGGTGTGGACCTACATTATTCTGTTAGTGGCCATGCTGTGTCGGCAGCCCATGTACTAAAACATGGAGGAAGATTGGCACGGATGTTAGCTCAGGGCGAATCTTCCTTAGAAAAAAGAAGATTTTTAATTCTTAATATTGTATCTTAAGAATCTTATTAGTGGTCTGGTATTACATCTGGTAAAACTGCAATAAAGCTCCCCCCTCACCGCCAAACTCATTTGAATGTGATTTTTCTATGGGCTAGATAAGTACATTGATTTTATGTTTCATGGAGATTAGTGGTTTTACAAAATGGTAATAAGGATTATTGATTCTAAATTTTCTACATTGTTATTGGACTTAGTTGTCTTTTTAACCTCCATGGAGTCTTTAAAGATGTTGTCTTTTTGCTTTAAACAACATTAAATAAAATGTGTAATGATAATGACAAATCAGGCAACAAAGCCAGCTTCTAAGTACCCATATAATCTTCTGCATTCTGGCTTGTCTTTGCTATTCTACTGGATTTGTTCTTTCTTTATAAAATATTTTATGCTGCTTTTTGGAAAGGAAGTATGATCACGTGGATAAAAAAGTCAAAATAACACAAAAACTGGGTGGTAAAGTTCTCACTCCTACTTTTCTTCTTTCTGTGCGCCCTACTCTCTACCTGCCAGGTAACAACTTTTATTTTTTCTTGTAAATTCTTCCAGTTTTTCTTTGTGTAAATACATTTGTTTATTCTCCCTTGCCCCATTTCCCCCCACAAAGTTCACTGTTCTGAATCTTTCTAATTGTCATTTCTTTTAATTATTTTCCCTCACGTCTGAACTATAAACATATCCCCTAGATTTTTTGGCTTTTTTGTCAGACAGACCTGTATTTGAGTTCTGGCTTTACTGCTTACTAAGTGTGTGACCTTGGGTTAAACCTGAGGGTCTCAGTTACTTTACTGGCTAAATGGAAGTATCAGTTCCTGTGGCATAGGGTTCCTGTGAAGATCAGGTGAGGTAATTACAGTTAGGAGCCCATGGTGGGCAATCAATGTCACTTTTTCTCCTTTTCCCTCTCCCATAGTGCAGTCACCCTTTTCCATCATCTGTTCCCTGAATTAAAGCTACAATAACCTCACAAATAGTCTCTGTCTCTTTAGTATATCCTGTCTATTCTTCACGCTGCAAGTAGAGTGGTCATTCTGTGGCTTCTATCACCTGCACAGAGGATAAACTTCAAAAGGCATGTGACGTTCTTCATGATCTAGGCTCTTCTTACCTGTCCAGCCTCATTTTACGCAATTCCTCTTTCCTGCTCCACTGCACGTGCTTGTCTCCCTGCCCAGAGTTCTCATTCCCTGCTTTTCCACTTGATAAGCTATTGTAGATTGGATTGTGTCCCCCTCCTAAATAATGTTGAAGTCCTGACCCCCAGTACCTGGGACTGTGACCTTGTTTGGAAATAGGGTCTTTGCAGATGATCAAGTTAAAATGAGGTTATTAGGATGTGTCCTAATCCAATATGATGTCCTTATAAAAGGGGGAGTTGGACATAGAGACAGACACACAGACATACAGACACACAGACACACACACACAGGGTGAAGGCCATTTCAAGATTGGAATTGTGGTGTCACAAGCCAAGGAACTCCCAGAAACTAGGAGAGAAGCCTGTAAGAGATCCTTCTCTAGTACCTTCCGTGAGAGTGTGGCCTTGCAGACAAGTTAGTCTTAGATTTCTAGTCTCCTGAACTGTGAGACAATAAGTTTCTGTTGTTTAAGCCAACCAGCTTGTGGTACGTTCTCTGGCAACTTCAGGAAACTAATGCACAAGCTTTTACATTTTAGTCTCAGATGTCACCTTCCTGGCCTTCCTCCCACATGAGGGGTTCCTGCCTCTGTGCTCTCTCTCTTCTTTTCTCTATTAGATTATCTTGCTTTGTTAAAAATTTTAAGTTAAGGTACTTTAAGTACCTCTAGACCCTGAGCTACTTGAGGACAGGCATTGTGTCTTTCATCTTTGAATTCCCAATAGTTCGTAATACACAGTATAGACTAAGCAAACCTAAGTTAAGAGAATCAAGTAACCTAAAGCTTTTTTAAAACCCTGAGGTGTCCTTGACTAGATCCTCGGTTCCATTAGCAGTGTGTTTATGAAATGCCTCTTCGAACCGTTCTTTTTGATGGGTGGTTATTGTCATCTCTTATGTATATGTTTTTACTACAGTTGAGTCACATTCTTTAAAGAATATGACTTTAAGGATTCTTTAAAGCTATCTTTAAGCTACTGTCAAAATTACCTTTAAAAATCTTTAAAAAACATCTCGTAGAGGATAGCACACGCAGGTTTTTGACGTATACCATCTGGTACACTAATTTTTATGCATACTTAAGTTGAGAATCTTAGGAATTGGGCTCTCTAAATAAAGCTAAGAGCTGGGAAAAAGTGATCCCATTTAAAAAATTATCTTCCAGCCTGCAGAGGTGGCATATGTAATTCGGTTCATATTATGAGCCTCCTCTCAGGGTGTAAACACAAAATGGTTTTGTTTTTTTGCATTTGTTGCCCCCAGCTCTGCCGTGATGAACCTCCACCTCCCACAGAGAATGCTGTCACGGCTCAATTGCGTAGCTTTGCAGGCACTCTCTGTTGTTAGAACAGCCTCATTCCATTTCTTTAAAGCTTAGTCCTTTTCATTTAAAAACCTCAGTCTCATATCTAATTCACAATGTTTTGGCTTTAACAGTTCTAGTTAGCGAGCGCCATTGGAAGTGTGGTGGCTTCAGCAGGCTCTACTGACAAATGTCTCACTCTCAAGTATGTTCAAGTCTAATGTCCCCCAGGCAATAATGGTCCCTTACAGGACACCATCACATTCTCTGGCAGACCCCAGTTGGTATCTTTTTGTCCTGTGCTGTGATGACCCTCAACAAGAACGTAACTCCCTGTTGCATCTGCTTTCTCTGACCAACTCTTGGACAAACAAAGGGATCCATTGTTCATACTTATTAGGAACTGGTTACTCCAGATTGGAAGCAGAGGTGGCCGTTTTTCACCCGACAGTCTCCCAACCACACCAGATTTATCTAATGCTCTTTCCCCTTAACCAATAATACTGGGTAAAGTCAGCAAGTTCATTGACTAGTATGATGTCTACTCAGGGTACAAAATGCCAGCCCTAATTACTATTATTACTTTTTTGTAGCCTTTACCAAGGGCCCATTGTCTCTATCTATCTATCCATCTATCATCTATCTAGTATACCTCCTATGTATTTTATTGAAATATAATTCACATACTAGGCCATTCACCTCCTTTAAAGGGTATGATCCAGTGGTTTTTAATATATTCACCAGGTTCTGCAACCATCACCACTGTCTAATGGCAGAAAGTTTTCATTACCTCAACAAAACCCACTCCGTACCATTAGTAATCAAGTCACTCCCTATCCTTCCCTCTCCCCAGCCCTTGGCAACTACTAATCTACTTTCTGTCTCTGTGGATTTGTCTATACTGGACATTTCGTATAAACGGAATCATACATCATGTGGCCTTTTGTGTCTAATATCTTTTACTTAACGTAATGTTTTTAAAGTTCACCCATGTTTAGCATTTGTCATGATGTACCTCATGCCTTCTTTATGGAATAATAGTCCATTGTATGGAAACCACATTTTGTTTATCCATTTATCAGCTGATGGACATTTGGGTTGTTTTCACTTTTTGACTATTATGAATAATACTGCTATGGACATTTGTGTACAAGTTTTTGTGTGAACATAGGTTTTCAATTCCAAAAGTGGAAGTGCTGGGTCATATGGAAACACTATGTTAAATTTTTTGATAAACTGTCAAACTGTTTTCCAGAGCAGCTGTACCATTTTACATTCCCACCAGTGATGTATGGGTGTTTATTTTTTCCACATCCTTGTCAACACTTTTATTACCTGTTTTGTTTTTTTCTATATATATTCAGGAAGGTTTATTTGTATTCCTGCCCCTTGTCTCCTGCTTTGTTTTTGTTTTTTTAATTAATAGATTTAATTTTTAAAGCAATTTTAGATTTATAGAACAATGGACAGAAAGAATGGAGTTCCCATACACTCTCTCTCCCTCTGTCCCCTACTTCCCCTATTATTAACATCTTGCATTAGTGTGGTACATTTGTTGCAATCGATGAGCCAATATTAATATATTATTGTTAACTAAAGACCATGGTTTCACTCTTTTTTTCCTTTCTTTTTCTTTTCTTTTCTTTCTTTTGCTTTTTTTTTGCTGAGGAAGATTTGCCCTGAGCTAAAATCTGTTGCCAATCTTCCTCTCTTTTGTATGTGAGCCACCATCACAGCATGGCCACTGATAGATGAGTTGTGTAGGTCCATGCTGGGGAACTGAACTCGGGCTGCTGAAGTGGAGCACAGCGAACTTAACCACTAGGCCACTGGGGCTGGTGCATTAAGGTTCATTCTTGGTGTTGTACATTCTATAGGATTTGATGCATGTATAGTGACATATATCTACTGTTACAATATCATACAGAATAGTTTCGCCGCCCTAAAAATCCCCTATGTTCCACTTATTCATCTAGAATCCCTGGCAACCACTGATCTTTTTGCTGCCTCCATAGTTATGCCTTTTCTAGAATGTCATATAGTTGGAATCATACAGTATGTAGCCTTTCCATATTTACTTCTTTCACTTAGCAATATGCATTTAAGATTCTTCCATGTCTTTTCATGGCTTGATAGCTTATTTCTTTTTAGTCCTGAATAATATTCTACTGTCTGGATGTACCACAGGTTATTTATCCCTTCACCTACTGAAGGGCATCTTACTTCTAAGTTTTTGCAATTATGAATAATGCTGCCATAAACATCTGTGTGCAGATTTTTGTGAAGACTTAAGTTTTCAACTCCTTTAGGTAAATGCTGGGGAGCATGATTGCTAGATTGTATGGCAAGAGTATGCTTAATGTTTTAAGAAACCACCAAATTTTTTCCAAAGTGGCTGTACCATTTTGTATTCCCACCAGAAATGAACGAGAGTTCCTGTTATGCTACCATTCTCCCCAGAATTTGATGTTGTCAGTGTTTTGGATTTTAGTCATTCGTATACGTGATATCTCATCGTTGTTTCAATTTGCAATTCCCTAATGACATATGATGTTGAGCATCTTTTTTTATTGAGATATAATTGGCATATAACATCATAGTAGTTTTTTTTTCTTTTTGATTATAGCTATCCAAGTGGAGGTGAGGTGGTATTTCATTGTGGCTTTGATTTGCATTTCATTAATGACTAATGATGCTGAGCACCTTCAAGTGTTTATTGGCCATTTGTGTGTCATTTTTGGAGAAATGTCTATTCAAATCTTTTAGCCATTTTAAGATTTATTTTTAAAATTAAAAAATTTTTTTTAAATTTTTCCTTTTTTTCTCCCAAAGCCCCCTGGTACATAGTTGTGTATTTTTAGTTGTGGGTCCTTCTAGTTGTGGCATGTGGGATGCTACCTCAGCATGGCTTGATGAGTGATGCCATGTCCGTGCCCAGGATCTGAACCAGTGAAACCCTGGGCCACTGAGGAAGAGCACGCAAACTTAACCACTCGGCCACGGAGCTGGCCCCTGGCCATTTTAAATTGAGTTATTTGTGTTTTTATTGTTGAGTTGTGAGAGCACTTTATTCTTTTTTTGTTTTTCGGTGAGGAAGAGTGGCCCTGAGCTAACTTCTGTTGCCAATCCTCCTCTTTTTGCTTGAGGAAGATTGGCCCTGAGCTAACATCTGTGCCAGTCTTCTTCTATTTTGTGTGTGGGATGCCACCACAGTATGGATTGATGAGCAGTGTGTAGGTCTGCTACCAGGATCTGAACCCATGAACCCTAGGCTCCTGAAGCAGAGTGCATGAACACCACTGGGCCAGCTCCGAGAGCTCTTTATTCTTGATACTAGACTCTTATCAGTTATATGATTTACAAGTATTTTCTCCCATTCTGTGGCTTGTCTTTTTACTTTCTTGATAGTGTCTTTTGATGTATAAAAGTTTTAAATTTTGATGCTATCCAGTTTATCTGTTTTTCCTTTGCGTTTGCATGCTTTAAGTTCTTAGATATCTAAGAAATCATTGGCAAATCCAAAGTCACAAAGATTTAAATAATCTAGATATTATATTTTCCAATCAATGAATATGGGATATCTTTCCATTTATTTAGGTCTTTAATTTCTTTCAGCATTGGTTTGTAATTTTTAGGGTACTAATCTTGCACTTCTTTTGTTAAATATTTTATCCATTTTTGATGCTAACTGGAATTGTTTTCTTAATTTCATTTTCAGATAGTCATTGCTGACGTATAGAAATACAACGGATTTTTGTATGTGGATCATGTACGGTACATGTAGAAGAACGTTCTAGGAGATTTATTGTAACACTATTTGTAATGGAAAAAAGAGTAGGAAACACTTGTCTACACAGATAAATTCTAAAAACATAAGTATTATTGAGGTAAAAACCAAAATGCAAAAGTTTTGGCAATATTGGCAACTGGTATTTTTATAAATTAAAAAGCAGTGTACTCTATTAACTTTATACTGTTTATGAGTACATATATGTGTAATACTAGCACCAAAATAGGCATGAGAAAGATAAACATCAACTTTATGATGACACTTTCTAGAAGGATGGAGGTGGAGAAGGTGGTGGAACTTTAACAGTTTTTGTAGTGTTTATGATTTTTTTTGAAGAGTATGATGAGAAGCAAATTTAGCAAAAAGTTAACATTGTTTTAGTCTTAGTGGTAGGTACAGAGATATCTGTTATAGTGTATCTGTTATATTTTTCTGTTTGAAGCGTTTCATAATTAAAAATCAAAAGTTGTAGAACTAAAATATTAGGCAATAATAATATGAAAAATGGAAGGAGAGTTTTGGGGGGAAAATGAAGTTGTTCCAAGGGCTTGTCTTGTTATTCTCATTTTGTATGTTTGAGAGTTTTCAAAATGAGTTATTTAAAAATTCCTCTCTTGATTCCAATACCCAGTCCTCTGTTCCCTTATTTGACTCCTTTCTTTATAATAAAACTCCTTGAAAGAATTGTCTATCTCTTATTTCTAGTTTTTCTTCCCCGTTCTCTTTCTTTCTTTCCAAATAATTTCAAACACAGAAATTTACAAGAATAGACAAACAGATTTTTCCCTCTGAGTCATTTGAGAGTAAATTACCAGCAGGATGCCCAATCACCTTAGTTCTTTACTATGTAATTCCTACGAAGGAAGACATTCTTCTCTGTAACTATCATATAACCATTTAAATATGGACGTTAAAATTTATACATTACTGCCATCCAACCTACAGACTCCATTCAAGTTTTCCTATTTGTTCTAATATGCCCTTTACAGCAAAAAGACCAAGTCTAGTATCACACATTGCATTTGGTTGTCATATGTCTTTAGTCTCCTTCAATCTGGAATAGTTCCTTCTTTCCTTGACTTTTATGACACTGACACTTTTGAAGACTATAGATCAATTATTTAGTAGAATGTCCTTCAATTTGAGTTTTCTGATGTTTTCTCATGATTCTATCTTATGATTATATAGGTTATGCCTTTTGGTCAGGAATATCACAGAACCAATCCTATGTTCTTGCTGCATCCATCAGGTGGTGCTTGACTTCAATTTGCTGGATTATTGGTAATGTTAATCTTGGTCTCTTGGTTAAGATAGTATTTGCCAAATGTCTCCACTGGAAAGTTATTCATTTTTCATTTGTAATCAATAAATATTTGTAGGCAGGCGCTTTGAAACTATGTAAATGTCTGATTATTCATCAAACTTTTATCCACTGCTTTTAGCATCAGTGGATATTTTTTGGCTGAATTAATTATTATTATGTTGGTTGAAAAATAGTGATTTTCTAATGACGTTATTTCCTCTATGTTCATCAGTTGGAAAAAGCTTTATAATATCCTTTTGATTTATTCATTATTTATTTTTGTAAGTATAATCTCATGGATTCTTATTTTTAAATTTTAATGATTAATGACTTTATTACCGTCATTATTTATATTTATTCTCAGATGTGGCTATGAGGAGCCCCCTTCAAACTGGCTTCTGTATTCTCTTGATATATCCCTATCATTCTTTGAGCCCTTACTTATTTTCTAGCACAAAAAAGATATTACGTGTTTGTGTTGTATTTTTCCTACTACAGGCCTATAATTAGCCATTTCTCCAAGGAGTCTTGGTTTCTTTTAGTGGAGAAAGATATTTTTAAACCAAGATATGGGGTCTAGATGTGATCATTGCTTTTGGGATATGACTGTTCCCAGGGCTTTCTGTGAACAGAGATAGGAAGTATATACGTGAATATATTTATGTGTATACCCGTATATATATACATCTATCTATTTCTCTGTCTGTCTGTCTGTCTATCTATCTATCTTGAAAGCCACGAGTTTATACCGATACTCCCAATTCTGTTCCATACAAGAAGGTTCACTGTTTTTTTCCCTTTCCACATTTATAATCTATTCTCCAACAGTGAGAAATCTGGCTCCCATTATCTTCTGTCTATTTACTTATTTGATCAATCCCTTCTGTATGTAACCAATCTCTCAGCACTGCTGCTGCCCTCTTCCACCAATGAAGATTCTCTTCTTACCCCTTTTGGGCTCCACACCTCATGCTGGACCTTGCTACTTCTTTCTCCTCTAACACCTTCTTACCCCATGAAGCAGACATCTGATTGCTCAGTCAGTTCCATCTAATGGTTTTTATACTCAATTATGGAAGAGAAAGTTGGAAGGAAGACTCTTTCTTTTTCCCAAGTTTTTATTTTGAACAATTTCAAGCTTACTGTAAAGTTGCAAGAATACTATAATGAAAAATTGTATACCTTTACCCAGATTAAATAATCGTTAACATTTTTTGCCACATTAGTTTACTCTTTTTCTCTCTCATATATATACATATTTATACATATATGTATGTATGATAACTATGTGTCATTTTTTCAGTTGTAAATGAACCATTTGAAATAATTTAGATATCGTCACAGTACCCCTAAATACTTCAGTTAAATACTTCATCTCCTAACAGCAAGGACATTCTCCCATATAACCACTGAATAGTTATCACACTCAGGAAATTTAACATTGATGCAATACTCTTATCAAATATACAGTCCATATGCAAATTTCCCCAGTTGTCCTAACAGCGTTCTTAAAGAGGAATTTTTTTTGATCCAGGATCAAATCAAGGATCACACATTACCTTTAGTTGTCATATCTCTTTATGTAATACAGTTGTCCAAACTTGAAAATAGTGTCTGACTCAGAGAAAGTCCTGAGTAAATGTTTGTGCTCTCATTAAGGGTTCTTCATTTAGCAGCATTTTCTCTCAATTTCTAATTTAACCTCTTTATTTTTTAAGATTTGTCAATTCACCTTATAAAATTAATTAGCTTTTTTAAAATCAAATGCCCATAATTAATGCCCATGCATAAATATATAGAACAAATGAGCATACAGTAAAAGTAAGTGTCCTCCCATTCTAAAATCTAATCCCCCAGCCTTTTAGAAGGCAACCAGTGATCCCAGTTTCTTGTGAATCTTTCAGAAAATTCTCTGCATATAAGCATAGAGCTATATATACACAGCCTTAGTTTTTTCTTATATAAGTGGGATTATAGCACATATTCTTCTGTAACTTGCTTCTATACTTTCTAATATATCTTGGAGATGGTTGTGCATCAGCACACACAACTACCTCATTCTTTATGGCTCTGTAGTATTCTGTCATATGGATACATCATAATTTGCTTTATTGTTGAGGAACATATAGGTTGTTTCCATTCTTTCAGCTATGAAAAACACATATTTGACCTCTTAAAGAGGCTAGACTTTTTAATTTTGACATTTTGAAACCATGAATTAACAGAATAAAAGGTTAAGAGCACTTAGATGATTTTCTTCACATACCTGGTTTTTAATGAGCTATTTTAGGTTATCTCGACTTTCATATAATATTTCAATGTAATAGTAATAAACTTCCTTTGTCAAATGAAGTGGCTGATGAATCATTTAGTGCTAAAATAGAAATGTTTAACTTAGTCATGCAGGGTTGGATTAGAGCAATTCTTTTCAAACTCTCTGTGGTGAAACAATCAGATTTTCAAAAAATTTCCAGTCTTTCGCAGACCAATACTTTCGTGAAATGCAGTAAAACCAAATTATCAGAAAAATGAAATTTAAACAGGCATACAAGATACAAAGTCCAGATGATAAATATAGAGCAGTGGTCCTTAAATCGTGGTCCAGGATCCACAATCATTTTTCAAGTGTAAAGGGACCGAAAAGTTTGAGAACAGCTGACATAGAGGATTTCTATTACATTTATATGTTTTTGTTGTTCCACCATCATAACTACACAAAATGTTATAAGTGAAACAGTGTTTCCTTGTATTAAATGCCTATATGCCCACTTTGAAAGAATACCATGTATATCAAAATTTAACATTTTCAATATAAGTCTGTTGTATTGAAATTCATCATGACTTGCTTTTGCTTGTTAATTTATTTAATCTTGGTTAGGTTGATGGTAATGCTACTTACAGGAGATAATGTATGTCTAAACTGTTTCTATGGTTTGTTTTGATCACACTCTAGTAGAGCACAGAAGTCTTTGAAGGATATGTAAGAAGAGATTTTAAAACAAGTTCATCAAGCGCAGGATATTCATTTAAAAATTTTACTCAGAATTGAGCAAGTGATCCTATATTTTCAAAATTCATCTTCAGTTTTTCATCAGTAGTTAATTCTAACAATTGATTATTTAAAGTTGTAGCTAAATCGATGAAAGTAATACATAAATTTCCTATGAATGGATCTCCTTTTAATGAAAACTGAAAGTCAAAAATTTTATCAAAGTAGAAGTGTTTAGTACAACATCAAGATCATCACATGTTTTATTGATAATTATTGAGTTATAGAACATGTCATATACTTCTAAGCTTTTAAATTTTGTTTTTGTCCTTTGATCTTATCTACCGTAAAAAAAATATGTTGCACTCCTTCTTACTCTGGAAAGAAGGAAACGGAAATATTAAGAAAATTAAAAATACCAAAAATATCAGACAAATAAGGAAGTCTGGTTGTTCAGTTTACATCCTTAAAAAGTTGGGACGAACCTGCTTTCTTATGTTGCAGCAACACGAGAAGTTCATTTTTGAGTTCAAATATTCTTTATAGACTTTTTCCTGTTGATAACCACTGTACTTCCACATACAAGTATTTTTATATTATTACATAAGAAAAGGGAATAACATAAGGTTTAAATGAATTAGCTTTTATGATGAATCACGGTTTTTACTGTGTCACTAAACACACTGTTTAATTCTATCGAATGTTTTTTTTGGTGTAACAAAACTTTCTCAGTGAAGGAAGTGGTGTGATGATTTACATTTTGGCTCATACTCCTTAATCTGAGTAGCTATTCCAAAGACATTTCCTGTCATTGGCGCTGTGCCATCTGAACACACTCATATACAAAATTTAAATTTCAAATCACATGTGTTGACAATGTTGACAGCTTAGAATTTTACGCAGCTCAGACCTAGTTGTGCTTATCAGCAGTGAAGCTGGAAAAAAATTACAAATATAGTTTAAAAATGGCCATAGTAACAATGAAAAATACTTGACTGGCTTTAGTTGCTCTATGAGTTGATCTTCCATATCATTGGCTAGCACCTGGCTATGTGGGGCTGTTGTATCATTGAAAAGTGGTATTTGAGCTACTTTCTTTGCCTTAGGTTCACCTACATTTCTAAGCAAGCATTTTTCTATGTGGTGTTTTAGTCCTAGCAACCTGAAGGGCTACGTAAAAAAAAGCTGAGAAGCACTAATATTTATATGTGATATATTGGGCATCTGCTTCTATTACCTCTTAACTCAACGCCCTTTCTTTCAAAGAATCCTTTGATTTTGAACTTATTTATTTATGATATATATATGCTCCATTTAAGTTTTGATTAGTCATCACACTTTCACAAATATCACGTGATTTTAGCATTTCGCTCTCAATCGTGGCTGCACAACTAAAGTCAATATACAAGCTATTATATTCCTAATAGAATTAGGACAAAGTCTTTTGGTCCTCATTTATTTGGAATAACTTGCATCATTATCATTTGATTTACTCTCACCGTTGCACTCAGAAAAACAAGTGTCTATTCTTTTTTTTTTTTTTTTTTAAAGATTTTATTTTTTTCCTTTTTCTCCCCAAAGCCCCCCGGTACACAGTTGTACATTCTTCGTTGTGGGTCCCTCCAGTTGTGGCATGTGGGACGCCGCCTCAGCGTGGCCCGGTGAGCAGTGCCATGTCCGCGCCCAGGATCCGAACCTACGAAACACTGGGCCGCCCGCAGCTGAGCCCGCGAACCCAACCACTCGGCCACGGGGCCAGCCCCACAAGTGTCTATTCTTGACAAAAAAAGTCCAGTGAGGCTTATCTTGGTATATGTCAGAATAAAAATAAAATAATTTTATTTTCCTAATTTAGCTTGTTAAAGTATAAATTTAAAAAACAAGCTTGATCTAAAATCATAATGATTATAAAAATAAGTTTTTAAAATAAACATATATTTTATCAGATTTTTATTCACTCGTGGGTTACAGGTGACAGACTAACCCAAAATATCACATGTTGTAAGTGGTCTTATTGTGCTTAATTAGCGTGCAGTTTATGCCCCATGCTGCGCACCACTTAAGTGTGACAGCATCCAAATTTGTTAATACTTTGTTTATCAAAATGAGTTCACTGATCCCATGCTTGGATATTGTGTCATGCCAAATTGTTAAAGAAGTTTCTAAATGCTTTCTGTCATATTCTATAGATATCCTGTCAAGGACCAGTAACAAACAGTGTGTGAACCACAGTTTGAGCAGTACTGGCCTAGCAGATATTAATGTGCCATGATAATAATAGCTAATGTATATTGGATTTGTGTTGTATGCTGGGCTCTTTGGCAAGCAATTTATACATTTTAGCTCATTTTATCTTCACCACAATCCAGTAAGATATAGGTGGTGTTACCATCCCTTATTTACAGATCACAAAAATAAGGCTGAGACAAATTCCGTAAATTTCCAAGGTCACACAGTCTTCTCACTTGGAGCTGGGATTTGAGCCCAGGCCTGTGGACTCCAGAACCTGAGCTCTGAATCTGTAAATTCAAATTCCATAAAACAGTGTCTTTCATCTTACAGGGTGAATTATAATGGAAAAAGCAAAGAATGAGTTCTATTCTTAGTTTTGGTGGAACCTAGTTATGTGGCCTTTGACAAGTCACTTTATCTCTCTGGGCTTCAGTTTTTCTATCTGAATGTGACATGGGGAGAAAGATGCATTGGCTACATGATCTTTAAGCAGTGGTGTGCTGGAGCCACCTCATAGCAGCTCATAAGAGCCAATTGTTGAATTTATAGGTATTTTCTTAGCTGGTTGACATCATTCTGGTAGCTTGAAACTGACTGTCTTGGAGTATTTACACCATGGAAATTGGCACACACTATAAGCCAGGGCTTTCCCGTGGTTATTAAACATTTACCAACATATCTCTGCTTTCAGGTCTCTGAGTTAATTTTGTTGTTTTTCAACCTTCCCTACCAAACAGGAAGCAAGTCGTTTGTCCCTTTATCTCTAGCACCTAGCATAGTGAGTGGGTATCCAGTACACACTTGATGATGATGATGATGATGAAATCACCGTATCTTCTGAACATAAGAATTTAAGTGTTTTTCATTTTTAGTTCAATTCAACGCCCTACTGTGTTGATTTATTTTCCTTTACTAACCTGGATAGCATCCCTGCCTTTCCTATCTCCTCCTTCTTCTCCATCAGATCCCTCTATCCTTATTAGGTCTGGGCCTCTCTATGTCCTTTAACTTATAACCTGTGGTTATTTTCCTCTCATTAGCCCTCATTTTTTTTCATGCTCTCTCTTGGGTAGTCTATCTTTTGGATCCAAAGAGTTACAACTAGTTCTTAATTTAATATTAAGCATACTACTTGTATATGATTATGATATATATTGATGAGGTAATAGAAGGAACCCCAGGCTTTTGGTAAAGGAGAACTGAATATTTTGGTTTTGCTTTTGTTCTTTAGCTATTTGAATTGTATTTTCCTCATTTATTAAATAATGCAATTGGATTATATCAATGGTTCCCAAATCTGCCTGTGCTTCATCATCACCCAAGGAACCTGATAAAAATACAGATGGCCAGTCCCACTTTACTCCAGAACTAGTGAGTCTCTTTCGGGGATGGGGGCCTGGGAATGGGGAAGGGGGAGGGTTTATTTTAAGCCAGCTCCACATGAAATTAGATTGCATATCAAAGGTTGGAAACCACCGCATAGATTACCTCCAAGATATTTTCCAGGTCTGAAATTACGTGGCTGATATTTTACCTCATCTTTCTTTGCCTTCCATCTTCCCCACTCTCTGTCAGAACGTTCTGAAGGCTGCAGGTGTGAACTTCTTCAAGATAGTGGGGGATTATCGGTGTGTCCAGATTTATATAATTATTTTGTTAAGGTTTCTAAACTCTTCTGTGTTTTACATAATGATTCAGTTTAATGCAATGACTAATAGTAAAATGCACGATGTTTCAATTAATCCTAGAAAATATAAAACCACTAATGAAAGACATACACTGTTGCCTTATAGCCTTTGAAAGTATTATTGGTAAATAAGAAAACAAAAAGAAATAGCTTGTTGCTTCCAAGAACCGTACAAAATTTATGATTGGCATAATATGTCTAGTTCCTGGAATCAAGTATATCTTACAATCATAGATTGTGAGTTTTAGAAGGAACCTAGAAATCGTCTGCATTTTATGAATGAAGAAATGAGGAGACCCCAAGAGCTTAAGACCTCCATCCAATGAGTGGCAGGGTTGAAGTTACAAATGACTTCCACAGCGATAGAGTTTCTTCTTTTATTTTCCTCTTACGATGGAAAAAAATAGAACTATTCCTACATCAAAATATTGGTAGAATGTTCTACTCATTTTTAATTATGCTCCAAAGTTCTCGGGGCCGGCCCTGTTGCACAGTGGTTAAGTTAGCACATTCTGCTTCTTGGCACCCTGGGGATCCCAGGTGCCGACATGGCACTGCTTGGCAAAAGCCATGCTGTGGTAGGTGTCCCACGTATAAAGTAGAGGAAAATGGGCATGGATGTTAGCTCAGGGCCAGTCTTCCTCAGCAAAAAGAGGAGGATTGGCAGCAGATGTCAGCTCAGGGCTAATCTTCCTCAAAAAAAAAAAAGTTCTCATCTCTCATAGTAAAAGACATAGTTACATTTTTTTTCTCGTAATAGTAGTATTTATGGAAATCAGTTAAACATTTATTATTTGGTGAGTCACACTGCTTTTCAGGCTATTTATTCATTTTAGTCAACTTGCATATTCACGGTGTGCTGCCATATAGCCTCAGTTTTAGGAAGTGAAATAAATAGTATTTTCTGCCCATTCTTGCAGCAGTTAAGCATCCCTGTTATCTCCTGTATAAGATCCTTGCTAATCTCTTGTCAGAGATGATGTTGGGCCTGGTGAATGAATGAGTTTGAGATCTGAGAAAAATTAGTGCCCCATGCTTGAACCCAAGAACTTGGGAACCAGACAGATGAGAGTTCAAATGTTTGTTATGTATAAGGTAACCACAACTGGAGTGAAGTGAAACTCATTTGGGAAATTAGCCTCCTGGGAGGTTTTTTAGGATACAGGTGCTCCTCAGACTCTAGGCTATGAGCAGAAATGAGCCAATATGATTTTTTCTGTTCTTGTTCTGAAGCTGCTGCTTCTGCTCCTTTTGACCCTTGCACCATAATTGCTTGGCTAGGAGACATTTGCTGATTTCAGCAACAGAGCTCTTATATAGGGAACGATGTTGGTTGCATGCCCAGCCAACATTTCACTTTTCTCTTCTTCCTAAGAGAATTCTGATTTTGTCCAAATATCCACCCCTGCTCCCCAGAGCTATGTGCTCTAGAGGAAGTTGGCCCCGTTGGTAGTTACAGCAGGTAGATCCTGATTAGACTGAGCCAGTCATGATGATTCCAAATGGGTCACTTGCCAGTGGTTGATTTAGGGGTGACATGTGATTTGTTTTGGCCAATAAGATATGAGGGAAGGTCTGCTGAGTGGAAGTGGGGGATTGTGGGAAAGGTTTTCATGTTCTTATGAAGGATACACCAGAAGAGACCATCCCTCTTTTGCCTCTTGACATTGTCCAGTTTGTATGTTCTGTCTGGAACTATATTCTGTTTTACCACCAGTCTCAGGGTGAAGCCAACACAGAGAAGAGGAGAAGCAAGATAAGCACAGGGAAGTGGAGCTGGAGCCCCGATGATACAAACTCTGGAATTGTTTTACCTCTGAACTTCTCTGTGTAGGAGACAATACATATCATTATCTCAACACATTGAATCAGTCTGTACTTGCAGCTGAAGTCATTCTAACGGCTATATCTCTACTGCATCTATTATTCTAGCACCGTCACAGGCTCTTCTCTAATTGCTCACAGCACAAACTGAGACTAGAATATAATGATAAGGATGAGCAGTGGGGAGAATAATTTTCAATGACTCATAGACCCAGACTAACCCTAGGGTCTCTTCTTAGGTGAGGAGAAAGACACAGAGATGCAGCACAGGACAACTCTGATGGGCAATACCTCCTCCACAGATTCCCAGGTCGGTCAGGGCTTTATCAGCCTGCATCACATATGGTAAAATTACTTTACTTTTTTTTGGATTGAGATATAATTGACATAGAACATTATGTTGGTTTCAAGTGTACAACATAATGATATGATATTTGTATACATTGCAAAATGATCACCACAATGTCTAGTTAACATCCACCACTTATGTAGTTATAAGAACTTTTAAGATCTACTCTCTTAGCAGCTTTCAAATATGCAGTACAGCATTATTAACTATTGTCACCATGCTGTGCATTATATCTCTATGACTTATTTATTTAAAAACAGAAAGTTTGTACCTTTTGGCCTCTTTCACCCATTTCTGCCTCCCCCACCCCCCCTGTTTCTGGAAACCACCAAATTTGCTCTCTGTATCTATGAGATTGTTTTGTTTTGTTTTTTAGATTCCACATATAAGTGAGATCATACAGTATTATCTTTCAAAGAACCAGCTTTTAGTCTCATTCATCTTTCCTATTGTATTTTTAGTCTATATTCCATGTATTTCTGCTCTGATCTTTGTTAGCTCCTTTGTTATCTCCTTATACTAACTTTGGGCTTTGTTTGGTCCTTTTTTCCCTAGTTCTTTGAGGTGTAGTTAGGTTGTTGGAGATTTTTCTTTTTTCTTGAGGTAGGCATTTATCACTGTGAACTTCCCTATTAGAAATGTCTTAGCTGCATCCCATAAGTTTTGGTATGTTGTGTTTCCATTTTCTTTTGTCTCAAGATATTTTTTGATTTCTCCTTTGATTTCTTATTTGACTCATTAGTTGTTCAGTAGCATTTTGTTTAATCTCCACATGTTTGTAAATTTTCCAGTTTTCTTCTCGTAATTGATTTCTAGTTTCATACCATTGTGGTTGGAAAAGATGCTTGATGTGATTTCAGTTCCCCTTAAATTTATCAAGGCTTGTTTTGTGGCCATTATCTATCCCGGATAATGTTCCATGTGCACTTGAGAAGAATTTATATTCTGTTGCTTTTGGATGGAATGTTCTGTATATATCTCTTAAGTCCATCTGGTCTAATGTGTTATTTAAGGCCAATCTTTCCTTATTGATTTTCCGTCTGGATGACCTATCCATTGATATAAGTGGGGTATTGAAGTCCCCTACTATTATTGTATTGCTGTGACTTCCTCCCTTTAGGTATGTTAATATTTGCTTTATATATTTAGGTGCTCCTATGTTGAGTGCACAAATATTTATAAATGTTATATCCTCTTGTTGGATTGACCCCTTTATCACTATGTAATGACCTTCTTTGTATCTTATTGTATTCTTTCTTTGCAAGTCTATTTTTTTCTGATATAAATATTGCTACCCCAACTTTCTTTTGGATTCCATTTGCATAGGATATCTTTTTCCATCCCTTCACTTGCAGTCTGTGTGTGTCCTTACATCTGAAGTGAGTCTCTTGTAGGCAGCATATAGACAGATCTCGCATTTTTATCTGTTCAGCCACTCTATGTCTTTTGATTGGCAAATTTGTGCTTTCACATTTAAAGTAATTATATTTGGTATGTACTTGTTGCCATTTTGTTAATTGTTTTCTGGCTGTTTTGTAGTTCCTCTCTGTTTCTTTCTTCTTCTCTTGCTCTATTCCTTTGTGGTTTGTTGAGTTTCTTTAGTTGTATACTTAGATTCCTTTCTCTTTATCTTTTGTGTATCTACTGTAGGATTTTTGCATTGTGGTTACCAAGAGGTTTACATATAACAGCCTGTATCCATAACAGTCTTTATTTATTTATTTTTTTTGCTGAGGAAGATGTGCCCTGAGCTAACATCTGTTGCCAGCCTTCCTCTTTTTGTTTGAGGAAGATTAGCCCTGAGGTAATATCTGTGTCAGTCTTCTTCTATTTTATATGTGGGTAGCTGCCACAGCATGGCTGACAAGTGGTGTAGGTCCATGCCTGGGATCCAAACGTGCCACCTGGGCCACTGAAGCAGAGTGTACCAAACTTAACCACTATGCCACAGGGCTGGCCCCTATACAATCTATTTTAATTTGATGACAACATAAGTTTGATAGAATTCTAAAACTCTACATTTTTACTTTCCTTCTCCACATTTTAGGTTTTTGATGTCACATTTTACATCTTTTTTGTCATGGGTATTTCTTAACTAATTATTGTAGTTATAATTATTTTTACTACTTTAGTCTTGTAACCTTCATACTAGCTTTATAAGTGAATAATCCACTACTTTTACTACATATTTACCTTTCCAGTGAGATTTATTCTTTTGTATGTTTTCTAGTTACTAATTAGCACCCTTTCTTTTCAGCTTAAAGAAGTTCCTTTAATATTTCTCATATGGCCGGCTTAGTGATGATAAACTCTTTTAGCTTTTGCTTGTTTGGAAAACTAGTTCTCCTTCAGTTGTGAATGAGAACTTTGCCAGATAGCATGTTCTTGATTGGAAGTTTTTTCTTTTAGCACTTTGAATATATCATGCCACTCTCTTCTGGTATGCAATGTTTCTGCTGAAAAATCTGCTGCTAGTCTCATGGGGGTTCCCTTGAACATAACAAGTTATTTTTCTCTTGTTGCTTTTAAGAGTCTTTCCTTGTCTTTAAGTTTTGACTTTTTAATTACAATACATCTTGGTGTGGGTCTTGTTGGATTCAATTTCTTTGGAAGTCTCTGGTTTCCTGGAGCTGAGTGTCTGTTTCCTTCCCTTTTCTGCCCCTTTCTTTCTCTCTTTCTTCTGGGACCTCTATAATGTGAACACTAGTCCACTTGATATTGTCCCATACATCCTTTCAGATATCCTCACTTTTTAAAATTCTTTTTTCTTTTTGCTGCTCTGATTGGGTAAGCTCTTCTGCCTTGTCTTTGAGTTCACTGCTCCTTTCTTCTGCTTCATGTACTCTGATATTGAATCTCTCTAGTGTATTTTTCAGTTCAGTTGTTGTATTCTTCACCCTCTCTCTTCTGTTTGATACTTTCTTATATTTACTATCCCTTTGTTGAAGTTCTTTCTGTATTCATCCATTCTTCTCCTGAGTTTAGTGAGCATCTTTATGATTGTTACTTTGAGCTCTCTGTCAGATAAATTACTTATCTCTGTTTCATTAAGGTCTTTTTCTGATGTTTTATCTTTTTTTTATTGCTTTGGACATATTCCTCTATTTATTCATTTTTCTTGACTCTCTGTGTTGGTTTCTATGCATTAGATGGAAGCAGCACCCCTCCTAGTCTTGAAATAGTGGCCTCACGTAGGAGATGAACCTTGTTGTTCAACCCTGCCTTAGTTCTTGGTTGTCTCCCAAAGCTTTATGATTGTCTAAGTAATCCATCATATTTTTAATAGCTCCCAGAAGTTGAGGGTGTGCCAAGACCTGTCAGTGTCCCAAAGGGAGGGGGGTCTCAGTCAGCACCTAGATTCAGGCTGATTGAAAGCTACACCGTTAAGTGGTGGCTTTTAAAGTATGCAAATATATATAGTCCTTTGGTACTGCAAATGTAAGCCTCATTGGCCACCGGAGCCAAGTGATCTAGAGGTGTCCCCTGGATGTAAATCACAAAAATCGGGGCTCAAGACAAGTGGATAAGTTCTTTTCTGTGAGGTACTGGTTAGCTGTACTGAGAGAGAGGAAGAGTGTGAAGATAACATCCACAAGCCTGTGTTTCCTGAGAGCAGAGCCATAGGCCCCTAGATGCGTGTCAAACCTGAAACTTGCCCATCAGGCTAAAGCCATAGGACAAGCAAATAGGCCTCTTTGACAGAAAGATGGGGTGTGTTTCAATCTGCTGTCTGTGCAATGCCCCAGGGGCGATAGCCTACCAAGAACTGTCTCTCCAATTGTTACAGTCCTAAGGGGCTCAGGAATGCCCTCTGCCCTTCAGAGCTACGTGGCCAAGGGGCATCCCCTGGGTGGTAGCTGCAAAAATCAGGGCTCCAGAAGTATGGTAAAGCTCCCTTCCAGGAGATAATAGTGCTCTGGAGCACAGCAGAGGGAGAACACAAAGAGGGTGCCCACTGGCTAGAGTGAGGAAGTGGGGGAGTATAAAGATGGTGCCCATCAGAAAAAAATGGCACCCACTGCTAGAGCAAGGCAGAGGGAGAGTGTGAAAATGGCACCCACTAGTTTCTGTCCCCAGAGAGTGTTCCAGCAGGCTCTTCGATGTGTGTGTTAAATTGGATGCCTGCCTCTCAGGCCAACACTTTAATATACACAAATGACTCTCTTTCACATGTAGTCTGGGCACCAGCTGCTGCCTCTTCCCTGGGCCCTGGGGTGGATAAGTCTGAGTGCACAAGCTCTTTAAGAGCTGTTTCTCAGATGACTACAGTCTTGTGAGTCTCATGAACAGGAGCCCCATGGGTTTTCAAAGCCAAATGTTTTGGGGGCTGGTCTCTCAAGTGCAGGGCTTAAAATTTGGGGTGACTGTTGCAAAGGAAATCATCAACAAAATGAAAAGACAACTCATCAAGTGGGATAAAATATTTGCAAATCATTTATTTGATGAGGGATTCTTTTCCAAAATATGTAAAGAACTCATACAACTCAACAACAAGAAAAACACCTGATCAAAAAATGGGCAGAGGGGCTGGCCCCGTGGCCCAGTGGTTAAGTTCGCGCACTCCGCTGCAGGCAGCCCACTGTTTCGTTGGTTCGAATCCTGGGCGCCGACATGGCACTGCTCATCAAACCACGCTGAGGCAACGTCCCACATGGCACAACTAGAAGGACCCACAACGAAGAATATACAACTATGTACCAGGGGGCTTTGGGGAGAAAAAGGGAAAAAATAAAATCTTTAAAAAAAAAATGGGTAGAAATATGAACAGATATTTTTCCAAAGAAGATATACACATGGACAACAGGCACATGAAAAGATGTTCAATGTCACTAATTATTAGGGAAATGAAAATCAAAACTACAGTGAGATATCACCTCATACCCATCAGAATGGTTATAATTAACAAGACAAAAAATAGAAAGTGTTGGAGAAAAGGCAACCCTCATAGACTGCTGGTGGGAATGCAAACTGGTGCAGCCACTATGGAAAACAGTATGGAGGTTTCTCAAAAAATTGAAAATAGAAATACCGTATGATCCAGCTATTCCACCGCTGAGTATTTATCCAAAGAACATGAAATAAACAATTTAGAAAAATTTATGCACCCCTGTGTTCATCATTATTCACAATAGCCAAGATGTGGAAGCAACCCAAGTGCCTATCAATGAATGAATGGATCAAGACAATGTGGTATATTTATACAATGGAATACTGCTCAGTCATAAAAAAGATAAATCATGCCATTTGTGATAACATAGGTGGACCTTGAGGGTATTATGCTAAGAGAAGTAAGTCAGACAGAGAAAGACAAATACCATATGATGTTCATTCATATGTAGAAGGTAAACAAAGAAACACGTAGATAAGGAGAACAGATTGGTGGTTACCAGAGGAAAAGGGAGTAGGGGGAGGGTAGAAGGGGTAAAGGGGCACATATATATGGTGATAGGTAAAATCTAGACTACTGGTGGTAAACACGATGCAATCTATACAGCAACTGAAATCTAATAATGTGCACCTGACACTTACATGATGTTAAAACCCAATATGACCTCAATAAAATAATTTAAAAAAATGTAATGTTGGATGAGATCTTTGAATAGAAAAAGGACATTAAGTAATAATTAAGGAAATTTGAATGAAGAATGGGTTTTAATTCATAAGAATATATTAGTATTGATTCAATAATTGTGATAAATATACCATTCTAATGTAAGATGTTAATAAAAGAGGAAAATGGGTTTATGAGCACTCTCTACTGTCTTCACAATTTTTCTGTAAATCTAAAACTATTCTAAAATAAAAAATTTATTAAAAAAACAGCTGGGGTTCCCGATGTGAGGTTCAAACCCTTCACTCCTCAGGGAGAAGCTCCAGGTTTGAGTTCCCTCCTGATTGTGGGGTTGGGGTTTATGGCGAGATTCTGTCCCAGACTCTCCTACCCACTTCGATGTGGTTTTCTTCTTGTTTGCCCAGTGTGTTGTCATTGCTCAGCCAGCCTTTAGGGTTTTTTTTTCAGAGGAAATTGTCCCATATGTAGCTATAGATCCAGTGTGTTTGTGAAAGGAGGTTAGTTCAAGATCTTCCTACATCACCATCTTGAACTAGAACCTCCTATGTTTACTTTTTCAAGAAACTACCAAACTACTTTCCAAAGTGACTGTACCATTTCCTGTATTTATTACCTTTGATTTTTGTAATTTTTGCAAGATTAGTTGCACAGTATTAAGAAACAGAAAGTTATTAATGCTGGTATAGAGTAATTATGTAGCAGACACTGTGATGTGACACCAGATTGTCCTTTAGGGCTGAAGGATCTATCCCTCCAGCTTCGGGAGTGCTGCTGGCTGACAGTCCTCGGGCGTCAGCCCTCTTCAGAAACTGCCCTTGGCTAAAGAGTCACCTTGCTCTTGACCATGATCTCTTCCCGGGGGCAGTCAGTGTCCAACGAGTGGTTGATGAGAGACTATGAAGG
Source organism: Equus caballus (assembly GCF_041296265.1). NCBI lineage: Eukaryota > Metazoa > Chordata > Mammalia > Perissodactyla > Equidae > Equus > Equus caballus. The sequence goes on from NC_091699.1 coordinate 23,097,387, forward strand.
AATGATCTTGCACCAACTCAGGACAACTCTGAAGGCACTATCCAGCTTCAGAGCTTCGAGGTTGATTGAGGCCCTTGTTGGAACTGCACTGCAGGCCAGCCCCTGCCTTCTTTCTTCCCTTCCTCCAGAAGAAAGAGTGATCCCCAGAGTACTCTCTAATAAATTTTCTGCAGGTTACTCTCCATCTCTGAGTTGGCTCTTGGAGGAAACCAGCCTTGAAAGCAACAAATTGCTACCTTTTAAATATTGTAGATTACATTTACACTTGTTTTATTAAGTAGATCCCTCTACTGGAGACAATCAAAGTATTTTCTTGAAGCCTGAAGCCAAATTCCAATCCCTGCATAGAAATCAGCTTCTGTTATCTTAGTATTTACCAAGAGAGGGCAGTGAGATGCTAGTTAAACTAGCAGCCGTGTGGTGAGAATAAAGGAGAATTTAATTATTACAGAAATTCCCAGCATTTTGTTCTCCAAAAAAATTTTTTTTACTATATTATCCAGAGAGATCTGTAAGATATATAGGAATAAAGGTTTAGTATGCTCCAAAAAAAAAAAGCCAAATTCCAAGGAACTCCTTTTTTTTTTTTTTTTTTTTTTTTTTTTTTTTTAAAGATTTTATTTTTTCCTTTTTCTCCCCAAAGCCCCCCAGTACATAGTTGTGTATTCTTCGTTGTGGGTTCTTCTAGTTGTGGCATGTGGGACGCTGCCTCAGCGTGGTCTGATGAGCAGTGCCATGTCCGCGCCCAGGATTCGAACTGATGAAACACTGGGCCGCCTGCAGCGGAGCGCGCGAACTTAACCACTCGGCCACGGGGCCAGCCCAAGGAACTCCTTTTTTAAGGACACTTCTGAGCATAGGCTGTGGTTTTCATTTTAAATTAATTAATGTTTCAATTGATGGTAGAGAAGCATTTTAACCAAGTGGATTTTTTAAAATCCAGTCAAGGATGAATGATAAAATCAGAGAATGTTAGACTCCAGAGTTTAACTAGTTCAACCTCCTTATTTTGTAGGTGGAAATACATGGCATGAAACTTGGAGCGGTTGATTCAAGGGCACCTAGGAGAACCGGGACTAAAATTTGGTCCAATGTTTTTTCACTATACCTTGCTCCCCTTCTTCTTTTATAGGACTTTGGTTATTTCTAGTTTTTCAAGGAGTTAAAAACATTTATTCAGAAAGAAAAACACTACAGAGATCCTCATGAATGTGATTAGTGATAGGTATTAGCATTGGTGAATCAGGCTATGATGTTTTCAGTGACTTTGATTTTGGCATATTCCAGGACTTATTTTCTTCCTCTGCATTTCCAGTCATTTTTTGATACTACTGTTATCAATGTTTTTGATATGTGTGACTATTCAGATTTAAAAATATTTTCTATTTGCTATCTTGACGATTTGCATAGTTAGTACGCTCAGATTCAGTTGACCAATTTCCCTTTTGCATGATTTGATTTCACTTTGTGGTGTCCAAAACTCTTCTCCAGTGTGAAATGCTCGTTTACGAATGTAAAACCGTCTAGGGAAGCTCTTAACCTAGTGAAAATCAAATAACTACTCCCTTTATCTTTGTTAATATCAATATTAAATTATCTAACATCAGGCTTGGCAAACCAGGAAATAGCCTGCTACCAGACCTGATTAATTTTTAATACCAGTTATATTTAGGAAGCTTCCCACATGCTGGTGTCCTTTGTTCAAATCTGAGACAAGGTTCAGTGCCATTTATTTTTTGATGACCTTCTTCTTGCCATGAGTTAAAATTCTCCTTACGCTCAATTCCCTTTGTCTCTGTAAATCTGTACCCTTGTTGTGGCAGAATCCTAAAGAATTAGGGAGTGTAATTATAAATACATTGCTTATTAGATGGTTTAAGTTTTCTCTCTCTTTATCAGTGTGCTTTGAATTAAGTGATGTGTATATGAAATAAAAGTGAGAGAGAGAGAAAATAAAAGAGAAAGGAAGAAAAGAGAAGAGAAGAGAGAGACTTTTTCTCTGTTGGTCTCCCTGTTTGTTTTCTTCTAGATTGGATCTGGGGCCACTTTATCACCTGCAGAGTCAGTCATACCTCAGTGATTAATTCTTTCAATACTGAGGTTTCTTTTTAAAGAGCCTAAAGCCATTGACTCAGCCTTAATTTAGCATCAATTTTCCTTTCCTGATGGCCCACCTCTGACCCCAGGTTCTTCATTTGTTCCCCTGAACCTTGAGTAAATGATCTAACTTTTCGGAGCCTTTGTTTCCCTATATATAAAATGCGGGTAAAAATACCTGTCTCACAGCATCATATGTGAGGATTAAATAAGACGTTAGCTGGGGCTGGCCCCGTGGCTGAGTGGTTAAGTTCGCGCGCTGTGCTGCAGGCGGCCCAGTGTTTCGTTGGTTCGAATCCTGGGCGCGGACATGGCACTGCTCATCAGACCACGCTGAGGCAGCGTCCCACATGCCACAACTAGAAGAACCCACAACGAAGAATGCACAACTATGTACCGGGGGGCTTTGGGGAGAAAAAGGAAAAAAATAAAATCTTTAAAAAAAAAAAAAAAAAAAAAAAAAAAAAAAAAAGACGTTAGCTATAAAATGCTTGGCACATAACAGTCACTTAATATGTGGTACCAGTAATTCATCATCAGCTCTTCACCTTCAGAAAACTTCTCTCTTTTAGACTGTCAGTTACACGGGATGTAGATAACTAAGAGCAGCTTGTATTATGCACCCTGTGTTTCCCACTCCATCCCCAAAAGGATGGAAATCTAACAGGGCCAAATCCTCAAACAGATGGATGTATTTCTGGTGGAATTTTGGGCATTAATCAGTTGAATGGAAGAATCTCATGGAGTGTCTTTGTTAGCTTCTTCATGGCTTCCAAAATTATTCCACAGGAACAATTTTCCTGTTTGCCTTTCACCATGACTGTTGGGCTTTGGGAAACTTGAAATTTTGATTGTCAGGGTGCCTGCTTCACCCATTCGTTCTTCCTTCTCCTACTCTGGCCTTTATCTCCTCTCCTCTCCCCTGTTAGTATGGCTTTACCTTCTGCATATACCGAGTAATTTGAAATACAGCACTTTTGTTAAAATTGCCTTATATTTTCATGTATCTCGTAAACATCTTTTAATCATTAATCATAACTAAACTAAATTAAAATTACGTTTCTGTATTTAAGGCTTGAAAATTTGGAATTCTATAGTTCCAATACATTGTACTGTATACTTTGGTATGTGCACATTGCTAATAATGGACTAGTTAAGCACTCAGATTTCTGAAATATGACCCCGAAATTCTTTCATTCTTTAAAAGAAAAAAATTCTATTTTATTACTTAAAAATAAATTGGAAAGACAAAACATTTTTATCTTTTTACAAAATACTATAATTTGGGGAGTAGTTTGGTAAGCTTGGGGCAATTAACAGAGACATCACTGTGAGATTTTAAATATTTGTGAAAAAGTGTTTTGTAAGCTATAAAATGTTATTCGTATTTGAGGAATCATAATCATTACTGCCAAAAAAATTTGACAAACCACACTTGAAGTCACTGTTATAAATATAACTATAGGAATTTTAAAGGAGCAAAAATGTGGCCCACAAGTTTGTGATCTCTGGGCTAAAGGCTCGGCTGGATTGTCTTTAAAATAATCAACCTTAGGATTTTCTGAACACACAAGCAGGAATTCAAAAGTAATAACTAAATTAACACAATCAGAGTTCTCCCTGCTCCTGCCAGATGCAGCAGACACATTTTTGTCCTATATATTAACTGATGAGAGCTGGGGTCAGACGTGTTAGAAATCGCTGCAGTAATGATGTCTGATATTGGTTAAGTATCACTTTTACAGCCTGAAAGTGAGGGCTCTCCTTGCCTGATGTACCCCTACCATTTACAATGAGCCTATTTTCTGGTGATGTACTTTGTAACAGTATCCATTTTATCACCCAATTAATCAAGCTTGATGGAAAACCTAAACGGGGTATTATTTCTCTCAGAAGAAAAGCACTTTAAACGTAGTCAAAGGGCAGCTGAGTTAGACGCTTGCAAGTCGCATCTATGGAAAAATAAAATGTGTGTCTTTACCTGCTGTTTTTTCTTTATGGAAAAGTGTCCTGATGCTGCAAATCATAAGAACATTTATGGCTCACAAGATTTTCGTCACCCCGAACTCCTCTTTCCCGTGTTTGTTAGTATGGTAATGCTTGATGACAAGAAAGGAACTCTGGCATTTTGAAGAGGCTTTATACCAATGCTATGGCTTCTGGTGGCTCTTTCATTAAAAGCCTCACGGTTCCTTTCCAGACTCACTAATTAGCTCAGGCTCTGGCCCAGAGGACGGTGCGTGGTTGCATTTAACCGCCTGGGAAGTGGCTCTGGAAAGATGCTGGCTCAGCGTAAGTAACTGGGTTGTATCCTGGCTGCCTTTTGGGTGAGAGCTTTATTTTTAACTCTACTCCCTATTTCAGATGATTGCTGAAGTCAGATCATAGAGAGGAGAGCTCGGCTTCATTCTTAGACCTTTTTTCCTATTCGGTAGGGTTCATAACTGCTTTCCTGTTTTCTTTTGTCACTAGAAGAAGGAAATAAAATGATGGACTTCTCTGGAAAGTGTTCTGTGCATAATACTAAAGATTTGCTACAAATTTTCCTGTCTGAGGTTTTTAGAGGATCAACTCTATCTTCTTTTCTTTGAGTCTTCTATCATTCAATGACATAATAATTAAAATAAAATTAGCAAGTCAATTGCAATCTTCAGGGTATAAAAGAGATTATAAATACTTAGAAAATGGCACAGCTTTGCCCACTAAGAGCACATAACTAACTATAACATAAGGTGGAATGAAATAAGGGTGAGGGAGGAGTATTCATAATATGCTTTGAGAGCTCGGAGAACTTAATAGGGCCGTGAAGGAACGCTCCCTCGAAAATGTGCTGTCTCAGTGGGGTCCTTAAAGATAAAAAGGATTTTACAGGCAAAGAATAGGCTGAGGTCATTTCTCAGTCAGCGAACTGAATGGAAGAAGGCAGGAGTCATGAGAATGCTTAGTGCATTGTTGGAATGGGATGGACCATTGTAGATGAGCTTGGAGTACGTGGTTGGGTGTATGAGGAGATAAAGCTAGAGAGACAGTTTGGGGCTGGATCAAGGAGGGTCTTGAATCTGCTAGGCTAAGGAATTTTATGGTACTAGGTCTCTCCCCATAGTGTTTGGAACCAATTGAAATATTTTTTTCTTTGCTTTTTAAAAAACATCACACACCTTTTCCTCGAATTATTTTGCAGTCATACTCTTGGTTTCAGAGCGATACGTTTTAGTGGAGCAGAAATCATTTGAAAGACTAATTCATGATGTCGTCTTATTTAGTAATCTTCAGAAGGAGCGACTTTTAAACTGATCAGATGAGATAATATACATGGAGAGACTTTAAAAAGGAGAACATCTATTACAAATGGGAGATTCTCTGATTCTGACGGATATCCTTGATCTTTACATTATCATATCTACATTTATTTAAAACTTAACATTGGTTTTCTTTTCCTTTCCTCCATGCCTTCCACTGTCATTTAAAAAATAAATGCAAAATGATAGCATCACAGAAAGTTTGGGAACAGAGGGTAAAACACACCCACAGGCCCCTCTCCTCTCATAGAGCTACTGCTATCACCCTGGCCCTTGGTTAAGGCAAAGATGTATTTTGATTGTTTTTGCCAGCCTGCTACTCATTCCCTTTTCTTCCTTGAGTAACACTCTGATTTTACCTGGAGAAACAAAATACTGTTGGACCAGATAGTTGGGTGGAACTGACCTATTGCTACATCTGAAAAGATCCTGGCGTGGCCAAATGGCCAGTTACATCATCCTGGTTTTGATGACTGTCTTAGGGATGGCATGTGGTCAAGCCAGGCCGTTCAGAACCACAGACTCAATTCTCTAACTTTTGTTGGAACTTTTGGAAACAAAGTAAGCTTTTCCACTGGAGTTGCTGAGAAAATAGAATGTAAGCCTAAAGCTCCTGGTAGCCATTGTGCTACCACTTGGGTAAGAATGAGGCCAACTTGTGGGAGAGCAGAACCAAGAGCCAAAGAGACAGACCTTTCTTATGACTTTGCTTGAGTATCAGCCATGCCAGAAATTGGCGTTATAGTCATGGATAATTTTTAGTTAAGTTTGCCAATAATTTTCTTTTTTGCTTTGGCCACTTTGAACTGTATTTCTGTCACTGATGAATGCACATGGAGAAATATTTGAGGCCTTAGAGTTTGAACTCAGAGGAGGAGGACCATCAATGGGAGCTGAAGTGGTTTGGGAAGTTGTAATGTTGGAGATGTTGTTTATAACACGCTTTGAAGGATGGCTAGGATGGCTTTGTTATGTGCTCCTGGCCGAAGGAAAGGGGTCTTTTAGATACCCTCAAGGTCAGTTTTCAGGACAGAAGGGGAAGCCACCCCACCTTTCAGCTATCTGCCTGGGATGAGACATATCGGAGATATACTTTTGCTTATAGGAGCCCTGAGTACACAGAGAAGATTGGAGATGTGGTCTGTTTCGACCATTTTGATAAGAAGAGGGACAGACTATGTCATGTGCTTGGTTTTCTTCCCTTTGTTCTCATTCCAAGTATATTTTTCCTAGTGTGATAAGGCTAAAATAAACATCCAGGACAGCTGGAAAGGACAACCTGTGGGTTGTTTATGGAAATGGAGTGGGGTACTTATTGTGAACTTTTAGGACCAAAGAGTAGAAACGTCCCCTGTCCTGCCAGCGGTCTCTCTGCATCAGTGCTCAAGTGCCAGCAGCACAGGCACTAATTGTGGCACCTTTGGGAGAAATCTCTGTGTGGCACCGAGGCTGTTCTTCTACTACACACCGGAAGGGGAAGCAGAAGTGAAAGTGGACAGATTTTTCCAAGCAGGCTTGAGCTCTGATGTCCTTCACGCTGCTGACTCTGGCATCATTCTTGCCGTCGAGCTGTGATTGCAATCATGATCTCGGCAGGCATATCACAGCTCCAGTTATACTGCAGATGGTTGACACCCAAGCCAACAGAAAATGTGCATAATCCATGGGCTAACAGATCCTTACAAATCCTCTAGAGACAGCAAGACATACAACCCATGCCCAAGCTGTTTTAATTTCTGCAAATTCCAAACAGATTAGACAGCAAAGGATCAAAGGCAGGCATTTAAGTAACAATAAAAAGATAGACTGATTGTGTATTGGAGGGGCTTTGCATTTTTAAATGAAATATATCTCTTTCTTCCCTTCACTTGTGCTCTTATCTCGCTCTGAATCCCAAACCAAACATTACTACTCTAATAAATCCTAATAAAACAGAATGTTTCTCTCTGTTCCTCTCTCGCTCCTTCTTTTTTTTTTCCTCATGTTATTCATTCTGCCCATTTGAGAAACTCACATAAAGGCAAACACAAAAGCAATCAGGGTAGGCTGGTACAGCGGGAAGATCACCAGCCTGGGAATCTGGAGACATATTTTCCTCCTAGCTTTGTCTTTACACTTTGTGGACCTTGGTTTCCCAATCTGTAAAATATCAAACTAGGGTCAGTGTATTAGTTTGTTATTGTTGCTTTGTTATTGTTGCTCTGACAAACGATCATAAACTTAATAGCTTAAACAATATAAATTTATTATCTTATGATTCTGTAAGTCAGAAGTCCAACATGGGTCTCATTGGGCTAAAATCAAGGTGTTACTGGAGCTGTGTTCCTTTCCAAAAGCTCTAGGGGAGGCTGTGTTTCCTTGTGTGAAAGATGACACGAAGGGAGCCATATTAAAATAGAGCTAGAGCAGCCATTTCAGAGGAATTGCCTTGCACGTGTTGTTTTCTTTATCTTCCAAACTGGACGAAACCACTGACATTCCGAGAAATCAGTAAGGATGAGAATGTCCGGTTTGTAAGGATTGATAAAACTGAACCAATCAATGAAATACAAGTCCAGCCTTCTGCCTGATAACTGAATCTCAAGCCAATCTATGAAATACAAACCTAGCCTTACCCCATCTAGCACCAATGAGCTCTTCTTTAATATAACTCACCTCATTTTCCCCTATCCCCATAAAAACGCTAAGCCCCTTTCCTGTAATTGGAACATGATTTGAATTTCTACCATAATCTGTATCTTCCAAATTGCAATTCTAATTGCCCAAATAAATATCTTCTGTTTAAATTGTAGTGATTTTTCCTTGGTTCACATTTCCCTTTTCCAGCTTCTGGAAGCCACTGTATTTCTTGGTTTGTGGCCTCCTTCTTACATCTTCAAAGCCAGCAGTGGCAGGTCAAGTCCTCCATCCTATCTCTCTGACCTACTCTTCTGCCTTCCTCTTCTATTTTTAAGGACTCCTGTGATTAGATTGAGCCCACTAGGATAATATCCCCATCTTAAGGTCCTCAAACTTAATCACATCTGCAAAGCCCCTTCTGCCATGTAAGGGAACATCTTCACAGGTTCTGGGGATTAGGTCATAGACCTCTTTGGGGAGGGTGCAGCGTTAGTCTGCCTACTGGTTAGTGAACCTTAAGTCTCTATCAGTATTGAATTCTGTTTTTGGAAGCTTACTATCTTCCCAGCATTGTCGTACAAATCAAGAATGGGATCCAAGTCCAACCCAGGTTCAACTCAATTTCTGATAACCAGGACTACAAACTGGTAACCAACAGGTTGTAGGGGAGTGGAATTTGCCACCCCAAAATGTGTCTCTTTGGCTTGATTATTTGGGACTGGTTATTTTTGTGAACAAAAGTCTCTGAAAGAATGTTTGTCTTCCCCCTGACTGCCTACAAGAATTTAAAATGGAAGGCCTGTTCCAGGAAGGAGCTATCACCAGAGATAACTACAGTATAATATGAACTAAGTGTGGTAGACAGGGTGTAATGTAGCAAGGCCCCTTTGATCTAAGTCCTTCCCTTGTCCCATTGTCTCTGCAAGGCATGGCAAACATTTGTTTACTAAATGTTCACTTTTACATCTCCATAGGAATTGCCTTTCTCCTCTTTGAAGTTGCAAACCACTAGCCCCAACATCCTCTTTTGTCTTTAGCTGAAGGTGGTATTTAAGGTGGTGGCTTCAGCCATTTTGGAGTTACTCAGTTTTCCTGGGTTTCTCCCTTGTATTCATGCCATGAAACTTTGTTTGCTTTTCTCCTGTTATTCTTTCTCATGTCAACTTAATTCTTAGACCATCCAGAAGAACTTAGAAGGGTAGAGAAAAATTTCTTCCTCCCCTACAAAATTAAGTTGGGCTCATAGTCATATAGATTGGCCTATATGTTTTATAAATATCTGTTTAATTGAAAATTTTTTAATTGGGAGATTTTACATAAAGACACAAATTTCTAGCTTCTCTGGAAGAAAGAACAGCAACAATAACAACGAAGTGGGAGAAGCTGATAACACTAGAGCTTTTTTTTCTTGCATGACAGCAATTAGCCAGAATTGAGTAGTGCTTATTGGTTATCTTTCACAGACAGGAATTTTGTTCCTGCTTATTTATATTACCTGCTTGGTCCCTGAGTGAACATTTGAGTTTTGAAGCTCTGCTCTATCCCCTCTATGACTTCAACCTTATATAAAATTGATCTTCACCCTGATAACTCAGAAGTTCTGCAAGTTCCTGAGTCATTAATTATGCTTTATTTGTTAATGATTGAGCTAGACAAATGGATTAATGTCTTTTATTTCTTTCAGGTTTTTTTTCTGGTTCAAAAACAATACAAATATTATGACATTTGAGAAAACTTTCCAATTCACTCCACCTACACTCCTCCCTTGAGCGTTACAGTTAATTGAGGTTTTCAATATTATTGATTTCCTTCTGTTTGTAAAAAAAAATGTAAAAAATGGTAACTTTGTTTCTAGGTAGTAATTTCTGGGTTGTTTTAGTAGCTTTCTTTTTGGAAATATATTTTCCACCTATCCTAAATGCAAGTGATACTTTTGTAATCTGAAAAAATTTAATGGATGTTATTTATTTCATAAACATCCTTTTGCCACTAGGCTTTGTGCTGCTACTACTGAGCTTGAAGCAACGAGAGTTGAATGGAAAATTATTCATTGCTTGGTATTTTGAGACTTGCAATTCCCTTCCTAGATTATGCAGAGCAGTTTACAACTCAAAAGGCGAGGTGCTGAGATTTATTGATAGAAAAAAACAAAATAAAAATAAAAACCAAATCATAGTCCAAAAAAGCCACATATCCCACATCTAATCCAAATATTACTTTGATGAAAAGGCAAAAACATAAATAATTTACGTTTGAGAGTTTCTTATTATGATGAATGATCATATCATCTTAAATAATTGCAGACTCCCCAACAGCTGTCTTTTTGCCTTATTTAATATATGGATTAAATAGGGTGCTATTAATTTAAATTAAAATTATAATAGCCATGAAAGTACAGGAACAGTGGAAGGAAATTGCTAGAGATAAGCAAAATTCAACCTCAACCTATGATCCCTTTTTGAAGGGAATGCAAGAGATGGAAAGTGAACCAAAAATTAGGTACGTGAATTTATGTCTTAAAAGCTTTTTAACAGCGCCTCTTTTCTCTTTTTACACTACAATTCTTTGGACATATAAAATTTAGTTGGAATTTTTAAAAATTGAAAATCTTTATGGAAAAGCACATAATAAAGTCTAATTGGTGATGATTTACATGGAAAGTTAGATGATCTAAGTCAAATTCCCTAATTCTGGTTTCAGGAGAGCAATGAGCCAGTGGAGAGGTTGGCAGTTTGGATGAAATTACACCATTAACACTTTTGTTTTAGGATACATTTTTGTGTTTACACATAAAGAAACAGCGGTGCAATTTCAGATTGTCCATTGACTGCTTAAATATTCACCAAGTCAGGCAATTTGCAGTTTTCCCTCTTAGAAGTAGAGTTCCTTGTTTGCTAAGATTTCCCACTGTACCTGGTGAAAGAACAGATTTTCTCCTTCATTGAAGAGGTTGGCTGTGGGCATATAGCAAATTGGGAAGAAAGTGGTTTGATGGAAACTGCTTGAGGTTGTAACTTTCAATTTTCCTAGTTTTCGTTCTCTCCCTGAGACCTTTGAGTTCATTGTACCTGTAATAAAGGCAAAAGGCAGGCTGGTAATGAGCTTGGCTGTGTTCATTCCCCACTCCTGCCACTCAGGGTTTTATTTTTCAATATTTGAAAGTTCAGCCATTTCAAAAGGGTGAAGCTATTTAGGGATTACTTTATTATGTATTCTGGGATAATAGATAATGTGGGGAGGTTGTACAAATGTTTTTAAACAGCTCATGGTATGTGTGTGTGTGTGTGTTTGTGTGCATTTGAAGGGGAAATCCAAAACCTCCTGCAGAACTACCATTTGCTACATTTGTTGACTTTTCTGGGGAGTTGCTTGTCCCAGAGATGACACTTATGTGCCCCAAGGAGAAGAAAAGGACATAGTTCAAACATTTATTTCTATCTCCGTTTTGCAGATACTGTATATTTTGTAGGCGATGAGGATGTTTCTCAGAAATGCGCTAATTTTTTTCCAGTAAAATAACTCAAATTATCCATTTCTTCATTTAATTAGGTCAATGGTATAAAGATAATGAGGAAATTAAGATGGAAACTACCACTGTATATATTACATTTCGTTTTGGCACTCAGTAGAATGCATAGTTCATAGATTTCTAAAATTCCCTTGATGTTTGGTTTGCTGCATGTTAAAGACAAATGACACCCAGCTCTGCTAGAGAGCACAGCTTATTTTTCCCGCCAAGTTTGCATGCCAATCCGTTAGGAAGACACCTCCTGAGTTAGGGGCAGGAGACCCCCTCTGTCATGTGGCCTAAGTGGCTCCAGCCACATCAGCAGGTGCCACTCAGTGAGAAAAGTAGGAGAAGGGGATGAAAACTCATGCCCTGGGTCTCTCTGTGTTTCCTTGATCCTACATCAGGCCTCTTCGAATGTACTGATCTCAGCAAGACTTCAGGCCCCAGTGGGACAGTTGGGACTGTCTAGTTTTCCTCCACACCATATGTAGGGTCTAGGAGCATGTTGCTCTCACAGACCCTTTCTTTGCCTATACCTTCTCTCCCTCTGTTTATAACCATCCTCTTTCTCTACTACGCCACCGCATGTTGGTGGAATATGCTCTGAAAAATTGTGTCCTCCTAGGATTCCAGGTGGAAGCAAGAGAAAAGCCTCTTGTATTCTTGGATCCTCAAAGTATAGCTGAGGGGAGGGATATTTCTAGTACCCATTCTCCCATTCCAGGAATGAAACGCCGGGTCTGTGGGGACATGTGGGAGGACAGGAACCTTACATCTAACTTTTTTTCTCTCAGCTCCCTAATACAGCCTAGAAATGGTTTTGAGGGCTTTCCTTTGTAGTGAGAAATTGCTCTTCTATCATGTCCTATGTCTTTTCTACTCCACTGACTACAGGAGAAAACAAACAGATGCCTTGAATTAGTCTCTGCTTTTTAATATAAAGGGAAACTTCTAGAATTTAGAAAATCTTTTTTTTCCTCCTAATTGCATGGCTCTTGCAGTTGAGACCTATTGCTTTCATGACTTACACTTTTTTGTGACTTAAAAAAGTTGAGGTCAAGAAGTGACTTCTTTGTTTTCTGCCCTTCAGCAGCGGATGCTTCAGCCTTATTGGATAGAGGGTCATGGGGACAATAAGACTTACACAGGATGAAAATGTATCAGACAGTATTCAAAAAGTTATTTCATTGAATCAATACTAGTTATATCAAAAGCCATAATAATGTCAACACCACAACTTCATATTTATGTGTCACTTTGCATCTTACAAACTATTTTCTGTTAAATTAATATTTAAATTAAATTAAAATTAACTATTTTAATTCCTTCCACAGTTTTGCAAGGTAGCTTTTTTATTTACTTTTTGCATGAGGCGATTAAGACTCAGAGAGATCAAAGGGCTATCTCAAGGTCACCTTTGTTGTGAGTTTTCAATTCTAGATTAGAACTGAAGCATTCTGATTCCAAATACTCTTTGTACTTCATCAAAGTCTTGGTTTCTGGATCAATAGGTCTTGTGGTGACTTGTCTGGATCATTACATTTTTCTGCTTGATGCTTTTCTAGGCTTCATGGGCCACTGCCCTTCCATCAGTTCTTGACTGACTCCTTGTCTATGTTGAAATTGCTCCCCTAATTTTAGTCTAGGTATCAGCTGCTTGCTGCAACTCATGTTTTTCTTAGTCTAGAGTAAATATAAGCCAGTCTCCTGCCCTTAGCCAGCATTCCAGATCTCTACCTGTGCTTATCACCCCATATAATCTTCCTCTGTCTGTTTACTCTAGTAGATTATAGTCAGATGTCGTGAACGATTAATGTAGTGAATAGTGGACATCCCCACTTTCCAAAATCCTCAGTTCTAATTTTAGAACCTAATATTGAATTGAATTGAATTACTGAATTAATAGCTTTACATAGAAATCTTTATTGGTATTTTGGGGCCTGTTGATTTCAGTCTAGCATAGAATTGAAGAGTTGAATTAATGCTGTTCTTGGGAATATCAAGGACATATTTGCTTGGAGTAGACTGGGCCAAATATGGAAATTGTAGAACATGTGTTCCTAAGCACTGTATCTTTCATGCAATGATGTTGCACAGTGAATTAATTAGTTGGCCTTGACTTTGGTCCCACTTCTGCCGACTCACTGTTTCACCATCTGGGCAATGGGGCAGAGCAGAATATGTACCTCCATGTATTGTCATATTGTTTTATATTTGCATAAAATCCATTTAAGTAGGAAGATGGAAGTTAATACTTAAAACACAAAGTTAAATCATAGATATGCCTTGAAATCAATTGCACATGATATATACTTAAATCTGCCTAGTTGCCAAGGACTCATTAACCCTGAAAAAAAATTGGTTGAACTTAATTAAAAATGAATTATATGTTAAGAAAATATGTAATTAAAAAAACAGTGGATCCATGACCTACAGAATTAGTGCTGTATTTTCTCAGGTTGCTGTTGTATTTGCCCTTATTATTGTGTCATAGAGAAACACGGAAATGGCAAGATTTGGGGGCACTTGTCTAAAATTGGCAACCTAACCACTTCTCTTGGTGGCTTGTGAAATATCTTCAATTAAAAACATTAGGAAACAGAGAGAAAAACAAGAAGTTCAGATGACAATGGCAACTAAAAAGGAGTGATGAGTGTCTCCAGGAGTTTCTCATGAATCTCTATATCACAAGGTCAGATGCCAAGGCCAGCTTTTATACAAATTGTGGCCAAAGATATGAAAATGTAATTACGTCAGTGGACAAAGTAACAAAAGGTTGTGGAGTCTGGAGGAAGTATTTTAACAGGATTCTCTGTCACAGAAACAAATGCAGACGTATTGAGCAGAAGAAATACTAGTCAGCAACTGGTTCCTGCTATGTGCCAGAATAGGTCCTGATAATTACCAAAAATTTGAGTACACCTCAGAAAGATAGATTCAACTCTGCTAAGAGAACAGGATCATAATTTTAGTGAATTAGTTGTCAGAATTTTGTAAAAAATTATTTTATGGAGGTCGTAATGGTTTATAACATTGTGAAATTTCAGTTGTATATTATTATTTGTCAGTCACCATATATATGTACCCCTTTACCCCTTATGCCCACCCCCTAACTCCTTTACCCTCTAGTAACCACTAATCTGTTCCCTTTGTCCATTTTAACTATGTTTATTCTTCCAAACCATGAGCAAGGAATCTCTTTATGTCATTATCAATTTCTTTCAGCAACGTCTTATTGTTTTCATTGTATAAGTCTTTCATCTACTTGGTTAAATTTATTCCTAGGTACTTTATTCTTTTAGTTGCAATTGTAAATGGAATTGTGTTCTTGGGTTCTCTCTCTGTAAGTTCATTATTGGAGTACAGAAAAGCAACTGATTTTTGTAAGTTGATTTTGTACCCTGAAACTTTACTGTAGTTGTTAATTATTTCTATTAGTTTTCTGATGGATTCTTTGGGGTTTTCTATATATAAGATCATGTTGTCAGCGCACAGCAAGAGTTTCACTTCTTCTATTTGGATTCCTTTTATCCCTTTCTCTTTCCTAATTGCTCTGGCCAAAACCTCCAGTACTATGTTGAATAAGAGTGGTGTTAGTGGGCATCCTTGTCTTGTTCCTGTTCTCAGGGGGATGGTGTTCAGTTTTTGGTCATTGAGTATGATGTTGGCTGTGAGTTTGTCATATACAGCCTTTATTATGTTGAGGTAATTTCCTTCCATCCCCATTTTGTTAAGAGTTTTTATCATAAATGGCTGTTGGATCTTGTCAAATGCTTTCTCTGCATCTATTGAGATAATCATGTGGTTTTTATTCCTCAATTTGTTGATGTAGTGTATAATGTTGAATAATTTGTGGATGTTGAACTATCCTTGTGTCCCTGGTATCAATCCCACTTATTCATCATGTATGATCCTTTTGATGTATTGCTGAATTCGAGTTGCCAAAATTTTGTTGACGATTGTTGCATCTATGTTCATCAGTGATATTGGCCTGTAGTTTTCCTTTATTGTGTTGTCCTTGTTAGGCTTTGGTATCACAGTGATGTTGGCCTCATAGAATGTGTTAGGAAGTGTCCGTCTTCCCTAATGTTTTGGAATAGCTTGAGAAGGATAAGTATTAAATCCTCTCTGAAAGTTTGGTAGAATCCCCCAGGGAAGCCGTCTGGTCCTGGGGTTTTATTATTTGGGATGCTTTTGATTACTGTTTCAATCTCTTTCCTTGTGATTGGTCTATTCAGATTGTCTGTTTCTTCCTGATTCAGCTTTGGGAGGTTGTAAGAGTCTAAGAATTTATCCATTCCCTCTAGATTATCCATTTTGTTGGCATATAATTTTTTGCAGTATTCTCTTATAATCTGTTGTATTTCTGTGGTGTCTGTTGTAATTTCTTGTCTTTCATTTCTAATTTTGTTTATCTGATCTTTCTCTCTTTTTTCTTTGTAAGTGTGGTGAGGGGTTTGTCAATTTTATTTATCTTCTCAAAGAACCAGCTCTTTGTTTCATTGATCCTTTCTAGTGCCTTTTTTGTTTCAAATAACATTTATTTCTGCTCTGATTTTTATTATTTCTCTCCTTTTGCTGACTTTGGGCTTTGTTTGTTCTTCTTTTTCTAATTCAGTTAATTGTAATTTGAGTTTTCTTATTTAGGATTTTCCTTGTTTGTTAAGGTGTGCCCGTATTGCGATGAATTTCCCTCTTAATACAGCTTTTGCTGCATCCCGTATGAGTTGGTATGGTATGTTATCATTTTCATTTGTCTCCAGATATTTTTTGATTTCTCCTTTAATTTCTTCAATGATCCATTACTTTTTCAATAGCATGTTGTTTAGTCTCCACATCTTTGTCCCTTTCTCAGCTATTTTCTTATAATTAATTTCTAGCTTTATAGCATTATGACCAGAAAAGATTCTTGTTACTATTTCAATTTTTAAAAATTTATTGAGGCTTGCCTTGTTTCTCAACATATGGTCTATCCTTGAGAATGTTCAGTATGCACTTGAGAAGAATGTGTATTCTGCTGTTTTTGGATGGAGTATTCTATATATGTCTATTAAGTCCAACTGGCATAGCTTTTCATTTAATTCCACTGTTTCCTTGTTGATTTTCTGTCTGGATGATCTATCCATTGATGTGAGTGGAGTGTTGAGGTCCCCTACTATTATTGTGTTATTATTAATATCTTCTTTTAGGTTTGTTAATAGTTGCTTTATGAACTTTGGTGCTCATGTGTTGGGTGCATAGATATTTATGTGTTATTTCTTCTTGATGGAGTGACCCTTTGATCATTATATACTGCCCCTCTTTGTCTCTCTTTACCTGTCTCATCTTGAAGTCTGCTTCATCTGATATAAGTATTGTGACACCTGCATTCTTTTGTTTGCCATTAGCTTGGAGTATGGTCTACCATTCCTTCACTCTGAGCCTGAGTTTGTGGTTGGAGCTGAGATGTGTTTCCTGGAGGCAGCATATTGTTAGGTCTTGTTCTTTAATCCATCTCACTGATCTGTGTCTTTTATTGGAGAATTCAATCCATTTACATTTAGGATGATTATTGATGTATGAGGGCTTAATGCTGTCATTTTATCACTTGTTTTCTGGTTTTCCTGCATTTCCTTTGTTTCTCGTCCTGTTTGTTTTGGTCTACCCATTGAATTATGTAGTTTTTTATGATTTGTTTCTTTGTTTTCTCCTTATTTATTCTTTGTGTCTCTGTTCTGCTTTTTTTTTTAGTGGTTACCCTGAGGTTTATATTCATAATTTCGTGTATAAGTTAGTACATTTTCTGTTGGCCTCTTATTTCCTTAGTCTAACCTGATTCAGTCCCTTTCCTCCTCCTCTCCTAAGTTGTTTTTCTCATATCTTATTCCATCTTGTGTTGTGAGTTTGTGGTTAAAATGACAGGATTATCTTCGTTTTTTGTGTTTTCCTTCCCTTTAGCTTAATGCTATACTTGAGAATTTGCTATCCTAATCTGATTCTATCTACCTATTTATCTCCTTGCTCTGTGTTTTGTGACCCCTTACCCCCTTTTTTTCCCCAGGTATGAGGGCCTTCTTGAGGATTTCTTGTGTGTGTGGGGGGGAGTCTCATGGTTATGAAGTCCCTTAGCTTTTGTTTGTCTGGGAAAGTTTTTATTTCTCCCTCATATCTGAAGGATATTTTTGCTGGATAGAGTATTCTTGGCTGAAGATTTTTGTCTTTTAAAGATTTGAATATGTTGTACCATTCTTCCCTAGCTTCTAAGGTTTCTGCAGAGAAATCCACTGAAAGCCTGCTAGGGGTTCCTTTGTAGGTTATTTTCTTCTGCCTTGCTGACCTTTCTTTGTCATTCATTCTTGCCAGTTTTACTACTATATGCCTTGCAGTAGGCCTTTTTACATTAACAAACCTAGGAGATCTGGAAGCCTCTTCCACACAGATTTCCCTCTTTTTCCCTGGGTTTGGGAAGTTCTCTGCTATTATTTCTTTGAAAACGCTTTCTGCTCCATTCTCCTTCTCTTCTCCTTCTCGAATACCTCTAATTCTTATGCTGCATTTCCTCATTAGTTGGACATTTCTCAGAGACTTTCTTCATTACTTTTTGGTCTAGTTCTCTCTCCTCCTCTGTCTGGAACATTTCAACATGTCCATCTTTGATTTTCCTGATATGCTCCTCTATGATGTCCACTTGAGCATTCAGGGAATCCATATTTTGTTTTATCTCTTCCATTGTGTCTTTCATCTCTAATATTTCTGATTGATTATTCCTTATGGTTTCAATCTCTTTTGTGAATTAGCTCCTGAACTCATTGATTTATTTCTCTGCATTCTCTTTTACCTTCTTGAGTTTTTTGATGATAGGTATTTTGAATTTATTGTCATTTAGATTACATATTTCTGTGTCCTCAGGACTGAATTCTGGGTCTTTGTCGTTTTTCTCTCTGGTCTGGAGATTTGATGTAGTGTTGGATGTTGTTAGGGGAGGTAGATTGGGTCTTACACATTCTAATATTATTTGGTTGCAGTTACCACCTATCGCCACTGGGTGGGGGTCAAGAGCCATGAAGCATATTCTGAGCCCTCCTCCTTCAGCCAAGATCCCAGTCAGTAGAGCCATGCTGGGCAGGTTGGGGAAGGGGCACTTTCTACTGCATGCTCTCCAGGCTTTCTCGCTCTTGCTATCTGTTATCCTGGGGTGTTGGCTTGATGAAGTCACGCCCCCCCCCCCCCAGCCCCGTGATAGCTTTTGCCCTCTTAGAGGGCTTCCCTCTAGTCTGAAAGGGCCCTAGGGAGTCCTTGGTGGAAGGAGCGACCCCTCCCCTGTTCCTTCCCTCATGGAACCTCCCATGGTGGTGGATGGCAGTCTTTAGGGGAGGAAGCAAAGTTCTCTCTTACCCTGTTCCAGCTCCTCCAAGGGGGGCTGCAGACTCTCTTCCCTCCATTGTGTGGCTGCGTGTCTCTCCAATGTTTTTTGTGTTGTGTTAGGATGTCCTCTGTTGGAGCATGGATGCTATTGCTATTTGTTGTATGTTGGTGGGGAAAGAGTCCTGGGAAGGTTTACTGCAACATGATGCTGACGTCACTCAGTCAAGTATTATGTCCTCTTGATGGAGTGTCACTTTTATCATTATATACTGCCCCTCTTTGTCTCTTATTGTCTTTTTTATCTTGAAGCCTACTTTATCTGATATAAGTGTGGTGATACCTGCTTTATTCATTTTTTTTTTGTGATTAGCTTGGAGTATCATCTTTCATCCTTTCACTCTGAATCTTTGTCTGTAGAGCTGAGATATGCTTCCTGGAGGCAGCATATTGTTGGGTCTTCTTTTTTAAATCCATCCAGGCACTCTGTGTCTTTTCATTGGAGAATCCAATCCATTTACAATTAAAGTGATTATAGATATATCAGGGCTTAATAGTGCCATTTTATCACTTGTTTTCCAGTTGTTCTGTGTTTCACTTATTTCTTGTCCCATGTGTTTGCAACTGCGAGTGCCTTGTGGTGTTTCTCTATGATGGTTTTCTCAGTTTTCTCTTTATTTATCATTTGTGTCTCTGTGATTATTTTTTGTTTAGAAGTTACTGTGAGGTTTGTATAAAAGATCTCATAGATGAGATAGTCCATTTTCTGATAGCCTCTTATTTCCTTAGTCTAAGCAGTTTCTTTCCCTTTCCTCTTCCTTGTCTAAGTTATTGTTGTCACAACTTATTCCAGTTTTGTATTATGAGTTTGTGATTAAAATGAAGTGATTATAATTATTTTTGATACTTTCCTTCCCTTTATCTTTTTTTATTTTATTTTATTTTTTTCCTTTTTTCTCCCCAAAGCCCCCAGTACATAGTTGTATATTCGTTGTGGGTCCTTCTAGTTGTGGCATGTGGGACGCTGCCTCAGCATGGTCTGATAAACAGTGCCATGTCCGCGCCCAGGATTCGAACCAATGAAACACTGGGCCACCTTCAGCGGAGCGCACGAACTTAACCACTTGGCCATGGGGCCAGCCCTCCTTCCCTTTATCTTTAATGTTATAATTAAGTGTTTGCTAACCTGTTCTGATAGAGAGTGCATATTTCTGATTTTGTCTGTCTATTTATCTCCTTGCTAAAGATTTTGTAAACCCTTTATATTTTTTCAGGTATGAGGGCCATTTTGATCATTTCTTGTAGTGGGGGTCTTGTGGCGATGAACTCCCTCAGCTTTTGTTTATCTGGGAAAGTTTTATTTCTCCGTTGTATCTTAAGGATAATTTTGCTGGATAGTGTTCTTGGCTGAAAGTTTTTGTCTTTCAGAATTTTGAGTATATCATTACACTCTCTCCTAGGCTGTAAGGTTTCTGCTGAGAAATCTGCTGAAAGGCTGATAGGGGTTCCTTTTATAGGTTATTTTATTCTGCTTTCCTGCCCTTACTATTTTTTTTTTTGTCATTGACTTTTGCCAGTTTTACTAATATATGCCTTGGGCAAAGCCTTCTTACATTGATGTAATTAGGAATTCTATTGGCTTCATTTACATGTAATTCCAGCTCCTTATTCAGGTTTGGGAAGTTTTCACCTATAGTTTCTTTGAACATGCTCTCTGCTCCTTTTTTCCCTCTCTTCTCCCTCTTGAATGCCTATAATTCTTATGTTGCATTTCTTATTGAGTCAGATTTTTCTCACAGAATTTCTTCATTTCTGTTAGTCTTAGTTCTCTCTCCTTCTCCATCTTCAGCATTTCTATATTTCTGTCCTCTAAATTGCTGATTCTGTCATCCATAATATCAGCTCTGTTTTTTAAGGGCTCCTAACTTTTCTTTATTTCATTCATTGTGTTTTTCATCTCCAATGTTTCTAATTTTTCTTATACTTTCAATCTCTTTTGTGAAGAATTTCCTCTGTTCATTAGTTTTGTTCCTGAGATCATTAAACTGTCTTTCTGAGTTTTCTTGTAACTCACTGAGTTTCTTTATGATAACTGTTTTGAATTCTCTGCCATTTAGATTGTAAATTTCTGTGAGTTCAGGATTGATTTTTGGATACTTGTCATTTTCCTTCTGGTCTGGAGTGTTAATATACTTCATACTATTTTATGAGGTGGATTTTTGCCATTGTATAGTGGTCATATCTGATCGCAGATTCCACTTGCCACCACTAGGGGGGTGGGCAGGAGCTATGTTTTTTGAGCCTTCTGCAACCCCTGGCAGATGTGCCAGTCCATTGGAAGCTGTGCTGACAGGGACCATCTGTGTTTTCCCACCGGCCACTGCTGCTTTACACATGTATGTGCAGGTCCTCTGGCAGGGATCCCCTGCTCAGGCTGTCTGGCTGAGCTGGTGTGTGTGGGGGCTGCTTTCTTTCGTGCGTGTGATCCTGAGTGCCCCAGCTCTGCCCTCACTGTCTGCCTGGCTTGGTGCAGATGCCCTCGTGATTGCTTAGCCACATCGGTGTGGAGTGTACCCACAGGGGGAGGCAACTCTAAGAGTGCAAGCATTCTCATGGAGGGCTGCCTTCTTCTCTTTCTCCTATCAGGGTCACACAATGGTTACCATGTAATGTCCTGCCCCTAGATTGCTGCCACATGGGAGGGATAGGAGATCCCCTTACCTTCCACTGCCTCCTGGGGGGGGGGAGAGGGGGAGCAGCACCCCCACCTTCAGACATATGGCTGTGTGGATTTCTCAGATGTCTGTTGTGTTGTGTGAATGTCCTCTATTGGTTTATGAATGTCCTTTCTGTTGTATCTTAGGGGGAGAGACAAAGGGAAAGGCTCACTCCACCATGAAGCTGACATCACTCCCAGAATTTTAAAACTCTTATAGCAGGTAGAGATTTGAAATAGACCATGAATGAGAGATACACTGTCACTTGGGGTCATTAAAATAATTTAAACTATTTTGATTCTTTGTAATTTTGTATTTTCCATTTTTCCTCCTTAGAGCCCCAATGCTTTTTTGCTTTTATGTTTGCTTTTAATTTGAAGGACAAAATTATAATTTGTTACATATCACAATACTGTGTATGTGGAAAGCACTCAATAACTATTTGTTAAATTGAATGAATGACTGAATCAATCAATAATTGCAGTGAAAATACATGGATTATGTTATTGTAATGCCTTATAGTTTTGTATTTGCTATGATTGCTTGTTGACTGGTCAGGATTAAGGCAAAAATTGATTGAAGTCATGGAGCTTTTAGAGCTGACTTTAGGGTTTGATGTTTCAGAATGACAGTTTGTGGAGAAAGGAATGTATTTACTATTCAAAATATAGGTTGGTAGCCACCTAAACACCTTTACAATTCAGCTTTTAAGAAAAAAAGCTTCATCTTTTATGTTTCTCTGAAACCTTCTACTCCCAATAGGGCCAGTTTAGACAACACCATCACTGAGCTGATATTTTCTGTGAGTTATGCTTATCTGCATTTGAAGCCATTTATACAAAAATTGGAGCAGTTTAATTAAGTTTTTTTAGAAGCAGCAGGGATTTTTTGTTGATGTAATCCAGATGCTTCTTTGACCTGTCATTCAAATAAGAGGTGTGACTTTTGTAAAAAACACTCCTAGAACCAATAAGCTGCTTTGAGCATTGAAACCACCTTAATCAAAAGGAGAGTTGCAGACTATTGAATCTTTTCAGTTATCACCCAGATGGCACACTGTTCAGCTAGTGACCAGATTATTTCAAGCAAAATGCAGTCATTTCTCAGATTCAGAATATTTCTCAATCATAACAACATGCATAGAAAGGAAAGGAGCATCAGATAAAATCAAGGAAGGGAATGACAGAAATATATAGAAAAGGCTACTGTGGCTTTGTAATGTGCATGTGGAATAGAAATCAGCAGTATTACCCAGTTGGTGAAAGATAGTAGGTGTTGGTAGATATAAGGAAGAAGGTACAGAAATAAGTATTTATTTTGCCAGGATCCAAGGTCTTTTATGTGTCCTCCCATTTAATCTCCTTAACAACTTGGAGAAGTGGGAATTATTAGCCCTATTTATCTTGTATACAGAAGGAAATTGAAGTGCAAAGAGATTGAATAATTGACCTAGTTCGAACTATTGGTAATACAGCCAGAATTTGAACCTAGGCGTGATTCCTTATGCCCCCCTGCCGTCTGAAGCATCTCACACAGTGAATATTTCCCAGTTGATGTCCTGCTCTTTGTAGGTTTCCCCTGACTTTTCTTGAGTCTCTAGCTCAGATTTCCTTAGAAGACTGAACTCTCTAGTCACAAGAAGTGTAAACCCATCATGGCTACAAGTATACATATTTGTCCTCCTGGCCTGAGCCAGGGGTGCACCATCAAAGTTGAAGTCAGGTTCACCACTACTCTGTTCCTCCTGTCAGTTTATTCAGTCTCTGCCTGTCCCTTCCAGCTCCTGCTGAAGTTCTGTCTTCTGCATTCTCAAGGTTTGGTCTCTGGCTTCTATTACTAGCTTCTTTGAGCCTGGATTCTGGTTCCTGTTACTCTGTGTCTGGGTCACTGCTTCTGTGTTCCCTGTGTTCTAACTGAAGTTCTTGCTCCTCATACACTGCATCCTCACTATGTGTTTATACTACTCACACTGTGCTAAAAGCTAGAACACTGAGAGACCCTTTGATGCCTGCCCATTCCTTCTCACCAGTGCTGATCTTCTGCCTCTCTAATTTGGGATTCCTGCTTCACTTTCCCTTGCTGAGCCCACAGGAGATCAGACTTCCTGACATGAAGCATAGGATATGTCTTATTCCTATGCATATTGCCCTTCTACCAGTGCACCCAGTTTTGGATAAAATCCAAAGTAAATAAGCAAATAGTACCACCAACTTCTATTCATCTGGCATGGCATTCATTAACATACTTTGCTGGCATGTCAGTAATACAATTTACCAATTTTGTAATCTCAAAAGTATAATTTACACAGGAAAATCTGGTAACACGACTGATCTGATTTTTATCTTCACTTTAGAAGAGAAGTTATACTCTGCTAAGTATAATTAGTATAACTAGTGAAGCAGGCAATTATATACCATCAGAGAATAAATATAAAATGCTTTATTTTATTGTGATAATTGTAATACTTCTAATTTCAAGATTTTAAATCTTATTTGTGTGACTAGCATTACTACAAAGTTCACTTGTACTATCGCTTGTACGATGTTTGACCCAGAAGTTGTAATTGTTGTGCCATTAGCAGAAGTGTTCTTGGCACCATTTTCACTCTTGCACTAGGTAAACATGCATGTACCTATTCATGCTTTCTTAATCTGTGCTTGCTTTATTATTTTTATATTTATGCCTATGTGAGAAAAAAGAAAAGAAGAACAATAAAACTTGCAGATAGTATGTGGTACTTGAATTTTTTTAAATGGTTTCAACTACTAGTGATGAGAGAACAGTGAAGTTTTTAGCATAAATGAGACAGTCTGTGGTTGTGTGCGCTTAATGTCCTAGTGCTACAATGGTTCCTTTCTCTTCCATTCAGGAAAATGTTTTAGAATGGACATGAGTCAGAGTGAAGTTATTAACGGGATATCTACAAAGAGGGTGATTGTCTACTAACTTCAGCACATGTACTTCTGCTATTATTAGAATCCACTTACTTTTGACATCTCACTGTTGAGTGACACGTTAGTATATCTTAATACTGAAGGTAAGAACTCCTGTTAAGACATTGATGCTTAAGCTCACAGTGCTTGCTAGGATTTTCCAGTTTTTTCAGACTTTGATTCTTGCCTCTTTATTCTCTCTTCCTTTTCATTAACCAAACCTGTTGGTATACCATGTTGGAAGAGGATGAGAAAAATGAGGCCCAAATTCATTACGTTACAATGAGTCATTACAAAACTCATTACATTTTATTAATTCCTCCCAGGCAGTATTGATTAGGTTAGGATTCATCAAGAGTTTCTCGCTTTTGGTCATCAATATTGTCTGGTAGAAACAAACTCAAGGAAATACAGCGGTCTTTTGAAGTTAGAACTTTAAAAGAAAGTTTTCAACTATAGGATCCTGTATGTAACTCTGTGTGTACAAAAACCTGTACGTAAATCTCCTATACAGTGAGATACATTATGATCAGAGCAATCTTTCCAGATACAAAGTGGATCTTGTCACTTCTCAGCTGAGTAGCTTTCAACGGCTTTCGTTGCTCTCAGAATAAAACAGAAACCCTTAACCCAGGTGACCTTTCCACTCTCATCTTACATGTCATTCATTTTCACTGTCTGTGCTTCAGATGTGCTGTCCTCTTTTCAGTTTCCTGAATGTCACTGTCTCGTGTCACAGGACCTTTACCCATGCTGATTCCTCTACTTGATCCTTTTACTTTTCTCTTTCCACCTATTCATCTCTCAAATCTCAGCTCAGGAAAGACTTTCCTGAACTCCTTGATCCACATCAGCCCCTCCAACTAAATATTCTTTCTTTTTATTATCATCACAATTTTCATTTTACATTTGTGTATGATTCTATGATTAATGTTTGTTTCCCTTCTTCATATGAGCTCCAAGTGGGCAGGGCTTTGTCTGATTTCTGTTCTGTCTTTGTTTCCGGTGCCTGGCACATAACGTGCTCTCAGTGAATAAATGAAGGAACAGATAAAGCAATACAACTTAAAAATGGTTGGTAGTACATTTGAGAGCGTGTTTGGTAGTTCTAGCTTGGATGCACGGTTCCACATAAACTTCAGCCAAAGAATGGCCCTTGTCTACCTGAGCAGGTCATCTGCCTTTTGGATCCAGATTTGGTTGTGTTTCACATGGAGTTGGCAGGGAAGAAGAGGTTGCTTGCCTCAGGAGCCACATCAGTCTGTCAGTTGTCCTTTCAACCAGGGATTCAATTTTTGATCTTCTTTATTGCTATTGGAGGGCAAACAATTCCTTGTTGATAGGGTGAGAATTATTTTACTATAAAATTATATATTTTATAATATATATATTATATTTTATTAGATTCTGTTTGTTTCACATTTCTTATCTCTCACTTTATATAATCTCATTTAGTCCTCATGACAACCCTATGATAGAGACAAGCTGGTATCATTACCAAGTGAGATATCTTTCCCATATTGGTCATATGACTCATCCAAATCATGCCCTAAATAGGCAGTTGAGCTGAGACTTAAACTTGGGCCTTCTGACTTCAATCCAGTACCTATCCTACCAGTAACAAGCTTCTTCTTCTCTAAGTGGACATATTATTTGGGAGCAAGCGGTCAGTGAAATTTCATCTGGTAGCCCTTGTCCCACAATGAAGATAAATGGTGGTTATCAGGATAGGCTGGATATAGTTTACATCACAGGGTTTCAGAGGTGGAACATCCTTTGCTTTCTGTTGAGATATCATGTTACACTGAGATATTTGAAGAGCCCTTTCTGGTTCCTGACTATAATTCTCTCATTTATCTTTCCTAACCCCCAAATCTCTCTTCTAATTATCTAAATTCTCTCCAAATAATAAGCCAAACTCTACTAATTACTTTACACTGATTTCTGCTTTGGAGTTTTGTGTGCATTTTGGATGCTTAAATCTACTTCATGATAACAATGGGAAAGGGCATCATAATTTTGGTCCAATCTCCTGAAAGATATGTCATTTGTCACTGTAAATCTTATTTTGAGGGTCTTTATGAAAATCCTGATTCTTTTCTGGTTACAAAACTAATACACATCCTATAAAAAAGTGTAAAAGATGAAATATAAATACTCTATTTTCTAATGTTAACATTTGGTATAATTCCTTCCAGGAAAGTAAAAATTATTTTAAAATATTATTTTAAATAGCTTTATAACATTCCATCATCTGAGTATGCTATACTTTATCTAACTATCTTTGTAATTTTTTGGTACTTAGGTTGTTTCCAATATGTCACTATCATAAATAGAGTTGGTTTAACATCTTTGTCCAAACCTCTGGTTATTTTCTTAGGATAATTGCTTAGAAGTTGAATCATCAGGTTCATGGGTAATAATGAAAAAAATATCATCCTTCTGAAAGTAAAACATACAATTGGAAACAAAAATAAAATAGTACCAAATTGTTCAAAATAAAAATTAAAACCATCTTTTTTTATGTTCATAAAAATTAACTCAAAATTGGTCATAGACCTACATGTAAAATGCAAAACTATAAAACTTCTGGAAGATAGCATAAGGGAAAATCTAGATGACCTTGGGTGTGCCAATGACACTGAAGGCACAAACCACTAAAAAAATAACTGATAAGTTGGACTGCATTAAAATTAAAAACTTTTGCTTTACAAAGGACGCAGTCCAGAAATTGAGAAGACAAACCATAGACTGGGAGAAAATATTTGCAAATGATAACTCTAATAAAGGACTGTTATTCAAAATATTTAAAAAACTCTTACAATTCAACAATAAGAAAATGAACAATCTGATTGAAAAGTGAGCAGAAGATCTGAACAGACACCTTACCAAAGAAGATATACACATAGTTGACAAGTAAGTGTATGAAAAGATGCTCAGCGTAATATGTCATTAGAAAATTGTAAATTAAAACAATGGGATACCACTACACCCCTATTAGGGTGGCAGAAATCCAAAACACTGACAACCCCAAATGCTGGTGTGGATGTGGAGCAACAGGAACTCTCATTCATTGCTGGTGGGAATACAAAATGGTACAGCCACTTTGGACAACAATTTGGCATAGCCTTACAAAACTACACATACTCTTACTATGTGATCCAGCAATCATGCTCCTTGGTATTTACCCAAAGGCATTGAAAACTTATGTCTACACAAAAATCTGCACGTGGATGTTTATAGTAGTTTTACTCATAATTGACCAAACTTAGAAGCAAACAAGATATCCTTCAGTAGGTAAATGGATAAACAAATTGTGCTTCATTCAAGCAATGGAATGTTACTTAGCACTAAAATTAAATGAGCTATCAAAAGACATGGAGAAACCTTAAATCCTTAACTGAATGAAAGAAGCCAATCTGAAAAGGCTACATACTGTATGATTCCAACCATATGATATTCTGGAAAAGATAAAACTATGGAGACAGTAACAAGTTCAGTAGTTGCCAGGGGATGGGGGTTGGGGGACGGATGAATAGGCAGAGCCCAGAGGATTTTTAGCGAGGTGAAACTATCCTGTGTGTATTATAATGGTGGATAATGTTATTATATATTTGTCCAAACCCATAGAATGTAGAACACCAGGAATGAATCCTAATATAAACTATGGGCTTTTAGTGATTATGATGTGTCAGCATTCGTTCATCGATTGTTACAGGGATGCTGTGTGTGCGTGGGGTGGGGGTGGACAGGAGATATATGGAGCTCTTTGTACTTTCCACTCAGTTTTGCTGTGAACCTAAAACTGCTCTAGAGAATAGCAAAAAAAAAAACCAAAAAAAACCAAAAAACCCCGCCTCCTACTTTTTCTCCAGGCCCACTCATTAGAAAAAAATCCATCTTTGGCCATTTCTCATTTCTCTTTTTAGTTTTTCTGGTAGTTGTAAGATGCTTATATCTCTAATCCCTGATTTCTCAGCTTTTGGAAGTTTCTACTGATGCTATGCTAGGAAAGATGAGGAATTCAGCTCAAATTTATTATCAAATTTATTATTAATATTGTTGGATATATGATTTTCCTATTAGTTTTCTTTGTAGCTTTTAAAATAAATTTTGGTATCTTAATTTTAATGTAGTGTACACCTCGTGATAGTGGTATGTTTGCCTTTCCTTCTCAATATTTCACCATTGTCATGGAAACCACCTCAGAGATGAATAGGCATAGTGCTTGCGGGGGGGTGGGGGGACACAGTAATTCAGGGCAGCATTGAGTGAAAAGAAGGGAGGGAGATGGCACTCACTATCTAGCAGTGCTATTTCAAAAAGATCTGAGATGATTACACATTAAAAAATAAAATAGGAGATACCTTCACTTGCTTCTTGTCCCAACCTTACACTGCCATTAGAAGCATGAGGGCATGAGGTCCTCTAAGAAAGCCCAAAGGAGTGCCTGGGATGCCCCCTTGAAAGTACATAGTGGTAATACGTTCAGCTTTATGGCATACCTCTTAAATCCAACAGATTATCATAAAGAATTTTTCCTAATTATAATTTTAGTACTTGCATTGTTTCTAGAGTCATGTAATAGTTAATTTAGCCATTTACTGATGGATTATTCCTGACAGCTTTCTTCTGGGCCCTAATTTCTTCTTTCTTAGCTCATTTTCCCTAGCTGATCTTACCTTTAGTATGCTGATGACTCCCAAATCTGTGTCTGTCGTCTAGTCTGTTATTGCCTTCCTTAACGGGTGCCTCAAACTTATCCTTTCTCTCCAGGACTTGGTAATCTTCTACCATACAATGAATGGCACCACCATCAAACAATTGCTCAGGCAAGAAAATTGGGCGTCAACCTTGATTCTTCTATCTCTTTTATCCCCTCACATTTAGTCAAGTCCTTGGTCATCTTGGTCAAGTCCTGTTGGTGCTCCCTGCTACATTTTTTAAATTGTTCTATTCACTTTTCTCTATCTCTACCATTGTTGTCCTTGCCAAGGCCACTATTGTTTCTCAACTGGATTACTGCAGCTGCTTTATGTCTTGTTTCTCTGCCTCCAGTGTTACTCTATTCAAATTTATTCATTGTGCTGCAGCCAGAGTGATCTTTCTAAAAGACAAATGCAATCAATGTTACTCTCCTGCTTAAACCTCTAATATATAAATGTGTGTATTAGTCATGGTTCTCCAAAGAAACAGAACCAATGAGATATATATAAGAGGACATTTATTATAGGAATTGGCTCATGTGGTTTTGAAGGCTTAAACGTCTCATGATCTGATGTCTGCAAGTGGAAGAATGAGGAAATGGTGTAATTCATTCTGAACGTGAAGGCCTGAGAATCAGGGGACTGATGGTGTAAGTCTCTGTCTGAATTCAAAAGTCCAAGAGCCAGGAACACCGATGAATGAGGGCAGGAAAAGAGGAATGTCTCAACTCAAGCAGAAAGAATGAACTTGTCCTTCTTCCACCTTTTTGTTGTTATCAGGACCTCAACGGATTGCATGATGCCTGCCTGCCTTGGTAACGGCCATCTGCTTTACTCAGTCTACTGACTCAAATGCTAATCTTTCAGAGACACACCCAGAAATAATGTTTTACTGGCTATCTAAGCATCTCTTAGCTCAGTCAAATTGACACCTGCAATTAACCATCACAATATGGAGATATCTATAGATATAGATATCTCCATTTATACACGCACACACAGGCCCTTGATGACATGTGCCTGAAGACCTCGCTAGCCTCCTCTCTTGCTAGAAGAATTGCTTTCTTTTCCTGACCATGCCATGCTCTCTTTTGCTTCTGGAATGTCACATGGGTTATTTCTTTTGCCTGGGCTATTCCTCTTACCCCTTTTTAAATTGATGACTCATTCTCATCTTTCGTGTCTCAACTTGGCTTGCATATTTCTTTCTCCCTGGATCTGTCCTTGATCCCTAAAATCTGGAATAGATACCATTCGTAGGTGCTCCCAGGGAAATATTTTTACTTTTTCCATCAGAGCACATATCATGCTGTATAATAATTCTTGTTTGCATGCTTGATCCTAATAGGCTGTGAGTTTTGTACATAGATGAATATACCCGAGCATTCATATACATGTTTGTTGAATGAGTATGTGGATGAACATGAGAATGGAAAGGTTCCATCCAGCATCTACCTAGGGCTTTGGTGATACCAAGAAGTTTGTTGGGCGAAAAAAATAAAAGCAGGAACATGAAAGAAAACATTTAATACCTGAAAGTAAAGTTTCCAATCACTGCTTCTACTGGAAATGAAAAGACATGTAATGATTCATATTCCCTCTGATCTTTGATAAATTGGTTCCTTTCCCTGAATGTTAATTTATAAAGTAGAAACACTTAATCATAAAAATCATTCACGTAGTCCAACCCCTGATTTAAAAAACAAGAATGCAGAAGGTCAGAGAGGTTAAGTGACTTGTTCTAGAAACAGATTCAGGGCCAGATTCCAGATGTCTTGACTCTCAGGTACTGTGTATGAATTAAACACTTATGAAATGGCTAGCATTGTGCTTCTTGTACAAAATTATCCAAGATCTCAATTTAGGCACTAGAAAAATGGCGATAATTCTTTCAGGCTAGGAGGTAGTCACTTCAGTACATATGGAACAGTGATGAACAGCAAAGTGTTCATAACTAATCAGGCAGGAGTGATCTAGTTAGTCTAGGGGAGAATCCAGTAAATGTTGGGGCACCTCTGGGTACAATGAAATATTTATTGGTACATCAGTGGAAACACTGGTGCTTCCACTTTGGGGAGTGAAACAGCAGTACCTCGGTTTTCCCATATACTCTTCTTTCTGTGACTCATTGAATATTGACTTCAGTTTCATAACTCATGTCCTCATCTAACTCACACAGGTTCAGGGACTCCCTCGAGAAACTTCTGTAACAGCATTTCATGTCTGCTCATCTGTGCCCAAACAGTTTTTCATGACTCAAATGTTCTGAAGCTGCAGTGTGATATTTTAAGGCCTTACTGAATTGCATACTTTATATGGAGCAATTCAGATTGGTTGTGTATTCTGTTAGTGGAACAGGGTAGCCTTCTGTGGATGTTAAAAAACATACCAAATTAAATTGATGCTTTTTTTATAGTTTAGTAATTGCTGACTGAAAACATCTAGGTTGTCTACTTTTTCATGGAATAGGAAGAACAGCTTGTGATAATTTTACATTAAAAAATCAAAACTGGTTATAAAAAATAAGAAAATTGCCCACTGTAGGTAAAAACTCCTTACACTTCATTGTTCCGTGAAGTGGGAAGATTTGAAATACATGGTTTGATGCACATCAACTTGCATTGATGTGATGGGCCATAATGACATCCCTCATGATGTTGTCATCTCAGAATAATGCTGACCAAGCTCCCACAGAACGTATAGTGTTTACCCACCGATCTGCCAACGGCACGCTGCTGCCAAACACCCCATTTGTGCCTGGATCTAAGGATGAGTCTTCCTAAGTCCAGATTGTTTGTTTTGGATTCACTATTGAAAACCTGGCTTAAAGGAGGGTACAGATATTTGCCTTACTTGAATCCCGTAGGCTTTTGTTAACTGCAGCTGCACATATGAAGTAACTAAACTCAAGAGTTATGGACTCCTGGTGAGACCTGTGGAATCTCCTGCATTTTTTACCCTTCTTTAGATGAGGGAGGAAAGGAAAGACAATAACCCACAGACTTTGTGGGGATTTGTCCAGCAACCAAGTACTTGGACATTTGTGTTTTGAGTACAGGCAGAGCAACCTCGTTGAACCCCTTTCTTTCTTAAAGCACAACATCTAGGGATATCTACTGTAGTGTGAGTATTTCAGAGATTGTGCTTTATCGCTGGTGAGAAATTCTTTGCCCTGGGATTGTCGTCTTTATAATATCATATGACCTTGAAAGATTTATTAAATGATAAACAGCAAACAAAAACCGTATATACAAGCTATTGTTTATAGCTTTCTTTTGCCTTTTGGCTGCAAGCAAGCGTAAATTCTTTCTTCTGAATAATACCCTGATTTCCTTTGGGAGAAATGCCCTCCATCATTTCGAGTAGCGTTGCTGGGACAATAAATTTTCAGGTGCCTGTCTCCCTCCGTGGAATCCGAAGAAGACGGAGCCTTCTGTTCTCTGCTCTCAGGGGGCTGACATGCGACCTAGCCCTGGCAATCAGATTCTTTCTTTTTCCTGAGTGAGTGATTTAAGGATCCAAAGTACAGTTGGACATCGTTCATCATGGCAAGCAGCTGCAGTAGCATCCTGCTCCAACTGCAACAATGTGCCTGCTGTGTTTCATACTTGTTGGCTTCTGGGATTCTTTTGGTTGCTGCATGGTGCTAAACCTGCTCCTCCAGTCTCCTGTTGACTCTATGACACACTCCATCCCCAATATGTTTGATTTTGATTAAGTTAATGTCAGTTCGGTTGCTTACAGTCAAGAACTCTGATGCATGTGTCCACATCTAGTGGCCTAAAGTGCGCTCCACTTACGTTTATCAATGAGGTACTGGGGGGATTTACATTGGGCGCTTACTAATATTAGCTACTTGTTCTGATCATTCCCATTAAATTAATCCTCTCCAACAGTACCTATACTGTTTACCTCTTGATAGATTAAGAAATGCACATTTTCCTTAGGCTTACTAAAACATGGAATGAATTCCTCTATAATGAGATCATTCTGAATGTCAATATAGTCTTTATGACTGTGGCATAAAGGTAGGGTGGTTTTTATATCCCAAATTCGCATGTAGTATACATATTTATGTCCCACTGCCAGGATTCTCCCTTGCCAGGAGACTGGCATTCACTGTTGACCTACTTCTCTGATAAATGCAGAGATTTTCCAACATAAAGAGCTATATGTTGGTATAGTGATTTCTTATGGGAAGGCTGTTACATCTGCCCCTGACTGGTCAAGAGGATGTCTCTTTCCCAGAACTTATTTGTCAATAAAACTGGAAAGAAAAAAAAAAAGGCGGGGGATGTCTTCTTTGCATGTATAAGCAGGAAGGGGCATATCAGTGGGGCAGTCAGGATGGCAAACATGTCTTTGACCTGCTCTTTAAAATCATCAGTTCATGTTTCATTTTTTGCAGATTACGTTGTTACCTGGTTTGGATAACAGCAAGGGGTGGGGTAAGAGACTGAAATAAAATAGCATGCTTTCCATTTGAAGTGTGCGGTTATTTGAGACAAGTTCTCTGTATTATTTTCCCTGGAAAAAGCTAGCCTTTTTAGGGTTATTGCATTTGAAAGCAAAAACGGACCTGAAAAATCATCTATGTACAACTATCTCATTTCATCAGTGACGAAACTGAAGTCCATAAAGGTTATGTGATCTAGCTAAGATTATATGATTGGTTACATCACACTTCTCTTTCTCACTGTCTTATAATAAACTTATCCTCTCCTCTCAAAACTGGGTGGTGGTGCTTAGCTGCTAAGAGGCCAGCTCTCTAGTTGCTTTCACGATGAAAGGTTTTGCTTTCTGTCATTCTCTGACCTGGTGAATTGTTTGGGAATATCTGTTAGCTGGCTTGATTTCTCTAGAAATGGGCAGACCTTTTTGATAATATTCTTATCCCCCTGGAAATCTTTTGTGGACCTAGAGTTATTAAACCCTGTAATTCAAATGTACCTCCCTTTACACCACAGACTTTTTCCAAAGTTGTGTTAACTTAACTTTTGGGTACCCAAGCGTGATACAATAAGAAAT
Organism: Equus caballus; assembly: GCF_041296265.1. NCBI lineage: Eukaryota > Metazoa > Chordata > Mammalia > Perissodactyla > Equidae > Equus > Equus caballus. The sequence goes on from NC_091699.1 coordinate 23,131,638, forward strand.
ATATATTTGGTCTTTGTCCCAAGTTCCTGGAACCCTTGTAATCTGTGAAACAACAGAGTTTAGAGAGCTTCACTTTGAGATGCTGGGAGGGTGGCGCACCCAGATAGGGCATGGAAGCTCCACAACCCACCCACGGCCATGCATCTTTTCCATCTGGCCATTCCTGAGTTGTATCATTTATAATCAAATGGAAAATATAAGTAGGGTGTTTCCCTGAGTTCTCCGAGCTGTTTTAGCAAATTACTGAACCTGAAAGGGAGTGTTGTGGGAACCCTCAACTTTGTAACCAAGTCAGTCAAAAGTGTGGGTGCCCTAGCACCCAATATTTGCAACTGGCATCTGAAGTGAGCGCAGACTTGTGGGACTGAGCCCTTAAACCTGTGGAGTCTGATGCTAACTCTGGATAGTTAGTGTCAGAATTGAATTGAATTGTAGGACACCCAACTGATGTCTGGAGAGTTTGAGAATTGGTTGGTGTGAGGAAAAACCCCACACATTTGGTGTCAGAGGTATTGTGAGTAGAGACAGCACAGACCTGGTCCCACTCATGATACTCTAGGGAAGTTTTCATCTAAAAAAAGAAAAAAATTGCTATGGGAAATCCTTGTGAAGTGCAGATTTTTAAACCTATTGTTAATAATCTTTAATTTATCTATTTGGAAATTCTGAGTTTCTTACATTATATTTTCTTGGAGAAGATCATACACAATAATATGGCCAATAATAGGTGGGATTTATTAAATGTTTAGAATGTGCCAGGCATGATGCCAAATGCTGTGTGTGAATTATTTCATGTAATCCTCATAGCAACTCAATAAGGAAGGGAGTTTCGAAGATAAAAGAACTAAGGCTCAGAGAAGTTAAATAATTTGCTTCATTTTACCCGGTTAGAAAGGAGTGGTTGAAACTCTCAGGAGAAATGACAGGACTAAGACAAGCTGTAGTGGTTTCTCTTCTTGGCTTTTGGGTTGTAGACATTTAAAAGAGAGGTGAATTGTCAAAGGTTCACCAGAGGATCTCACAGGAATAAAATGTACGCAGCCATATGCTAGATTATTATGGAGGATAATTGTTACGGAGGGCAGTATTTCCGTGGGACAACTAGGGAAGAATGCAGGAAGGAGTAGAGCTTTCTCTGACCTTAAGTTTAGATCAGCCAGGGAGAAGTTGGCCACGCAATATGTGTTTATTTGCCCAACATTTTACTCATCTCTCTGTATGTCCTTTACTTGTTTTATTTCGTTTGGAGTTTCCATTCCCAGAGGCTAGTTGTTGTCTTGATGTAAATTGCTCTGTACGCCAGTCAGCATGCTTCTTGATGATGAAGGTCACATAACACAGTGGTTACGGGCACGCTCTTTGCATCTGGGTTTGATTCTCATTTCCTACCTTTGCCTGCTGGGCATCCTTCACCACGATCATTCACCTTTCAAAGCCTCAATTTCCCTATTTGTAATTTGGGAAAAATTGTAGCATACACCTCATAGGCTTATGAGACAAAGGATATAGAACTCCTCTCAGTGCCTGACATCTAGTAATGGCTTTAAGAGGCATCTAGTGATGCTGCCGCTGCCGTTGGTACTTCCGTTATTAAGTAAAGTGGCCCACTTAAAGGAATTTATATGTCAGGGTTCTAAGAATTTGCAGTGTAGTTTTTAGGATTTGGGGCCTTCAAAAGCTGGAAGAAAGATCGAATGTCCTTTACTTAGAAGGAGCAGTTGTTTGAACTTCTAAGCAGCCACATTTTCCACCACCCTTAAATTCCCCTTACATCTGATTTAGAGAAGCAGTGAAGCAGAGCTGCATAAAGGTGAGGGCAGACCAGGGACATGGCCACCGTTATTAGTTAGAGTTGGATATTGGCTCTAATTGGCCCCAGGGGGGCCACTTTCCATAAACTTAGTTATTGGAACAGCAGTGCTATCCTGAGTGTTCTGTCCCCTGCCATCTGCTACCAGAGGATGTGTGCTTTGTTCTAGTATAGGATGAGGGGAATTTGGACCCAGAGTCAGCTGAATACAGTAGGAAATGTGTATATTGAAAGAATCAAGGAGACGCAGTTGAGTGGCTTGGTATGGGCATAGTTGTGTTTTAAGTTAGAGCAGGTGTCTAGGGAAATTAACATTGGCTCAAGTAATTTTAGTTTAAATCATGCTATTAAATGTAGGTTTATAGTCATGGGTAATATACAAAAAAATGAGTTACAAAGTCCTCAGCTTATCCTGTATGATCTGACCCCATATACCTCTCCCAGCTCCTCTTTCACTACACTGGTCCCCCATACTACCCCTGCTTTTAGTTCCTTCAGAAAGCTCTTTCTCACCTCAGGGCCTTTGCATATCTTGTTCTCTGTACCTGGAACCTTAACTTCCAACTCTTTCCTTGGCTACTCTTCTTGCTCATTCTTCAGATATCAGCTCAAATGTTACTTTTTCAAAGGAGCATTGCTCTCAAATATAATTTAGATTTCTATATTTTTAATGGTTATTTCTGATAAAATAATGAAAATTAGACAGAAAAAGGAGTTCATTGGTCCCTGAACCAGAGGGCCTAGGGATGGATCCAGCCTCAGGCATGATTGGATCCAGGACTTGAAAACAGTGCCTCCTACATCCTGGCTCTGCTCTGTCCCTCCATTTCTCAGCGTGGTGATTCACTGTTGAACTCATTCTCTCCATCTGGGGACTGACTCTACCATTTGGAAAGGGGAAAAGAAGGCATGTCTGTAGATTGCTTTATATCTCTCTTTCCTGGCCTTCACAAAGCCTGGGTTGGGAAGGTTGTGGAGCCCTAAGTTTGAGGCATTCTTCCAAGGTAGTGTGGAGAACGTCTGTGTGTTTGCATGGGGTGGGGTGACATGACGGGTTGGAAGGGAGGAACAGGAAAGAATGTATACTGGATAGACAAAAGCCAACAGTTCTTCACTATTGTCTCCCTCACTTTTTTTCTCTTGCAGAATCCAGTTCTTTTTCGTCAAGTGCTTGTCCAATTTGAAATTTAGTTTGTTTGGGTGTTCATTTGGTTGATATCTGCCGCATGTTCCCCCAGGTTGGCATTCGATTCTGCAGTGTTCATGGTTGTGTTCCCAGTGCCTGTGGCTGGCACATAGTAGGAGCTAGGTAATCACATGTGGAATGAATGAATTAAATAGTCAAGGAAATCAGAGTGTATGAGGAGGAGGGCGACAGGTGTGTTGTAACAATAACTTTATACCGAAAGAAGCTGTAGAGTCCTTCCTGGGGAACTTGGTCATTTTAGTGATTGGTAGAGATGTGAGTTAGGGCTAGAACAGGGCAGTGGTTGCTAAACTGTGGTCTAAACGGTGGTACCCAGAGCAGCAGCATCAGCATCACCAGGGAACTTGCTAGAAACGCAAAATTTCAGGCCCACTCCCACATCTTCTGAATCAGAAACTCTGGGGATGAGACCCAGAAATCTGTTTTAACAAGCTCTCGGGGTGATTTTGAAGCAGGATAATGTTTGAGAACCACTGGGGTAGAAGATAGGAAAGAACGAGAAGGTTTTGCTTACACAGTTACATGATATAAAAATTACTGATGGGGCTGCTCCCTGGGTTTTTGAAACTCCTTTTTGCACTGAAGGAAGGCAGTAAAGTATAATGATTAAGAGCTCTTGAGCCAGGTTTTCTGGTTTAGAATCTTGGTTTCTCTGCTTATTGAGTAACTTTGTACAAGTCATTCAATCTCTCTAAGCTTCCAATTCCTGATTATAAAATAACCACAACAAATGGTACCTAACTCAGGGAAGTACTGTGAAGATTAAAAATGATGATGATGATGGTGATAATAACTGACATTTATTAAGTCCTAAAGAAGAGTCTAAATACAGTGCCAAGCTTTTTTCCAAGTGTTAACTTACTTGGTACAAAGTGCTTAGCACAATGCCTGGCACATAGCTAACATTTATTGAATGCTTACTGTTAGTGCTTATAAATGGAGACTGAATGGACCCTGGCTATTTGGAATGGGCCAAAAGCTTCCCTGTCAAGACTGTGGTAAAGGCTGCTTGGACATGTCTATGATCTGGGAGAGGGTGAGCGTGATATCAGCCTCCTATTCTGTGTCTGCTCCCACTATCCTATATTCTGATGGGTCATCCATTCTATATGTTCCTATCTAATTGTCTTATGATTGCCCTTGAAGCATAGCCTTATAATAAGCTACAAGCACTTGTAAACCTAGTGATGTCTGACTGGAGTCATCTGACCATTACAGTGAATTCTCACAGCTAGGATTAACTTTACAGGCTTTTCCTGAGCTCTGCATTTTTGAGTATTTGGACTTCAGGAATTTTTCTTAGAACCTACCGAGACTTTTCTAACCTGAGCTGACCTTTCCCTCCTCACTGGTCATTTGAACTCTGGTCCCCAGGAATTTGGACTGATTAGGCAGTGTTGCTTGCTTGCGTGTGTATTAGCTGGACCTATACATTGTAGACTGAGGCAGCTGTCCTGCCTGATCAGGTTGGAGACCTGAGGGGCTTTGCGTTGTGGCATGTGGCCACTCTTTTATGACCTAAACCTTGTGATACGTGGCCACTCTTTTATGACCTAAACATGCGTTGTGTATGCAAAGCCCAGAGCCTTCATTCTTGGGGAATGCTAAGAAAGTAATAACTTGCCATAGTGGAATTTGCTTGCTTGAACAACTTGGGGCCAGTGGTATTGCTGCACAGGAGAAGGCATACTAACTTGAAGAAGACCGAACACTGGAGATGTGAGGGGGGTGGAGTTAATATGGAACAGGGTTGCTATAATACAGAGGGGCCCCCTGGTGCCTCCTGGCCATAATTCTCAGGAGATACTTGTGTAAGGTTAACTATCACCAGTGGCCAGATGTGTTGTGTGTGGAGATTTCTTCACCCTAGAGTGAAGGCCCAGATTCAGGGCCTTTCATTCCTTTCCCCTTCTAATGGTTTCTTGTCTTTCTCCTGTAATTAATTTGGTATGTGGCTCCTTCTTGTGCACAGCTAGGGTTTGCCACAGTAAGCAGAAAGTTTTAGTCAGAACTGTTGATTGGACGTGACAAAACCTATTTGAGCATGCTTAAGGGGAAAATAAAGAGTTGATTGGCTCAGGAAACTGAAGGATGATGGTGCACACCACAGAACTAAAGAAAGAACTGCAGGACCCAAGGACTTGAGAATCAGGACACAGCTTCACCAGGGTTTTCTATTTGCTTATCTCTCATTTCTGCCTGTCTCTGATCGTTTTCCTTCTGCTCTCTGATCTCAGGCTTCACGTCTTAGCTATTCTGATGTAAGAAACTTTGCTTCTTTTTCGTAGGGTCTGTTGTCATTCCTAGAGAAGGATTCTGTTGGCCCTACTTGTTCATGAGTCCACCACTGGACTCATCATCTGCCCAGGGAAGTGAGCAGGGCTGATATTCAGCCAGTGTGAAATATTTTGAGTAGCATCCTTAGAAATAAGGTACTATGATTGGCTAGATCTGGGTCGTCTGTCTATCTCTGTGAGCCCAGGGTGGGAGTGGTGGTGCACATGGCATGGTTTGCTATAAAAATAACAGATGGGGGAAAATGTGCTAGGGAGCCAAAAGCTATTGCCATCATAATATACCTCAAACATTATGTAGCTGAATTCAATATAAAATAGTCCCTAGTTACACAGCTTGTATGTAAGCACTCCAGCTAGGTCATCTATTGATACTTGTAAGACTAAGTTCTTGTCATCTCCTCCCCTTCTCAGGTCTTTTCATAACTATGCCAAGCACACTTGCTTTGTTTTCTGAAAGAAGCCATTATCTTCACCAATCTGGTGGCATGAGGTGCCTCTGGCTCTGCCCGTGGGAGTCATGCCTGCCTTTGCTCCTGATGGCAGATCTGTAGTCCCCACTCTTCCCCTTCACTGAGCTCTATCTTCACCAGCCCTCTCCGCCTCCTCCCCAGTCCTTTGCCTACCCTTGCTTCCTCTTTTTTTCCTCCTGTTCTTTTTTGCTTTCTCTTATCCTAAATGCTTTTCTACCTTGGGCTGTTCCTGACAGAAGAAATGCCTGGAGGGATTATGATGTTTATTTAACAGGTTGAAGAAATGAAGGCTCACAGAATTTAAGGTGATTTGTTCCAGGTCACACAGCTGGTAGTTGGCAAATTAGCAATTTTTAGTCAGAGCCTTCTGACTCCAAAGCTCAGGATTTTTCGTCTTCCCCACATTCTCTCACGGTGTTTACTCATTACATTTAACTATATTACCACCCTTCCAATAAATAATCACAATTTGGAGAGGGGGATTTTTTGTGGCAGTAATTTAGGGATAATTTTGGAGAGGTGAATCTTGAGTTGAGTGTGGAAGGAAATTCAGGCTTTTCATCGGTAAAAAGGAGAGGAGAGCTCCTTCTAGAGAACAACAGCAACCTGGGTAAAGCAGCTGAATGAGAAGTGACTTCTGTCATGTGTCGCAAAACCAGCCTGGGAGTAGTGATAGTAAGAACAGTAGCCTCAAGGAATGTGATGATGAAAAAGGAGTCGGCAAAGTGAGCAGCTGCTTTGCTCCAGGCACTGTTCTGAGACTTTCATGCATTTTCTTGTTTAATTCTTAGAGTAACTCTGTGGGCTATGTAATGTTATTATCTCCATTTTCCTGCTGAAGAAGCAGAGGCACAAAAAGGTTAATTAACTTGCCCGGATCACATGGCTAGTAAAAATCAAAGTTTATATACACATTGAACCTTTTTGATCCTGAAGTCCATTCTCGTAACCCCGATGCTCTGCTGCTAGAGGGTGCTGCATGAATTTGATAAGAAGCCACCAAGCAGTCCTGGAATTGTGTCCAGAGAGCCTATGCTATTAGTACAAATCATTCTGTTTGTCAGATATTTTTATTTTAAAAAGGTATATCTTTATTAGATTTGAACATTAGTAATCAATTCAGAAATATTGTGCGTCTCCTTGTAAAAGATTTAAACAATGCAGAATCAGAAGCAAGTGTGACAGCTTCCCTTTCCCATTATTGTCTCTTCATTCTGTGAGTATCATTTTGTGTTTTAATTTACCTCTCAGGCTGTTGCAGTGGGAGAAGCGACTACCACCGCTTGTTGTGGGACCCAGGGCACATCACCTGTTATCTCTGTACCCCGTTTCTTCATCGGTAAGCTTGAGCTTCTCGCTTGCCTCCCTCCAGGCTTAAGATTCTCTGAATCTATTTCCTTGCCCAGCAGCAGTGACTCAGGAATCCTGTGGGTAATAAATTATGTTCTATAATAATGAGCGCTTTCCTTCTGTTCTGTCTGCTCGTTCTCCTTTTCACAGTGAACCTTGACGGGTTGAGGCAGAAAAACTCACAGGTTAGAAATGAGCTCCCACCCCTTGGAGGTGCCCTCTGTGTGAGAAGATGAAGACTACAGGCACTCTGGGAAAGAGCTAGGAACAAGATGTGGGGACTGCTGGGGGCAGTGCTGCTTCCTGTATAACCCACAACCCAACCCTACACGCTTGTGGCCATGCGTCCTGGGAGGATGTGAGAGTAATCAGTGAAGCTCCCAGTGTTCACTCACCATGATCAAATACTAGTGCGGGTGGAAGAAAACAAGCACCTGGTGCGTCCCTCACACGAAACATAATGGTGAACATATCTCATGCTTGACGTTAAGGAGGCGAAAGATTCAACAAGTTTTACAGGCATTCAGCAGAGAGAGATCTTGTGGGCTGAGGGTGGTGTTGTCAGAGAAGGCTTCCCAGGATAAAATAAATAAAAAGTTAATACATGCTCAATGTGGAAATCTTGGGTATTTTTTTAAAAAGCGTAAAAGACAAAATGATCTATTATCCCACAAAAGATAATTGCTATTAGTATTGTGGTATATGTCCTTCCAGTTTCTTATTATTGCATTATATAATCAAAATGAAATCTTATTATACATGCTGTTTTGCAACTTTAATTTTTAGCAATATGTGACATTTGCCCATGTCAATAAATCTTCAAAGGCATGAAATGTTTACAATGGAAATGGCTTTTTTCTCATTATAAAAGTGTAATGCTTGCAAAAAATCAGAGGATATATAAAATAAGAAAGAAAAGAAAAAAAAAATCACATAATCCTACCCTCTGGCAGTTATTACCATTAGCATTTGAGTGTATATGCTTCCTGGCTTTTTTGCCCCAAATATGTGTGTGTATATGTATGTAAAATATATATGTATGATATACATTGCATTTTATTCCTGTAGGTATTTGATTAATATCTTTCACCTACCCTATCCTCACAGATTTTAGACATAATGAGGGCAGAAACTGTGTCTGTCTCATTCGCCAGGATATTGCTAGCTCCTTGCTCAGTGCCTGGCACATAATAGGCAATTAGTAAATATTTCTCAAATGAATGACTGAGTGAATGGTAGTGAATGGTGGTGGATCTTGAATTAGCAGATAATGGAGTGCTGTCTAATCACTGGGAAATGGGACAGGGCTGTCAGAACAATGGACACCAGTTTATGGCTCTTTGCTTATATATGCTTAGCATCAGTGCATTTTTAAAAAAGACAAAGTAAAACACAAAAACCCAAACCAAAACTATTTTCTGCTTTTAACTCAATGAAAAGTTGTGTTTTCCTTTTAAAGCTTCAGTGCATAGTTGTGTATCCTAGTTGTTTTAGTTCTCCATGTGAGCCACCACCACAGAATGACAATGGACAGACAGGTGGTGTGGTTCTGCGACCCAGAAATGAACCAGGGCCATGGCAGTGACAGCGCAGAATCTTAACCACTAGACCACCAGGTCTAGCTTGAGAAGTTGCATTTTGACTATTAAGATTCATGACACCTTAAACCACCTCCTTCTGTCACTATCCTCATCTCTCTAGCCAGCTCTCGGAATGCAAGGAACATATCTTGTTCATCTTAGCACTGCTAATTCAGTGCCATATGTGTCCCTGGTGTCAGCACATGTTTCTTGGTGAGTGTGATAGTAGCAGGAGGAATGTGAGGGAAAATTATCCACAGAGAGGCCCTATGGTGAATAAAAGGCATGCAACACTTCTCTGATGTGACCAGATGCTAAGACGACTGTTTATTTCATTAAGATTCCTTTCCTTTATCTAGCTTCACCAGACCTGATTAAAGAAATTGCAGTGAGAAATATGTGTAGGCAGACAGTTAAGTAGTTAAACCAACTTTATTATAGCTCCTCTGCTGTAGCACAAGACTTGAGTTCACACTCTTCGAGACATTTTAATGCCCTGAACTCAAATGAACCAAAGAGTAATGTGGATCTGGAGATTTTAAACTTACATGTTGCTGGAAAGGATCCAGAGAGGCTAACTTAGAATTGTAAAATATTCGAATTGGAGGGACCTTGGGTACCTGCTAGTACAGTCTTCTCCTTTTACAGATGAAGAAACTGAGCTCCAAAAGGGAGAGTTGAATTACTCAAGGTCCTGTAGCAAGTCAATGGTAAAGCTGGAAGGACAACTCAGGCATTCTGACAGGCTGATGGGATTTCTGACTGCTGTGAGAAAGCTAAAAACTTAAAAGATCCAAGAACAACATTCGACCCCCATTTAAATGTATTCCATAAGTAGATAGAGAGAAAGGAGGCAAGAGAGAGAAGAGGGGAAGCAAGGACAAAGGACAAAGAAAACAAATGAAAATGAGAGCCTTCCTGGGTAATGTATTCTGTGGTTTCAACTCCTGGGGAACAAAATGTGAGTCACAGAGAATGATTTGGAAGGCAATGCTCCCATGAACTTCTCCAGCCTACGTGGAAAAGCCCAGAGGGTTGTAGTTTTAGAAATGAATTTGAAATGCTTTGGATATCAGCATTGGAAGCTCACCACCTTTTCTTCTAATCTAAATGACTTTAGCAAAGGAACTCGATTTTAGTCACTGGAGACTAATTAAGCATCTTGCATGAGCCGTGGCTAAATCCCCTGTGTGAAGTGTAGCACACACACAGAGAGGAGCTGAGCTGTGTGGCACTGACGAAGTATGCTCACAGAATCAACTCAGCCTCTTAGTAATGGATAATGGAGCCTAGGTGAAAGGAAAGAAAAAATGTACAGTAAGTATAGACATTTGGTAGAAGGCGTGACCTTTAATGGTGGAAATTCAGATCTGTGCCAGGCCAAAGAGGGGGAAGAGAGATGTGAAGAAAGATTGATCTCCAAAACACCTATAGGAATTGAATATCTGGCAACTATGACTGGGAGAATTTGCATCTTATGGATGGAAAGGAATTTGCAAAGTTATGTCACCAATTTTTTGGCGTTAGCCTGCCAGACACCTGGCATAGTAGAAAGAACTCTGAAATAAGGTCAGAAGATATGAGAGGATGTTCCATCTGCTTAGGAACTGTCTAACTTTTCAGCTAGCCTCTTGGCTTCCCTGAGCCTCGGCTTTCCTTATCTGTAAAATGGGAATGCAAAATGCCCTGCCTCCTCATTAAGTTATAAGGGTCAACTATGTGAAAGTGCTTTGAAAGTTGGAAAGTGTTGACCATTATAAGGTATTATGTATTTCTTTATGCTAATAGTCTACACTCTTCACCCTCTGCTCTCTTCACCATTTGCTAAGTGACAAAAAGCATCTTGCTCAGGAGGATAATTGCAGTTAAACAGGCTAAGCCTGTAGGGGGAGTGTGTTGACGTTAATCCTGCTACAGCTATTTGCAGGAGGAAAGAAAAAGTCGTATAGCAGCTGACAATGTTTTTGATTACCCTATGGATTTGGGTAGCTTGGAGATCTGCTGTAGAGCTGCATACTGGAATCTGATTTTTTCTGTGAGTATGAATTTGGCTGAGTTTAATAGTGAGAAAAGCTTAAGAAAACCCACATATGCTGAAACCCAAAAGGCTAATGAGGAGAATAAACAGCTTGTGTAATTAGACCTTGTGCATTTCCCTAAAAAGAAATCATGAAATATGTACAAAATGTTGTCTCTGAAGGCTTCATGGTTACTTGGTCTAGTTTTCAATGTGGAAGCTATGCTCATTGCCTACAGGAATTACAAGAACAATAGGCTTCTAGTTGCTTATGTATTGATGCCCTCACATGAAGTCTGACATTTGATGTTCTGGCCTTGGCCCCGCTCACAGCGGCAGAACACTCGTGCCGGCCAGGTTTTGCTCTGTTCTGAACACTCACACCTTAGCGACCTTAGGTGGCTTTTTTGTGACTTCTTGATGAGCCAAAGTCATCTGCGTTTTTTGGCTTCAAACATATTTATTCTTCCCTGTATTGCTTGTCCACAGAAAACAATGAAATGCTTTGTCTTAAATCTGCTATTCTTCTCAGAAGCCCCTGGTGTCTACAGTGAAAAGGACATGATTGAACTTTTTTCCCCTACCAGCCAGGTTTGTCCAATCTTTACATTTTGCCATTTTTACTTCATATCTTATATATATATTTTAAAAGAAATAAAATGTAAATGCAATTCAAGCCCCTGTGAAATCCTCCCCACTCCATCCCTGTTTCTCTCCCCGTTCCCAGAAATGACAACGTGATGTGCCCAATTCCCTCACTTCCCATGAAGTGAGCAACATGATGTTTAACTGAATGTCTTGACCAGGTAACAAGATTTCAAAGTGAAGTTCCCATCCACTTGTGGAAATGGGAAAGTAGGTGTCCAAAATTGGGCCATGTGAAAATCGTACAAAACTGTTTCTCCTAGGAATCATTTGCAAGCTGTTATAAACCTTTATTTTTTTTCCCTGCTGAATTTCAGTAGCAGTACTTGTGCATGTACCTTGTTTCTTCATTTTTTTTTTAATTGGTAACACATTTACATGGTTCAGAAATCAAAATTATTTCCAAACAGTATATATTGAGGTTTCTGTCATCTACTCTGTTTCTGCCCGGCCACCCCTGCCTCAGTGTCTGACAGGTGCCATCTTCCCCTCCAGAACCTGACTCGGGAACAAGCCGGCTACTGCGTCTCCCATGTGAAGCCCCATGTGGACAGCAAGGGCCGTGAACTCCGCACCACTTTCGACTGTGTCGAGTTTACTCGCTTATCCCCTTCTCCCCCAAGCCTTGTGGTTAACAATTTTTATTAATTTCTAGTTTGTACTTATGGTGTTTTATTATGCATATGGAAGAAAATGTGAATATATGTTCTCATTTTCCTGCTTTCTTTACTCAAAACATTGCATTCCATACTCATTGCTTTACACCATAGGAGATCTGTCCATATCAGTACAAAAACATCTCGTTCTTTTTTTTTTTTTAACAATTTTATGTTTTTTGGAGTTACATAATATTTCACTCAGCACATATTAATACATGGGACTTTAGTTATTTACTTTTACAGTTATATAGTATTCCACTGCATATATGTAAGATAATTTTTTCAACCAGTCCCCTATTGCTGGGGTCATTTGAAAATTTCTCCTATTTCAAACAATGTTATGAAGATTAGTCTTGTACAAATGTCACTTCGTAGGTGTGCAGATATGTCTGTGCAATTCCAGAAGTGAGACTGTCAAAGGGTAAATGCAGTGATTCATATGGGTTGCAACATTTTGCACTCCCAACAACAATGTTAGTTTGTACTTCCCCACAGGTTTGCCAAGAAAGCATATTAAATAACTTTTGGATTTTTTTTCCCCAGTCTAATAGTTGAGAAATGGTATCTCGAGGTAGTTTTAATTGACATTTATCTTAGGTGATATTGAGCATCCTTAGAATTTTTTGAAGTAAAATATACATACAGTAAACTACACAATGTCTGCATCTTGATAAATCTTTGAATATATAGACACCCAAATAACCATCACCCAGATAAGATATGAAATATTTCCAGCACCCTGGAAAATTGCCTTGTGTCCTTCCTACTCAACACTGACCATCACGCTGAAGTCTGTCACATAGATCAGTACTTGAACTTCGTATAACTGGAGTCGTATAGTATGTGCTCTTTTGTGTCTGGCTTCTTCACTAAACATCATGTCTGTGAGATTTGTCCATGTTCTTCCATGTAAACATTATTCACTCATTAGGTCACTCATTTTGTTGTTATATATTTCTTTGTATTAATATACAAGAATTATACCAATTTTCTAGACAGTGGACATTTTCGTTGTTTCTAGATTTTGACTACTATGAATAAAGCTACTCTCAACATTTTTGACGTGTACTTTAGAAGACATAATGTACTCATTTTTCCTTTGGGTATAAACCCAGGATTGGACTTGCTGATTGTTTAGTAAACACAACAATTTTCCAAAGTGGTTGTATCAATTTACACTGCCAACAGCAACGGATGAGAGTTCAAGTTGCTGCACATCCTTGCCAAGACTTGGTGTGTTATCGGTCTATATCATTTTAGCCAATATGGTGAAGGTGTAGTGGTATTTAATTGTGGTTTTAATTTATATTTCCCTGACGACTAATGATGTTTAACACCTCTTCATATGTTTATCGGTCCTTTGGATATTCTCTTTTATTAAGTATCTTTCAAACCTTGGTTGTCTTTTTCTTATTGATTTGTAGGAGTTTGTTATATGTTCTGGATATGACTCTAGATTTCGTGTTATTTATATATGAGTATAAACAATTACCTTCTAGTTCGTACTCTGTCTTTTCACTTTCTTACTGTTGGAGGGTCTTCATTTAAGTGAAGTTGAATGTATTAATCTTTTTTTTTTTAATGATTGGTGTTTTCTGTATCCTGTTTAAGAAATCTTTGCTTATCCCAAGGTCATGAATGTGTTCTCTTATGTTTTCTTCTAGAAGCTTTATTGTTTTATCTTTCACATTTAGGTCTATGATCCTTTTCAAATTAATTTTGTGTATTGTGGAATTTAAGGGTAAATGTTCATCTTTTTCTACATAGATATCCATTGATCTGGCACCATTTACAGAGGGAAAAGGGGGTCATCCTTCTCTGAACTACAGTGGCAGTTTTCCTGTAAACTGGTGGCCGTATATGTATGGATCTGTTTCTGGGCTCTTTCTTCTGTTCTATTGGTACACATAGCACATTACTTTAACTATTGTATTTTTTCCCCTAAGTATTGACACCTGGTTGCGTAAATCCCTCAGTTCTATTCTTCTTCGAGATTGTATTTGTTCTTTTAGGTCCTTTGAATTTCTGTGTAAATTTTGGAATGTGTAGAAAATCTCAGCAGGAATTTTTATTTGGATTGTACTGAATTTATGGATAAATTTGGGCGAAAATTGACATTTTAACATTGCTCATTTTTTTCAATCCATGAATATCTATTTAGGCCTTCTTTAATTTTTTTTTAGCAATGTTTTGTAGTTTTCAGTGTTGTAGAGGTTTTACACAAAATTTATTAGATGAATTCCTAGATAATTGATTATTTGATTACCATTTAAGTGTTTCCCTTTTAAAATTACATTTTCTATTTGGTTGTTGTTAGTAGACAGTTAATTTTGATATATTGAACAACTTTTAATGTAGTAAGGACCATTTGTGTTTCTCCTTCTGGCAACTGGCTTTTCTTTTTCTATTGCTTTGTGGCTTTCTTCTTCTTGGTTTCTACGACCTTGTAATAAATTAGGAATAACATTCTGTCTGTGCTATGAGTTATAAGAATTTTTTTCAGATTGTCATTCGTGATAAAATTCATTTTTGTGCTTTTAGCATGGACCAAGTAATTTAAATACTGGAAGGATTTTAGAAATCTTCTACTGTAACTCTTTCATTTTACAGTGCGGAAACTGCAGCTTAGGATGTTTGAATGATTAAGGCCAGATTACCAAGTAAGGACAGAAGTCGAATTTGAATACAAGTCTCAGTGAATGCTTTGTCTACTGTGGTGCCTGTATATAATCAAATAGTCCTTTGCATTACGGCATGATTGGCTTGTGTATGTGGGATTTTTTTCTTTATATGAGGTTATAAACTCCATAAAAATAGGAAATTGTACTTCCTCTAAGACAAATACAGAACTAAATCTATCATAGGTACCTAATGATTAAATTGAAGCATCAAAAGAATAAAGAAGGGTCTAGGTTTAGATGGTTTAACTGGGGAATTCTATGAAATATTTAAGGAAAATATAATACTAATTCTACACAAACTTTTTCAGAAAATAGATCTGAGAAAGCTTCTTCCCAACTCATTTAATGAAGCCAGTGTTACCCTGACACCAAAGCCAGACAAGGACATTACAAGAAAAGAAATCTATGGACCAATATCTTTCATGAATATAGAAGCAATAATCCTTAATAAAATATTAGCAACCTGAGTCTAGCAACATATAAAAAGGATTATCACTACGACCAAATGGTGTTTGTTCTCGGAATGCAAGGTTGATTTATCTCTTTCTTCTCCTTCAGTTATTCCCATTACGCGAATGTTACACCTTTGGTCGTTGTCCCACAGTGCTTGGGTATTCTGTTCTTTTTTTTTTTTATCCTTTTTTTCTCTTTGCTTTTCAGTTTTGGAAGTTTCTATTTTCATAGCCTCAAGCTGAGAGATTATTTGTTCAGCTGTGTCCAATCTACTAATGAACACATCTAAGACATTCTTCATTTCTGTTACAGTGTTTTTGATCCCTTGCATTTCTTTTTTAAATTTTTCTTAGAATTTCTATCTCCTACTCACATTAGACATCTGTTCTTGCATATTGTCTACTTTTTGCATTAAAGCCCTTAGAATATTAATAATAGTTTAAAACAAAATCCTGGTCTGATAGTTCCAACATTCCTGCTGTATCTGATGCTGGTTCTGATGCTTGTTCAGTCTCTTCAAACTGTGATTCTTCCCTTTGAGTAAGCCTTTTAATTTTTTGTGAAAGTGGACATGATGTATAAAGGTGAAATGATATCACTGGGTGAAAGGAACTGTGGTAAGTAGAGCTTTAATAATGTAGTGATAAGGTGTGGGGAGAAGGGAAGTATTTTATTAAGATTAAGTCTCAGTCTTTTGGTGAGCCTGTACCACTGGACTATGAACTTCCACAGTGCTTGCTAGTCCCTCCTTCCCTGCCTTAGTGGGATGGGATGGCTAGAGAGAGCTGGAGTTTGGTGCTTCCTTTCCCCCAGGTAGGTTAGACTCTGGGAAAATTGTTTCTCCTGAAGGCGGTGCTTGTTAAGAAGAACAGTATAATTTGGTGTATTTCAAAGTGGTTCCCTTTTTCCTCCCCCTGCTGGAAGCATGAGGGACTTTTTCTCTGCTATTCCTAGTGAGAACATGGTGGAGCTCCTGGAGGTAAAACAGAAAAGTGTTCCCTTCCCAGTGACTAGGTTCTCCTAGGTTTTTCTTTCTCAGACTTGCCCACGCTGAGACTCCAGCAATTGTCAATTATAGTTCGAGTTTTCCTACCCCGGCACTGGTTCCTGGGAAGGTTTCTGCTCCAGTAAGTTGTGATTCTCTGTATCTGCCTGTCTGTCTCTCCAATTTTTGGAGCAGTGGTTTGTCCTGTGGCTTAACATCTCTGATGAATCTAAGGAGAGTTGTAGATTTTTCCACTTTTTCAGCTTTTTACTTGTTAGGAGGGAGTAGTGACTTCTAAGCTCCTTACATGGCAAGGTTGATTTATTACCTGAAAATCAATTTGTTTAGTACACTATATTAATAGACTAAAGGACAAAACCATATGATTATCTCAATAGACATAAAAAAATTTGAAAATATCCAACATACGTTCATGATAAAAGTTCTTAACAAATTAAGAATAGATAAGAATTTCCTCATCCTGATAAAGGGCTATAGCTAAAATCATGCTTAATATCAAAAGCTTGAATGCTTTCTCTCCTTAAGATTTGAAAGGAGACAAGGATTTCTGCTCTTGTCCTTTTATTGAACATTGCATTGGTGATTCTACTTAGTGCAATAAGGCAAGAATAAGAAATTAAAGACATAGATTAGAAGATGAGAACTAAAATTATCTTTATTCACACACAATGTGATTTGTGCAAAGGAAATATTGCATAATCTGTCAAAAAGCTACTAGAATTAGTAAGCAAGTTTAGCAAGGTCACAAGGTACAAGAGCAATATACCAAAATCAATTATTATTAACAATTAACAATCCAAAAAATAAAATTAAGAAAATAATATTGTTTACTATGGAGTCAAAAGGAATAAAATATTTAGGCATAACTTTAAAAAAAGAGCAAAAACTGTATGCTGAAAGCTAAAAAACATTGCTGAGAGAAATTAATGAACACCCAAATAAGTGGAGAGATATACTGTGTTCATGGATTGGAAGACTCAGTTTAGCTAAAATATCATTCTTCTCGAATTGATCTATAGATAAGAGAATCCCTATCAAATTTCCAGCAGGCTTTTTATAGAAATTGGCAAGTCAATCTTAAGACTTAAGTGGAAATGCAAAGTACATAGCATATATAAACAATTTTGAAAAAGAAAGACAGTGATGGAGGGCTTATGCTGCCTAATTTTCAAATCTTACTATAAAGCTACCATAATCAAGACAGTGTGGTATTAGCATCATAGATTATAGATCAGTGGAACAGAACAAAGAGTCCAGAAGTAAATCACGTCTATAGTCACATGACTTTTTGACAAACTTTCAAGGTAATTCAATTGGATAAAAGAGTCTTTTCAACAAATGGTGCTGGAGCAATTGGATATCTATATGCAAAAATTAAAATAAAATAAACCTCAGCTCTTACTTCACACCATACACAAAGTTCTACTCAATATGGATCATAGATCTAAATGTAAGAGTTAAGTGTATCATACTTCTAGAAAATATTTGTGACCTTGGATTTCTTAAATAGGACACAAAAAACATGAACAATAAGAGATAAATTAAAATATTTGCTCTACAAAAGATAGCGTTAAGAAAATGAAAAGACAAAGACAAGCAAAAAGCATGCATAATATTTGCAAATTATATATCTGATAAAGGACTTGTCCAGAGTATGAAAAAAAAATCTCTTACAATAAATGATCTGAATACATACAACCCAATTTAAAAATGGGTAAAGATTTGAATAGACACTTCACCAAAAAAGATCTGTGAATAGCAAATAAGTACATGAAAAGATGCTCAACATTGTTAGTCATTAGGGAAATGCAAATTAAAACTTCAATGAGAAACCACATATTTTGATTAAAATATATGTAATCAAAGAAGACAGAGAAGACTAAGTGCTAACGAGGTTACAAAGAAACTGGAACTCTCATATGTTGCTGATGGAAATGGAAAATGATG
The DNA here is from genome assembly GCF_041296265.1 of Equus caballus. NCBI lineage: Eukaryota > Metazoa > Chordata > Mammalia > Perissodactyla > Equidae > Equus > Equus caballus. Next base: position 23,149,760 of record NC_091699.1, read on the forward strand.
CAACACTTCGAAAAATTGCCTGGCAGTTTCCTAAAAAGTTGAACATATATTTACCATATGACCCAGCAATTTATTATCTGGATATCTGCCCAAGAGAAATGAAATCATATGTTCACACAAAGACTTGTATCTCAATGTTCACATTACTCGTAATATTTCCAAGTATTTGGAAATAATCCAAATGTCCATCAACTGGGGAATAAACAAAATGTGGCATATCTATATAACAGAATACCGCTGAGCAATAAAAAGGAGTGAACTACTTATGCATGTAGCAACATGGGTGAACTTCAAAACATGCTAAGTGAAAGAAGCCACACAAACAAAAGAATATACACTGCGTGGTAGCACTTATATACAATTTCTAGGAAAGGCAAAGCTATAGAGACGGAGAGCAGGTTGCCTGGGGCTGGGAGTGGGGGCTCGGATTGATGGTAAATGGACATGAGGGATTTTTTGGGAGGTGATGAAAGTGTTCTAAAGCTTGAATGTGATGATGATTACACAACTGTATAAACTTACTAAAACTCATTTGATCTGTATACTCCAAATGGGTGAATTTTATGGTTTATAAATTCTGCTTAACAAAGGCTGTTAAAGAAGGAGAAATCGCTAAAGGAACTATTGTATCATATGCTAATAGTTGGGAAGGTGTCTTTCTTAAATGATTGTTTTTTGTTTCTTCCTTTTAAAGTGAGTAGGTTTTTAATTTTTCGCGTTTTTCCCTTTTTGAACAGGCTAATTCCTGGGGGTTTTCAGGAGGGATTATTCCCCAGAGCAGATGTACATTACAGCTCATGCTGAGCCTCTTCCTCAGTGGAGACAGTTGCCAAGGAAGAGTGAGACTCAGCTGGAGAGAGCAGAGTGAGGCTTCGGGGTTAGGCTCCCCTCAGATTTTCCTCTAATTACTCCAGCTGAGCGTGCAAGAAGAAAGGCAAGCCCACAGGGAGGCATATTAATTAAAATGTCTTCTTTTGGGTTGGGCCATCGTCATTCTCTTCTCTTTTAGGAAGTTACAACTGTGGGTTTACATTCTGTTATCTCCTTCCATCTCCAGCATACTTGCATGATGAAAGAATCCCATATGTTAATATTCAGGAATGCTCACTTGGGTAGATTAATAAGCAGGAATATCTAATTACCAATTGGGGTCAGGGAAGAAAAAGTATCTACTTTCAAAATGAGACTATTGGGAGCTGTCTTGAAGGGGAGCTTTCACTACAGATTTCCTTCTGGTGTAGCTCACTTGGATATAGCAGGAAAAATCTTGGCCCTGGAGCTGTCTGGTGTCCAACTGCTTGTTACTCCATAGGAGGTAGAACAAGAGATATGAAAGAACGCCACTCGCTAATTGTTTCCACTGTTTGTTTAAACCTTCACTGCCAATTAATAAGGAATAAGAGAAACATGCTTCTTAGAGAATATGGAAAAAATATTGCTTTGATCTTATCTGCTGCAATGTATTGAAGACATTTTCTGTTTGACCAGTGCCCCCATCTCTCTTCCTGCACAAAAATGTCTAAAACAAACAAAAGGAAGGAAACCATCAACTTAAGCTGGTTGTTATTCAGGAGGCTTTTTGATTGATGTTTTAATTTAAAGATTACTCTGTTCATGGTAAGATCAGAGGCTTGTATTTTCAGGGCCATATGCTGCTTTGGGGCCATGAATGGATCCCCCGTGGATCTCAGTGGGAATTGAAGCAGAGAGAGTTGCTGAATGGTGCTTTCTTCCTTTTGTTGCACAAGGCATTTTTTACTTGCTTTTCCTGAAGAGTGTAATCTGCATGTATTAAGGTGATTTGTTTGGCATAAATGTTTACTGATATGTTTGAATAGACAATAGCATATCTTTTATAGGCATTTCTTAGTTTACTTGCCAGCACTAGGCCTGCTAAAGGTTCTCCCATGAGAGTGGCATGCTCCCCCATCCCCTTGGAGGGAAACTGTGTTCCATTTCCTGAATCAAAACATTCTTTCTCCTATCCTTCTCCAGAAGAGCAGGATGTTCCTTTCTCTGTCCCAAGGGCTCATTCCTTCCTCAAAATCTTTTGTTAGTCTATTTATTCCAGCTGTCATGCTCTCTCATCTCCAAACCTTATCTATATTTTAGAGCACAGTTTAAAGTTTAATCTCCTTTATGAAACCATCTCCTTGTAGCCCCGAGCACACTTCTCTCTCCTTTTTATTTTTATTCTTTTGGTGAGGAAGAGTGGCCCTGAGCTAACATCTATGCCAATTTTCCTCCGTTTTGTAGGTGGGATGCTGCCACAGCATGGCCTGAGGAACGGTGTGTAGTTCTGCACCCAGGATCCAAACCTGTGAACCCTGGGCCACTGAAGCAGAGTGCACAAACTTAACCACTATGCCACCAGGCTGGCCCAATTCTCTCTTTTCTGAACTCAAGCCTATATTTTCCTCATCGAACTCATTTCCAAATTATGATGGACACTGATGGTTGGTTGACCAACCCTTTTCTCTTTGTAGATGCTATTCATCTAAGAATGGCCATGTGTATCTCAGGTCAGGCCGATAAGATGGGAAAGCCTACTGTAGGGTCTCTGGGAAGGTTTGTTTCCCTGAGGTAGGTGCTGAGCTGCCAGGTATTGAGGTGGTCAATTAAGACAATAAGCCAAACTGAAGGTAACAATCAGGTCTTTATTTATTTATTGTGACACTGCAAGCAAGAGGCAAGAAATGGCACCAGCTCCCTAGTTCCATTTTTTTCCATGGAACAGCACCAGGCAATGGTCAGATGGATACAGTGCAAATTGGGGCAAATATTTTTTTCCTGAGAAGCCTGGAACAGAAGGCTCCTGCCTTTTTATAGATCTAGGGGGTCTGGGACAGGGAGAAGGGAAAGGGTAAGGAGTAGAAAAGTACTGAGTCAAAGTGGAGAAAATGCCTTAGCCAAGGCCCCTGGTAATCAGGTCTTAGTGGAAGTGCCTCAGCCAAGGCCTCTGATAAGGGGGCCTCTGAATAGAGATGGCTGGGCTAGGAATGCACATGTGTATGAGCATGGCTGGCCCAGTGGAGTGGGACGGAGGGACTGAGTCCTTGATTGTAACTCCCTGCAGAAAACTGCAGCTTCCCCTTGTGAGGCCTGCCAGGCAAAGCTTTGTAATTGCCCATGGTTGGGCCTGAACGATCACACATAGGATTTTGGTTTAGAACAGGACTCTTCAGTAAGTGCCACTTCTTCTCTTTTTTATTTTCTTTAAGCTGGAATGTGACCTGATGGTTGGACCTGCTGCAGCCAACCTGGGTTCATGAGGGAAATTTGAGGGAATTCAGAGGCTCTGGACTTAACTAAACCAGAACCAAGAACCACATGCCTCCGGACTTCCACTTAGGTGAGGAAAAATAAATTCTAATATTTGTGCCACCATAGTCATGTTTTCTGCTTCTTGTAGCCTAAAATATTCCTAATTGATACACCATTTAATCATGTGGTGTATTTTTACTGTTACAAAACTGTTGATATAAATTATTATATATATCATAAGGACCAATCTCAGCTGTCTTCTGCTACCATACTATTTCCCTTTGATCTTATTGCAATTCAGAGTTGATGGTAAGTATGCTTTGAAGCTGTCATTATTTCTATTTTGTAGCTAAGTCAACAGAGATGAACATGTAGGATTCTTAGTTTATTTGTTAGTGCTCATAAAACAGTGATACTGAGCAAAAGTCCCAACATCAATTGACTTGAAATTGAAGACCTGAATCTGGGTCCCAGTACTCGTTTCTGAGTAAATAAAGCACCAGGTAAAGGCCATTTGCCTTTGGAATGTTCAGCACTGCTCTCCATGATGGACTTAGAGCCTTGTCTACTTATCACTCCTATTACCTAAGAATGAACAAATGCCTGGAATCATATGAAGGATGATTCTAGTCAAAAATACTTTCTGTTCCCTCTAAATTATTCCATCTAGATGTAGGCCGATTTCCTTTTTGATAAATTGCAACTCTGGATTTCTCAGAACAGTATTTTTTCAGGAGGAGTATCTGGGTTTAAGCACAGCTCTTGGATATTAACCAATATCATATAAGCTTTATCCGTTTGTGAATAAGTTTTTTGGGAACCTTGAAAATGTTAATTTTATTGACCTCCCATCAGCCTTTGGCTTACATACAGGAATTGGTTATGCCCTAGGTATAGACTCCTGGCTACTGATGCTTATATGAGACTTGTAACATCACTGCCCAGCTTCCAGATCATTAGAAACAGTTTCTTGACAGATTAGATACATTCAAGGGAGACAAAATACAATATGTTTTAGATTCTCCTCCTTAATGTGTATCTTAGTGACTTGATATTTTTCCTGGATGAGCCAAATTCATGCCTCCCTGCAATAGAGAACAGATAGAGAAGTGTTTCCTAAGTACTGATTATGCAGTTTTATTTTCTCGAATTTAAAGTAGGCTCCATAGACAATGGCCCTCTGATCCAATTACTTTTCTTTAAATCAGTTAATTCAAAACTAAAGTCATCAGTTTTGGCAGAGGTCCTCCAACATTTAATAGGTCAAGTTCTAAAAACCCTATATAGAAGGTCAACTCGTTTACTTACCACTAGGTTATCTTGAAGGATTCATCAGTAAGTAAAACTATTTGTAATTCAACACTAAATGGGCACTGTATAGAGATTATTAATATCTCCTTATATAATTTTTCAGGTTGCAATTATTACAGGCGTATTTTATAGCATAGAATAATTCTGATAATGATAATAAAAGAGCTAAAATGGATTGAATGTTTGCTGTGCAAGGCAATGTGCCAAGCAGTTATATGCCTTTTCTCTTTGGATTCTCATGACAACCAAATAAAGTGGTTAGAGCTTTGGGGCCTCTTCTTATTATAAATTGTAGTAAATTCTAGACTGTTTTCTGCAGGAAACCTCACAGTTATCTGCGAATAATACCTTCGTCCATCTCCATGTCGCAAGCAGTGGTCTCTTCTCTAGGCTCGTGCCCGATGTGTAGGTTTCTTGAGTCATAACAAAATGTTACCCCTACTCTTTTCTTGGATACACATTGAACATACGATTCTGCCTTTAACTAGTAACTTAGAATTAAGTGGACTTGAACTCTCACCTGCCTAGTCCTTGCCTTCACAGGCCTGATGAGATGCAAGGCTGGAAGGATGTTATATTAACTCTTGCTTCTGTACTGTTTATAGTAATGCAAGCCTACTTGCTATCTTGGAGCTGCCTACAGACACATTGCTGTTGCCAACACATAGTTCTTATTTCTCCTGTGCTTCCTTGTTATTTCCATTAGCCATGTAATATACTTTTCTCTAGCTAAATGATTAGTGTCCAACTGTTCCTGTGTTAATGCTTGTTTTCAGTTCATTTAAAAAAACTCCCAATAAGGATTCTTTGTTCATTTAAAAACTGTTTAAAGCTCAGTTGATACTTGTTTCTTATTTAAAAAAAGTAATCATTTAGTTCAGGGACTTTTTTAGGGTGGGACTAAGAATCTTTACAGATCTCAATGGTTATTTGGAAAAGGTAAATTGGAGTGCAATTTGGTGATGTTAAGCACAACTGCTACTGGAGCCGTGTTTACAAACGCATTCCAAAGCGAAGGGGGAGAAAGCTGATTTTGCAGATGCTCAGATGAAAGCAGTCGCATTATATTAGGCAGAAAAAAAGCAGTTTGAGATAATCTCAGTTTGAGGGAAATGTGATTTTAGACCAGCCAAAGAATAGGCGCACAGCGGGAGGGCTGGAAGTATGGAAAGTGTTATCATTGACTCAAAGGGTGTGGAGGATCAGGGAGAGCGTGAGGAGATGGTGTCAGCCCAGGTAAGGTTGGATCATTTATTTTTAGTTTTTAGTTTTCTCCCTCACCTTAGTTCTTAGACATCTCGAGTCTTTCATCCAGGCCTCCTGGTCTCCTGCTCTACCTCGTTTATTTTAACCATTTCCATCTCTTGCCTCATCACAACATACGCATCCTCTCACCTAATTCCATCAGTGGTCTGTAAACTCAGCTGAGACCCTAGTTAGTCAGTACTGAATGAGCAAAGCATGAGCTTTTCAGGTAACACGCTTGCATGTTTGTCAGGAATCCTCTGGGAATACCATTCCTGACCTCAAGATGATGATGACTGCTAGTGTGGATTTTAGGTATTTTATTTTAAGATACGTACCTTTTCAAAATTTCCCTGGAATCACTTCCCATAGACATTCATCAAATCTGCTCAAATGGACAGCAAATGCCCAAGCTGGACCAGTGGGCAGTTAGTGGTGGGCGATAATCAGAGGAGTGTAGAAATGTTGCTGGGGTGGCGTCATCAGGTTCTTCTCTCTCCCAATTTCAGTCCTCCCAAACTGGCTTTCCTGTCTCTGTCCTGAGACCAGGGATACAAGGACAATATAACCCTCAGCTTATTACATTCAGACACTATTACTAATGGACTAATATTTTGGATTTGATTGTACAAATAGCTGGTTTACAGCCTTCCCCATTTTCTGATTTAACAGCACTAATTTAACCAAATCACTTTTGTGTCTTAAGGTCGTGGAATATCAGATCAAACCCATTGAAATTATTGTTTTTGTAGGTAAAACTGGTGAAATATTGGTAATTTTATACAGTTCAACCTAATAAAAATAGCTAATAATAGTTAAAATTTATTATGTGCAACATGTGTTAACTGTAGTATTTATGCAAATTAGTATAAGCAAAGCACTTAGAGCAGCCCCAGCCATAATAGGGTTGTGGCATGTGCTTTATTCTGAGTCCTTTATGTGGGTGATCTCACTTCATCCTCATACTTTTGGAGGTAATTATTCTTATTAACTCTGTTTTATACATGAAGAAAAAGAGGCTCAGTGAGGTTAAGCAAGTTACCCATGGTGAAATGGCACTAAGAGATGAGACAGGATCTGATCCTGAGAAGTGTATCTCCCAGTCTGCTCTTTCAACCACTACACACATAGCCCCAGACTATGGCTATTGCATTCTCATTAAACAAATGTTTTGTTGAAAACCTACTGCCCAGAATTCTGCCCTAAGTCAGATTTTCTGGAGAGATAAAACATATGCACAAAATTTTTTATTATGAGTGGTCAAGGTCAATGTCAGTACAAGATAGCTACTTGGGATATCATAAGGAAGTGCGTGTTAAGGTCCAGATGCATGATCAGAAAATACTGTTAAATTAAAAAATTATTTTGGGAAGATATATTGATGGCCAACAGGCACATGAAAAGATGTTCAGCAACATTAACTATCAGGGAAATGCAAATCAAAACTACAATGAGATATCACCTCACTCCAGTCAGAATGGCTAAAATTAACAAGACAGGAAACAGCAAGTGTTGGAGAGGATGTGGAGAGAAGGGAACCCTCGTACACTGCTGGTGGGAGTGCAAACTGGTGCTGCCACTATGGAAAACGGTGTGGAGTATCCTCAGAAAATTAAGAATGGATCTACCATATGATCCAGCTATTCCAGTGCTGAGTATTTATCCAAAGAACTTGAAAACACAAATGCATAAAGATACATGCACCCCTATGTTCATCGCAGCCTTATTCATGTAGCCAAGACTTGGAAGCAACCTAGATGCCCATCAAGGGACGAATGGATAAAGAAGACGTGGTATATATACACAATGGACTACTACTCAGCCATAAGAAATGATGAAATCTGGCCATTTGTGACAACATGGGTGGAGCTTGAGGGTGTTATGCTAAGTGAAATAAGTCACAGAGAGAAAGTCAAATGCTGTTATGATTTCACTCATAAGTAGAAGATAAAAACAATGACAAACAAACACATAGCAACAGAGATTAGATTGGTGGTTACCAGAGGGGAAGAGGGGTGGGAAGGAGGAGGGCAAAAGGGGTGAGTAGGCACACATGTGTGGTGATGGACTGTAATTAGTCTTTGGGTGGTGAACATGATGTAATCTACACAGATTCGAAATATATTACGATGTACACCTGAAAGTTATATAATGTTGTAATCCAATGCTACTGCAATAAAAAAAAATTATTTTGGTAATGTGAGGTCCAGAGGAGGTTTAAGACAAACTAACAGTGGATACTAAATTCAAAACTAGAAGAGATTTATTAATCAATGTTTCAATTTTTGCTGACACACAGTCACTTCTTTACACATAGGCTATATTACCAGTGGTTGGTGAGTATAGACGTGTGATTACTTATACTTGCTGCACTGGAGGCAACTTTGATTTCACTTTTTGGGAAACCCCCCCAACAAAATTCTGTCATCTTCAATTTTATGTCCACATTCTATTCATTCATTCATTAAACACTTATTGAGCATCTGTAATGTACCAGGCACTGGAAATTATACACCAGTAAACAGGACATAGTCCCTGACCTTAAGAAGCTCACAGTCTTATTAATGAAAAAAAAATCGATGTTTCAGTACAGCACAAAGCTTAGAATTAACAAAGGTTTACTCAGGTACTTCCTGCCATTAAAGATATATAGTCTGTGTTGTATCATAACTTAATTCTTTTGGCAATTCAGAAGATTCATGGTCCATCATCCTATTGTATAGTCACAACACATCAGATCCTCTTGGAAGGTGCTAGTAACACGTTGGTTTGTTACCTGCAGGGTGATTTTCAGTAGATGTCTGATTTTGGAGTAGATCTAAACTTTTATTGGAACCAGGTAAAATTAAGCTAATGCTATATAGAGAAGAAAGAAGGGTCTGGCTCACTGTATCTTCAGAACCTTTGCTAACCTCATGAATTTCTGACATCATGGGGACAGACAATTGAACTTCTCACATTTTCTCCAAGGAAAAAATTTTGGTTAATGTTTCAACAGTGAATTTGCATCTTATACAAAGTTTTCCTTCTGTAGACAATGTGTGTAAGACAAAATTTGGATATAGTATTACTTCTGAACACCTAATAAAATTGGTCTTAAAATTAGGGATATTCTTATTTTTTGGCACAAAGGAACTGAGATTGTTTGAAAGGCAGTAGATTCATGCATTTCACTTCCCCTCCCACTCTTGACCATATACTTATTGAGTGAAATGGTGGGCAGAATTGCCAGTATTATTCAAGTTATTTTTTTGCTTAGCAACATATATTTGAATTTGTGTGGGTTTAAAGAGCATATGATGATAAGCCACTATATTGTTTATGCCCTTGCTCCTCATTATATCATTCTCTTCCAGTTCAGCTCTCCCCCATTACTGTAACAATCCACGTGAGTAGAGTCTTACTGAAAAAATGGGAGGATTGAACCTCCAAACACAAAATTGATCTCCAGTTTGAAGGTGTTGTTTTTCAGATCCTGGTCATCTTCTTGTGAGATCTTGATCTCTTTTGACATATAGCATCTTCCCATTAGCATGAGATTCCAAGTCGATCTGAGCTATCCTGATGTCTTGGTGCCAAGGATATAAACTCCCCCAGGGTTCATTAAACGTAGAACTGGCAGCATCTTGAATGTATTTAAAATTACTCCATCACAAATGATGATTGGAATAGACACACAATTGGTCATCTTAAAGGTACTACTTATAAGGAAAGAGAAAGGATAAAGGATCTAAGGTCAAGGTGGTTTTGAGATATGAAGGGCAAGACATTTCCTTCTGGTGTGTTCAGTGTGGCTCCATCCCAGCTGAAGTTGAGAATTCCCCTTTTTAGTCTTACTCATGGAGTAAGACCTGTCCGTGGAGAAACATTCCTAAGTAAACAAGAACAAGGAAATCGTATTGGAGCCAGAGCTAGCATAATTGATAACCGTGACAACTGACAAGTTGTCCATACATGTACAAACACTTTTTCTTCTCTTTCCTTATTAGTCTTTTACCATAAAGTTAAGCTCTAAATTACTATTGAAGCATTTATTACAATTGATCTATTAATTTATAATCATTATAATCATTATTGGAGTTATTAACTGTGGCATCTCCTATTATTGTTGTTCTTGGTTCCAAATATTAACTTTCAACTGCTACAGTTCTCATTATTATTGACTTTGGAGTGACCTTCAGTGGGCACTATCCCACTGTAGAAAAGGGAAACTTTTCTGTCAACTAGGCCCAAGGCTTACAACATTGTAGCCTCTCAGTAGATATCTGTTGAGCACAGAAGACATGAAAGCTTTCATGATAGTTATTAGACTGGAGTAGGATAATATATCTTGCATTAAGTAATTCACCAGCATCTTTAGTTGTCAAGTTCAAAGAAACAATGAAAAATAAGCCCATCATCATCTCCTGCAGCTGAAAATCATTATTCACCTATTATTGCTTATTTTGAGTGTACATGTGAACATTTTGAACATATAAAAATCTGTCTTTATAGTAAGATCAGGTTATATATGATGTTCAGATGATCTCTTTGAAGCTTCAACTGTGAATTGTTCAGTAAGCAAGGACCGTGCCTTCTGAAGTCTGCATACGACATGATTTCTCTGGAAATTCATATACATAAAAGAAGCATGATATGTACAACTCCTAACTGCTCACTTCATAAGACTGCTTCATAGGTCTAACTATCGCCTAACAAAATTTTACCAACGAAATTTCCTTGTATATGGCATAAGATGACCATATCTTATTTTAAATCAGAGAGAAGTTTACAGAGCGTTTTAAGTAGGTTTTTAAAAGCATATGAAAAAATGTCTCGATTACTTTAAACCAGGGAATTTTTTTTTTTTAGTAAATACTTAGAGAAGTAGAATTGGATTTAATTAATTATGATCTGAATCTGAGATTACAGACCATTAAAGTTGAAGTGACCTTGAAAACCATCTTGAGACCAAGTCTTTCCTTAAGTGTAAGAATCTGCTCTCTTGCCTTTGTTTGTTATTGTCCCTTTAGATGGAATATTCACTACTTAAAAGGTAGCCTATTACATTATGGACCAACTCCCTATTCTTTCCTTTAATTAATGAGAATCCTATTTCCTTTTAATATTCTCTGATTGGTCTTGGATATCCAGAATCCTATAGGCGGGCTTAAAGAGAATAAGAAATATTGATGCTAATTTTTAGTGTGGACACTGATTTTTTCTTGAGTCTTTTTTATCTTTGACACTGCGAGATCTTTAGATGCAGATCCTGCCGAACAAGTGAGACTGTAACGCTTTCCCTCTAATTTGTTCACTCTCAAATTAAATTAGGTCTGAATCAGCAATCTGCAATAAATACATTAAGATTATTATCTAGTGAGTGCTATCAATTTTACTGCTGTCTCTGAATTATTAGTCTCCCATTTGTTTACATTACAAATTCAGTAGGAGTAACTATGTAATAAGAAAATGATACTGTCACTTTAAATAAACTGCTCAGCAACTAAAACGTCAGGACTGTAATTAAAGACATCACTCACAACTTCCATTTTAATACATAAAGGGGAATTTTAATGAACTTGCTTTTGTTTTAACTATATTATTGTTTTATTTTAGTCTGGAGGTAGTGATTTCAAAACACCACTAAATGTTACTAAGCATCCTTAATTTCGTACGTGGAGTTGTAGTAAATTTAACTTAACTGTCCTTGCTCCTGACATCAAGCTTCTGGTTTTTAATCTGTTCCTTAAACTGTATCTGGAATGGAGCGATACTCTAAGGCAATTTAGGCAAATCCCCAGGACAGTAAGCTCCCTTTCTCTGAGATGACCAATGGCAAAAAGTGTAAGGTTATACGAAGCCCTCAAGCAAATGCCCCATGGTCCACTGGAGCCTTTCATCCCAGATAAGCCTCTCATTGGGTCTGCCTGAGGAATGACGGAAGGAGCACCTGGAGCCTCATGACCTGGGCTGAGTGTTTGGGTTACTGAGTTACCGTCTTTGAGCCTCAGTTTCCTCATATGTAAAATGGAGATAATATAATCTACCTGGAGGGCTGTTGTGAGGAGTGCCTCACATTAAGGAGGTGAGCCTGTTTTGTTAACTATGAAGTATGGTACTAACGTTGACTATGATTACTGTCTACTAGTGCAACCTGAAGTGTTCTGAAACTCTACCTGAAGTCCAAAAAAGTCTTCCCATTGTCCTGCCCGCGTGCCTGAAATTTGCACTACAAAAATCATTGTTTTGAAAGAAATTACTATTTCTCAGTGTGCCAGCTGGAGACCACCTCAGGTGATATTTAGAACATGCAGACTCCTGGACCGCACCCTTGGCCTATGGAATTAGAATCTCTGTTCTGGGACTCAGGAATCTGCGTTTCCTCAAGCTCTGTCATTTACTTTTAGGCAAACTACAGTTGAGAACGCCCCACTAAGGCACTGAAACCTTTGTTAAAATATCAATACTTTGAAAAGGTGATATGAGCCAGCATGATTAGCCACAAAAATTTTAACATGAATTAATATATTGGAATATTTAAGGTTATAGGGAATAGGAGATAAACCAGAAAAGATCAAAACAGAAAAACTGGGGGTAAGGGGATGGACAAAAGGTCGGGAGAGCAAGGCTGAGAGTTCCGGCAGAAAGGATCTTTGAGTAGCTAGAGCGTGTAGAGGGCCAGGGTAGGGTGTAGAGCCAAACGGCACTAAGGAGTTTCAAAGAGAAACCCTCTCTGTTTCGGAGCTGATATCTAAGGCAGGAAAGGAGTGTAAAAGCAAGAATGAGAACGAGAGTAAGAGCGAGAGCGAGAGAGAGAAAAAGAGAATAGGAACTTGAGCCTGTGGGAAGCGGGGGTGGATACACGGCAGAACAAAGACCTTGAATTTATTCTGGCTCCTTGGAACCCTTCAGATTTTCTTACGGTTTAATGGAAGCATATTCTGAAGTCCAAAATTTCACCCTCCGAACCCAACTTTCCCTTTGCCTTATGACAAAAGGGAAAAAAAGGGGAAAAACACTGGATTTTCAACGCTTTATTAATGGATAGTACTTGGAAGTTAGATTCATCATGCACAGGTAACTGATTTATGGTGCCCTGTAAACCGATAGAATAACCTAGGGCCTTAAAGCATTTAAGAACAGGCATAGTCTTTTATTTTTGAGAGAAGAAAAATGGCAATTCATTTGCGATTCCAAATTAATGTACACACACGCCATGCAACCCGCACTCAGCCACGTCTTGCATCGTTGTTTGTATCTTGTGTTAACTGAAACTTAGAGAACTTTGAAGAGCAAGACTCTTGCAGGTGAATCTCTAGGGCAACCTTTAATGTTTTCAGGGCCTAGAGCAAGAATATGAACAATAGCCTCTAAATATTTAAAAGTTGTAAGTCAGGCTAACAAACTATTAAATAAGATATGTTCTAACCTCCTACATTAGCAAATTAATATTATATTGACTTGGAAGGCCAAATTCTGGACTCCTCAGAGTCTGGTGCCAGAATCCGGTAGCAGAAACAGCCAGTCAGTGGCCTGTGCCCCCTCTCACCAGCCTCACATCCTTCCATGCGTGTGGATACTTCAAACTGCACGGTCAAGCTCAGTTCACACTCTCCGGAGACAGCAGCCTCTCTGGAAACTGGCTCAAGGCCATCTGAGCAAAGAATTATGGTGTCCTGGATGCTGGAGTCAGGTCCAAGTGCAGCCTCACCCTAGGGATTCTCTAAAGTATGGGTCCCAGGACAGGGGCTCCTCTTGCCTGGGTATAAAGGAGGTACTGGGAATCTCTCAAAATCAGAGAGTTGTAAAATTGGAAGGGAACTTGGAGATCATTTCATCCAAGGCCTTCATTTTTCAAACAAAGCAATTGAGATTTAGAGAGATTGTGTGACTAACCCAAGGTCATCCCCCTAGCTAATGGCAGAACTAAGACTAGAGCTCAGATCTTCTCTCCCCCTTTCCTCTGTCCATCCTTTTTATATATAGTGAAATCCCCCAGTAGGTGTATTTTATATTTCTTCTTCAGTTTGAGAATGTTGTTCAGGCAGTTTTTAAAATAACCATGTTCCCTAGTGGTAACTAGGGACTTAACCTGGGAGGTTTGGTGGCAGTGGGTCCATCCTGGCTTTGTACCAACCAGGAATGAGGAAGGGGTGGAGGTGGGGACATGGGGGCTCCCTTCAGCAAAAGCTCTAATAGAAAACAGAGCTAAGAAAAACATGAGTTAAAAACTGGTCCTTTTATCAAGCATAAGTTAGAGGCCCACCTACACATGAGGGCCCAATAGGAGATTCTCTTGGTGGCATACCAGTCTTTTCTTCCATTATTCTCTGTGTCAAAAAAAATTGCTATGACATCTGGTATGGATAGCAGTTACATAAAATATGTTTTCATCTTCTTACTTGATTCTCTAACCTCCAGAACTAACCAAATGAAATATTATTATTATTATTTTGTTAGGAAATGAAATATAAGCTTATTTTTCCTTGTATACTCAAAGAGAAGTGTATTTTAGTAGTAGAATTCTTATAAATTGTGGGGAACCTAAGTTTAATTTCTAGACTGGGTAAGCATAATCTAATGCTGGCTACTACAAGCTAGTTATATGACTTTGGGTGCATGACAATTTTTCATTAGTAGAGTGAGGGAGTTTGGCTAGATGTCTTAGAGATTCAGAAAGTGGGCTCTGAAACCCACTCTTAGCCGTATGACCTTAGGCAAGTCACTTAACCTCTTTGAACCTCACTTTCCTCATCTGTAAAACAGAGCTAATAATAGTACCTGTTTTATAGAGTTGTTATGAGGGTTAAATGAGTTATGCAAGGAAATTGCTTGTAAGAAAGCCTGAGATTCAATAAATTTTGCTATTATTCTTGGCCTTGTCGTAGGCCCTATTTTTGGGTGTATATCTAGAAAGCACACATGTTAATACTATAAACATTACAAACTCCATGTGTCCAAAATCAAGGTTATCATCTTTCTTGCAAAACCCTCTTCTCCGAATATATATTTTTTTAACCTTGAAACTGATACCACCATTCACTCACTTCCCCTAAGCCAGAAATCTAGAATCATCTTAGACAACTCTTCTTTCCCCACGTCCCTTATGTTCAATCAATTACTAAAGATTGTGGACTGAATTTTTCAAATACTTCAAATCAGATCATGATTTAGATGTAAGTACTTCCCATTCTTACCTCCCTTCTTGTATTGCCACTCTCCTAGTCGAAGTCTATTGCACTTAGAAACCTTCCGTCTGCTCTCCCTGCCTCCATTCTGAGCACGTTAAACCCATCCTATTTCCCTTGACAAGATCTTTCTAAAACACGTTTAATAACATCACTCCTCCATCTAAAGAAACTTGCAAGCTTACAGCCTGGCACAAAGGATGTCATGGTCTGACTACAGCCTCATTTCTCACCATACCTTCTGGCACCTCATGTTTCAGATATACAGAAGAACTTGCTTTCCCCTGAACTTCCTTTGTGCTTTCTTCTCACCTCTGAACATGCTGTTGACTGCATTTAGCATGCACTCTCCAGCCCACAGTTCCGTCTCCTTCCCACCTCACAAACCTGGAACACCAGTCATTCTTCAGACTCAATTCAAGTGTGGAGCCTTCTTTGGTACAGGCAGAACTGGGTACTGACTCTTTGTGTTCTCACATTCCAGGGCTATCTATCTTCCCATCTATATTTGGATTCTCCTAAGACTAGGTAAGTAAACAATTTGATAATTTATTTTTGACACAATTGTGTGGTCTAATTTAGATAAAATCATGCAAATTATTCAGATGAGTCTTAGATTTGTTTGGCTCATATAGATATATTTATGAAACTCACATCTAACTGTCACCTAACCAACACCTCAAAGTCAATTTACCCTTCACTTTTAGCTTTCTCTCTTGTTCTGAGGACCCACTTCTTATAGACTCCTGTGTGCTGACCAACATTTTGTTAAATGCCTGATGAGAGGATTTCCCTGTGTATTAGAGAATCCCAGAATAGATTGCAGAGCACCTGCAAACACTCCTTGCTGCTGATGGTGGCACAATCCTTAGTAGTTGGCAAAATTCTGCATGATGGGGGGGTGGAGAATGCGTGACATGGAGCAAGGTATTCATTCAGCAATGCTTGAAAATAGGGTGTCCTCTCTCTTTAAGGACATTTATTAGTTCCTTTTACCAGAGTGTAAATTTAGATTAAGATTCTGTTTTCTCATCTCTAGAACTACATAGTCTTCATGATAGAGTCTCAGCAATTCTCTCCTGATGCTAATGCAGAGTTTGGGTGAGTGGCATAGAACACTACATCTTCATATTCTTCAAACTTCTTTTGTATTTTCTCTCTTATAAAAATGTTGAGGTGTAGTCCTTGTACCAGTGTCTGACCTAAAGTGCTTCTACAAACCATGCGTAAACAGTTGCTCTGCTCCTTTTTGTGTATGGTGTGAGGAATGGATTGAAGTTCATGTTTTCCTTATGGACATCCAACAGTTCCAGCACCATTTGTTGAAGCACCTTTTCACCTTTGTCAAAAATCAGTTCACTATATACGTGATGGCTTAATTCTAGACTCTGCATTCTGTTCCATTTATCTATAGTCTATCATTATGATAACGGCACACTGTCTTGATTACTCGCTTTATAGTGAGTTTAATCAGGTAGTGTAAGTCCCCCAAATGTGTTCTTTTTCAAAATCAAACAGTTTTTTAAATCAACTGCCCTTTCCTGTGTCCTCTCCCTTAAATCAATCTTATGAGGTGCATCTGCTCAGTGTAAACCTAAAAGCATGGTTCTCAAGGTGTGGTCATTGGACATTGTTAGAAATGCAAATACTCAAGCCACACTCCCAATGTTTTGAGTCAGAAAATACAGATGACTCAGCAGTCTGAGTTTTAACAAGGCCTCCAGGGATTCTGATGCCTGCTTAAGTTTGAGAACCACTGATAGAGAACATTCTCTTCAGAGTCCAGCCAACTTTTTTTGTAAAGAGCCAGAAAGTAAATATTTTAGGCATTGCAGGCCATATGGTCTCTGTTTCAATGACTCAACTCTGCCATTTTAGCCTGAAAGCAGCCATAGACAATATGTAAATAAATGAGCATAGCCATATTCCAATAAAACTTTATTTACAAAAACAGGTGGGGGGCAGATTTGGTCTGCAGGCCACAATTTGCTAACCCATTCGCACCTGTCCCACATCTACAACCTTGCCATTTGTCCCATTCCTCTTGCATATTCATATTCTCCATCATTTTAGACCTCTTTATTTTAAAGCCCCTCATGAAAGACTCTCTCAGTGAGGCTATGTTTAGTCATTCTTTTAATAGGGTTTTTTCAGTGCTGAAGTCAGATATTTCACCTAGTTCCAGCTAGCCCTTAATGCCTACTACTATACATCTACTTTTTATTTTAAAAGCAGAAAGTTTGTCATTTAGCCTCACTCTTGAGCATGCCACTTGCATGAGCCCCAAATGTTGGCCACATGCTACTGGAGACTTTGATTCTCACCGATTACCAGCCCCAAAGAGGGTATTGGTAATGGTGATTGCATTAGTTTGCTAGGGGTACTGTAACAAAGTATCAAAACTGGGTGGCTTAAAAGAGCAGAAATTTGCCTCTCAATTCTGGAGGCTAGAAGTCTAAAATCAAGATGTCTACAGGGCCGTGTTCTCTCTGATGGCTCTAGGGGGAGAATCCTTTCTTGCCTCTTCTAGATTCTACTGTTTATAGGCAATCCTTGGCATTCCATGTTTTATAGATGCTTCACTGTAGTCACATGACCCCTTCTTCCTGTGTGTTTTCATGTTGTCTTCCCTCTGAGCTTGTCTGTCTCTATGTCCAAATTTCGCCATTTTATAAGGCAACCAGTCATATTGGGATAAGACCCACCCTAACTATCTTATCTTCACTTGGTCAGCAGCAAACTTCTATTTCCGAATAAAGTCCCATTCACGGGTATTGAGGAGTAGGACTTCAATACCTTTTGGGGGGACACAATTTAATCCCTAACAGCAGTGAAGGTGGGAACTGAGGTTTAACAACAGCTGTTCTAGATGGAATCTTGACACTGGAATTTGCAAGCCTTATCTGTTCTATGTGTTAGAAAAAGTAATATTTACTTCTGGTGAAGATGCACAGAGCTCTCGTTGATTTACTTCAGTAAAAGACACAACAGTCACAATTTGCTAATCTAATTTTTTTCTCAAGAAAGAAAGAAAAAAATCATTACTTGCAGATCAAATGTTAGGAGAATTTCAAGCTATCTACAGGAATTTGAGCTCTCGGGACAGTATCTAACATGGCTGCTAACACACAGCATGTGCTGAGTAAGTGGAAAAAGCCTCTGGAGTTGAGAAGGAGATTGACGTTCATTCCTCCATATTAACCACAGCCGCCATTTGCTGAGCTCTTCTGCGTGTTAGGCACTATGCTGAGTACTCTGCTGGCACCTCACAGAACCCTTACCACGACGCTGGCTGCTATAATATCTTTTCACAGATGAAGCTTAGAGAGATGAAGTATGAAGTGACTTGCTCAATGTCTTGACCAGAAAGTAGCAGAGCAGGCATTTTAACCCAAATTAGTTTGAAAGCTCCCTAAAAATGTCTTCTTTTTCCCTGAAGTGTAATATGCATGTAGAAAAGTGTACATATTATAAGTGGAGAAAAAGCCCATCTTTTTAACCACTGCTCTATTTTTATCTCTTTCTGTAGTTCATTTACATAACACTTTTATTGACCACCTTCCACGTAACACTTTTATGATTAGTAGTGTGGAGACCAACCTCGCTGCTGAGCAGAGCTGGTGGTTGGGAGGGCGGAGCTCCGTGCCTGTCTTCGGATCACAAAAGGCCCTGAACTCCGGGCTAAAGAGCTTCATATTCATCCTTGGGCAAATCGGGGTCTTTAAAGGTTTTAAGCAGGATAGAGACGTGACGAAATTGAAGTTTGAGGTATGTGCTTTGGGCAGGGTTGGGAGAGTGAGAAGTAGAGACTGTCTCTGCTCTTTCCAAAATCTGCCCTGTGGAGGTTGTGATCATGTTTGGAAAGGGAAGCATTCTTAATTCTTGGTAAGAATCACCTTGTTCTGACTGAAGGGATATAGTCTACCACACTGCAGACTTCCAGAAGTAGAGGCTCTGTGTGTTGGATAATGGTCACTGCCACGTGCTCAAGATAGTTTTAAACCTCTATGGGCACATTAAAGACTCATGTGAAAGACTGTGGGCAGAACTGGGCAAGACTATGATTCTCCATTGTTGGAATACTGTTATGTCATGCTGGGCTTTCAGAGAAGCAAGTGACGAACAGATGCCCACTCTGCCTCTCCCTATATCTAAAAAGTACTTACCAAGAGACTTACTGCCTCATCATTCTCAGAAAAAGGCAAGCCAAATCCCATGACTTGCTTCTTTGACCTTTTTGCTGTGCTCCCTGCAGAAGAAATGAGTAGAAGGTATTTTCTGACTTGCCACTGCTACCATCAAGCTATTCATCAAACAATCAGTGGTTCTGAAAGTTTTCTGACTTTCTGTTTGGGCTCCCACTGGTAATTCTCAGTACTGGCTCATGTGTGTTCCATGGCAGGGCCATTTCAGAAATGGAAAAAATATAGCCATTCACTCCATTAGAAGGCAAGTCATAGAAAAATGTAGGATAATGGCTCTCTATTGGAAGACTGATATATTAGAAATTAAGAAACAGGATTAAACCCAACCATGTGGATATTGATCCTCATTTATGATGTGGAGTTGTAGGGTTGAAAGAGCATGGACTGGGAGTAAGGAAACCTGGGTTCTTGTTTTGACTCTGCCTCAATCTAGACCTCAAGCCAGGCATGTATCTCCCTAGGCCTCAATTTCCTTCCACGCCAAGGAGCTGAAAGACTGTCCCTGCACAGAAATGTCTCAGAAAGTGGATCCAAGAAAAGTGCCTGAGGATGCCAATACAGGAAAACCAAAATGTCACCAAAGAAATCTTTAAAAACTCCTTTCTTTTCTTTCTTTCTTTCTTTCCTTCATTTTTTTTCTTTTTTTCTGATAGTGAGAATCTACATAAAAAGGCAGGAAAAAGACTGAGATTGCTTTTTAGGATGATGAAAACAAGGAGAGAGAATTTGTTGTTTGAGTGTTTTTGTTCCTTTTCTGCTCAGTGATCTAAGTGCAGTGACCCAGAAATCCTGGCAATTACTGGGAGGAAAGTGGTGGCTGCATTTCCTTGGTGTGAAGGTAGACAGTGAATTTTTCCAGGCTGCTGCTTAGTTCAATACCCAGTGACTTTATAGCAGACATTTGTAAGTTTTAATTCATACTGGGCATTCTTCCCCTTTCAATTGGCCCTCTTGGGCTAAGTAACAACTTTACTTTTTTAGAGTGCCAGCAGTGGGCTCTAAAGTGATGAGTTTGTGGCTTTGTGAAACATTCCACATTTTTCAGTTTTCCTCTGTTACCTTTCAAAACCTTTATTTGAATCTTCATTATAACTCCCCACATTCTGCCTTGTTTCTTATGGTTATTTATGTAAACACCTAGGCCATAATAAGCTCCAATGGCAGAGACTGTGTTTTTGGCCTCTTGCTAATTGTGAAGAATGCCTTAGTGGGATACTTGGCAGGGAGCAGGTGCTTCTTGAATTGAACTCCATTGGATTGAGTTCCCCTGGGTTGTCTAGCAATTAGGGCACTAGCTCGAATGAAATCAATGCTTTCCTGTAATTTGTTCAACTTCCCTGCTCTAGGTATTGGGCAGGGTTACCAGACCCAGAGAGTGAAAATGCAGAATACAGTAGGGGATGTGTGGTTTAAGTATAGAAATATCATTCTTGTGGGCTCATTGCTCAGAAAGCTAAATAGTTTTCAGCTTGGTGACAGGGTAGAAACTGTCAATTCTAAAGCCTGGGTCTGTTGTAACAAAAGCAATTACTAATAAATGTCTCTCTGTCTCACTTGTGTAGGAGGGACTTAAAATCCTAATTGCCTCATGCAGGAAAAGGGAATAAATAGAGAAGTATATAGAGGTCAGTAGAGTGATAAGGGCAACAGAACATAAATCATCCTGATGATCAGAGGAGAGGACACTGGGAAGAGACTGTCCATGGGCCAATTACAGCAGGATGTTTCAGAAGTCAACTCTTGTCCTCTGATTCATACTTTGCCAGTGATATAAGTGGTTCTGAGAAAGTGACCCTGAGGATAAAATATTATGATATAAAACTATGAAGAGAACTATTAATTTAAAAATATTTGGGGGAAAGAGCAAATTACTTCTTCCTGTATGAAATGGACAGAGGATGATGACCAGAGTGTTGATAAACACTCCATCCAAATGCTAATGGATAATAACTAGCCCACTTGGAAAAGCAACGTCAACTGACAGTCAAGGGCTAATACTTTATGGAGTTGGAGGAAAGGTAAGGGCCCCTTCCCTGAAGTGCTACTAGTTCAAAGAACACGATGACCACGCCTAAGGAGCTGGCCAAGTGGTGTGCTAGAAAAATGAGGATACTGTGTTGAAGGGTCTGTGATGCTAAATGACCTATTATTGTTCTATGAATTATTCCCATGATAGGACCAAACACCACGCAATTAAGTGGAATAACCACTTCTGAGGGCAAGGGGACTACTGATTAATTTCATAGCCAATAGGATGATGGGTAAGAAGTTGGTCTCCAGACACTGGACAATGCTTTTGTTACTCAAAGATGCAAGTAAATTGTGTCCAAGGCTTCTCTCTGGATCAACTTTGAAAAACATAAAAGGCCCTAAACATGTTTCAGTGATGGCATATATTTGCATGTAAAGACATATGCATTTTATAATCAGCAGCATTGACCACTCAAGTTTGTGTTTAGCTAACTGGGAACTAGGAAAAACTCACTTATTAATTTATTTTAAAATATCTGTTGAACGCCTACTTTGTGCTTGACACTTTTCTGTGCACAGAAGATGCAGTGGAGAAGAAAAGAGAAAACACTTGCTCTCATTGAGCCTTCTCTAGCAAACACATATGACATTAAATTAGATACTAATTAGTGCTATGAAGTTAAATTAGGATAGGGGATAGAGAGAGAGAGGGTATACTAGTGTTGGCAGGAGGTAGGGAGAATTTGCATTCTGGTTTCTCTATGTAGCCTTGCGCAAGTCTCTTCTGCTCTCGGGGCCTAAAGTTCTTCATTTGCTCAATGAGAGGCACAGGCTAGCATAAAATACCTATGACTCCTTTTTTCTTCCATTCTGCAGGAACCCTTATGTCAGATGTACAGGACCCCATTACTTTATACTGATAAGAAGGAACGGCACTTTGCCATTTTACATTTCACAAGCCAAGTTACTTTTGTACTCTGGTGTACAAGTTTTCCTTCTTAGTTGCAGATCAAAAACAAAAGCCCAGGTCAGACTATTGGGCTCAGCTTGGGTCATATGTCCTACCTGAATAATTACTGTATTCAGGGGAATAGGATACCACGACTGACCTGGTGTTCAACTGTAAAGAGTAACTGGGGAGGGGAAGAATAGGGGGAGCCTCTGTGATGGGCAAACTGATTTTGATCCTGTGTTTGATTTGGGGTCAGGGTAATTACCCTAACCAAATGTTGTGATGTTGCCAGAAGAAAAGGCTAAGTGATGCTGAGCAGACCACACCTGCAAACATCCACAGTATCAGTTTGAGTTCCTATCTGCAAGCAACAGAGGCTGACTCTGGCTGGTTAAGCATGAAAGAGTTTATTACATTAATGTTGAGGACACATAGATTTTTTGTGAAGGCTGGGGACCAGGTTTGATACTGATCCCCACATCCTGCCATCAAACTGGTCTGAAGAGAAAACTGCTGCCACCACCACTAACTCTTGGAAGCCACAGTTTGTACTGCCGCTATTTCTTCACCGTGAGCGTGGCCTTTCTGTAACTTACTGCTGCCAGGAGGGAAGGAGTGGTCCCTCTGCTTTTCCCTTTTGCTTCAAAAGCTTCTACGTCAGTGTCTGGCATGGGAAGGTCACATGCCTGTGGTAAGGGAGTTGGGAAAAGTAAGTTTCTAGTATTTCTAGCTCTTTTGGAGGAGGAAATTTTGGTCCCTCTCCTCCAGAAAGTGGTGTTTCTCCAAACACAGAAAGGGGTTCTGAAGTTGGGCAGCCCAAACGAGCAGCAAACATCTATCACATCTGTTACATGTTGTTAATAGTACAGGCCTTTCTCCCTCTGCCCATGAGCCCTAGCACAGTGCCTTACCCAGCATAGACGTCAGCTTTCAGAGGTGAGGAAGAAGTCAGCCCCCCATCACAAAAGCATGTTTCATGTCAGGCGTTGCAGAAAGTTGAAGTCTCAAGATGATAGGTCCCTAATGTTCTCCTAGACAAACACTCTCACCCCTTTGAATGAATGTCACCTGTGTTCTTTTCAAATAGCCTTTTTGAAGTTCATCAACATAAAACTGAAAGAGCCATCTCTCCTTCTCTGCTGAGTGTCAGAGGTCTTCTTTCCCCTACGTGAGTTCATAGTGACCTTCCTTCCCTGCTGACTGCAAGGCAATTTTCGGAGAGGGTCTTACTTAAGTTGCACTTGTGTATAAATGAAAGCGGTAATTTTGCTGTGTTCTGGAATGAGGAAGTGGTGGTTGCCCAGCTATTGGCAGGTGCGCATCTTCGTCTTTTCTTTCTACAATGCAGTTCTTGGAAAAACTCCTACTTTAAAATTCTGAGTCTATGGACCTGTTTTACACAGAAAAGATCACATAGTAGGCAATCAATAAATATTTTTTTGAATAGATGAAAGGGGCAGCCTGGAGTCCTGGAAAGAGCCAGGTTTGAGGGATGGGTAGACTGAGAGGTTGGATTCTGTTACAGCTACTTCATACCTGTGTGACCTTCAACAACTCACT
Organism: Equus caballus; assembly: GCF_041296265.1. Classification (NCBI taxonomy): domain Eukaryota; kingdom Metazoa; phylum Chordata; class Mammalia; order Perissodactyla; family Equidae; genus Equus; species Equus caballus. Next base: position 23,173,438 of record NC_091699.1, read on the forward strand.
TAATGGCAGTGAATCTCGCTGATTCATCCTAAAATGGAGATAATAGTCCCCATCTTGCAGGTATGTTGCCAGGATCAAATGAAATAATGTATATAAAGTGACAGGCACATAGTAGGTGCTCAATTAATGGTATCTATTTTATTATTCATGATTGAGTGGTAATTCATTAAAGGTTGAATGAATGAAGAAATGAATGAATGTCATGAGAAATTCCACTGATGGGTGGAGAGCTTCCTAGTGGGTTCTCAGCAGGGTGAGGTTCCCAGGGATTAGGATAATTTTACGTGATGGCTTGTGAAGGAGAATAGAAACACTTAAATTCAGGCACAGAATCTGCCATAATGCCTTCCTACACATACTTCCAATTCTCTCTAGATTATCCTTGCCCCACTTCTTCACCTGAATACCTCCACACATTCTACACCCACCTGGCTCGGGAGTCACCTCTCCCTCTGAGAAACCTTCTCTGATTCCTCAGTCTAGGTTGGGCACCATGCCATTCCATGTTTACTTCTGCCATAGCACTTGTCATAGTGCTCAACTAGCCTGCATCACCTGTACCCTCTGCACTGCCTGATTCTTTGCAAGTTGAAGGAATGATGGACTGTTGTCTGGATTGTACAGTCAGATCTGAGACCTCGGGCAAGTGTCTTAACCTAAGCTCCAATTTCCTTGTTAGTAAGATGAGGATGGGACTTGACTTCTCTGCTTCCTGCCAGAGTTGTGAGGATCAACTGCAATTGTGGATGTAACCTAACAGGGCCCTGAGAACTTGCTTGGGGTATTCAGAAGACCAGGTTTTGGCTAAGGACCTGGTTTTTGCTTAGCTTATGCCATATGACTAGGTTTTATTGTGTTGGGTAAGGATCGCAAGCTAATAGGATCTTAAGTATCTCTGGGGAAAAGATAAGCAAGAGAACCTGGAGCAGTCATCAGGGAGAGGAGAGACTAAGGGTTTAGAGAGAATTCTAGAAATATGTCTTCTCTTTACCCATGAAGCCATTGGTAACAGTGACATTACTCAATAGTGCTTTTGGAGTTGAGTTTCTCAGTTTTTGTTTGAAGGAGTGGGGTGGTTAGTGGGGACCAGGCAGAATTAATGATTGTCATTACTGGCCTCCAGATAGCCATGGGCACATGAAGCATTGGCCCAGTGAGGTATAGGCAGTTTGATTTACAGATGTAAAAGTGATCTGTGTTGGAACCCATCTCTGAAGTGGGTTATGGAGTGGATCCATGTACTGTCACTTCTGTTTTAGAGACTGGACTACCTTTCTAGACCATCTGGCAAATGACCAAATGACTTCTTGGATCAAGCCTTCCCTTCCTTTTCCATCTTTCACTGATTTTTCCCAGGCAAGTTTGTAAACGAGTTTATTTTAAGCATTCAAGTTCTTCAGTTCTGTGTTCTTTGCACTGTCCCAATTTATTGCTTCTATATTATCCTAATGTCATTTAGTGCTCCTTATGATCTTAATCTTTACTCACCTTCATGGACCATAGGCTGATCTCAGGAATGATATCAGCTATTTAGATATTTATGACAACTTAGATCATGAATGCTTGCATTTTAATCATACTAATACTTGAACTGAATTAGGGAACAAAAAGCATCCTTTCCCATTAGCAGGGTTTCAGAAACCACCTGAGTAGAGGAGAATTTTGAGGGTGACAGATGATAGAACTAGCTAGGGAAGGGCAGTTTTGCCTGGAGTTATCCAATTCAAGTCCCATTGCATCTTTTCATAGGGCATAGAGGACTGGTATCACTGTTACTTCCTTTTCTTATTAAAAATAAAGTTGAAATAATTATGAGTAATTCCTAATCTACAGATATTTGTTGAACAGTAGAAAGCACTGCAGTCTTTTGTATTTAAACCTATAAATCAGTAAACCAAATCTCCAGAGGCTAAATTTTAAATGTCTAAGATGTCCAAATGAAATCCACTGTTATAAATATGAGCCTATTGAAGTGAAGAGTTTCTCATAGGCAGAGCAAATAAATAAATGGTTCAGATGCAGCATCAACTGAAGCCAGCAAAACTTTGTTGGCCTCTATCCATCACCACTTTGCTTTACCTCCTGGCACCAAGTAGAACTGCAAACCCACAAGCAACTCCATATATGGGGAACTCACCCAAAATTGCAATATTAGTAAAATTTGGAAACGGTCACAGATTTCAGTGGTGCCGAGTAGGTTGCTTCCTGTTTGAGGATTTATCCATAATACGTGCAAAGCTTTGGGGAGATAGATATTTTAGCTCACTCTGAGGAAGAAATTCCGAATGGAGTGGTTCAAAGAAGGAATGTGTCACCTCCAGAAGTCATTAGCTTCCTGTGCTGGTAGTTATTTTGTCCCAGGCTCAGTGAACAGTGCAGGGATGTGGTAGAGGGGTTTTAAGCATTGATTAGGGCTGGGCTAGGTGTCCTGGTGTTATATCTTATGCTGAGGTAAGATTTTAAGGTGGTTAGTCACAATAACCCTTGAAAATCCATCATGAAGACACGTTATGGAAAGCCACAAACTCTCTTAAGCAGGTTCAATGCTTTTCCTTTCCCCTCCAGCCTTGGAGACGATTGCTGTTTCTTTAGTTGGGCACCATATTAAGTAATTTATGAGTGCCATAGTAAGAAAGAAATGCAGTATCTTTACACTACAACTAGAAGATCATTCTGTAGCACAAGGCCTTCATGTGCTGAAAGTTCTGGAGAGTTCCAGAGTTCCCGAGGAACTCCAGAGAGGCCAGAATCAGGAAAGGTGAGTGACTAGGGAAACATGAGATTTCTCCCCTCTTAGCTCACGTCTTTCTCCTATACCAGTCATGCGTTCAACTAAGTGGAATGGTACGTTAATGTTCTATACTATTTAATTGTTAATTTTTTTCTCTTTCCCTCTCTCTTTTTTAACTTACAGTGTGTAAAGTTGAATTTGGGTAAGTAAATGCACAGTTGATGTGATTCCTGTGTGATGGTCCTTCCAAACATGAGATTTTGTGTTTTCTACTCATTGGGTCTCTAGAAATCTAGTTTAAGAAGTTGCTAACCCTTTAGCCCAGTGTTGGCAAACTATGGTTCAGGCTGCAGACCATATTCAGTGTGTTGCCTGTGTTTGTAAATAAAGTTTTATTGGAACAGAACCATGCCCATTCATTTATATGCTGTGGCTGCTTTCAAGCTACAACAGCAGAGATGAATAGTTGCAATAATGAGTGTATAGTCCTCAAAGGCCAGAATATTTACTATCTGGCCCTTTACAGGAAACAGTTTGCTCACCCCTGCTCTAGGCAATTTTTGTTTGTTGGTTGGTTTTTGTGCATAAGGAAACATGCATATGCTTATCCACTTGCACATAAAATGACTTCCTGTAAGGCAGGAGTTTTCTAATGATTCTGGGAAATAGCTTACCTGCCTAAGCACTCTAACCCAGAAGATTATTTATTAGTGCTTGTTTTTCCACCCACTAAACTGAAGCAAAGAACTTCTGTAAAAACAATCCATGAAACACTACTTATCACTATATCAAAACTGTCAATAAAAATCAACCCCCATCTCTTCGGTGAGAAATTCTGCCAATGATTATAGCTTAAGAGCAAGATATTTATCTCGCCTCCTGTCTCAACAGCAGCCTTTCTCTGCCTGATTAGCCAGGGCAAAATTTAATTCTGCATTTGAAGATTTCAGATTAGATTAAAAGAAACATTTGTTCAGAGGCATGGATAGGAGCTATACCTACATGTGGAAATGCTGATATTAAACCTTGTGATTAGACTTAGTTTAAAAAATGCTTTGTTTTTTCAGTGTGCCAAAGGAGGCTTATATTTCATCTGACCTCAATTTCCCTGAATAGAACTGAGTGAGATTTCATAGCATAGTGCAGAACTGCTTATCTTGAGGTGGAAAAAAAAATGTCGTTAGCTGATTACTGCTGAGGCATCATATTTAGAAGGCCGAATGGTTAGCCAGCTAACTTAAGATCGGAGAAGGGGAAATTATTGCTTATTATATAGGACTATTTCCACCTCTGATTTGAGTCTTTACTTGATGTGATCATTCCGCTGGCTTAGGAACATAGGAAAAGGGGATGGTGGGGCTAGTTTTTATCTACATCCTATATCACAACTGTTCTAAGGAAGCATCTGGTTCCACACAGCAATAAATTAGTCACTATATGTGGCCATAGTTTATTTTCTAAAATAATTTTTATTCAGGCTTGGCACAAAGCTTTTGTCATTTTCAAAAAGGCTAGAAAAAGATTGTAAATTCTGTCAACCAACAACTTTTTAGGTGAGGCATTTATTATTTCAGCTCAAGTACCAACCAGCTGCTAGCTGAATTAAGAAACTTCCATTCTCTACGTCTCTGAATCCACACCTGTAAAATGAAAGATTAGGTAGGTGATTTATGTGGGTCTTGATTTCTAATCTTCCGTGACTCAGTGCTATCTATGATGACCAGCTTTTCTCTTCCACTTCTTTATATGCTGACAGCACTGATTACATGCAGAAGGTTGGAAAATTGTACGGACTTCTCTGTTCACCTTTCCCACCCTGCTGTCTCTATGGGAGGCGCCATCACTCTCCATCCTTCCTCCGACTGTAGCTCCTTGTCGCCCTCTTTTTCCTTCACCTGTTCCTTAGTTTCTGAAAGCACCCCACTTTTGCTCCCTCTTCCATTCTCACCGTATCTCTTTATTTCTGCATGTTTTCACCATTGTCCTGCCTTATTTATTTCCCCTGTTTCATCCCCCCGCTTTACCGCAGGTTTGTTTTGAAATCCCCCCAGAGCACACTTGTGATTCTGTTTTCTCTCGCAGCACGGAGCTCCTCAGGTGAAATGCCTTTGCTGGCATTGTTAGTCAGAATACTAAGTGGTCTAAGGACCTGCGAAGGTCAAGTGCCTGTCTGCTGGAATAAATGGAGCTTCAAAGTGAGACCAAGTCGACACAACAGGAAGACCCAGTGGATTTTCCTTCTCTGTTAGCCCATGGTGAAATCAATCATAATATGCCTCCCTGAAAATTGAACTCAGGGAATTAGAATCAGTGATGTTCTTTGTAACTGTGCCTCAAGGAGTAGGAGGGGAAAAAGGGAGAAGTGAATGGGTATACTTTTAAGAAAAGTATCTTAAAATGCTCTTCCCTTGATGTTTCATGCTTGTCCTCTGTCCCCATTGTCTTGTTTACAGAACAACTAGAAACCATTCATCATGAAACCCCAAACCCCCAAAACTCCTGAACTGGGATTTGAACATGTCTTCTTTCAATTTTTGATGCAGTTATGAAGAAGGCATAGAGGGCTTGTGGCAAAAATTGACCATGAGCTTTATATCTATCAAGAGTCAACCATGCATTATGTACAGAGACGCATATAATCCAAAAGTAATATATGTGTGGATTGGAAAAGCACTGTAATTGCTTATAGCTGAAGGGCAGTCATGTAGAAGAGGAAGCAGCTTTGTTCTCTTCTGAACCAGAGTGATTGGATACGAATTGCAGGAAGGCGAGATTTGGCAGAGTGTAAGGAAAGAATATTGAATAAGCATATCTGCTGCACTAAGTAAGGGGTCTCTGAGTTTCCAGTTTAGGAGAAGTTGGAAGGAAGAGAGCTTGCAAGGGATTTATTCATTCATTAAGCGAATATTTACTGAGTACCTATTCAGTGTCAAGCACTCTTTTGGGTTCTGGGACCCAGCAATGAACAGAGATATCTGGAGGATTCAGGAATCACGTCTGTGACTTTAAGATCCCTTATACCTTGAGGATAATTCTGGGGTTTGTTTAGCTTTTGGGAATGGGGATTTTAATTGGCTAAAAATAAATAAAGCCAACAAACATGAACTATCTGTTTTTCAAGAAGTGGAATGAAATCAAACTTACTTATAACTGAAATTACCCTAAACACAATGATCAGATGAATTAGTCTCTGTAGGATTTACATGCTATAGGGTCATCAGTCTGAACATCAGTTACAAGTCCCAGAAGAAAGCTGGTCACTTGTGCTTTGGAGTGACTTAGATTATGAATAAGTAGGCATTCACCAACATATTAGTTTTTTTTAAAGGCTAGTGTTGAAATACATTTGTATTCCTAATGATAGGTCTGTAGAGGAAATTGAAAAGAAGGGGGAATTTATTTTTGGTGTCTTTTTTCCGTTTTTGCCTTCCTCTTCTAGCTCCAAAATCTTCTTCTCTTATTTGCTTCAAAGACACTGATGCCCTTAGGGCCCAAGGCTCCCATATTTCACTTTGTCTTCTATCTTCCTCCACCCTTCCAAAAGTATCTAGAGTTTCCCAAATCATACATCTATTACCTCTCCTCTTGTCTCTCAAATAAATATTCTTTTCCTTGATCCTGGTTCCCAAACTGCCCTCACAACAATAAGAACATGACCGCATTGAGGAGGTCACGTTGTTTGGTGCAATGCTTCTCAAGCATACACGTCCTACACATGCATACATCACTGTGGCTCTTGTTAGGATGTGGATTAAGCTTCAGCAGGTCTAGCTTGGGGCCTGGAATTCTTCATTTCCAACAAGCAACCAGCTACTGCTGCTGTGGAGGCGGCTGCACTGTGAATCACTATAAGAGGAAGAAGTATCTGGTGGAGTAGGAATTAGGAACTTTCTCACTTAATTTTATGACCTTGGGAAAGTTACCTACCTCCCTAGGCCTAGTTTTCTCTCATATAAGAATGGAGCTACACCATTTCTCTTTTTCTCTGCACACTCTCTAATCTAAGTTTAACTAGTCTTCATTCAAAGAAACTATTTCCTATTTCACAGAGAAGGCTTGTGAATGCCATTCAGTCACACTTTATGTGTAAGCTACTAAATGATTATCCTCATTGGGGCACATTGGAATATCAAGAGTGAACTTTCTGTTCAGAAATAATAATCCCACCATCTGACCTCATTATGTTCCCTAGGAAAAAACGAAACTTGCTGCCTATGAGGTACACTTGACAATCTCATGGTCATGGTCATCTGGGAGAAGTTATTGCCATGAAACCCAAGTTCTCTCTGGCAAACTCTAGGGGCAAATTTGAGCCAACTTTTCTGCATTGGTCTGTTCTTGAATCTAGCACTTAGCATCTCTCTAAATTTAGTGGGCATTTTCTGCTTTAATGAATATCTAACTGTGTAAATATAGATGTTGTTTGGTCAGCACTTTCCACAGCAGTATTTTCCAGAGATAATTTGCCTGCAATAAACTCCTGAGGCAAACATGCTTCCCCTTTACCAGCCTTGCACAAACAGCTGATCTAGGCTCGGGGACATAAATAACTTCTTTGCAGCGAGACACTTACCTCCAGAGAGTCTCAAACTTTGTCAGAGCAGTCTGTCTTGGAAGTGACTACCTTTCACATTTCTATTGGTTGACTCTCTAAGTTCCTCCTGGGACTTGATATTAGCAAACATGGCCCTCCTTTGCTTGGGATTATGGATGTTTTTAGAGCCAGAAGTTCTTTGAGATGAGCTGATCTAGTGGTTCTTAGTCTAGATTCCCTGATGGTTTTGGGGAGACTTAATTTGCAAATCTCCTCAAAATATATGTACACTTTGGAGGGTTTGGGGGTTGTGAGGAGAGGCTCATAGAATTCATCAGATTCTTAAAGGGTCTGTAATTCAAAAAATTTTAAGAACTTCTATTCTAATCGAGGTTCCCTTATTCCCAAGGCACTTTCACATACATAAAATAATGATTAGCCTTTACCTGTATCTTGTAGTCCTTAAACAAGCAACAAATTTGTTGTTTTAGGTACTACAGAGTGTGCAAGGAGATGCAATGAGCAATCACTACTTTCCTATACCTTATGATGTATTATTCATTTATTCATGAAATAATTGTGGATTAAAAACTACATTGCATCCCCTATTTAAATGGGGATGCAGAGACAAAAGACACTATTCTTGCTCTTAGTAAAACCTCCATGTAGCTGAAGACCGGTGACCAAAAAGACTTGTGTGGTAAACATCAGTGTATCATATGTCCCCCAGCTTCCCAGAAGGGCTGTAGGACACGTGATAGAACTGCCAAAAGTATGTGAAATCAGCTTTGTGAATCGAAAAACCTAAGTAACAATTCTGTATTCTACAGCAGTACAAAAACTGCATGTCTCTCGTCGAGAGAGAAAATAAAAACAGAGCGATTATTTCCTGGGAAAGTTTGGAGAGGAGTTAGCAGTATCCTAGGATGGGGGAAACAACCACATTCATGAAGATAGTTCCAAAATCTGGCTATACATTAGAATACCCTGGAGAGATTTTTGTTCTTTAATACATGTCAACTTAATTCGTGCACACAGTTAGAAATGTCAGATAGTAGTCAAGGATTGTGAGGAAAAACAGTAGCTCTTGCTCCAACACTTTTCATTCCCCGGTCTTGCTTGAACAGTTTTTGAAAACCTACAGGTTCCTAGGGCTTCACCCAGAACTCCTAATTGTTTGGATGAGTGGGAAAGGTCCCAAACCCTTATTTTGTGCTGGGACAGCACAGTTCCAAAGCTTCCTTATGGAGTGGTCCAGGTTGGCTGATTAGAGTCACTTGGCTTGGGACCTTTCCACTCACCCAAACACTTTAGGCCTTCAATGCCTGTAGTTTGAGCGCCATAAAAGTGCTGTAGATGTGTTTTAAGGAAGGAGAGATCACTTCAGCAGCCATCGTCAGGGTCAACTTCCTGAATGAGGTGGTATTTAAATGATCCTTGATGAATAGACTGATTTTGAGACATGCCTTGCTCTTCCTGTCCTGGGAGGCCAGCTTTCATTGCTGGTTGGGTTATCCTTTGAGTGGGGGCATGGTTATAATGCATATTACATTTCTGGTAAGGTCTTCTTAAAGACCTTCTTAAAGATCTTCTGAAAATTCTGGAAATTGAGATGGATTTCAATTTCCCCTCTCTCTTGGTGATTCAACAGACCTTCTGTTTACTCACATTCCTAACTCCAATATGCACCAGCCTTATTGACAGTAACCTCCAGAGGAGGGGGAAAATGAGATAAAAGGTCAAAGCAGTATTCTCACTGATGCATTTCCTTGAAACCAGTACATATTGCCTTGCAAATGCCGCGGCAGAAAATACAGTGAACCAAAATGAAAATATGCTTGTGACTAACTTGACCTATTCTAATAACAATCTCTAAATACTAATCTCATTATGTGCTTTTAATGCCATACATGAGGACAGATGCTTTTAAAGGTCAACAAGTGAATGTATTAAAACAGTCTCTTATTTGCTTATCAGATGAAAACCCAAGAAACGCAGGCTTTTTTTTTTATTTTCTAGGGACTTAATTTTTTTCCTCTTCTGTATTTTTATTACATTTCTTTGACCTTAATCTTTACAGATTGCTAATAATCTCAGTTCCTTGAAGGCTTTATGTTCTTCAACAAAACAAAAACTTTTTTACTCATTTATAGTTGAAGTTTTTCCTTTTTCTTTTCTAAATTGGAGTTTTTCCTCTACTTTGAGGGCAATCTATACTATTTTCTGCTGAAGGGAGAATAAAACTAAATATTATATTAATAATAAAATAATTTGAAATCCTTAGGAGAAATGTACTCCATAAAATAGTATCACATCGTTTCAAAGGAGAAGTAAGTGCAAGAGTTAGGTTAAGTCAAGGAATGGTCTAAAGAATTACAAGGGAATAGAAAAATAAGAAATAGTTTATCAACTGTAAGAGGAAGAAATATGTTTCCTGTTTATTTCAGTAGGAAAGAAAGTAAAGAACAGATAATTCCAAAGTGTATACTTTTCATATTTGACAAGACACTAAACTCTGCCTTGAAAACTGAAATAGACTAATGACGGCCTTCTGGGTTGGGATAGCAGGGAGTTACATAAGAACAGAGTAACAGGCAGTTTTCTGAATCCTTTTAAAAATGATGCTCAAAGAAATTTGGTTGAGGGAAAAGAGAGAAACCCTAGGACTTGAGAAGGCTTACAAATGCATCGGATGTGAAAATAGGAGCCCTGTTTTACCACATTCAAGTCAGTGTCTAATATTTTGAAGAAGTAGTCAGGTGTTAATTCTAGAAGAGGGAAGCCAGATGGGTAAGTTCATGCCCAGGTAGCCTATGGAGAATTAGGTTAACTGCCATGGAAATTAGGATAAATTCTACTCCAAGGTCTAGGATCAAGATTAGAGTTAGGATATAGAGCCAGGAGTTTTGAGTTAGGTGGGAATAGTGGCCTAGGAAGAACTGAGAGAAATGAGTTAAGAAATTTCAGAAATGCCTTAGGTATTTACGACTCACTTATCTTGGGTTCTTGCAAAGGATGTGTGGTCCTTTGGAGTGTCTGAGTGGCTAAAAAAGACAGAACAGTTCTTGCCATTGAAGTACACACATCAAGTGTACATGTTTAAATAGCCCAAATGAACTCTGTAGTCTGTCTGTAGAGAGTAGGCTGGAGTCATTGCAGAACGGGTCCATATAATTTTTTAGGAAAAGATGGAGACCTTGGAGGTCTCACTTATCAACCTAACTTCTGTGTCTAGAAATTATTAAAGCAAATTATGCAATTAGACTTACAGTGCAATTGTTGTCAAATGACTAGACCTGTTTTCCTCAAGGAAAATAACGCTACAATCACGTGCTGGAAAATGAATCACAACTGGATCTCCAAAAATAAAAAAGTTGTGCCTATACATACGTATACAAGTTTGCTATACATTTCACTGACATGAAAATGTGTATTACACAATTTACAATTAATAATAAAAACTACAGTACTGTTTATCATAAATTCCATACAGCCAATTGATTCACACAGAATGCTGTCATAGATTTTCTTCCGAATTCTTGTATCCACAGCCAACCTATGGTTGCAGTTGATGAATAAGTGTAGTTCCCACATGAATGTTGATTGATATTTTCATTTACAATAATGAGTGATGTGAAAGTGAAACAATGAGGACTTATGCTGGAAATCTACTCTTTTGCCAATGATGTCGGATTGGATAATAGTTTTCAAATACAGTTATGCACCGCATAATGACATTTTGGTCAAGGAGGAACTGCACATACGATGGTGGTCCCATAAGATTAGTACCATGTAGCCTAGGTGTTTAGTAGCTATATCATCTGGGTTTGTGTAAGTGCACTCTATGATGTTTTTACAATGACAAAATTGCTTAATGACACATTTTTCAGAATGTATCCCCATCATTAAGGGACGCATGACTGTACTGGCAGAATATTTCCTCAACTTTTTGTGCTATTAACAATGCAATGACTATAGACACAATAAACTTCAATGTCTAACCGGTATTATTAATAATTTCACTATCAACAAAACAATAAATTAAGTCTTGATTCATAACATTTGCTGATTTCTGTGGTATAAATACTCTTACATGGTCAATTTCAAAGTACTAATGTGAATAATTGAAAATGGAGTTGGGAAGAGATGTTCATTACCACACCATGATACAATAAGTCCAGCATACATATAAAATACATGTAAATAGCCTCCAGAGCATCAGACCAGCTGGCTACAAACTTGAGGGTTTCCACAACCACTTTCAGATTTGATAATTCACTAGAACAACTCAGAGACCTCAGGAAAGTGCTGTACTTATGATTACAGTTTTATTACAGCAAAGGATACAAATTAGAGCCAGCCAAAGGAAGAAATGCATAAGGTGAAGTCTGGGAGGGATCCAAACATGAAGCTTCTGGTTGTCTTTTCCTTGTGGAGTCCTGGCTGGCATTATCTCCTCTAGACTGCAATGTGTGACAATACTCAAAACTCTCAAAATTCCCAACCTGGGGAGAGCTCACCTGAGCCTTTGGTGTCCGTAGTTTTTATTGGGGCTTGATCGTCTAATACGCACATGGCTGACCTTTAAGTGTCCATCCCTTCCTGGTGACTCAGGATATACCTTTAGTCTCCAGAGGTTGGAACTGATATGGCATATCCCAAAGCTCCCATCCTAAATCACAGTGTTAGACTGTCCAGTGGGTAAAGCCCCAGGCAAACAAAGACACTCCTATCAGGCAAGGCATTCCAGGGACCTAGAGATCACCTCCTAGTACCTGAAGCAAAGGCCAGCCCTCTCTTCAGGTAAAGTTAATTTTTCACTAGAGTTGTCCATTGGTATCCCGAGGGGACTGGTTCCAGGACATCCCCCTCCATACCAAAATCCACAGATACTCAAGTCTCTTACATAAAATGGTGTAGTATTTGCATATAACCTATGCACATCCTCCTGCATACTTTAAATCATCTCTAGATTACCTATAATACCCAATACAATGGAAATGGTCTGTACATAGTTAGTATACTGTATTGTTTAAGGAAGAATGAGAAGAAAAAAAGTCTGTACATGTTCAGAACAGATACAACCATTGTAAGCCTTTCAATCTGCAGTGGGTTGAATCTGCAGATGCAGAACTCGTGGATATGGAGGGCCAACTGTATACAGATTTTGATAGGGATTTTGTTGAATCTGTAGATCAGTTTGGGTAGTATTGCCACCTTAACAATTTTAAGTCTTCCAAACCATGAACACAGAATATTTTTCCATTCACTTAGGTCTTCATTTTTCTTTCTACCACGTTTTGTAGGTTTCATTGCATGAGTCTTACACTTCTTTTGTTAAATTTATTCCAAAGTATTTTATTCTTTTTGATACTATTATAAATTGAAATTTTTTAAAATTTTATTTTAGGATTGTTCATTGATAACGTATCAAAATACAATTGATTTTTGTATGTAACTTGTATCCTGCAACGTTGCTGAACTCATTTATTAGTTCTAACAGTGTGTGTGTGTATTTCTTAGGATTTTTATATACAATATGGTCATCTGCAAATTGAGATAGTTTTACTTCCTTTCCAATTTGAATTCTTTTATTTCTTTTTCTTGTCTAAATGCTCTGGCTAGAACCTCCAGGACGATGAAATGGTGAGAGCAAACCTTCTTGTCTTGTTCTTGATCTTAGGGGGAAAGCTTCAGTCTTTCGTTATTAAGAATGATGTAGGTTGTGGAATTTTTGTGGATGGGCTTTATCAGTTGAGGAAGTTCCGTTACATTCTTCCCTTTGTTGGGTGTTTATGTACTTTAACTTTTAATAACAGTTGTGTTTAACAACCAGCTTACAAAATTCTTAACAATGTAACAGTTGGCACTCTTGAGCCAATACAAGCCAGCTCTAGCACACTACTGTAAATCTGATCATTTCTCTTACTTTAAAATACAAACTCCAACTATGGCAAACTTAGGCCTCCCAGATGCCAATTGAATGAGTGCTAACGTGGTTGTAATGCTAACAAATACCTTCAAAAAAGAATTAAATGAAAACACTCATTTCCATAATAAAAATCAGTTAACGCATACTTTTTTGAAAACATAAAGTATATATTGTATTAAATAAGCAGCTTGCTTTGAGACCAAAATTTTTCAAGTGCCTAGTATATTAATTTATGAAATTTAGTGAGATGATCAGTGTACAAAGTGAATATTTTATGATTCATTATCTAGAAGCCTAACTCAAGTTTAATTTGCAAAAGACACTATCAATCAACATCATGTCTATTTTGATCAGGGAGGTTTCTGTGGTTGTGAAAGTATTAACCACAAAGCCATACCCAGTAATAACAACAAAAGCGTTAGTATTATAGCCGTGGAAAAGGCCTCACTAAAAAACACATTTCAAGGTCCACTGTTTTGGTTTTGCCTCATTACATGTGCAATTATGGAATAAGCAATGAGGAAAAAAAAAGCTGTCTGTTCTCTTTTACCCCAGTTACCTGTAGGAAGTTTAATTAGTTTAAGAAATTTGCAGAAGTTAATTTGAATATGAAACTCTGTTGTGTAATCTGAAATTGTGTTAGTGGAACCCCATAATGGTTTATACCTGCTGTTATTTTCATGGAAATGGGAAAAAATGGCATCAGTGAAGTCAGAATCTGTCATTTATGGTTTTTACTTATACTTAATCATTGTTTCCTGTTGCTAGATTTTATTAAACCATTAATTAATGACGTGAATTGGTTAGACAAAGGCATTTGGGATTTACGTCTCTAAGATTTAGCTTACGAAGTTTCAATTATTGAGACATTTGCTGCCTTTTGTATTCTTATTGAAACTAAGTTGCCCTTTTAGGCACACAGTAGGACCCTTGGAGAAAATTTATTGATCTTTCTTAGAATTTGCAATAGAGAAGAGAGGTTTGGTCAGAGTTAGCTATGAACCATAGAATTTAAATCAGATATCAGAAAACCTCAATTAAAGGATTTTAAGCTAAAAGATGGCTCAAGAAGGTTGACAGTTCTCAAAAACAGTTTGTAATTATAATAATGTGAACAAGAAAATGCGTTCGTATCTAAAGAAAAGGCAGCAACTCAGAGAGTGCTCTCTTACCAGTTTAGGCTTATTGAGATAACGTAGATATATTTGGAGGTGTCTTTCCATCTTACAACGATGTCCTTAGCCTTCTCTTCCTGGCAGCCATCTTCATGCAATGTAATCGTACCTCCTGGGAACAGCAAATTGGAACTGGGAAGGGACTCTGACTCAAATTTTATTAGAATCTTTTCCCCTAGAGGTTGTTGTGTGAGAGAATGAGTCTCTCTATGTATCTATCTGGAACTATAACAGAAACATTGGCATTCTGGGCTACCATCTTCTCTCTGCTTTGTTTACTGAGAGGCAGAGAAAGTCAGTCAGAAGGACTGAAACAGATACACATGCAAAGAGAAGATGAGACAAGATAGAAAAATATATGTTTAAAATGTCCAGGGGGATTATGAGCATGAGAAGGAACACTCCTTATTCTTTGTATTTTGTTTAATGCTCAATTATTAATCTCTTATTTATAAAGAAAACTATTTTTTGTTAAGTGAATATTTAGATATTGATTACAAATTTTGATTACAGTTCTTCAAATAATTTAAACTGAAGTTATAAATTTAGTGTGGTTGATTCTTTTCTTACTTCAAATTCCTTAAACAGCGGATGAAACATACATAATATAATAATTACAGATCTTCTTAATACCGACTTTACCAAGGATAGTTACAAAACACTAAAACCTTCTAATTAACTTTGTTTCTTATTTTTTGGCCTCCTCTGGTTTTACGGTTACAACAACTACAATTTCTTAGGGTTTCAGAAGTTCAAATCAGATACATTTTTTATCTTCTTCAAATTGTTTTTTTGTAATCTTACCAGAACAAAAGTTAAAGAATACTGTATCAGACAAGCTGAGGAGCAGGTTTTGTGTTTTTAATAGACTGAATCTTATAGACAAGGGTCATTCAGAATTAAGCCATTGGTCATTAGGTCAATCAATGTTAACTTTTAAAACTTTTCATTAAAATGTGACATGCCTTCATAAAACTACACAAATCACAAGTGTACAGCTCAATTACTTTTCACAAGTTAAACACACTCATGTAACCAGCATCCAGATCAAGAAACAATATGACAAGCACCCCTAGAAATCCCCTACCAGTTACACCTCTAAGGTAACAAGCATAGTTATTTTCAAAATCCTTGTCTACTAATTCTAATATCTTAATCACCTATGGGTCTTCTTTCATTGTCTATTTTTTCTTTGATTATCAGTCATGTGATCTTGCCTTTTCTATGTCTAGTAATTTTTGATGGCCCAATGATCAAACACCAATTCTCTAATTTTCTGAAACCAAACCAGTGTCCTACAACTCAATTCAATTCTAACACTAACTACCTGGAGTTAGTGCAGACTCCACAGGTTAAGGGCTCAGTCCTACAAGACTGCCTCCACTTCAGATGCCAGCTGCAAATGAGATCCCTAGGCCACTCACACTTCTGCCCAGCTGACTACAAATTTGAGGGTTCCCGTGATCCTCCTCAAGTTTGTTAATTTGGTAGAATGATTCACAGAACTCAGAAAATTGCTGTACTTATGATTACAGTTTGTTATAAATGGATACAAATTAACAGTTAGATGAAGAGGTAGATAGAGTAAGGTATGGGAGGAGCACAGAGCTTCATGCCTTCTCTGAGTGTACCATCCTCTAGCACACTGATGTATTAATCATCCCAGAAGCTCTCCCAAACCTTGTTGTTCCAAGTTTTTCTTTTATCCATGTTTTATTATGTAGGCACAATTGATTAAATCATTGGCCACTGGTAACTGAACTCAGTCTCCAACATCTGTCCCCTCCCTGCAGGTCAGGGGATGAGGCTGAAATTTCCAACCCTCTAATCACGTGGTTGGTTCCTCTGGTGACCAACTCTCCTCATGAAGCTATCGAGGTGGCTACCCCTTGAGTCACTTCATCACTATAAACTTATGTATGGTCAAAAGGGGCTCATTATGAATAACAAGACACTCTATCACTTAGGAAGTTCCAAATGATTTAGGAGCTCTGTGCCAGGAACGGGACAGTGGTCCAAAACCAAAATATATATTCTTTATTATACCACACACAATTTCATGAACATTATACATGATATAACCAAAAAGGCTCCAGATGATGTTATCTTCCACCAGAGGTGGCTCCAGTTTCCTATATTAGGATCATAGAGTCGGGGGCTGATCACCTCAATTCACTCAGTGTTTTCTCTGAATCTGGCTTGGGTAACAGTTTGGTAAGACTCTACTGCTGGTTTGGTCATCCTTCTAGGGTGGCATTCAATTGCTTGCCTTCTGGGTCTTTGTTTCCTCAGCCCTGAAAGACTGTGGGAAATCCAATTTTCAGCTTAACTCTTTAGCTTTGTGGCCCATGCAACTTCAAAATTTTGTAAATATCCTAACGGGGAGGTTGACCATGTATTTCAGGGCACTCAAATATGTACTTTTATCACTCTAGCTCCACAGAAATACCCAAAACTCTGCTGGTTTCTCTCTTTTTCCGATAGCTGCCTTCAGTCAGGGACCAAGACTAGATATTCAGCATCTAAGTGAACCCAGAATTGGTAAGAGCCTCTATGGCTTTGGAGCTCAGAGTCAATTCACCATTCCTTCCAGGGATTTTATCTCTTGACTGTTTTGTCTGCAATGTCCCTCCTCCTGGTGGTTTTTCATTTCCTAAGCACCACAGGATTTCACTCTGCCTTTTAGAGGATTTTTGCCTTGCTCTTTAGCTTTCCACATAAGCCTCAGAATTCAACAAATATTATTGACATGCATTTGGAGCACCTGAATTCTCCAGTTTCCAGCACTGTGCAACTGCTAAAGATAATGCTAATTTCTTTCCTCCTAGTAGCAACTCTGCCTAAGCCAAACCCGGATACTCAGTTGATGCTCAGAATCAGTAAATGACTCCAGGGGAAAAAATATCTACCATAGTCTTTAATTTACCTCTAAATAGTTCTCTTCTAGCTGGAATTTTAGTCCCTCTAATCCTTATTATCTCTATAGTTTCATGTCATTTCTATATAGTTTCTTATAATTTATCAAGTTTTTATTTGTTGTTTTCAATAGGAGTTTTGGCCTTACATGACCTACTATACCCAACCTAAATGTGGAAGTATAGGCTGTGAATCTTTGTATCAAAAAACTATCACTTGTTAATTTTGGAATTCTTTTATTCCTGTTTTTCCTACAGATTTTAATTTTTTTGACTTGATTCATTTTTTTGACAAACGATCTGTTCTTTATTTTATATAGCATGAAGTTTATAACTCATCATGTTGCCATGATACATTGTTGGATATCGAATGTGTATTTCCTATTTCAACTCATTATGATTAGTATGATTTATTACAATTAGAAGTTTCATTCTCTGGGATATAAAGATGTATGTGTCATTTTCTTGCTTCTTTAGGACATTCGGTTAGTTGATCATCTTGGAACGTGTTCTGTTGCTGGTCAGTTGCAGGGCTTTCCTTCTACCTGGTGATAACAATGAACCATGTGGATTAATTCTTCCTGTTCTTGCTGTAGATGCTACTTTTTCTGGTACTCTTTGGCTCACATATGTTCCATGTTTCCTGCTGGCACAGAGAGAACCTGGTACATACCTATATTTTACAGACAGATATTCACTTAACAGAATAATAAATATTCATATGTATTATTTCTTTCCTACTTGTTAGAATCAATAAAAATTCAACAATCTATTACGTTCACTCTAGGTTTGTATCACTACATTTTGGTATTCTTTACATTAATTTCTCTCTCTCTCTCTTTTTTTTTTTTTTTGAGGAGGATTTGCCTTGATCTTACCTCTGCTGCCAATCCTCCTCTTTTTGCTGAGGAAGACTAGCCCTGAGCTAACATCTGTGCCCATCTTCCTCTACTTTATATGTGGGATGCCTACCACAGCATGGCTTGCCAAGCAGTGCCATGTCCGAACCCAGGATCCGAACTGGCAAACCCCAGGCCGCTGAAGTGGAACATGCAAACTTCACTGCTGTGCCACCGGGCCAGCCCCCCTAATTTTTCACTTTGAGCATCATTATAGGCTCATGGACTTTTATATATTGAATTTGTTTCAATTATTATTTTTTGCTCAAATAGACACAACATAGTCAGTGAGAAACCTCTAAGTTGGATCCTTTGTCCCCTGGAATTCTTGGAAACAATCTTTACTCTTTGGAAACAACAGATTTCTAAACCCATTGTAATTTTTTTCTTCCCCAAGATTTGGAATCAATGGCCCTCCATTAAGTATTGATGACATCGTAGGGAAGAATGCTAGAGATCAAAGTCTGAGGACACATGAGACTAAAAGTGGGTAAGAGTGCTGCTACTTCTGTTGAGTCACTCTTGATAGTGGCAGGCCTGAAAAAATATTTACTTTTATGATTACGTGTTCAAACACATCTTCTCAATTTAACTTACTGTTGTTTCCTACTTTCCTTATATTATGAGTTTTGTCAACCACTAAGACTTTTGCCCTCTTTGAAATCAGATACCCTCCTGTCAGTTTTAGTCCTTCCTGAGAAGTGCTTGTATTCATACTCTTGTTTTGGCAGCCATATTCCTTTATTCTTAAACTCCTCTTGCTGAAGTTAGCTCAAGTGTGCTTCTACTTCTTGCAACCAGAGATTTTAACAAACAGAAGCTTATTAACTAAGGATGAATATAATAAGTCTGACAGATAGGCTAGAGGCTAAGATTTATGGAAACCTGCAAAAAAGAGTTCTAAGGATAAAATGAACAAAATTCTATTTATAGTTGTGTTTAGGGGAAGATGAGTAAGGAAGGGAATTCTAATGGTATTAATACTAGCAGAAAAGAGGAAAAGCTAAACTAACAGAAAAGAGAAAAAGGCTGCCAGGAAATGTTACTTTCAAACTTGCAAAAGTAGAACATTCATGAAGAAGAAAGCTGAAATCCATAAGGGAACACTTCATTTTAACTGAAATTAAAAGTATCTTGGATGTACGTATTATGTCCCTTGGTACAAAGATATGGCTGGACTATTGTCAGTTATATATATATATTTGTGGGGTTTTTTTGAGAAAAATTGGCCCTGAGCTAACATATGTGCCCAATTTCCCCTATTTTATATGTGTGACACCTGCCACAGCATGGCTTGATAAGCGATGTGTAGGTCCGTGCCCAAGATCCAAACTGGTGAACTCTGGGCCACCAAAGCAGAGCACATGAACTTAAATGCCGCACCACCTGGCTGGCCCCTATTGTCAGTGATCTTCAAGGAGTCCTGGGATACAAGAGAGACATTAGAAATGGAAGAGAAGCATCTATAGTTCTGATTATATTTTAATTGAAAGGAGATTGATCAGCATGGCAGTGATTGTAGGTGAAACTGAAGAAGATGTAATTTTAAGAGTGGTTTGTTCATGCTTAGAAAAGGTGGCATGAGGGACTGGCGTGGGTTTAATAATAAGTGACCAGGACAGAAGAGCTTTGTATCTTCTATTTAGTTTCTTCAACAGAGTTACAGATGCCTGTTACAGCAGATCTTGGCAAGCCATTTTTTATTATCTCTCATGATGTTTTTATGAATAAGGAGAAAGTTGGTGGGTTAATTGTGAAAAGCAGGAAGATTTGTAATTGGTTGAAAATTATACCCATGGGTTTTGATGTATGGATTGATATCTATTGGAATGATCAGTTGAAAGAATGAAAGAAGCATTTCTTTTAGGGCTGCGTAAAGGTAGTACAACCCACTGCTTTTTCTGTCCCTTCATACCTGTGCTGTCCAACAGAACTTTCTGTGATGATGGAAATGTTCTATATCTATGCTGTCCAGTACGGTAACCACTGGCTGCCTGTGGTTTTCTGAGCATTTGAAATGTGGCTAGGGCAACTGAGGCACTGGATTTATTTTATTTTATTTTTAATCATTTTAAATTAAAGTAGCCACATGTGGCTAGTGGCTACCATATTGTAGAACATAACTTTATACTATCTCCAAATTTTTAATAAAACACATGCAAAGTTTATATTTTATATTGAGAGGTATTTAAGGATTCATTTTGTAGGATCATAAAATGGTCTTACTGAAAGGATCCTCGAGTATTTTACAACTGTTTACAGATGAGAAAAATGGGTCCCAAAGGAATGAAATGATTTATTCAGAATCACGCAGTTATCAACCGAATAGGAACTCAAACTAAGGTTCCTTGATTCTCAGTCAATGCATTTTTCACGTGCACCATATTTTAGAAAATAGCTCTTTATAAGTATATGTATGTATTAGATATTGTCTTACAGTGGCCAAACAGTAAAATTTTTCCTTCTGATTCTTTTTTTAATTTTAAGTAAAGATAAATAGTATTCACAAGCCAATACATTGACTCTTTGTAGACTGGGATTCCTAGAAACGGCATCTTGAGGTTTGTTTCTCAGTTGTGCAGGCCAAAGCTAATTAACATTAGCTTCCAATGAGTAAATGTGAATCCTTTTGGGAAAGACTATTTTTAGGCCCCTGAACTACAGAGTTGATTTCTTCTTTTTCCTCCACTCAATTAAAAAATATATTATTTAGGACTATGGCACTATGCTAATGCATTTCTGAAAAAAGAAAGAGGTGACCTGCTGCTGTGTAAAATTGTAGCAAGAAATCAACAGGGAAGGGATTAGAACAATTAAAATCTTACATTCACAAAGGGAGGAAATGAAGTCTGATCAATAAGATTTATGGCCTTTATTTATAGGAAGGAGAACAACACTGTGTTTAAAATATTATTTGTATCAGACTGACTCATTATCTTCTCCCACTCCCCCCAAATCCCTCCTTCTAATATTGAATTGAATGGGCATATGCATGCTTGTACAATTTTCTTAAGAGTAGAATTGGATTGTCTTGATGTAATTTTAAAGAAAAATCTGTTTATTCTATCTCTGCAAATGCAGGGAAGTGATGTGTAAAGCTAATTTGCTCGTAAGTAGGATTTTTAGTTTCCAGAGACAGAGAAAAAAAAGAAATTGATGTAGATTTTGACTCTGGTTATTGGTATATTCAAATATTGTTTTATTTATCACATAGGAGTCACAGATATTCTGATAAGTAAAGGGAGGGGGAGATTTTAAAAAAGGAGCTGAATCTGAAAAGTATCAGGGTAGGTGTTAAGATGATGTCAGGGAGGGGAAAACATCCCCCTACCTCTCTTGGCTCTTTTAGCTGGCCTAATAATTAAATTGACGTGAGACAGATTAACAGGAGAAAAAGAAATTTAATTACATACCTATGGGAGTTCATAAAAATGTGATGCTCAGAGAAGTGACCAAAGCAGGCAGCTTTATAAATTTCAGACAAAGAAACAATAAATTTTTGAAGGATTGACAAGACACAGGGGTTTGGGTCTCAGGTAGTAAATTAGTGAAGAATTAACAAGGTTTATTTAAACATTCTTGGCCTTGGATTCCCTATCTCTGGTGATAAGGATGCCTTCTACTCTCTTGGTACAGGTAGGGTGCCTTTCACATGAGAGATTTATTTCCTGCTTTCAGAGAGACAAGGAGGGTCAGAGTGTTCTTGCACTGGCTGTTTCTTAAATAACTTTAATTCAAAACAAATAATATGCCAAAATGGAATATTTTGGGGAAGCCATCCCTGAACCCCATCAATGGGGAAAGCAATATATGACCCAGAGAAATCATCATCTGTAAGGGTGAGTCCACATATCTGATCAGTGTCTGATGCCCTGGCTATACCTCTCTAATCCCTACTCCCTTCTGCCCCGACGTATACCATATACCAGAAAAAGACTCAGAGATTAGGTAGTCCAATTTTCCCATTTTACAGAGGAAATTGAGGTGCAAATAGCTGAAGTGAGTTTCTTATGTTTTCACAGAATGTTAGGACAAAGTTGGGACCAGAACAGAGGTCTCATAATTCTTGGTTCAGGATTCTTTTCTCTCTACTTGCTAGTTTTCTAGTTCTGCTTACCATAAAAGTTTGAAAATGGCTTAATTCTTGCTTCCAAACATTTGATCAATACAGCAAATATGATACGTGTGTCTTGCTCTGAGCCTTGTCAGAAATTATATCTGAGTAGAAGAAAAGATGTTTAGGGGTCAATCATTTGCTTCCTACAGACAAAACTGAAAACAAAACAACTCCCACTCCCATAAACCTTTTGGATGCCATTTAGTCTTTCCCTCTCATTCCAATCACCAACAATGTTTGTTAAGTGTCTACTGTATGTGGAATATGGAACTTAGCTCTGTAAGGAGTTACATTGTGAGATAAAGTATCTGTATCAGTAAAGCTAGTTTCTGCTGTGCTGTGAATGACTCCTACACTTCAGCTCTCACTCTGAAGATTTAGGTCTCACTCACCTAAAATATCACCTCTTTAGCTTCAGGACAGAAAGCAGAGCTGGCAACCCTGCCCCACCTCCCCCAGCAGTGGTGCCAGTCTTTCCAGCAGTGGGGACTACATCCAAGGTGTGAATTTCCCTGGCAGGGGTGAGATCCCCTGATCCAAGTTTTCAGGGCACGCCACCACCATGAGTACTGGCACCAACAACCAGAGGCTATGGCCCCAGCCCTTCCCAGCAGTGGCGAGTGGCACACACATCCTGAGGCTTCAGGACACAGAGCATAACTGGTGATCTGGCCCTCTACTCCTTCCCTGACAGAGGTGTTGTTCTCTCCAGCTGGGGGAATAGCAATCAAAATGTGGATTTCACTGGCAGGAGCAGGGTGTCCTGTCCTGAGGTCTCAAAAAGCACATGGGTGGGCACCAATGACCAGAGACTCCATGGCCAGGAACAACACTTGTAGCTTAGCCCCTACTGTTCTCCCAGCAGTGGCAGGTGGCACCCGTGACCTGAGGCTTTGGAAACCACAGCAGAACCTGAGACCCAGCCCCCAGTGGTAGCACCCCCAACACCAGTTCTACAAGCTTCAGGGTTTTACATACAAGAACAGGGGCCCCTGACAGCAAAAGCAATGCCTGTGAACCCAAGACTTCTGGCAGTCATACTGCCAGCATCCTGATAACCCAGGAGGAGCAGTGCAGGTGGTGCACAGGACAGCAGCACCCAAGTCCATGGAGAACCCATAGAAAGTAAGTGGGGAAACATGAGACTCAGGTGACACCAGAAGCAGCAGAAATGCTCACAGCCTTGCGACCCCAGTGGCAACACCTGAGACTGCAATGATATCAAAAGCAGCAAGGCATCAGCAGCCTCAGAGGTGCAGGTGGTACAAGGAGACAGTGGAAGGTAGAAAGTGCAGGCTCTCAAATACAACCAGAAGCAGCTCAGAACCAAAGTAACCAAAGTCAGACTCAAATAAGAAAGATGGTTACTACCACAAATGTGCTGGCAGAGGATTGATTCACCACACACCATGAAGAACTACAGTAAACACAGCAGAACAGAAGGAGAATGACAGGTCTCCAGACACCAAACTTGAAATCACAGAAGATTACAGTTTGACTGAGAGAGAATTCAAAATAGCTGTCATAAAGAAACTCAACCAGTTACAGGAAAACACAGGAAGACAGTTCAATGAGCTCAGGAATGAAATTGATGAACAGAAGAAATTCTTCATCAAAGAGATTAAAGCTCTGAGAAAAAACCAAACAGAAATTCTGGATATGAAGAACACACTTAATGAAATAAATAGTAATGTAGAAATCATAAAAAATATAGTAGAACTTATGGTGGAGAGAATCAGCAAGCTCGAAGATAGAAACCTTGAAATGATCCAGGTAGAGGAGGAGAGAGAACCAAGATTTCAAAAAAGTGAATAAATTCTATGAGAAATATCAGACTCAATTAGAAAAAGTAATATAAGGATTATAGGTATCACAGAGGGAGACGGGTGGGAGAAAGGAGCAGAGAGCTTATTCAAAGAAATAATAACTGAGAATTTCTCAAACCTGGGGAAGGAGGTGGACATGCAAGTACATGAAGATAACAGAACTCCTAATTACATCAATGCAAAAATACCTTCTCCAAGGCATATAATATTAAAATCGTCAAAAGTTAATGACAAAGAAAAAATATTAAGGGCAGTAAGAGAGAAGAAAATAAGCTACAAAGGAACCCCACATCAGACTTTTAGTGGATTTCTCAGCAGAAACCTCACAGGCTAGGAGAGAGTGGAGTGATATATTCAATATACTTGATGACAAAAACTATCAGCCAAGAATACTCTATCCAGCAAGATTATCCTTTAGATATGACAAAGAAATAAAAGCTTTCCCAGAGAAAAAAAAGTTGAGAGAATTCATCATCACTAGACCTACCTTGCAAGAAATGATCAAGGATGCCCTCATACCTGAAACAAAAAGGCAAAGGTTTACAAAGCTTTGAGCAAGGAGATAAATAGACAGACAAAATCAGAAAATTGCAGCTCTATATCAGAATAGGTTAGCAAATACAATTATAAAATAAAGGATAAAGGGAGAGAAAGCATCAAAAATAACTATAACCACTTCAAGTTGATCACAGACTTACAACACAAAAAAGAATAATTTATGACAACCAAAACACAGAAAAGAGGAGGAAAGGATGGAACCTGTATAGGCTAATGGAGATAAGAGGCCATCAGAAAATGGACTATCTTATCTTTGTATAGAGATCTATGAGATCTTTTATACAAACCTCATAGTAACCACAAAACAAAAAACCAGAGCAGAGTCACAAATCATAAATAAAGAGAAAAACATCACAGAAAACCATATAATGGCAATATTAAGCCCTCATATATCAGTAATCACTCTAAATGTAAATGGGTTGAATTCATCAATCAAAAGACACTGAGTGGCTGAATGGATTCAAAAAGAAGACCCAACAGCATGCTGCCTCCAGGAAACACATCTCAGCTCTAAAGACAAACATAGGCTCAGAGTGAAGTGGTGAAAGATGATACTCCAAGCAAATGGCAATCAAAAGAAAGTGGGGGTAGCCATACTTATATCAGACAAAGCAGACTTCAAGACAAAAAAGATAACAAGAGACAAAGATCACTATTATATAATGATAAAAGGGGCATTCCACCAAGAAGACATAACACATCTTAATATGTATGCACCTATCACAGGAGCACCAAAGTATATAAAGCAACTCTTAACTGAACTAAAGGGAGAAATTGGCAGCAACACAATAATAGTAGGGTACCTTAACACCACACTTATGTCAATGGATAGATCATCCAGACAGAAAGTCAACAAGGAAAGAGTGGCCTTAAATGAAACACTAGATCAGATGAATGTAATAGATATATCTCGAACATTCCATCCAAAAACAACAGAATACATGTTCCTCTCAAGTGCACATGGAACATTCTCAAAGATAGACTATGTGTTGGGAAACAGGGCAAGTCTCAATGAATTTAAAAAGATTGAAATCATATCAAGCATCTTTTCAACCACAATGTTATGAAACTAGAAATCAACTACAAGAAAAAAGCAGGGAAAGTCACAAATATGGGGAGACTAAGCAACATGCTACTGAACACCTGTTGTATCAATGAAGAAATCAAAGAGAAAATATAAAAATACCCAGAGACAAATGAAAATGAAAACATAACATACCAAAACTTTTGGGATGCAGCAAAAGTGGTAGTAAGAGGGAAATTTATAGCAATACAGGCCTACTTCAAGAAACAGGAAAAATCTCAAATAAACAAGCTTACTCTATACCTAACCTATAGTTATACCTAACTAGAAGGAGAAGAACAAAGCCCAAAGTCAGTAGAAGGAAGGAAATAGTAAAAATCAGAGCAGAAATAAACACAACAGAAACTAAAAAAACAATAGAAAGTATCAATGAAAATAAGACCTGGTTCTTTGAGAAGATAAATAAAATTGACAAACCTGTAGCCAAACTTACTAAGAAAAAAAGAGAGAAAATTCAAATACATAAAATCAGAAATGAAAGAGGATAAATTATAATGGATACCACAGAAATAAAAAGGATTCTAAGAGAATACTATGAAAACTATATGTCAACAAACTGGATAATTTAGAAAAAAATGGATAAATTCTTAGAGTTATGCAACCTCCCAAAATTGAATCAAGAAGAAATAGAGAATCTGAATAGACCAATCACAAGCAAAAGGATTGAAATAGTAATTAAAAACCTCCCAGAAAACAAAAGTCCAGGATCAGATGGCTTCTATGGTGAATTCTACCAAAGATTCTAAGATTTAATTCCTATCCTTCTTAAATTATTGCAAAAAATTGAAGAGGACAGGATGCTTCCTAACTCATTTTACAAGGCTAATATTACCCTGATACCACAACCAGACAAGGAAAACACAAAAGGGAAAATTACAGGCTAATAGTGCTGATCAACATAAATGGAAAAATCCTCAACAACATATTAGCAAATTGAACACAACAATACTTTAAAAGGGTCATCCACCACAATCAAGTGGGATTTATTCCAGGGATGCAGGGATGATTCAACATCTGCAAATCAGTCACTGTGATATACTATGTTAACAAAATGAAGAATAAAAACCACATGATCATCTCAATAGATGCAGAGAAAGCATTTGATAAGATCCAATATCCATTTATGATAAAAACTCTAAATAAAATGGGTATAGAAAGAAAGCACCTCAACATAATAAAGCCCATATATGACAAACCTTTAAGCAACATCCTATTCAATGGAGAAAAACTGAAAGTCATTCCTTTGAGAAGAGGAACAAGACAAGGATGCCCACTCTTGCCACTGGTTTTCAACAGTACTGGAAGTTTAGCCAGAGCAATTAGGCAAGGAAAGGAAATAAAAGGGATCCAAAGTGGAAAAGAAGAAGTGAAACTGTTACTATTTGTGGATAACCTGAGTCTATATATAGAAAAATCTAAAGAAACCACCAAAATCTATTAGAAATAATCAACAAATACAGCAAAGTTGCAGGATACAAAAATCAACATACAAAAATCAGTTGCATACCTATACACTAATAACGAACTAGTAGAAAGAGAGGTCAAGATTACAATCCCATTTACAATTGCAGCGAAAAGAATAAAATATCTAAGAATAAATTTAACCAAGGAGGTGAAAGACCTATACACTGAAAACTATAAGGCATTATTGAAAGAAATCATAAAAGATAAAGAAAATGGAAAAATATTCCATACTCATGGATTGGAAGAATACACTTAAAATGTCCACATTACCTAAAGCAATATACAGAATTGATGCAATCCCAATGACATTTTTCATGGAAATAGAACAAAGAGTCCTAAAATTTATATGGAACAACAATAGATCCTGAATAGCCAAAACAATCCTGAGGAAAAAGAACAAAGTTGGAGGTAACATCCTCCTTGAATTCAAAATGTACGATAAAGCTATAGTAATCAAAACAGCATGGTACTCACAGAAAAACAGACACACAGATCAATGGAACAGAATTGAGAGCCCAGAAATAAAGCCACACATCTATGAATAGCTAATCTTTGAAAAAGGAGTCAAGAACATACAATGGAGAAAGGAAGCTCTCTTCAACAAATGGTGTTGGGAAAACTGGACAGCCACATTCAAGAGAATGAAAGCAGACCATTATTGTACACCATACATAAAAATTAACTCAAAATGGATTAAAGACTTGAATGTAAGACCTGAAACCATGAAACTCTTAGAAGACAATATAGGCAGTACACTCTTTGACATTGGTCTTAGCAGTATCTTTTCAAACACCAGTCTACTTAGGCAAGGAAAACAAAAGAAAAAATAAACAAATGGGACTACATCGGATTAAAAAGCTTCTGCAAAGCAAAGGAAAACACCAACAAAAATGAAAAGACAATGTGCCAACTGGGAGAAAATATTTGCAAGTCATTTATTTGACAAGGAGTTAATTTCCAAACTATATAAAGAACTTATACAACTCCACAACAACAAAATGAACAAGTGATCAAAAAATGTGTAGAAGGTACGAACAGACGTTTCTCTAAAGAAGATATACAGATGGCCAGCAGGCACATGAAAAGATGTTCAACATCACTAATTATTAGGGAAATGGAAATCAAAACTACAATGAGATATTGCCTCACACCCATCAGATGGCTATAATTAAGAAAACAAGAAATAACAAATGTTGGAGAGGATGTAGAGAAAAGGGAACCCTCATATACTGCTGATGGGAATACAAACTGGTGCAGCCACTTTGGAAAACCGTATGGAGATTTCTCAAACAACTAAAAAATAGAAATATCACATGATCCAGCTATTAACTATTGGGTATTTATCCAAAGAATACGAAATCCACAGTTCAAAAAGATTTATGCTCCCCTATGTTCATTGCAGTGTTATTCTCAATAGCTAAGATGTGGAAGTAACCCAAGTGCCCATTAATGGATGAATGGATAAAATAGATGTGGAATACTACTCAGCTGTAAAATAGACAAAATCGTGCCATTTGTGACAATATGGATGGACTTTGAGGGTAATATGCTAAGCGAAGTAAGTCTGACAAGGAAAGACAAATATCATATGATTTCACTCGTGTGGAAGATAAAGAAACAAACACATAGATGGTACAGCAGATTAGTGGTTACCAGAGAAAAGGGGGGGGGGGAGGGCAAAAGGGGTAAACGGGCACATATGTGGGTGATGGATAAAAACTAGACTCTTGGTGGTGAACACAATGTAATGTATACAAAAACAAATATAATAATGTATATCTGAGATTTACATAATGTTAAAAGCCAATGTGACCTCAATAAAATAAAAAAATTTTAAAAGTTAAAAAAAATCACCTCTTCAAAGATGCTTCCTTGCACAACTTATCTGATGCCGCACCTCTCATCCCCTCTACTCACATCTCTATTACTTTGCCTTCTTTTTTTTTCCTTTAAGATTGGCACCTGAGCTAACATGTGTTGCCAATCTTCTTCTTTTCTTCTTTGCCTCACCCCAAAGCCCCCCAGTACATAGTTGTATATTCTAGTTGTGAGCGCCTCTGGTTGTGCTATGTGGGACGCCACCTCAGCATGGCCTGATGAGCGGTGCCATGTCTGCACCCAGGATCTGAACCAGCGAAACCCTGGGCCACCGAAGCAGAGCAAGTGAACTTAACCATTTGGCCATGGGGCCGGCCCCTGCCTTCTTTTCTTTATAGCTGTGATCTTATCTGAATTTATCCTGTTTCTATTCTTGTCTTTTGTGTATCTTCCTCAGTATTACGTAAATTCCTTGAAAACAAGGGTGATCTCTGTCTTACTTAAGGTAGAGAATAATTCCTGGAGATGCTTGATACATATTTATGGAATGAGTGAATTTGTTGTTGAGTAGGCACACATTCACTATCCCGCTGGTGCCTGGGTGGTTGATGCAGGGGTGTTCCAGCATCAGCCACACCGAGGGCCAACGTCCTCCAATAGCAGCCAACGTCCTGCTGTTGAGCCAGGGCAACGGTCCTGAGACTCTTCCCTCTGTTACAGGCAGTTTCCCTTTCAGCCCCTGGGCTTCTTTCCTACTGGTTAACCACAGTGATAGCCACTTTAGTCTCTCTCAACAGGTTTCAGTAACTTTGAACTTTAGATGGATTGAGGTCTTGATAAGGACTTCAGATTCCTAACGCTGGTGTTCCTTCATCATCATGTCCCATTTTAGCTGTTTCTCATGTCCATACTTTTTTTATTAAGATGAAATTCACATAACATAAAATTAACCATTTTAAGTCAATAAAACAATGGCATTTAGCACATTCACAGTGCTGTATAATCACTATCTTTATCTAGTTCCAAAACAGTTTCATCTTCTCAAAATAAAACTGTGTATTCATTAAGCAGTTACTTCTCATTCCCCACATACGCTCCCCTTGGCCCCTAGCAACCAACAATCTGTTTCTTGTTTGTATAGATTTGCCTATTCTGAATATTTTGTATGATTGGAGTTATACAATATGTGGCCTTTTGTGTCTAGCTTCTTTCACATAGCATAATGTTTTTAAAGTTCATGCATATTTTAGGATGTATCAGTACTTCCTTCCTTTTCATGGCTAAATAATACTCTATTGTGTGGATATACCACAGTTTGTTTATCCCTTTGTCTGTTGGTGGACGTTTGACTACCTTTTGGCTATGTTGAATAGTGCTGCTATGAACATACTTATACAAGCACCTATTTGAGTCCCTGTTTTCAATTCTTTTGGGTATATACCTAAAAATGGAATTGCTGGGTTATATAGTAACTTTGTTTAACTTTTCAAGGAATTTGGTTTTTGCTTTTAAAATTATGTCTACAGCCTACAAGGAGCCTCACACATAGTTCTTGACAGAAGAAAGGTCTACCTTAAGTTGACTTCCTCAACTCTACTAATTAAAAACAACTATTATTTTTAAAGGCTGATTACCCTTGCCGCCACCAGCCCCCCAAACAGCCACAATGCCTATTATGAGAAGATTAAGTGAGATCCCAGAATTATGCATGTAATCTAGTATATAGGTAATATATATTAGTTTCCATCTTTTGTAACTTATTAGATATTTGAGCTTGGAGACGTCAGTTTAATAATTTGGGACTCAGCCGTTTCATTGTTAAAAATAATGTTATTCATGAAATTGGGGCCTGGGAATAAAACTAGATGTATGGAATCTAGAAACTTAGGGATGACCAGAAAAAAATCTTAAGATTCAAGTCCAATTCCCTGAAAACACAGTTAAGGAAGCTATATTTTTGAATGATTATGTGACTAGCCCAGGGTCACAGTGTTGTTGCTGAGTTTATTACTGTGGTCTGAAGTCTGGTCCAGTGTTCTCCATCCCATAAAGTAAGTTCTTCTGGTTCAGTTATTTCCCATTTGCTACTAGTGATTGATTACTCGGTACAAGCTGGGCACTAGTCTCGGCATCTAAGATACTTTAACTCACATCCTCACAATAATCCTGCATTTTACCAATGAGGAGGCAGAATTTCATGGAGTTTTGGCAGTTTTCCCATGGTCACACAATTCGTAAATGGTAGAACCAAAATTGGAAATCAAGTGGGTCTGACACCAAACTGTGAACTTTTCCTGATACACAAGTTGAGGACCTTGCTGAAGGGAGGAGTAGAGTGTAGAACCAGCAGCCTGGTCAGCCCAGCTAGAGTAATCTACCTAAAAGTCTCCTTGCCCAACAATCCTCCACGCAGCATTCTGGAAATCCCCTCCTCCAGACATCTCCACCTGAAACCTACTATGAGAGAGGGACCTTTCCTTCTTTTGGCCTACCATTTGGCCTTGAGTTTCCCACAGGTATAACTGTGACTCCAGGTGGCCAGGCAGTATCACGATTATTTTCCCCACAGGGTAGACACAGAAGATGGTATTCCAGGTCAGATTTGTGCAAGGATATTACGAATATCCTGTAATTTTAGCTGCCCAAGATTACTTCTTTGAAATACCTTTTTCTGAAGTGTGCATCCTTCACCAAATTATAGAAACCTAGTATTACAAATAGATTGTGAGACCTAACAAATTTTTCAAAGAGCCAGATTTTGAAAGGTGTATTAGTTTTGCTCATCCAACAAAATTTATTGAACGTCCAGTGGGTGCACAATGCTGGGCTTGTCACTGAGTGTAAAAATATGAATAATATATGACTTTGATTTCAGAAAGCTCACAGTCCAGTGGTAGAGATGGAGGCATTAATATATAAATTATAATACAAAGCTGGCAACTTTTATATTAGTGGTGTAGGAAGACGGACTTTTTGTGTCTGGAAATCTGCAGGCAGAGACATTATTCAGGGACACTGTGCCCTGACTCAGCTTTCCCCTCTCTGTGAAGATATACCTGTGCTGGTGCTGAGTTTTGTTTAATAACCAGGAGGGACTATTGTTTGTTAACATTTCCTACACAGGAAGATTATAACTGGTTAGTATAAATTCTTCTGGAATGGTGGTGTATGCCCAAGTATAAAAGGGTGGTAGTATAGCAAGATTTCAGCTTCTTTCTCAAATGAGGCTGTACCCTCCCTGAAGGGAGAATGTCAGTGGCAGCTGTACAATCTGTGGGGAACCAAGAAACAAGGAAAAGCTACTCAAGGATAAGCTGCATGTGCTCCTGCTCTGTGCAGCCACTTCTGTTAAGTTTGCATTTAGCCATTAGCTAAATACATTGTGTGTGCGTGTGTCCTCTTCCTGTGGATCCAGAGCCTCACCTGCACTGCTGCAGGAGGTAAGAACAGTGGGATGAGGCAGCAATGAGGAAGAAAAACCTACTTTGCATGGCCTCATGAAAAAGGTGACATTTCAGCAAAGTCTTGAAAAATTAGTATGAGTTTTCCAGTTGAAGAAGTGGAGGAGGAAATTCCAGGCAGTGTGAATAGAATGAAGTGATGAAAGGGCCTGAGGCATTCAGGGACCAGTGGGAATCCAGTGTATGCACAGCAAAGGTTGAATGTGTATAAGGCAACATTGACTGGAGTGTGGCTTGTAGTCAGATTGTGAAGGACTCTGATGCCAGGAGAAGAAAATTGTACGGATAAGGAGCCATTGAGAGGTTTTAGGAAGGAGCAGGATGTGATCAGACTTGGTTTTAGGAAGAAAACAGGCAGTGATGCACAGGATGGACTGGCATGGGAAGAGAATGGAATCTGAAGAAAAACAATAGGCCTAAGAAAAGGCAGTGGCAGTCTGGAGGAGGAGGAAGGCCAGATGTGAAAGCTCTTTCTGATCTGAAGGTTGAGGTGGGAGTTAAAAATGACCCCATGGTTTCTAACTTGGTCAGACCATTAAGCTGGTTGAAAAATGTGGCAGACTGCATGGATTTGGGTTTTGGAGGTGGGGGCAAAATAATGAGGTGAATTTTGCACGTGCTAAGTCTGAGGTGTTTTGAGGACATCAGGTGAAGATATAGACAGTTGGAAATATACTCATGGGATAGAGATGTGGCAGTCATTGTCTTAATGATTGGCAATTGGAATTGGGGAGTAAGGTCATCCAGCAAGAGAGTGTGGATTAAGAGGATAACTAAAGATAAAACTGTAAGAAACTTAAAAGTTTAATGTAATATAGAAGAAAAATCAGCAATGGCGATATTGAGCTAAGAGCAGGCAAACTACGGGAAAATACCATCCTAGAAATTAATGGAGGACTGGGGAGTGGTCAAAAGCAAATATTTCATAGTTCTCCAGTAGTATGAGTATTGAAAATAGTCTGTTAGATTTGGCATTTAGGAAATCAGTGTTGACTTAGTAAATGTAGTTACTGTGGGGTGTTAAGGAATAAATTAGAAGTGACAAAGTGGATACAATAGGTATAAAGATATTTTAACATTAATTTCTGCTTTATCAAGGCAATACATATGCACATTTAAAAAAACTCAAATAGCACTAAAGACTCATTAGGGAAAAAAGGCAGTCACTCTTTCTGGAAATTGTAATAGATGTTGGACTTCCTGTATTCATTCTCTAATTTTCTTAACTTTTTTATTCCCAATTCTTTGATTCTTTTGTTCTATTTTCTGGAAATTTCCTTGGTTGAATCATTAAACTCTTCTATTGCATTTTAAATATGGATGAATGATTACACTTTAAATCTTCAAATCTCTTCTTTGTTCCGTGATGGTTTATTTTTCATAGTACCCTGTTCTTGTTTCATGTGTACTCTATCTTATTTTTCTGAGGAAGGAGAGACAAGGCTAGAAGTAATGATTCTTAGAATTAAAAAGAGAACTCAGGAGAACATTTCTGTGCTTTATTGGGAGAGGAGAGTCTCATTCACTCATGCAAATGGAATTCTCATTGGCCTATCCTACCAGGCAGTCAGATTTGTGCTGATACGGTTGAATATTAAGGGTGGACATAGCTTAGGTTCAAGCCAAGAATCTTGCTACAGAGACACATGTGCATCCTCTGTTTTCTATGCTTAACAAATTCAGACCAGTCCCAGACTCTTGATGGGAACCATGTCTACTTTGGCACAGTAGGATGATCAGAAAGGCATACTGTTTTCATATCCTAACTTGAATATCAGCTAGAACCAAGTAGCCTGTGGGAATGAGATCCAAGAACCTGATGACTTAATATATCTATTTCTGTTTCAGCAGAGCAGAAAGGCAAAGTGAAAATCAGGACAGAAATTCATGTTTAAGTTATATTTTTTGAGTTCTAACTCTACGTTCCAAATTTCCATATGCATTTTCTCAGGGAATTCTCATAACAACATCATGAGTTAGATATGACTGTCCTTATTTTTTTTATTTTTGCTTTTTGGTGAGGAATATCGGTCCTGAGCTAACATCTGTTGCCACCTTCCTCTTTTTTCTTGAGGAAGATTGTCACTGAGCTAACGTCTATGTCGATTTTCCTCTATTCTGTATGTGGGATGCTGCCACAGCATGGCTTGATGAGTGATGTGTAGGTCCACTCCCAGGATCTGAACCCATGAACCCCCACTGAAGTGAAGCTGGTGAACTTAACCACTGTGCCACCAGGTGGTCCCTACTGTCCTTATTTTTGACAAAGAAATTGAAACTCAGAGAGGTAGTGAATCTTAACCAATTAAGAGATGTTAATAGGACAACTTCTGACTCCAAGTCCAAACTTCTATCAAAAAAGGAAGGGAAGCAAGAAAATAAGTTGCAGAAAAGATGAGGAAGGAGCTGCCCTTAGCTCCCTGCTCACCTATTTATAATTTCTTGAGTATTAATTTGCCTGTAGCATAATTTTAATTTCTCGCCAGGAATAAATTATTTGGTCCCATGCAATCTTTTTCTTCACACTTATTTTACTTTATAACCCTTCCTGCATATGAAAGGTGAGAAAGGGAGAAACACAGCTCTGTTAGTTTTTGCTTTAGTTAACTTTCCACAGATAGGCTTTGACTTTTCCATTATTATAAAGTAAGAAAGATAAATTCATTGTAGAAAAACTAGAAAGTATAAATAAAAATTTAAAAAATAATCCATATTTCCTCTGCTTAGAGAGAATCCCAGTTTCCAGAATTTTTTAATTTATGGATGAAATTTAAGAATGGAGCCATAGTCTATACAGTTCCATAAAATGTCGTGAACATCTCTTGTCAGTAAATGTAGATCTATACCATTGCTTTTAATGACTGAAGAATTTTCCATTGTATGATTATAAGTAAAGCTTTGTTTTGTTCACTCAGCATTAGCTGTTCACAAGCTTTGTTTTATACAAAACCCCAAATAAGTTTCCCTCGTCCTTTGCAATCCCACATCCCTGACCTTATTTGCCTTCCAAGCAGTGGCAGGTTTGGACTCAGGATTTTATAACTGCTAATCTCCCTAGGCATCGCACTGACTTGATAGAAATAGCTGGAATTGTCCAGTGAGAAGTAAATAGTTGTGTAGTACTTATTTTCAGCGTGCTACCCTACAGTGAAGACACCAGATAAGAAGTGATTAAAGTACAGACTGAAGAGGCTCTGAGTGAAAAGCAAGGGTCACTGCTTTATTGCTTTTCGTATAAAAAAGGGGATAAAACAGAAAGAAACTCAGGGACAAAGTGTAAATGAATTTGACTTGCTGACCCTTGAGAAATTTGGGATTTGCACGCTGAATCTTAAACATCTTCAGAGAATCACTGAGTTCAAAATGTAATAGATCAAGCTGGGATATAGGGAGATAAAACCAAAAGCTTCCGCACACCTCCATGTAGCAATAGATATCTCTTTTAAAAATTTCAGGGCATCCACGGGAAAAATTTGCCAGAAACCAATGACTTATTTTAGTGGTTGGAAATCGCTTATTCTGAGCAAAGGAGACAAGTGAATCCAGGAGAATAATAATCAGTGTTCTTGAGTTTCTTGAAGACGTTAGGAGATGTGGATCCCAATGTTGGGGAAGTGAAGTGATGTAGCAAATTACTTTGTGATGTAACAAATTAAATTAGCAACCAGGAGATCTGGGTTGATTTCCGGTCTACATTAATTTACTGTGTTACCTTGTACAAGTCACTTAACCTTTTTATGTCTCAGTTTCCCTGTCCACAAAGTGGAGATGGTGTTAACCCTGGCCTGATCCACCTTGTATACATTGTGGGAATCAAATGATATAATGATCTAATGAGTTTGGAGACACTTTGAGAAGGACAAAGCTCTTCAGATTAGGGGTTCATGAAAAATAACAATAACTTTCATTTACCTGTGTTCAATCAAGTACCTGATTTTCTTGTTCCCAGAATGCAATTTTTAGACTTCAGAACTTTCTCTTGATAGAGCTCTACAGTATAAGACTTACTGGCTCAAATAGTACATCTACCCAGAGTTAGTCATTATTTGTTTACAAGACAGATTTTTGGTGTTGTATTTTTTAAGTATAGTTTCATGTCTAGAAAATGTCAGCATCAAGGTATTTAGACTAACACGTAAGATCATTGTACTAAAAAATTAGATTCAAACATGGAAAGAATATAGTGAATCTAAAACAAAAATCAGCAAGGAAACAACCTGCTCACCTAGTATAAGGACTAGATTATTTCTCCCCACAAAAAAGCTACATATTTTAAATAAATGGAAAGGATTTTAAAGAGTCAGTTGTTTTTCTTGTTTGTGAACTGAACTCTCTCTGTGTCTTCCTCCCTGTGTGTGTGTCTAAAACACGTGGACAGATAGTTCGATGGTGCTTTCAACCTCTGAAATTCTTGAAAGCTGTATTTCTTAGAACAAAATTTTAGTAGTGAACTGCTTTCCTAAATGTTTCTATGTCTTGTGATTTTAACCAAGAAGTTAAAGTCCCCCAGTTTAGCCTCTTCTTGCCCAAAGTAACTGCAGACCAGCTGAGGTGGCATCATGAAGTGGTTTCCCTCACTATAGGTCTCATTCATCTTTATATTGGCTGCTTAAGGTATCTATAAAATGTAAGACATTATAAAATGCAAACCATGGTTTACATTTGCTAGTGAAATTCAGTGGCTTGGTCAATGAGGGCAGTTCATTAAGGACTCTGAAATCAGGTGAACACTTACACTTTACCTTTCATAAAACTTGTCTTTTCTAGTGTCTTTCCTTAATTGGGGAAATTACACTTAGAATTCAGAGGTACTTTTGTTATATGGCAGTCTAGTCTCATTTCCCCTTTCTTTTGTCCCAAGAGTTTGTACTGTAGATTACACAGGGATATGTTAGATAGAGACATAGAAGCCTTGATTCTGCTGTTGAGAGCTCTGCATGGCATTTAACTCACCCAAAAGACTTAATGTCCTTCCCTAATGTGAGTAATTTTCTCTTTCTTCGTTGGTACTATGTGTCCTAGATCAAAAAGTTGAGTGGTGTAATGGGAAGGCTTAATCTTGATTTTAGGTTTTTGGTCCCTCAATTTAAGTGTGGAGTGTCTCCCAGCCCCCATCTAAGAAGTTAGCTTACAAAATTTCCACCAAGCATCAACAGATGAAGTTGGATCTGGGGAAAGTCCATTCAGCATCTTTTGGTATTACCTTTCACAGGAAGAATCCACGTTAAATCTGTTTGCACTCTGCTGTATAGGACATTTTGTAAATCTCCATATTCCAAATGTCTAAAGGAAATTTAGACAAGGCAAATATACTTTGTCCATTACTTTGCCTTTAGAAAGGCATTTGGATCTGAGGGATAGCTTTCAGTGGTTTATTCCGACCCTCTTACCCCATGTCAAGGTCATGACCTTTTGTCCTGACTCTCTTCTGGGAATGGTGGTAAATCTTAATTGTCCTGTATAAAGAGAGACTGAGGTTTTGGTTTTTTTCCCTTTTTTGAGAGTAGTACAGCTTCTAAATAAACCTTTCTCTTAGGATTGACCACCTCTTCTAGCATTATTAATTTAAAAATCCTCTCTTTTTAATCAGCTTTATCATCACATCTCCATCAGTGATGAGACCCAGAAGGAAGGAAGTAGGTGTGGCATCGGAAGACCCCATGCTGCCGCAAGCATTAGAAATTATAGCTTTTTATGCAGATTGGCATTCAATTAATATTTGATTGATTGACAGGCAAGATCAATCCAGATTCTGAGGGCTAGCAGGTACTATGGTAGCCCTGAAAATTACTTACTTGGGTTTGTTGATAAACATCTGCACTTTTAACGTCAGGAAGTATAGATTGTTCTCACTTCATTGGGTGGTAGAATGGAGGTGATAATAAGAAATCTGGAGTTCACTGTTCTACTTTCTACAGCTGTTTCTACTCATGCTGATTACAACCTTGTCAGCCGCTGTTCACCTTTCCCTTTCCTTTCCCCATCTAGCCCCCGACTTTAGCCTTTTCTTACCCAAAGTGACTCCAGACTCACTAATGTAGCTTTAAGAAGTAGTTTAACTTGATACAGGTCTCATTCATCTTTATCTTGGTCACTTAAGCTATTTCTCTATACAGCACAGTCAACTTGAAGCAAAATCAAGGAGGAAAACTGTAAATTGAAAAGAGGTACTAGAAAGCACTGAAGATGAACAACTCAGCACCTTCTAATGGCTCTTTGACAATTTCTTCTCACCTTTTTAGTAACCATTAGCAGTTTCATCTATTCTTGACGTGTTAACTCTTTTTTTTTTTTTTTTAAAGATTTTATTTTATTTTTTCCTTTTTCTCCCCAAAGCCCCTCTGGTACATAGTTGTATATTCTTCGTTGTGGGTCCTTCTAGTTGTGGTATGTGGGACGCTGCCTCAGCGTGGTTTGATGAGCAGTGCCATGTCCGCGCCCAGGATTCGAACCAACGAAACACTGGGCCGCCTGCAGCGGAGCGCGCGAACTTAACCACTCGGCCACGGGGCCAGCCTCGACGTGTTAACTCTTTTATTGGAAGGGACAAGGGACACTAACTAATTCTAAGGTGTAAATGAACAATAGATGGCTTATCTGTTATCCCTCCCACCATTTGTGTTTGTGCACAGACGTGTGTGTGAAAAGAAATATGTTCTTGGTCCTAGAATTTTTTAAAATTATTTTATTGAGTTCAAGTTGGCTTATAACATTGTGTAAATTTCATGCGTACATTATTATCCAGCTTCTGTACAGAGACTATTGTGTTCACCACTAATAGTCTAGTTTTTATCCATCATAAAGATACATGTGTGCCCCTTTATACCTTTTGCCCTCCCCCACCCCCTTCTCCTCTGGAGAATCAATCTGTTTTCCTTATCTATGTGTTTATCTTCTACACCTGAATGAAATCATACAGTATTTGTCTTTCTCTCTCTGACTTATTTTTAGCATAAAACCCTCAAGTCCCATCCATGTTGTTGCAAATGGCATGATTTTGTCTTTTTTATGGTTGAGTAGTATTCCATTGTCCATATATACCATATCTTCTTTATCCATTCATTCATTGATGGGTGCTTGGGTTGCTTCCAAGTCTTGGCTATTGTGAGTAATGCTGTGATGAACATAGGGATGTATATATCTTTTTAAATTGGTGTTTTCATATTCTTTGGATAAATACCCAGAAGTGTAATAGCTGGGTTATATGGTATTTCTATTTTTAATTTTTCGAGAAATCTCCATACTGTCAGAAATAGAGCAAAGAATCCTAAAATTTATATGGAACAACAAAAGACCCCAGATAGCCAAAGCAATCCTGAGAAAAAAGAACAAAGCTGGAGGTATCACATTCCCTGAACTCAAAATATACTGCAAGCCTTTAGTAATCAAAACAGCATGTTACTGGCAGAAAAACAGACCAAGATCAATGGACCAGAATTGAGAGCCCAGAAATAAAACCACACATCTATGGACAGCTAATATTTGACAAAGTAGCAGAGAACATATAATGGAGAAAGGAAAGTCTCTCCGATAAATGGTGTTGGGAAAACTGGACAGCCACATGCAAATGAATGAAAATAGATGATTATCTTATACCATACACAAAAATTAACTCAAAATGGATTAAAGATTTGAATGTAAGACCCGAAACCATAAACTCACAGAAGAAAACATAGGTAGTATGCTCTTTGACATCAGTCTTAGCAGCATCTTTTCAAATACCGTATCTACTCAGGGAAAGGAAACAAACAAACAGAAAAATGGGACTACATCAGACTAAAAAGCTTTGGGTTGGCAAAGGAAATCATCAACAAAACAAAAAGACAACCTAGAAATGTTTTGTTCCATCCACCAGGCACATTTTATGTACCTGGTATTCTAGTTCCATTTGTAAGTTTCCTTAGTAGAGTGGGTCCTTGCTTGCTTGGTGTGCATTTTGATTTGTTTCGTTTATGAGAGTTATTGCCAGAGTCTAAGGCAAGTTTGAAGTAGAGTTAATTGTAGAATAGGATCTATTTGTCTCAAATTAGAAATGAAAAATAAAATGAAGGGCAATCACATCCATCTTCCCGGGACAACTACTATTTTCTTTCTTGCTCATGTCTTTCCTGTCACTTACCTACATACATTCACATTTCCTATAATTGCCACCAAAGTATCTGTGCCACTTTGTGACCTACTTTTCCCTTAACACCATTATAAACACTCTTCAGGATTTCTTGCAAGTAAACTTTAATGAATAAATAATAACCTAGGTCAGTACATTTCATATTTTTTTGACCACACCCCACACTAAGAAATACATTTTACATTGTACTTGGTAAACATATGTAGATGCACATACGCACATATACACATAGGTGTTTACATACAAATAAGGATTTCATGAGACAATTCTAACCTTCACAATGGGTGATGAATTCTGATATTTTCCATTCCATTTTATTCCATTTCACCTGATGTTCTTTTTTACCCATTTCATTAAAAATACTGCTGGATTTGACCAAGTAAAATATTTTTATCACTCTCCATAGATTTCAATCTGTGATTTAAAATCTGCTCTTCTAGCCTTTGATATAGCACAGTTTACCTCCCCTATTGTTGAGCGTTTGGGTTGTTGTCAGAAGTTGTTTCCTCTTCCTTCTGTCCCTTCCTGACCTTCCTTTCTCTTTCTTTCCTTTTCTTTTTGTTATCACAGAATATACTGCACCAAATAACTCATGTAGTTAGTAGTTTGGTTTTGTTGAATTATTTCCAAGAGTGGAATTACTATGTCAACAATTTTTTTAAAAGTATGGTTTTTTATGTGTGCACTTTAATAAAGAATAATTTCTTCTAACAGATGGCTGAATACCTATCATAGTCAGGAAGTTCTGACGGAGACAGATGGCGTATACAATGTAGAGAGGTCTTTATTTACAAATATCCTTTAAACACCTTCTAAGAACTAGGCAGGATAGCATTGTGGGTAAAGGATCAGAGTCAGAGGCCCTGGATATCAGTCTCAACATTGTCATTTACATTTTATGTCAGTTCTGTGATCCTCAGTGATAGCTATCTCTCTGGGCTGTTGTGAGGAGTAAATAAAATAGTACATCACTGAAAAATGTTATTGTTTTATTATTACTGCCTCTATTCCTAAGGCTAATTCCATACACAGTTCTCCTAAGGAAAACTCTATTCCTCCTTTAATCACTTGGAGCATCAGCAGGTTCTGAACTGCTAGCCTCATTAGAAGCTGGATGGCCTGTGCAGGAATGAGCAGAAGATCTGGTAAATCATAGTTCCTGGAAAACTTATTCCATGTCTACAGAAGGAGGGGGAGCTCAACTCAGATTGTAGTGACACTAGAGGCACCAGCTTGTGCTACTTGTCCCTGAAACTCCTTTTTACCCTATTGGAGTAGCGATCTGAAGAGCTGACAGAAGAATGAAATTGGACAGCTAACAGAACAGAAAACAAAGGAAACCCACAGGGGCCAGCCCAGTGGTGTAGTGGTTAGGTTTGCATGCTCCATTTTGGTGGAGTTTGCGGGTTCAGATCCTGGGTGTAGACTTACGCACTGCTCATCAAGCCATGCTGAGGCAGCATCCCACATACAAAATAGAGGAAGATTGGCACAGATGTTAGCTCAGCAACAATTTTCCTCAAGCCAAAAGAAGAAGATTGACAACAGATGTTAGCTCAGGGCCAATCTTTCTAACCAAAAAAAAAAAAAAGGAAACCCACAAAGCTCTCTGTATATTTTTGTTCTTCCTTTCTGAATGGGTTGGAGGGACATCTGAATGTTTTTCTTTCACACATCTTGCCTTTGTTCTGGAACCATCATGGAAAAATATAGTTTATTTACCTGCAATTGTAGCTTTATTGTTAAGATTCTAATAGATATGGCCCATGTTTACCTAGGGTGAATCCTAATTTATTTATTTTATTTATGGAGTTATTGATGGTTTCTGAGGCATGTTTGACATCTACAGTTAATTGCAGAATAGATCTTTTTGCATCAAATCAGGGAAACCTCAGTGGGAAGACAAATTAATTTTATGAGTTCAAGTAGAGTCAGTTCCTAATTTCTCCTGGGGCTGGCTAGTTTGTAGATTATCCAGCTTCCACTTTTCCCACCTCCTGCAAGTTACTTGCTATTTATTTGTTAGCGATTTTGCTCTTTGTTTGCACTGGAAAAATAATTTTAAAAAAGGCTACATTTAAGACAGTTGGAATTTCCTATTTGTTAAATCATGCTGATAAAAAATGTAGTTGTAGGGCAGTTTTAGGGCAGTGAAAATACTCTGTATGATACTATAATGATGGATACATGTATATGTGTCCAACTTCATAGAATGTACAACACCAACAGTGAACCATAATGTAAGTTGTGGACTTTGGGTGATCATTATTTGTCAATGTAGATTCATCACTTATAACAAATGTACCACTCTGGTGGGGGATGCTGATAATGGGGGAAGCTATGCACGTGTTGGGGGAAGGATTTGTGGAAAATCTGTATCTTCCTTCAATTTTGCTGTGAACCTCAAACTGCTCTTTAAAAAAGTCTTCAAAAATGTAGCTATAGCACAGATTGGAACTATTACGTAAAATGAAGCATTTGTGAATTTCAGTTATCACTTGAAGGGTAGGTGTGAATATTAGATGAGGTAATGATTGCAGTATGCCTGGTTTAGGGCCTG
This sequence comes from Equus caballus, assembly GCF_041296265.1. Taxonomy (NCBI): domain Eukaryota; kingdom Metazoa; phylum Chordata; class Mammalia; order Perissodactyla; family Equidae; genus Equus; species Equus caballus. The sequence continues at coordinate 23,216,640 of NC_091699.1, forward strand.
GTGAACAGTGATATTTTCATCCTCTAGCTGAAAAAAATAGAAATATAGCTGCTACAAACAGAAATATCCCAATCTTCATTTCTTCTTTGCGATTTTTCTTATGGTTATAGTTGTCCTCTGGTATCTGCAGAGGATTGGTTCCAGGACCATCTTAGGATACCAAAATCTGAGGATGCTGAAGTGCCTTACATAAAATGGCCTAGTATTTGCATATAACTTATGTACATCCTCCTGTATACTTTAAATCATCTCTAGATTACTTATAATACCTAATATAATTTAAATGCTATGTAAATAGTTATACTGTATTGTCTAAGGAATAATGATAAGAAAAATACTCTGTAGATACAACTGTAGTAGTTTTTATCCATGGTTGATTGAATCCTTGGATGTGGAACTGTCAGATATAGAGGGCCAACTATACTGTAAAAATTCCATTTTGGCACTCAATAGCATAGTACCTCAAAGTCAAGGTATCTAAATTTTTTTTTTCTTTTTGCCCAGCAATGCCATAAGAACCTTAGAGAAATTTTCCTACGGAGAGTCAGTGAAATATTGTTCATTGTAGTGAAAAGTCTGTCAACAGAAGAACAGAGAAAGAAAATGAAACATATTTATATGATGGATTATTGCATAACTGTTAAATGACATATCTTTACATGTCAACATGGGTAGATATCCAAAACATAATTTTGAGTGAAAATCTCAAGTTATCAAACTATGGAAATAGTAAATAACATAAAATTTTATAATTGTATTATTATGAATAATAATGTACTCGAGCTAGGGTAGTTTGTAAGGATATACATTAAATTCACGATAGAGATTTCTCTGGGAAAGGAGGCTAGGAGAACAGAACTGGGGTGTGGAATGGAGGGTACTTCAATTTTATCTATATTGTTTGATTTCTAACTAATCACAGTAACATGAAAACTCTTAACTTCCTTATTAGTCAGTTTTTTCCTAACTTCCTATTTCTATCAGTATTGTCATATTCCAGATTACCTGGGCTCAAAAATCTAAGACTCATTTTTGATATTTTTCCTTTTTATTACCTCCATCAGTCTTTCATCTAGGTATGTTACTTCTTTTGGAATGTACCTCAGATCTGGACCTTTTCTTATGTTTTTCATGTCACTGTTCTAATTCACAAACTTATCACCTGTATCAGTCAGGTTCCCTGCAGGAAAGAGATGGCACACTGAAGTCGTGTGATTAAGGAAAGTTTAATAAAAGGACACTTTATAAATGTGTGCACATAGCAGAAGCAACAATGGTTGGTATAGGCTGGTAACAGGAAAATCATACATCGTACCATCCTTAGACCTGAAAGGTTAAGGGGGAAAACTATTACAATAAAAGAGAGAGCGAGAGAGCGAGAGAGACTGAGAGGTACCAGGAGTCCTCTAACTTTAGTAGAGGACAAAACTAACCTGAGGGGGCCCAGCAGCAAGATGTCTGGGGAATACAGGTCCAACTTTTCTCCTTGCTGATTCTCTGTCAATGCATTCCTCTGGATAACACAGTGGGAAGCCAAAGAGCAGGTACCTTGCTGCAGGTCCTACAGATCAGCAGCTGGGGCACAGAACAGGGTGGGGAAGAGTGGGGAGTGGATCTGGAGGGCTACACGGAAATATCCGGGATGCTAGCTCATCTTCTCCCGTCTGGACTTCTGAAAACATAGACATAGGATGTATAGACAAAAACTTAGGTTAATCAAAGTAAATTTTGCTGTTGGGTAAACTCTGGGTTATCACTAAAATGAAAAATCTGTGAGGGGATTGAAGTGTCTGTTTCTGCTTGTCCATGTTTTCTAAGCACCAGCGGTCGATTCTTATATCAGCTGATTTCTAATTCTGTGACCTCAAGCGAGATGCTCAGCCTCTCTGTTTCAGTTTTCTTATCTGTAGAGTGGACATAATCATAGTGGCGTTTGTAAGGATTAAATAATTTGTGTTCAGCTCCTAGCACAGGATCTGATAACATGATAAGTGTATCCATTAAATATTAGGATTTATTCTCTATTGTGGTGAAAATTAGTCCCCAAGCCTGAGAAAGTCAAGCTGTAATCACTGTGCTACTCAAATCAGGAGTCACTAAGTTCTAACGGGCAAATACAAGCAGTGAGCTAGAGCAGCAAGGAGCGTTCTAGGACTGGCTATGCTCTTTCTTTTTTGTTTGTCCAATTCTCCACTTTCTTTATGTTCTAGCAAAAAAAAAAAAACCACTTTTTCATAAAGCTTTCTCTGAGTTCCGCAGCCCCACAGACCTTCATCTTTGAATCTATATAGCATTCCTTTCAGAAACCAAATACTAGATTGTACAGTTATGGACCGCCTTGTACAAGCCTTCTGGTATACAAAAATATGTATTTCTGTCTACCCAGCTAGATCAGAAGCTTTTTGAGGACAGACATAATCTTTTTTTTTTAATTCTTAGAAATACTTGTTTATCTATTTTTCTTTCCTTCATTCCTTCTTCTTCCCTTCCTCTCTTCCTCCCTCCCTCCCTCCCTTCCTTCCTTCCTTCCTTCATTCTTTTATTCTTTTCTTCCTTCCTTCTCTTTCCCCTAACTCCTTCCTTCTCCCCACCTGTTAAGCTGCATTGATTTATTGAGGACCTACCAGGTACTGTGCTACTGCTGTGGGGATGCACATGGATGAAAAAGACATGGAATCTGCCCTCGTGGAGCTTAAGGTATAGTTGGGGAGATAGGGCACATGAATAAATGAGCCATAGTCATAATTATTCCATGTATAGTGCTATACAATGGAGAAAATGGTAAGCACTATTAGGAAGATCACAGTTGAAATCTCTGGATATTTACACCATAGAAAGATAAGTTTTGAAGTATAGGCAAGACCTCAGCAAGAAAAATTGATGAATGGCCAGAAATTAAGATAAAAGGATACTCTCACTGATAGCTAAATGGGAAGTGGGCCATGAAGGCAAAGGAAGGCTGGACTCTACCATTACTGCTGTGGGGTTTCCACTGGGATATTCGCTGCAGTACGGTTAGCCTAGAGGAGCTTGTGTTCCAGTTCAACTTTTCTTGAAGGCCTCCTTGGCACTGACCTACTTAGCACAGCTTTCCAGATAAACATCTTCTAGTATTAAGCTGTTTCTAACAATGCTTATTGATGTCTCTGACAAACTCGTGGTCTTTAAGAATCAACTTTGGAATGATGAGTTGGCACCAATGGAAGTCTTTGTATGGACTTAGTGATGTTAAGAAGCATGGTCCAGAAATCATTATATGCAGGGATCGCAGTTTAAGTGAAACTCACATTTTCTGCCTCTCTGAAAAAAATCTGTATCAGAGTCTATGGATCCAGAAGGATGGGAGAGGGTCACCTAACTATGTGCTGCAAATTAATATGATACCGATAGCTAGAAAATAATTAAGCAGATCTCCACTATCAAATGAAAACAGACAAAAGAAGAAGAAACAATAGATAGTTGACTCTTGCTAGATAAACATCCTGAGATCTTCTCAAATTATAGCATATAATATCCAACATAAAATATTTATGCAACTATGGAGAAAGAGAAGACACTTTGTGCTGTTGCCCATCTTTTATTAAGTGATTTATTAGATAATACCTAGTAGTGATATTAGCATCTGACTCTTCTGGATTTTCTAATATGTGTTGACCACTGTTAGTGCTGTGCACGTATAACAGCACTTAATTAATTGTTGAGACAATACAACTTTAGGTTGAAGTTGGTTGAGAAATGAGAGGGAAGTAAAGAACATGAGCATCTCTTGAGAAATTTGGCTGTGAAAATGGAAAGGAGGTCATAGAAGGAGGAAGGTGCAGATGGAATTGTGTGAAACAGACTTTCTTCCACTTTTCACCTGGACAAACAGAGGCGTGGAAAGTTTATGTGACCCAACCAATACTTGACAGAGTCAGTAAAGGAATTTCACACCAGCTTATGGGCTTCTGAGGTAGGAGGTCCTCTTTAGCCTGCTGACAATAGCATTCCCTCAAATCAGGAAAGTGTGGCACCTGGAGGATCCCTGTTGGACTTCGGAGAGAAGGCTGTGGAATAAGCTAAGTTGTTCGTAGGAGCCCTGAATCAGAGTGAGGTCAGAGAGAAGTCACCTTTATTTTTATTTTTGTGTTATATAGTCTCTGGAAGAGTGTTCTAACCTCAGCAGCCCTTAGTGAGTAACAACAATAACAAATACGTTTATAGGACATTTACCCTGTGTCAGATGCTAAGCTAAAGCTTTACACATATCACCTTATTTTATCTTTACAACAACGCTGTAAAGTGTATAATACTCATCTCCATTTTAAAGATGAAGAAATTTAAGACTAGAGCAGTAAAGTAACTTCTGCAAGGTTATATTGTTACTAAAATTAAGTTTAGTTTTTGGCTCCAAACCCCAGATTATCAACCAATGCTACCTCTCGTAATATCCTGCTGGGAGAGGGAGTGGGGAAGTGTACACTAAGAGGGTAGTTTAAAATCCACAACTATCTGTTTTCATTCAGCTCCTGATTGGGAGCAGAGCAGATTCTACTCAAGTCACTGATAACTGGGCGCTGTACTGGGGGAGAGTCTGATCTTTTCTTATGCCATCTCATGATTCGTGGAGAACAGGCTTGATTTATTCTTGCTAAGACCTGCAGTGGCCAAAGTCTGCTTCACTGCTACTGCCACCAATGGGTTAAAACAATCCATTTTGGGGGGCTCTAATACATCAGATGTGAAGTGAGTGCTACAAATCTGCTTAATGAGTCTTGAATGTGAACAGTGTATTGGCATATTTAAGACAAATTGCAATTGTCAGAAACTCCTTGGTGACTCCCTCTGAGGTCTGTGAATGGAAGAAAGTTAACTCTATGGTTCTCTGGCAGTTTTAATCTTGACAATTTTTTTCTTTTTGTTTGAAACCATAAAGGATGAATTATCTGTAGAATACTTTTTAGTGGATGGAAGAAATATTCTGAAGACCTTGAAGTAAAACTCTGTAACAACGTTTAGCTAACATGATCATGCAATTGCCAGGGAAAAAGATACTGTGCATAAAGATATGAAGATATTTAAAATAGCATACATTTAGGGTCCCAAAAAGCTTGCAGAGGAAACAGCTTTCTTTGCGTTTGAGAGCCATTAATCACCGCCACACAAATGGCATTTCTGGTATCTGGGGACCGAAGAATACAAGACAAATACATTTGAGAGTCCTCTTTGAAATGAAATAGAGGATTAAAAAACAAAACTTATGCAGAGCAAACAAATTCTTTTTCAGGCTCTCCCACATTTTAATATCTAATGATATGTGTCCATATATGTCTATACCCTTGAAGTGTGTATATATGCTGGTCTTTAATCTACCTTATTAAAGACTTCAATTACTTAGAAGCAAGTGTGCCTATAGGTATTTAGTACCTTTCATAATTCCGTTGCTCCTCTGAGGAGATGTTTCTAAGAACGGCCAGTGAAATTTCTCAGCACTTGCAATGAGCAATACCACTGTGGGAGCCACAGTTTCCATCCGACGCTCTCCCACTGAGCTATTCTGATGTTCACTTCTCTGTGAACTTTAGCATTTAAGATGAAAGTGGTGTGAAGAAGTTTTGGAGAAAGGAAGCTTTGTAGTCTCAACCCTAAGGGGAAGATAAGTTATTCTTCTAGGCGCTTTGGTGGAAGCACTGTTTTGACAGGCAAGAAGCCAGAGAAGGCCTGGAAAATCATGGCCATTGTTTCTGACAGCAATTGGGGTGTTGATCAGATTAAGCAAGACCAGCAGGCTGCATTTTGACTGAGCCCTGAGAATTTTTGGGAGCGTGTCTCTCTTTGTGTATGCCATTCCAGCCTCTGGCCCTTGGCTGTTGTCAGTCTGATGGATAGCTGAAGCTAAAGCTTTAGCTGCAAGGACAGCTGGAGGTAGGAAAGGGTGACACTCCTGAGAGAACTCCGGTTAATCTAGGGCTATGCTTCTTGAATAGGGTACTCGGAGATTTTGGAAGCCACAGGATAAATTTGGTGTGTTTTCCTGGAGAGTCAATTTTACTAGAAGATTTGGGATAAAAACCGTCTTTTTGATATTAAAAGGAACAACACAGATGTATTGTGAATTGGAAGAAAAAAATCACATGACTTTTTAAGATAAAACCGAGACTGTAAGGAAATAATAAGCTTGTAGTAGGTCAGATTCAGGTCACCTCCCCCTACCCCCATCCCAGGGAGTATGTGCAAACTCTAGTCTACTTTTAAGAGCCTTGTGTTGGACATTTTTGAGTAATTAGATACAGTTTGTGATGAACTCGGAAAAGATAAAGGATTTCCTACTGCTTAAACTGGAAGTTTTAAATTGAAATTTGAGGTTGCAAATTGTGAGTCTGCAGGTTGAATCTGATGCACAGGCCAAATTTAATCAATAGATAGGTTTAGTTTGATTCATACTGTGTTAATTTTTTCAATTAGTTGCTAGCATTAATAAATCAAATTCCTCATAATAATCCATTTTCTCTTAAAAAATGAAAGATTTGGCAACACCAAGCATGGTGTTGCATGGCAATATTCAATTAGAGTTAAATAGTGCTGTTCTCTTCAAACAGTGTGCTTCCAGCTCACCCCAGAGCCCGCCTAGCCCACTTCTCCCACTATGTTATCTGCCTGATCTCTGTAGACATTTCCTTTTTTGGCCCACTCTTCAGCTAAGATACCACTGGGGTTTTCTTGTGGCCTTATCTTTATAGGATTCATCTCTCCTCTCATTTCAGTCACGTGCCCTCCTGAAGACCGTGGCTATCATGGTAATCTATAAAGATTTTGCATTCTGAAGACTAGTCCTTATTTAAGTATTGATTTTAAGTATGTACAGACAAGCTGCTGTCTCAGTGGCTGTATGGATACTGAGCCTATAGGCTGATGTTTGCTATTTCTATAGGGATCTGTCCCGCCCATCCCACATTTCAGCCATTTTTTGACTAGGTGAATGTAACTCTTTAAGTTATCATTCACTTTAAAACTTAATGTGAAAGAGCCATGTGTCAATTTTGGTACAGAGGAGAAACTATAGACAACCTGGTTGCTTGTCAACTATAGTGTTGGAGAAAGACCCTTTGGTAGGAACTCAGAGTCCTTGGGTTGCAATCTCAACTCTGCACTTACTATATGTTCTCAGACATGACTAAGTTGGTGATGCTGAGCTTCCCGCTCTGAATTGGATTGTATCACCTGCCTTTTCTATCTCACAAGCTCATTGAGAAGATCAAATGTAATAAGGTGAATGAACTAGCTTAGAAGACCATAAAAACTTTACAACTTTAGACATCATGTTCATATGAAATCCTACATTGGGTGAGGTATGTCTAGGTGATTTTTTTGCACTGTGACCAATATAATCCCTGATACAGTCACTTGTATTTCCTGATGGTGATGTAGTTTCCATTTTTAAAGACTGAAGAGAAAAATTCAATGACAAGAAGATGTGACTTTATTGGCCAAGTAGGGCCTTAAAATGATAAAAGAGTATCTTGCTAGCCCTTATTCAATAAATACCAGAGTTATCTACCAGTAGCTCCAAACAAGAAATAATAAAGTTATATGAAAATCTGTTTGATTTCTATAGACTGGGCGGTCACCAGGACCCAGCTTTATATTCATTATTTGCTAACACTATTTTTTTTCATGCTCTGTGGATTTGTGAAGATCTTTTTCCTTTCAGGCAGTCAGGAATATGAATTTGTTTTATATTGATCTGCTTACAGTAGTTGGTGTAATAGCATCTTGTAGCAGACATGCTGCTGGTCATATCTCATTTGACTTTTTATAAAAATTTTAGTGTTTCTCGTCAGTGGCAAAAAACATCAATGTTTCTCCTTGAACAATTCTCAACAAGACATTTGATGTTTTCTGGCTTAGCTCTTAAATCTTGTGTGGTGTGGATTACAAAGAAAAGAGACATTAGGGATTCTATCATCAATCTCATTCTTCAGAGCTTTCGAAAGAAAACTGTGGAAGGCACTAGGTTTTCTGTAGCCGAGGAGGTTCCTGGCATGTGCATTCATAGAGCTGGCTTACACAATAACCCTTTCAATGAGAAAGCAGAACACCATTTGTTCTGTTACTTATGGTGTCCCATGGTCAGAATTTTAAAGTCATTTTAAAGTTTGAAACCTAGAGTTTAGGGTCCATGGCTACACAGTCGCCTGTACAAAATAATTTCTTTTTAAATTCAATAATTATGTCTTTGAAGAAGCCAAGAAATAGTTAAGAGACTTGTATTTTAGAAAGATTTGTCCAATAAAAGTACTTCAAATTACATTGTAGGTGACACAGAATTATCCTAGACTCTCATATATAGAAATACCTTACTTACTATCAATACCCCATTCAGTATGTGTTTTTCTCTCTACAACATCGCTGGTAATAAGGTCCTATGTTTCTTGAAGTGTGTTCTCTATAACACTGGTTCCATGAGATGCTTCCTCAAGGTACCGTTCAGTGGTGAAATCAGTGTTAACATGGTTTAGAGTCAGCTTACATCTTGGTCCCTCTCCTTTAAACATAATTCTCTTTTTCCCTTGTGATAGTTGGTGCCCAGAAGTGAGTAGATGACTTTAGGACCAAAAAGGGCAGTATCATTACCTGCTTAGCTATAGATATTATATTATTAACAGCCTTTGACTTCACTATTCAAGCTTCTTATTGACATTGATTATGAGCACAGCCTAGCACCCATTCACCATGACTAGGATGACCACTTAATTTGTCATCTAGACTGAGATAGTTTAAAGAGTGAAGGGGGGTGCCAATAATAATTACACTTAACAAAAGGCATAAATGAAACTATGTTGGGTAAATTGGGACATAAAGTCATCCTATAATGAACTTGGCTTACCATCAAAGCCTAGCTCCCGTCATAATCTCTCCATAATGAGTTTTCTGGTTTCCTCAGTTGGAAACAATTTTTCACTACACTGAAATCCCTCTGTTATAAAATGTATTATTTTCTAGATTGTCTTAATAGTTACTTAGGTACATTCCATATCTCCCCTATTAGGATCTAAGTTCATAAGGATGTGGTCTATATTTATACCATCTTTCTATCTCCAGTGCCTATTCATATTACTCTGTCATAATAAGTACTAATAAATAATTTTGAATGAGTGAATGAATGAATGGATGAATAAATGAGCTCAACGCCAAAAGTCTGATAGCCTTCTCAATTGTTATCTTTTTTCCCCACTTAAATGATCTACACTCAATCTGTTTCATCATCACACATTCCTCATAAACCTTACTTCCTCCAGGCAATTTTGACTCTCTCTCTTATTTTCTATATCCAGATCTGTTTAGGCATCTCTTTGATTTCTTTCTTCTTCATTCCCACTGTCAAAATCCAGGTCTAGGGCCTTGCTGTATTATTCTTGGATATATGCTGCATCCTCCTAGCCAGTTATCTTGTTTTGAATTTATTTTCAGCTTCTATTTTGGACTTACATTGTCCAAATCTACCTAAAATAGAATTTCAATGTTTCTCCCCTATTTTAGAACTAAGAATTCTTTCCAACAGCCACAGGCTAAATTCAAACTCCTTGAACTGGCATTTAAGGCGCTCCATTAACTGGGTATAATTTATAGACTCAACCTTGCCTCTTGAATTTTTGATTCCTCTTCTATAGAATTCTCAGTCTTGATCATCTGATTTCTTTGCCTAAAAAAGTAAGTTCAAATCTGGTTCTTTATCAATTTTCCATCCTTATCTCTTGCTGTTTTCTCCTCCATATGCTACACTCCATCTACCATCAAACTATTCACAATTCTCAAATTGTTTAAACATTCATGCCTTTGCATGTGATATTTATTCTGTCCAGAGAAACTTCTCTCTTTCCTGGCTTGCATATTCCTACTCATTCTTTTAGACTTATCGTGATCGTTACCCTCTTTATAATCTTTTTTTCCCCTATCCTTTCCTAGTCCCTAAGCACTCTTAGGCACTCATTTTCTGTGCTTCTATTTGCATAGCTCTAGTAGAATATGTATCACAGTGAATTATTGCCTAGTATGTTTGTCTTTCAGATTGAGAGTTTCTTGAGGCCAAGGATATAGTTTAATTTATTTGTCTCTCTTGGAGCTAAAAGTGGTTAGGATATAATAAGTTCTCAACAAATATTAATTGAGAGTGATATTGATATGGTCAGCAGTTATTGAATACTTTTAATGTATTAAGTATTGCCTTGTTTAATTTCATTTAATTTAATCTTCATAACCACCTTCTGAGATAGACATTCTTTTTTTTTTTTTTTAAGATTTTATTTTTTTCCTTTTTCTCCCCAAAGCCCCCCGGTACACAGTCGTATATTCTTCATTGTGGGTCCTTCAAGTTGTGGCATGTGGGATGCTGCCTCAGCGTGCTCCGATGAGCAGTGCCATGTCCACGCCCAGGATTCGAACCGACGAAACACTGGGCCGCCTGCAGCGGAGCTCACGAACTTAACCACTCGGCCACGGGGCCAACCCTGATAGACATGCTTAATATCACCATTTTACAGATGAGGAAACTTAGAGGCTCAGAGAGGTTAAATAACTTACCCAGGAGCAGACAACTACATGACAGAACCAGGATCAGAAACCAGGCTACCAAATTGCAAAGCTCATACTTTAAAGCACTGCATATATTTATTTATTTCTATCTCTGAACTTTGGCACATTTATGCAAGAACTTCCTCCCCAATTTTTTCTCTTTTATCAAATCTTTTTCATATTTTCAGGCACAGGCCAAAATCTACTTTCTACCCTTTTCTTCTATGATTGTTTCAGCCTTACCTTCTTGTATTCACTCATTTGGCTATATGTTTCGCAGAGTTCAGTACTTGAACATGAATGGCTTGACATGTATCATTTTTCTAATCCATTTGGTGGCTCTCTCTCGACTTGGATTGTGTACTCTATTTAAATGACTCTCTACCTCCCCATCCTGTATATACATACTTATTACAGTTCTGGACACTTCGTAGAACTTTGACAAAAATTCTTGGTTTAATATCATGTGTAGTTGGTTGTTTTTTGTTGTTTTCCCCTATATGAGTCTCTGTGAGATTGGAGGTAGGTTAAGAATATGAAAGGATTAACCAATTTGAAGACTCATTCTTGTCAAATTCTCTTCACTAAGGAAAGAGTTAGCCATTTTCAGTAAAGAGGAAACATTAAGAAAAATAGGCCTGGCATATCGAAACAGTGATGTCACCCAGTGCATAGACTCTCTACGGTTGAAAGGATCCTTTGAAGTCATATAATTCTCCTCCCTCTGAAAACAAAGGAGGAAACTGAGGGAGAGCCTGCCTTGCTATTTGCTATGCTCAAAATCCCCCAGCCTGTGCAGCAGAGGCTGGACAGAGAACTTGGGTTCCCTGGTTATTTCAGGTCTTGGGCTATTTCTACTATGGAAAGGGGCATAATGAGTAAAGGGTCAAATGCAAATGCTTTGCACTTAAGAGTGTTCCAGAATGGAACCCTGGGTCTGTATAGAACTACTTTTTAGATGCCGCAGGGTTTCAATGGAGATTATGGCAATGAGCTATGGAGCAGGACAAGCAAATGAGCAGCCCTAAGAGAGGGTTAAAGAATTGCTTGTTGATAGCTGGTCTGCACACTACATCAGGCCAAGTGGATGCAGCTGGCCAGGATGCCAGGGAGAATTTTCCAATCTCTTTCTTTACTCTTTGTTCACTTGGCCTCTTGGGAGGAGAGGTGATAACTGCATGACTAAATGACTAAGTATATTGCATCTGTCCTTTGAGGGGTCCAAGGATTACTCAGTCTCCTGAAGATGTTTTCTTCTTTTAAAAAAAAATTACATGCTCAAAAAATACAGTCAAAATTAAATTGGAGCATCAAAATAATGAATGTGTTCTGAAGTAGGTTGTCAAGTTTATGTCCTAGTGAGTAAACAATGGTCCCAAACAAGGACCTCCTGCATAACCATTATTACCAGTGAATATGTCATACAAACTGGTCCAGCCAAGCTGCCAAGTCTGGCAGAATTATTTTTTTCTTTTAGGTTGTGGTACATGCTGTTTAATTGCAATAAAAATGAATTTTTATTCAAGTGACGGAAGGCTATTATCCCATTTGAGGTTGTTTTAAAGGCTGCAACAGGTTTTTTGTGAACAGCATAGCACCTTGTAATGGTTTAAATTAGCATTCAATTTGAACATAAGAAAAGAAATCTTCTGAAGGAAGACATAGGCCAAAGATACAAAGCTGTGATGAATTTTTAAAAATGCATTCAATTCCCTGTGTAGCTTCTGTATTTTCCTTGCCACACAGAAACACGTACACTTTCATACGTGTTAGGAAAATACATCCAATCTAATATTTATTGAAGAATTATCATGTTTAAGGTGTTAAACTACATGTTATGCAAGGTAAAAGGAGCTTATAGTATTTAGGGAAGATCCTTCATGCACATGAATTACATATTATTCATTAATTCAAAAAATATTAATGGAGCACCTGCTATGGTCAGGCACGGTGCTAGTGAAGGGAATACATGGTAAACAAAATGATATGTGATTACCAGGCTGATGGGGCTCACAGTTTAGTGAGGGAGACAGTCTCGAGTCACCATTCATATAGAAAAATGTGTAACTACAGCTGAGATAAGTGCCCTGAAAAAAAGAACACGGTTCCATGAGTACATATAATAAGGAAACCAGTCCAAGATTGCAGTAGTGGTCAGAGAGTGAAAGGACTTTGGAGCTGAAATTGAAGAACTACCACAAGGTGAAATGTGGTTTATATCTTAAGGAAAATATTAACAAAATATCATGTGATCAAGGGGTAGAGAATATGAGATTTGGGTTGAGAAAGTCGGAAAGACTTTGGGAAGAGATGGTGGCTGAGTCTTGAAGGAGTTATGATCTGCATAAGTTTGAGGGCCTTTAGAATCTCTGATGTGTCACTTAATGATTAATCCATTATTCTTCCTTTGTTCTGTAATTTGGCTTTTCATCCAATGATTGATTTATTTATTCATAAAACTCTGAAGTTCCAGGTATGTGATAGGCTCTGTGCTAGAGAGACATTGAGGAATAGACAAGAATAAAAGCTCACATTCTAGAGAGTAAGACAGACTCAAGAACAATGTCCTATATTTTTTCTGTACCATCTAAGTGTTTTCTACTTGTCTATTACGTGTTATTCTAATAGACCAAGTGGCTTCCTTATTTCTCAAGTGACATTCTTCATTCTGTCTTCTAGACAAGCAATTTTACAAAGCAGAGTTAGACATTCTGGAATGTTGCCAACAGTTGTGAGTTGCATTATATGTAACTGATTACTAATCACAGTAAAAGTAGTAAATTTTAGGAAAAATTACTTTACAAAATAAAATAGATTCAAGGTTACCCCTGTGGGAATACCATGTTTAATCTCTTGAATTCCTGGATCCTAGATGCTTTCTTGAATAGGAGCAAAAGGATGGAGTTTCAG